>NC_089875.1:38102749-38739415 GCF_040182565.1 Anser cygnoides | reverse complement strand
CAGTTCCAGCTCTGTGACTCAAGCTTCGCTCTCCAGATCTGCAATCTATCTTCCCATTTAACTCTAACTAGGACAATTTCTGAGTCCTATATGAGTCATCGGTAGGTTTTATATAGAAACCAAAGAAGGTTCTTCCAGTCTCTCAGTAAGATATTCCGTGCTGCCAGGGAAGCACTTTTGGTTGTTCTGACAAGCAATTGTAACTGCTCTGAATTGCCAGAAATACTGTCTGAAGAGCAAAAGGATCACTTTGCCATCTAAATCCAAAAGGGTTTGTGATACAATCTTTGTATCACCTCGGTGTGTTGATCCCACCTTGCGATAGCAGATATTAGACTTTGCAAACTGGCCAGATCCCAGTGGGTATAATTTTCAGGCTGGCTAATTCGCCGGGCTCGAGTGATGCCACTCGGGGGCTCTGAGCCAGCTGAGGGGAGGGGGCGGCGTGTGACACATGGGAAGGGGTCTGAGTCAGGGCTCCTGAGAGCAAGGACCTCCTTCCTGCTGCTGGAAAGCGCTCCTCGCAAGCCCAGTCCCATCGCTGACGGCCACCTACCCCGCAGTTAGGTCCTGTCCTTTCTCAGCTGAGACAGGAGGGACAGGTGGCCTGTGCCGGAAGCAGTGGCTGCGACACAGGAGCAGGGGGGAGATCCTGGTAGAGAGCCCAGAGCTGCAATGTGACGAACAGGAGGCCAGGTATTAACAGGTGGGTGAGAAGACAGGGGCTGGCTGGCTGCGCGGGGAAGGGGCCGTTTCGAAAGCAACGCAGCAAGGATCACAGGGAGAGCGTGCACGGCGGGGAGGGCATATTTTGAAGAGGAGGAGGAAGGAGCTGTTTTGGAATTGGGTGCAAAGCCATTTGTTTGGAGGGATGCCAGGGTAACAGTAGGTGCCCAGAACAAACGCGCACAGCCGTCCTCGCACCCGGCGCCCGCATGCTCGTCCTTCGCAGTACCTAAGTAGGTCAGCCCGCTTCTTCAACCTTTCCTCTTCCCTTTCACACTTGCTCTCTTTGTGGGAGGTGGCGGTGGCGGTAGCAGAGGGGCTACACCCGTTTTCACTGATTTCCAACACTGTCTACGTGTGAACAAGAGAAGCAGAGAGAAGCTAAAGCTGCTTTCTTATTAACAGCTGGTGACAGTCCCTTTGCACAGTGCATGTCGCATTTCTTAGCCGAGGTAGAAAGGAGAGAAAGAGGAAAGCAGTTATTTAAAGTTTAGCATTACAGATGAATTACAAGGATATTCTGAGGCTCACAGTCCCCCCCAGCGATTCTGCAAGCCCTGAGGCTGGCCTCGCCACACCTTTGCAAGCAACTATTTTAGGCGAGTGCGCTCATTGGGTTTGGGAGGATGACTGCTCCAAGTAATTCTGGGATGCAGGTTTCGCACCACAGGATGCCAGCGGGATCCAGTGAAGGTTATGGACCGTCTAGCCTGAACTCCATCTGTGCCCTGAAGTTTCCTCTTGGCTGGGCACCGCTGAAGGACCAGAAGCAGCCAGTAGGAAGCAGTAGGCACGGGGACTCATGGGGAATTTAAGCCATCTGAACGTGGCATGCAGTTTTTAAGAAAACATTTTTTTAAACACTGTGAACATATTGCACCCAATTATAATTGCGTTATGTGCTCCACACCGTGCTATGAGTGCATGCTTCCTCGTCGCTACAGAGGGGCAAATCTGACATACATACAACAAGTGTGCCGTTTTCTCCCATGCATCTTTTCCCATTGTGCTTATCACGATAGGATTTGCATGCCTCCCAGTAGGGCACTGAGCTATGCGGATAACATCTGCCACGTGCTATTTGTTCTGTCCTCCTCTCCCAAGGAAGGAGGTGAGTGTAGTGGAACATCTTGTTTTTGCAGTGCATTTGGTCTACTTTTGCTTTTCCTGCATGTGGAGCTATGTATTTGCGTTAGCAAAAGGGCACAGAAATGTGTCCTGCAGTTGGAAATGCCTTTATTTCAGTAAGGAGAATTATGGCTAATTAAGTCAAATTAAAAAGGGAAGAGAGAGTTGATTTTCTTTATTCTCAGCATACTCTGTTTGACAAATGGGTCTTAACCACAGATGACAGTATTAAGCTTCAGCCTCTCCGACAAGGAAATCTTGGCTTCTATTCCCTCTGCCCATTTGTCTATGATAAATTTAAAGACACATGTTCTCCCTTCCTGGACAAACACTTTGACTCCTTTTTTTTTTTTAACCCAACATTAAAATACATTTGGAATCTCTTTATATGCGTCCTTTTTCCCTTTCTTTGAATGGGCAGCTGTTTACAAAATCCTCTGCAATGCCTCATGAAGCCCTCTGTAGACTTTGTTGAACAATAACATTGGCTCTGGGTGCAGCTCTGTTTCATGGCTGTTTGGATCGGCACCTGATTGAGTGCCAGAGGCAATTCTAAAGCCTAGAAGCATGGCCTACATGCACTTCTATCTCTACGGCTTTAAGTATTTTCACCTTAGCATTATGTTGGGGTTTATTAACAATCCTTAATCAAGCAAATAATTAGTATTATTAAAACAATAATTCTCGTACTCCACAGGGAACTGGAACATGGAGTAGACTGACTTTTCAAGACTGAAGACAAAATCTTTTTAGCCAGAAAATGAAATGTCATTTCAAAAAGTATTTTTTTTTCATTTCATTTTTTGTCATTTCAAAAACTATTTTTTTCAAAAACTATTTATTTTTCAAAAACTATTTTAGCCAGAAACTGAAATGTCATTTCTTGAACCCAGAGTCAATGTCCTGTGCACTGGATGTGTGTTTTTTCAGCTCTTACAATCTGATATTCTTTTATTGAAGACAGCTTTTCAGAGATTGTCTTACCATCAGTATAAAAACAAAGACATACCCAAGCGTTGCTATAAATAGTAAGTCAATTCATGCTTTTTCTGTGTATATTTTGAGATCACATTATTGTAAAGGGTCAGAGTGAGCCTTTCTTTGCTTTAAGCTGGAGCAAAATGCTCAGTTTCTTGCAATCTCTGCAATTGCCTGCCATGAGCTCTGTCTTAGAGGTTGCAACCCATCAGTTACAGACTCTCATCCTGTACTTGCTGCTTCGGAATTATGACAAGAAGCAAACAGATTCGCAAAAACATTACAGGAAGCAAATAGTGCTTTTAATGTTGGAGAAGAGCCAGCCCAACAAAATGAAGCCTGAGACTTCCCTGACCTCCAGCACGACACTCAGAAGACATTCAGGATCCAGCCTGCAGAGACCGGGGCTGCATACGGTGCACATTTGGTAATGCCCTTTTCCATACTTTGGGGACATTTGTTGGCATGATCTGTGTCATGTCTCCAAGGTCCAATATGAAGTGTAGCATTTCTGCGTGCTCAACACCCCTTACGAGACTCTCCTTTTAACATTAAAGTGATTTCAGTGAAGGAAAAAAATACAATGCTAACACAAAAATACACTGAAACATCAGGACAGGGACAATATAAAACCCATCATACAATTAACAGGTATTTCATGGATTTATTCATGGATTTACCAGAAGGAAACAAAGAGCATGACAAAGGTGTTCACTATATAGGTAGAACCACTTTTGTAGCAGTGGAGCTTCCCACCTTCCCACCTGGAGGCAGGCTTTGGGGGGGGCACCGAGGGCACCTCTGCGCCCTTTCCCAAGACATTTCTGGGCTCTTGGGCTCATGCAGGGCCCTGCCTGTCTCAGCCACCACAGTCAGCCCCAGTGCCCCTGCTGGGGCACTGGGGATTAATCCATCTAAACCCTGGACCTGTTGGCCACCCCATGCTGGCCTCACCAGGGCTGCCTGGTGGCAATGGAGGGCTGGCAATACAGCCTCCCATGCAAACCCTCTGCATTCTGGGGCCAGGACGTTGATAACAGGCCCTGCCTTGCCAAAACCAGGCCTGGCGCTGGCCCGAAAGGCACCCCAGGGCCCTGCCCGGCCATGCAGCCGGGCCTGGCGCCCACCACTGCCCCGCCATGGCTGCAGCCTGCCCGTTGAGGGTGAGCACCGGCCCCTGCGCTTCTGGAGAGCTGGCTGGTGTACAGTCCCCCACCCCACACACCACCCCACACCCCTCGGCAACAACATTTGTTTGTCTTAAATACAGGTTTTTTCCTTGGGCTGCCACAGATTTTCCACCTCGGTGGCCAGCCAACGGCCGGTGAGGAGGGTTTGTTATCGCCCATGAGAAACGCCGTCTTCCAGGGCTGGCCGGGCCTTCCTTGCAAGGGAGGCAGGCAGCAGCGCCGTGTAAAACGCCAAACAACCCTAATTGTTTTCCTCGGTTGCCAGGGTAGGAATTAACGTTGTCCCTGGCGGAGCACAAGGACTCCCTGTGATACGAGCAGGGACAATGGGAAGGTATGTTTTCGTGACCCACTGCAGGAAATCCTGTGCGTCTTGCAGGGGAACGCAGCGCTTTCCTGCGCTGTCTGCGGCTGAGCCCCGGCTCTGGGGGCCCGCAGCAGCTGGGCTTGAAGCAGCCCACGACGAACCCCTGTTAAGTTTTAACAGAGAGCACTTTATTAGGTGCCCACACAGCCCCAGGCACTGGGGGTGGTGTGTGGTGCTGCGCGGTGGTCGGCTGGGCTGCCCTGCCTCGGGGACTGAGGGGTGGCAGGAACAACCTCAAACAAAGCTGAGCTTCTCAGCTAATATCTGCTGCAGGGACAGCTCTGGGCTGTGGCACTAAGAAACGCCATCGATACGGCTGGGACAGACACACAGAAACTGTCTGTTTCGCGTTTGGGTTTTTTTTTGAGCAATGTGGTTAATACAGTAACTCAGACGAGACAGCGTTGCACGACTGCTTTTGAATAAAAAGCATGGGCTGCGTATCCCCGCCTCGTGCCCCAGTGGAAATCACACTGATAATTTAAACACAGCTGTCCTGCTGTGCATTTGTGTCTGTGGCCCTCAAGGATGGTGACACACCGCAATAGCTGTGGCTGTCTCAGAACAGAAATAATAAGAGAAACATCTGTCTCCCTGTTTCTGCTCCCCCGGCCCCTACAAACAGCACTTCTGAGTCCTGCTCTAGATGTGGGATGTGCTCCCAGAGAAACAGAGATACCTGGCTTGTCTTCGTTATCTGTCCCGGCTGACGCTAAATGGGCTACTTCCACTGAGCATTACTGCTGCTGTTGATTAACCATTTAAAAAAAAAAAAAAAAAGAAACAATTCAGAAAGTGACGCATTACTTCTGCCTGTGGACAGAGGGAACAGCTGAAACGTGGGAGTCCAGACTACAGCTGTGTGACTACGGCTTTAAAAAAAATGCATATTTTAGTGAATAAAAACTTCTGATTCCCTCTGCTGGTATTATAAACCTTATTTACTTACCAAGGTGGTGAAACCTGAGATTGTAGTCACAATAATATCTGTAAAAGGAAAAGAGAGACAATGGAGAGAAGCTGCTACCTCTTCACAACTGGGTGGTGTTAAAACCACAGCAGTTACCCTGCTCGGCCTTTCCCACAGACCTCTTTCATTCACCCCGTTCATGTATCTATATTGTCTCCTTTTGTCTTTGTCATGACTTAGGGTCCTATCACGCGAAGCAGCCTAACTGCCACAGACACTTGCATCCATCAGGGGAATGGGATCATTGCTAGGAAATAAATATTCATCCAGATAAATTAACAGCAGAAGGGCTTCTGCAGCCGTTTGGAAAAGCCTCACACTCTAAGACCTATCAAATGTTTAGGGAATGTGTGCGGATAATTTCTGAACAGGAAAAAAACAAAACAAAACTAATTTCTTCCTATGAGGCAACACACAAAGACAATGCCATTAAGGTTATGTGACACATTCATCAGAGAAAATGATTAGCCAAGATTCCAAATAACCTCTTTACAGTCAAGTCATAGGCAGCATTTTTAAATGTTTCTTTTTTTCTTGCCCTAATTCCTTGCCAGGCAGCTATGAATGGGAGCATACCCATGAACTTGGTGCACCCTGTGTGCAAAATTCATGCTGAGAGTAGAAGGATGCATTTATTAGAAAATTCATTTGCAAAAGCTGATCAGGCTGGCTGGAAGCCTCACTGCACCTTTCCCCTTTTCTTCCCCCTTCAGAACAGCTACAGGAAGAGCAACATCTCCTGGAAACATTTGTGCTGTAATCGTGTGACACCTTGCACTTCCAAAATAACCTCCCTTACACAAACGCCAATGATGGGTACACGCCGCTAGAGCATGAGGCCACCTCCTTCTCTACATGCTGTCTCCCAGCAGCAGTGCAACAAGGCGGCTGCCACAAGCATAAGCCTACCATTAATCTGTGGATCAGGGACGCACACCGGCTGCTAGAGAAGGAGTGTGCATGTTAGTGGAACCCCATGTAAACAGCTCCACAAAATAGACGTGATACACCATGTGCCTGCTGGTGGACCTAAAGATGGGAAACATTCACCCTACCACAGGTGGGGCTGGCTTCTGGTCCCATGGTCAGTGCACAAGGAAAGGTTTTAAACCTTTAGGCTTTAAACCTGGTAAATGAGGGTTAAATTAAATTAGGCTTTAAACCTGGTTCACAGCACCTAGGGAGTGAGGGCACACAGAAAGCAGGACTTTCCTCAAGCATTTCCACCAGCATTGCATATAGGCCTGCATCCTTTGACATGTCAGCAGCTAACCATCTACCTCTCTGGTGTTCCTTCCTACTGATGCTGCACCTACCCCTGTATCCAGGAGATGAGGTGCCTCTGGAAAGAAATGTTAGCATAGACAACATGCCTTTGGTGGTACACGATGTGGTAGAACTCCAAATACAGAGAGATTTTGTTATTTGACTTTTTGCCCCCCATCTGGCAGTTCCTCCCCTCTCTGCATCTCCTGACCTGCTCTCTTTCCTCATCTGCGCTTTTGTCCTCCTCCTCACTATGGGTCTTTGCTCGGCCCCACTGCCCTTGCCCTCCCTTTCCCCTCTCTGTTCATCTGACTTCTTCTTAGGTCCCATTGCCTTTCCCAGAGTGCACTCCTGGTGCTTGGAAAATGAGAATAAAAACTGTGATCTCAATGGTAAAAGAAAGCAAAGAGTTGCAACAAGCAACTCTTCTTCTTGGGAGCAGTTGACCACTGACTCGTTCCCAGGGCGTTTGGAATGACAACAGGCATCTTCTCCTGCCTTTGCTGCTGCTGCCGTTGTGTTCATTACATCAATGCTTACCAGCCAGTGGAGAATGGGGCCCCCTTATGCCTGGTGCTGCATAAATCATTTTCTTTAGCCTGGGAAAAGAAGGAGGAAAAAAAATAAAGAAAGAAAGAAGATGAATACATGATTCAAGGATTTACTGCTCAGATTGCTGTGGGGGTCTTTTATTCCTTACCCTTTTCTTTGTTTCTGTCCCAGGCTGTCTTTCCTGCTGGCCTAGCCCTTCACCCCACCCCATCACTCTTGCTCCTGTCTGGCTGCCCCCGTCTGATTTACCTTCCATTTCACTTTGTCCCCTCCTTTGTCCACCCAAATGCTTCTCTTGCTGTCACTTACTCCCTTTCCTGTGTGGCCAGATCTCCTGGTTGCCTTCTCCATTCTGTGATACTGGGTTGCTTTTCATCACCTTGCTGGTGGAATCAAGAGATGCAAAATATTCAGTGTGAGGTAGACACTGAATGGTTAAAACTTGGCAAAGTTATAGAAAACCGAAAACAGGCTCTCATAGCAGAAAGTGTCAGGTACCACCAGCTCCAGCTAAATTAAATTCTGTCCCTGTAGTGTGTATGCACAGAGACATTTATATTCATATTTTTAACAGCCTTCTAAACTCTGCAGTTCACTGACAAACCCTTCATGAAGCTATCATTCCTTTTTTAACACCTGAACTTTAAAATGTCACATATAGCATTTAAAAGGACAGGCAAATAACCAAGGAAACATCCTAGCATGCATTTTGCTTCCTCTCCTTATGGCTGATCTAAAGTCCATGGAAATCAATGGCAGTCTTTCCATCTAGTTCAGCAGAGTTTGCACCCAGTAGGTTGGTTCCTTCTAAAATTTCAGAGGAAAAAGACCCCACATAAACATGGTGGATTTTATTTTTTTTTTTAGTTTCCTTTTACTCATATATCTTGCAAGACTGATGTGCTGTCAAATGATCTTTTCAGTGCTAAATATATACCATTAACTACTAATAAAATTAAAAAAAAAAACACACAAGCTTTAAAAATTCAGCTCTTTTTGGCATCTGTACAGAGCATTCCACTTGATCTCACAAGATGTATGGTTTGCACTAGGATTGCAGTCACAGTTTTCTTGTTAAAGCTGTCAACCATTCAAGTGTCTATCTTTACAATGCAATTCAAACCTTGGTTAGGAAAATAGGCATTTTTACTTGATCTAGGATATTAAGATCATTTGCCAGCCCTTTTCTGCATCAATTTGCAGGCTACAGCTCCTGTTAAAACTACATTGCAACATGGAAATAAGGAAGGAAAGAAGCTGATCTCTTCTGTTTGAGATACACCCAGTGGCAGAGATTTTGTGGACAATAAATGCCTTCTTAAACATGCTATTTTGTAGAAAAACATTGTGTTATAACAACTTACGAGGCAAAACTTCACTGTCTCATCTCGTTAGAGTTACAAAGGTAACTCCAGGACAGAACATTGCCTTTTGACTCTCTTAAAATCAGCAGAGAAATTCTCCTGAACACCACATTTGCTATAGCATTGCATTGGTATCTGATTGGACTCATTAGCTGATATTTGCTAATGGCATGGGAGAGATGGTATCGAGTTTATGGTTGTCTTCATGTGAAAACTGATCTTCTAAAGACAACCCCCCCAAAGCATTTTTGACAAGCCTCTGTAAATCTTCAGCCAATATTGCCCAAATCAACTTTAAAGTAGTGACATAAAGCAAAAGGAAAATACAGGTAAGAGATAAACATATGTCTTCTAGTGCTTGGGCACAATGGGGAGCCCCCTTATCTGCTGTCATAATGCGCCTTATTATGCTTAAGTAATGGGTATTAGAAGCCAAGCAGTATGTTACATCTCCTCCTACATGGTACATTCCCATACTGCCTAGATACATACGAATCCTGCATGTCACATGTCATTACATTTTCTGAAACTATATCTTCATCCATGCTAAAAATACACAGAGAGAAAGAGAGGGAGAGAGAACTTGAGTGTAAGCAACAGATACTTCTGCACAGACCTTTGGCAATACCAAAGTCTGAGAGATCCATACATGTGTTTATTATTCGTCATTGTTTGAACAGCATTTGTGAAGATATCTGGCCCCCAGGGAGTTTCAGAGCAAGCACCCACTAGGTGCTTGCACCCATCCCTTCCCAAGCTGGAAGCGCCCAAGTGGGGCCCTCTCCACCTGCCTGTTCATCTGCACGGTGGCCTGGTTTTTTTCTGAAGTGCTTAGTTACAGAGTCGTTCCCGTAAAAATATCTCCAGAGCTATCCATAAATACTCTCGCTTGGAAACCCCAAGCAATGAGCAAACCTGTGAAATCCGTGACCTGCTGGTGTCCCGCTCCTCTGCTGTGGAAACACGGGGACCACCGAGCCCTGGGCCTGCTGTGGGGACGGGCCACCCTCCAGCAGCCCTGCCCTGACACCTTCGTGGCGAAGGAGCAGGGTGGCCTCCGGGACAGCACGTTGTGTTAGGGGTGCAAAGCAGACCTTTTGGACCAGACCCCACTCCCTTCCCTCAAAACCCAGGAAAACCATCAGTGTCAGGGCTACTTTTGAAACCGCAGGCCTCAGACCTCGCTCCAGCAGCTTCGTCGCTGGCACACCGGAGCTGGATTAGGTCTCGCCTGCAAGAGTCAGGGGAGGAGCAGCAGTCCCCAGGGACATGTGTCAGGCAGGAACACGGCACACGCTTGATACCCCGGTGTCCCGGGCTTTTCCACTTCTGTGCAAGCAGCCGAACGGGCAGACCCCTCCTGCTCGGCTGCGGCAGATGGAGCGGGGAGGCAGGCTGCGCGTCTGCAGGGCTGGGCAGCGGAGCTGTGCTCTCCAGCTCCAACTAATGAAGTTGATTTGATGAGCTGATTATTCTTGTGTATTAGTGCGTCGCTGACATGGTGCTCCACGCTGTACCGGATGCAGAAGGAAGGGCATAACACGGGCTCCCGACCGAGCTTTCCACCTAAGCAAACGGACTGCTCGATCCCAAAAGACGTGATTCTGGATGAGGAGGAGGAACGGAGCCCCTCTTTATAACAGAGCACTGCAGCTTTCTGAGCTGGAATGTAGCAGCATTCCTAATTTAGATACTCTGGTTGAATTTTAAGTGGAAGTGAACAAAACATTTGAAAAGCTGTCCCCGTTCTCTCAGCAGGGAGACTTCGAGAATTTTCTGGTTTTGGGGAAGGAGTACTGGCACAAAATCAGCCAGGCTTTTCCCAGGTAGAGAAGTGAGCCCTGGAAGCAAATGCGGGTTTTCTAGTTGTGATGGATGTAAACAAAGAGGGGTTGGTTATCATGAGGTGATTCATGATGGGAGGGATAATGATGAATAGGTGTTATGACAACAACTGTTCTGCAGCTGTAGCTCTCTCTCATCTGCCACAAACTGCCAAAAACTCGCCAGCTTTCTCCCGGGACCTCCTAATGACAGTAAACAAGGCTTGATAGTGTCCAACACAGAAGGTACATGACTGTTGACCTCCTCATGGCATGAGAAAATTGGCTAAATAACATCAAGAAGTGGAATTGCAGGTACCTGTTAAGTCTCTGGGTTTTTTGCAGACAGCAAAACATCCTCCAGACAATACTATTCCTGGTTTACAAAAGCCACTAATTATGTTAATTATGTTTCTACCTGTGCAGTTTCTCCCATTTTAGCGCAATATTCCTCCCTCAAAATGCAGAGAAGTACTTGCTGGGAGCACGAGGATGGCTTTTTATATATTTTTGTTCATTTGCACCTCGAATTGAACGAGAGCAAGCCCCGGCAGAATTTTTTCAAGCAGAGTAGTGGTTCTGCTCTTGCTGAATCATCTGTGACAATGATTAGGCAAGACACAAAAATAAACATTCCTTGGCAGCCAGGCTTGAATCTCTCCTACAAAGTATCACGGCCACCATTTAGGGATCGGCCACAGAGTTTGAAAAATACTGTGAGAGGTCACTTGGTCTGCGCTGGGCACGGAGAGCAAGCTGTACCGTGCAGACAGAAGCCCAGTGCAGTGCAGAGGAGGACCAGCTATTCACTGGGGATAGGTGCTCGAACACAGTTACTGCCTTGTCTCCACCATGGTATCCCATCACACGCAGAACAAACAGGAGAGGCTTGCTAGTGGCGGCGATGCAAGGCTGATTGCATACAGAGGTCTGTTGGAAAGCAGAGCTGACATATGATAGTGTTGCTCACAATATTTATGTACTCATATATATTTGAACATCTTTCCAGATTCCCTTGCTTCAAGTGCCTTATTCACGCAAGTCCCACACTTCACCCCATCCAGAAGGATTTTGATCGTCAACTCCTCATCTCTGTCATTCCTCATTACAACAGTCACCTATGAGAATAGGTAAGAAACAAAAGGCCAGATGCACAGCTGCACAGATGAGTGGAGCACACTGGAACAAAGGAAAGCAACTCTCTTTGGACATAACTAACATGTGTGAACTTGCTTGTCTGTTTGTAATCCTGTTTCATATTGCCTGCTCTCACAGCTCCGCTGAATTTAAAGACGGTATTTTCCAGCCAAAAGCGTCTTCTTTTTCAAATGATAAGTCTTATTGAATCTATACATTGAGGCGCTGAGATGAAAGGGGATTCAAAGAGAGAGAAGATGAAGGGAAAATAAGGTTGAGAGTTAAAGCAGAGAAGTCCAAGTGAAAGTCTCTGAGTTCTTTTCCCAGTTCTACCTGAAAGCATCCTGCATGCCTTTGGACATTCCACTTAACCAGCATGTGCCTCGATTGGGAAATTCGTCAGCTGGGAACACCGGACACCCCACAACAGGATGTCTTGCTGGGTGTTCCTGTTGCATGTTTGTAAGTTTCTCAGATCCCACACTGGCTAGCACCATACAGAAGCTTTTAACTAAGCAGGCAGAAAAGGAAGCGGAGGCTCTGAGATCTGGAAACATCAGTCTGAGGATTCATGCCTGGCAAAGAGTGTCAATATTATTGCCAAGCATATTCTGCTGAACTTCCTGTGAGGTGGCTCCTCTTGTTTCTACACAACAGCAAACATCCCATGAGGTGTGAAAGACCACTGCCATATACTTGCACATTTCCACCACAAACCAAAGAACAAAGCCACGAAAATTTCAGTGATTTTCAATCACTCCTACAGCCATTGTAGGCACAGTGGCTTTATACATGGAAAGCTGTATTGCACAGAAAGGCAAGTTTCCCACTCAGGATCTGCAAACCAGAATCTCATTCGTGGCACAAAGTCACTGGACTCTCCCTCCCTTGTACCCTGGAAAGCTAAGATGAAGAGCAGATGATCGGGCAGGAGATGATGTCTACTCTGTCGGAGCCCCCTGCTCCCTAATGGGATGGGGTTGGGTTGGGCATGGGGCTGGTCTGCACAGCTTCGTAGTGAAGGCTTTTCTGGCTCTTTTACCTCCGCAGGCAGAGGTCTGGATTACACAGACACTCCTGTGATGCAAATGCTGTGCTGGCAGTCCTGAACTATCAGGATTCAACCTCATCCTCTCCTTCTTCCTTTCTAGCTCCTGTTATTTCTCTTTTTTTTCAGGGATGAGCACATAACGCCCCATCTTTTTGTAAAAGGGTTATAAAATAGCTAGAACAGCACCCAGAGACACAATGCTATGGTCCAGGCAGAATCCCTTAAATCTGACCATCCAGAGGCACCTGTTACCAACAGCTCACTGAGTCAGCTCCCTCTACCATCAGGTGTATGCAAATTAAACATATTCTTCTGCCCAGGCCATTGGGTAAATGCTTATTTTTTAGTGATGCTATAGCTGTCTTCTTGGTAAACCATGGTTTAAAAAATAAAATAAAATCATGTTTACTTTAAACAACTACCAAAGGAAATGGCTAATGAACAAATTAGGCATTTTTTGACTGTGAAGGTGGCATCTTTCAGTGACATGCCATGATGAAAGCTTTGGGAGTGATGACCTGGAATGGTAGCAGGTTCATGAGAACAGCCTCTCTCAACTATGCATCTTATAACTGGAGCTGAAGGAACTGAAGAGAGAGTGAAGGATTAAGAATGTGTTAGTTATCAACTTCTCTTCTGACAAGTTTCTCAATACAACAAGACCCAAAGGCAAGTTGGTATGTGCCATGAAATCTGTAGATATTTATGAAACAGTGAGCAAACCTAAAAAGCTGTGCTTTTCAAATGTGACTTGGTAGTTATACGGTGGAGTTACAAAACAAAAAAGATTTGTTCTGGAGACATTTTGCTTGTCTGAAACTTGAGTCTAACTGTTTCTGAAGTGGAAGCAGGGTGGGAGAGAAAAACCAACATATCAGGAACATACCTGTGCCTCATCTTTCCTTCCTCTTCTTTTCTCTTCCAAAACCCAAGTTTTGTCTAAAAGGCACAACCAACTCCTAAAAAAGTTTACTTTGACACCCAAATTCTGAATGTTGGTTGTTGTGTTTTTTTTCTAGGAAAGGAGTGTGAACACAATGGAGCATGAAGGAGACTGCAGCTTAAGTGGGGCAGAAGCTTGTGTAAGAGAAGATTAACACTGGCTAGGAAGGGGCTGTAGTAAATCATTTCTCTTCCTCAGAAAATTAAGCGTATGCAAGGAGTCACAGACAGTGACTATGGGAAAACCTGTCAGAACAAAGTAGCAGTCTTCCATTCTCTCCTACCTACAGATGCAGCCAAATGCACAAGAATGGGGTTGGGGGTTGTTCATAAATAGTCTGGCTGCTGTTTGTCAGAGGCAACAGTTGAAATGTCCGTACACAATTGCTACTTTCGCATGTGCTAAAAATGACAATGGCATCCAGTCGCAATGGCCCCGCTGAGAACTGTCGTTCCAAGTCACAGTCATAAAACTACTGGTGGGTGGTCTTCATCTCGCTTGTCCTCATTATCATTTCATTGTGTTTCCGTGGCCCACTGCACCATGGCACTCCCTGCATTTTAAAGCATTTCATTGATGGGGCAGTTTGACATTCATATTTATATGTCCTTGTTGTACTGCAGTGGTTTCTCCTATTCTTGGGATCCAAGCCCTTTGTGAAATGGTGCGAGGAAGATGTGTATTCAAATCTTGGCCCAATGAATTGGGTATTGTCAGGAAATAACAGAAAGTTTTGAGGATTTAAACATCCTGGACACCATCCTGCTGCTGCCAAACGTAAAGGAAGGGCTTTTTCTTGACAGGGACTGAAAGCAAGGCTGCAAAAGGAAATCAGCTGGGGAGCACATACCTGCCCTTGGGTTCAAGAGCAAACAGCAAACTTACCAGGTTACGGGGCTAAAGCAAGGCAGTCTGTGCTCCGTCCTCCTCTGCCAGGTATGGACAGAAAAGCTCCTGTTGACTCAAAAAACAGAAAGTTGAAACCCTAATAATATCCCTTTTTATTTCTTAATTCTTGCTTAACATGCAAATCCAAAGCTAAATGGAGCCTATATGCAGCTCAGTGATTGGGCAAAGCCTGAACTGCAAAAGCAAAACATTTGCCAAACCTGTGGAAAATAAAAGCAAGAGAGAGTTTGCACAGTAGAAGAGTAAAAACTATTGAAACCTGAAGATTTACTTCAATTGTTTTACTTTGTGCTGTTGGCAGACAGCTCCTCTGCGTCAGGAGCTGGGGCAGGAGCAGTGCATTTGTCCCATGGGCAGGATGGCCAGGGGGCACTGTGGAAACTTGACACATGCTGGGCTGCCTTCTCCGAGCTGGAAAGCAGAGTAAAGTGGGCAGGCATAAGAGGTACGAAGGGATTTTGCCATTTTGTGGGGCCAGCGTGTACATAGCTGGCTCACTGTGCGGCAAATACCCCTGCTCTGCATACATCAGGCTGCACTACATGGCTGTTGTGATTTTCCAAGTTTCGCTCGTTCCAGACACATGAAGGAGCAGCTGCTGCTCATGTGTGCGTGCAATGTTGCCCAGTGAGGAGTTGAGGATGTGTCTTGGCAAATGGCAAGAGCCTTAAGTTTGCAGGTAAAATGCCATGGAAAGGAAAAGAACAGATAGGCCCAACTAAAAACGTAAGAAGGTGTTTGTTTAAATGTTCTGTGGATGACTGTTCAAAGTAGGGCAAGGCACTGCTTGAAAATCAAACTAAAAGAAGAAAAAGAAATCTGGCATGGACTTACTCCAGATTTTCCTTTAAAAAATCACCCTTGGCCAGGAAGTCAATGGGTTGCTGTCAGCCCAAAGGCCAGTCTGCCCCCAAAGTGCCCCTTCCTGGAATACAGCTTTTAAACATGATTACCTTCAGACACCACTACTGAGAATGCCGAAATTGGTGGAGGAGCCCTCAGCCCCCTGGGGTCAAAATTCCCTCCTTTACCCAGAGAGCAGGTCCATGCAAGAACGAGGTGTGCAGGCATCTGGCATCGCTCTTCCAATGTACTGCAGTCCTGATCTGCAAGGTTTCAGAGCAGGATTCATCCATCCCCTGTGCTCATACAGTCCTTGGCCTCCAGCTGCTGGTGCCAAAAATGAAAGCGAGTAGAGCCAAGAAGGATGACAGCTTTTTTGCCATGCTCCTTGGCCCACTAGAAACTGGACAGTGAGACAGCAGTAAAGCTGCCGTTCTCAACCATTGCACCTAGATCCATAGCAAACCACCAGCAGTAACAACTCAGTCTGGTACTTTTATGCTTAGATAGCAATGACCTGAAATGGAAGAGGTGGCTCTGGACAGGCAGAAGAGGCCAGTACACATCTCTGAGTGGTACAGCAGAGATTCTCTGACATGCTCTAAACTCATGGCCTGAGATCCCTGCCTGGTCCTCCTCTGTGAGGTGGAAGTCATGCACAGCAGAGCAATAGTAATGCTATTTGTTCAAATATTACTTGCCATGGTTGTAGCGCTTCTGTTGGTGAATGATTGATGGGCCAGCCAGAACTGTATTGAGCATATTCATAACTTTTTGGTATATTTTTGCTTTTGGCTGCCAATGGCTCAGGGTCATGATTTTCATCTTGTGCCTTATTTATGAGCTGTTTGAGCTGACAGTTTCCTGCTTGCCATTCACCCCTCATGGTACTGAGTTGATCACCTAAACCACACAGTACCCCTTCTGTTTCCCTCTGGGTAGGTAAAAGTAGTCAAAGAGAACAGTAAACAAGGAAATACCACCATGAAAACGTTCATGTTTTTATGTGGAGATGGGCATTACAAAGAGCAACCAACCACTCCAACAATAGACAACCCTCATTTCCCTAAGCAAATGTCCAGAAGACAGATCATGGAAAGAGAAATCAGATGGAATTTAAACAAATATTCACCAATCCTCGTTTTTAGTGCTTAAGCTGTTCTGTTATTGGGATCCTCACCTTTTGGCCATGTAGGAATCTTTTTGGAGATAATATTAGTGTGTATTTTTAATGCTAGTGTGTGATTTCCTGATGAATTCTGTTAGTACTCACACAGGAGAGGGGAGAGGTTCACATTAAAAATCCTAACCAGTTACTTGGTTATTATTTTGATCTGTAATGTGTGCTCTTACCAGACAAAAATCAAATTATCTTTAGACACGGTTCTGACCTACATGCAAAAATGAGACCCGACATTTGAAACTTATTGAGTGCTTTAATTTTAAAGGCAAGTCATTTCACGAAACACATGCAGTTTCCTCCCATGCTTAGAACTGCACAGGTGCTCCAGTCCTTCATCAGACCATAAGCGTTGCTCTTTTTAAAGGTAAACCCCTATCTCTCTCCAGATAGCCTGCAAACAAGAACATATAACAGTTTTGTTGTGATTTAACTTTTTTTTATCCCAATTGGTAACAAGAAGGGGGGGGAGTGGGGGGAAGGAAGGTGCCAGCCATTAGCCTGCATATTTGACATCCTGCCTTGATTCATTTAAGGAAGACTGCAAGAACATAAGACTGCGAGAAAGACTGTTACAAAGAATTGTGAAAAGATGAATCTTGGAAGCGATTGCACAGGAATGATTGTTATAAATCATCTGCAGAGATTGTCTATAGACTGCAGGGAATTATGGAAAGAAAAGAAATCTTCTTCCTAAATACAGAAAAGATAGGTTTAAAAAGAAAAAAAAAAATGAAGCAAGGGATACCAGAACACTGCTGCTTTGAATGTTTCATTATGTTTGGTTGGATTTCGTGTAACAGTATGTGTCACTGACATGACTACCTCACTGATATTCTATACATAAGGATAAAATTCCGTGCAGCGGCATTTTACACTGTGTATAGCAAAGAGAAAAAACAGAAATACCCTTTTGATTTTTTTTTTCTTTTGTCATTATTAGTATTGGAACATCTGCACGTGGATCCTGCTGTAATCAGGAGAGGTTTTGCCGTGCATTGTCCCCAGTGTCTGGCCGGCTGCTCGGAGGCTGCTCTGCTGCACTGAGAAGCGCTCAGCAGGGAAACAGGGTCATGTTGGGAATCAGCACGGCCAGCTGTGACCCAGCTCTGCCCACATCCAGCATTACCGAGGGCCCAGTTGTAGGCGCGGGACGTGTCCTGGTCCCCAAGCGCCATCGCCTGTGTTACCGTATGCACACTCCAGCAGGGTGCCAGCAAGCTCCTTCGGCTGACCCGCTCCCTGCAGCCCTGTCCCACCTGATGCCTCCAGGAGGCCAGCTCCTCGCACCCCTCCTGCTGCAGTGGGAAGGTTGCTTCCCAAGAAATCAAGCTGCCCAAAGGCCCCAGCCCAAGATGACTGGAAGCAGCCCTTCCCCACCCAGCAGGGCACGTGGAAGTACAGGTGCCGGGGCTTGAGGTCCAGAAAGGCTCCTTCTAATATGCAAGAAGTCGCCTTGTGTTTTGAAGGCTTAATTTGGTCACTGGGCAGCGCCCCCGGCCATCTGTGCCGAGCGGTATCAGCCCTCACTGGGTGGGCAGAGGCACTCGGCTCCCCCCCGCCTCGCTCACCACTGACAGCAGCCTGACACCTCCGACTAGCCTCCCCACAGCCCCCTGTCCCCGCACCCTCTCCGGGAGAGGCAGCTCCTGCCAGGGTCCCCAAACCCAGGCAGAAAGGTGGCTGGATGGGTTCAGAGCAGCAGCCCCCCTAGCGCATTGCCCTGTCTCTGGCAGGAGCCAGTGGTCGGTGCCAGAGCAGGAGATGCACAGACAGCTTCCCTGCTCACCCCCCAGCCCTAAGGGGTCTGCCGGTCGGGGATGCTGAATGCCACGTTCACGGCCACAGCTCGTTCGGTACCCACAAATTCCCCGATTTCAAAGATTTTCTTCCAGTCCTAGAGACTCCAAAATTGCACTGAACCTCAGCTTCCAGAAACACCAGCAAGAAACATTTTTTTGTCACACAGAAGTTTTTTGGACGTATGTTCAATGTTCGACTGTCACGTCTTCAAAATGATCCCCCTTGAAGGAGGAAAAACCAAGTGCGGGAATGCCTAGGTGGTCTGAAAAAACCCTCGGCACTTTTTTGATACTAACGGCAGCATTGCGTTTCATTCTGGGAAGAATATTCATGGCTAAGCTCTAAGCCTCTGATTTATAATGGAAATACTGATAGATCCAGATCCATTTGCAGATGCTATTATAGTGTTTCATCCTGGGGAGGGGAGGGGAGGAGAGGGGGAAGGGAAACAGCCTCCTTCCCTTTTCATTTTAAATATCGGTACACTTTGATATTGGTTTCATGAAGCATTTGGATGGGTCCTTATTCACAAATGAATAAAAATGAGTAAAGTCCTCAGAATCAAAGGTAAGCCAAAACTGGCACCCATAAGCACAAGGCAACCCAGAGATCCCATCTGCAGCCAAACCATGCAGCAGACCCAGACACAGCTTAAAGGCTGGCAACAAGACCGCCTGCAGAATCTGCCAAGGAGCCAGATGCTGTTGCTTCCCAAGCTTGGCATGAGGGTTCCTGATTGCCATCCAACAAAGAGGAAAAAGAGGAATGATATAATGTGGTGGGATAAAACACATCCCACCTCAACCTCCTTTATTGCTCATTGAAAAAAATCGTGGAAGATACTATTGGAAATGTATCATTGTTTTCAGAAATACATACATTAGCCACAACAATGGCCTTGCCAAATGGGAGAAGTAGTAGCTATTTAAATGTATGTGCCATTTGAAAAAAAAATTAGATCTTCATATGCTGTGTTTTGGGTATGGATGTCTTTGTGTCTTTTGTTAACTGTTACAGTGATAACCACTAAAATGAATACAAGTGTGGCAAAAAGCTTCCAGATTTTTACAGTAATATTTCAAAACCCCGTCTCCGCACAGCTGTCTAGATCAGATAGATCACACTGGTGGCTACTGAATGTAAAGAAGCCAGGTTTGTAAAAGGTGCTGCACATAAATAAATAAATAAATAAATAAATAAATCTGTAAATAACGATATGTGTAGAGAAAGACATTATGAAACAAAAAATATATTGAGGCATTATACAGATAAGGGCTCTGCTCTTCCACAGAGTTACACAGCTCTGTGTTCATGTAACTTGATTTCATTGGCATTGCACCCGAGGGAAACTGAAGTAATACTGTGAAGAATTTGGACCAGGCAATATAAAAAGAAGTCATGGGGCTTGTACACCTGAGGATCTATAAAGAGATGTGGGCACCATCATGTATGGTAGGAGGAAGTGAAATAAATGGCAAAGCAGATGTAAAATAATATGCTGCAGGTAGGTAAAGAAATAGGAAGCAGTAAAAAAGTGGTGTAAAAGAAGAAATAAGAAACTAGTGTTAGAGTTACCTGAATAATAGCAACTGTTATCTTTACTCTTATAATCTTCACCATCATCTAATATTTTGGAAAATACCAAGTGCTTCCACAAATGGTATTTCAGGGAAGCACAAGCATATTTTTAAATTCAAGTAAAATTTGCTAGAGAATCTCATCTGAAACCAATACATCAGAACATGGTGGACAAATCCATCAAATTATTTCCAACACTAGCTGTTTTAGTACATTTAGAAGACTTAGGCACCTGTTAAAAAAGGGGCTTCCTATAAAATTGGGGGCAAAGGATCCTCTTTTATTTAATAGCACAGCTGAGGAGACTCAGCTAAGCCTGTAGACCAGTGCACAGGGTATTGTCTGAAGGGGGCTGTGGTGTGGCTTCACATCTCTTCTGTACATGGGAGAAATACTAAATGTCAAACCTGAGCTCTCCATGCCAACAAGGCTGCTCTAGCTGTTGAGATACTGGCTCACAGGAGCACTTCCAGTCCATTCCGTGTTTCCAACTTTTACTATTTTTCATTATTACACTTGACTTTCATTACTATTTTTATTGTCATTATTATGGCTTAGGAAATTGTTCTATTTTCTTCACATGAATCAGATCACTTTTAGATTTTCTTTTTGAATTCTAGTCTGGTTTTGGTCAGTCTAATCTGTTTTATTTTTTTATCAAATCCAATTATTCATACTTCCAATACACACATTCAGTCACACAGTCCTTCCTACAACGTTTTCAACAGATCAAGTTGAAAATACGTGGTGGAATATGAGGTATGTAAATATATTTGTAGTGCAAGAATATAAAATAGTGAGAAGTATATTGTAAAGTGTTACATACTAAAAGAAATAAGGTTGTTCTTGGTGCATATCCCTAAGTTTCAAATACATATTTATATTTATAGAGTGCTAGATGCGATAAATTTATTATATGTGTAAAATCGCCACTGTTAAGAATTTCAGTGACAACCACATTTATGCACTGGAAAGTGGAAAAATGTGATACCATGAGAAGGTGTATCTGAAATGGTTTCTTTCACCTTTGCAAGCCACTGAGAAATGTTTCCTTTTCTGGAAATGGGCATTTAAGACTAGTAATAAGGAAGGCTTTGGTTTGAATGGCTGCTGTGGATTTTTATAGCTGACCACTCCTGGGTAGGTAGCCTAAAAAGTCTGTATTACAATGCATTTGTGTCTTGCTCAATATAACTCTCTTCTTAGGGGACAACGTTGCTTATTGCAGCAATATCATATCATGATGTCGTATCATACCATGAATTACTGAAAACACAGGCACTAATGAGCACTAAAGTATAGGCCAAGATTTTCTATTCTAAAATCTTGCTTTGTTACGTCCTAATGTGTCTGAACATTCACCACTGGAGGTAATATTTTCCATGATGCTCGGCCGTCCCTGGCTGGTAATTACGGTTCTTATATTTGCTAAGTTTTAGAAAAAAAATAAATAAAGATAAAAAATGCTTCCTTAAAAAAGGGCCTTCTCTTGAGAAGTAAATTCTTACAGGGAGTTGACTGTCTGAGGACTCCTTTTCTGCGAGGGAAGAAGTAGGGCAGAAATGCCCGTTCCCTCAGATTTGACCATGGGACGGACCTTCAGCCACATGCAGCCAACTCCGACCACATTACAGCTTCGAAGAGGCCAGTCTGGTCATGTCCAGCAGAGGTGGTCTGGGGACCAGCACCTCAGTCCACTGGGCAACTTGAGCAGAAATCGCCTTGGGGTGCAGCACCTGTGTCTCGCTCCTTGCCCTGCCCACCCCTGGTGTACGGCTGCTGTGTCAGCACTGTTGCGACTCTAGGAGACTGCCTTGGCCCCGTAACATGGCCGGTGCCGCTGTGGGTCCTCACACTGAGGACATCTTGGCTGGCAGGGCACCTGGAGAGCTGGCGGCCGCCCAGCTCCCTGCTGGTGGGCAGCAGCTGCGGCTGAGGGGGCTGGCGGGGCTGGCACTGAGTGGCGGGGGCACCCCGAGGGGTCCCGTCCCCATGAGCAGGCTCGGGGTTGTTAACAGCTTCCCTGGAAGCCATGCTGGGGCCTGGGCCAGGGCAGGCAGCCAGCCCAGCATCCCAGGAGGCTTCCTCAGCTCTCCTCGCCCACCTCTTGTGCTCCATCCAGTGGTGATGAGCCACCTCGGAGCCTGCAGGCGTTGATGATGAGGACAGGGGCTCGGGGTGGTCCCAGGTCCCCCCGGGGGCACATGGGGCCCCTCTGGGTCACTGTCACCCCACAGAGGACGGCTGACCAGGACCCATCACCACCTCCATTGGGCCAAGGCCCGAGCCCAGGGTGCCAGCTCCTTGGGTGCTCACCACGCAGGGCACCATTTGGCCCTGTATGATTTGCTAGGGATTTTACTTCTTCTTCCTTTTTTTCTTTTTTTTTTTCTTCTTTGACATTGATGTCTCTTTTATCAATGCTAAGCTCCGAAAATCTTCAATCTTACAATAATTTTTGTGTTTCCTAACGGAGAAACGCACTGTCCTGGCAGCAGGGGCCCAGCTGTGAAGACTGAGATTCTGACACCCCCTCCCCACTCCGTCCTCTCTTACCTGAGGTGTTTCAGATAAAAATAAACAAGAGCAAGTGCTTCCACTTCCTGGGAGCAGAGCCGGCAGGGCTGCAGCTCGCTGGAGGAGAGCAGCTCAGACCTGAAAAGCTTTCTTCTCTGTTGGGATCACAGCTTGAGCGTAGGCTTGTTGTGTCGGAATGGGCCTACTGTACCCAAACATCTGAGCTTTCTCCAGCTCCGAGAGGAACATTTTATACTCATTATACATGCAGCAGAATTTCAAAATATGTCCCTGGGACCAGAATGCAGGAGGAGGACATTAAAGGTTAGGAGGTAGTAGGGGAAAAGCAAAAGGAGTGAGTAATCTGGAGTTGCCTGATAACCATTTGAGGCTTAGCCAGAATTAACCACACCAAGCTATCGTGAAAGGGAGAGATGTGCTCCTTGACGTATTGTTAACAAAGAGAGGATTTTATTGCTTTAGCTACCTTTTAAAAGTAGAAAGCAAAGGATCAGCTCCACATCCCAGGTTTCAAAATGTTATGATCTAAGCGCAGAATTCATCACTGCCACCACTAAGAGATCATACATCCTGGAGTGTCATGAGCCATCCGTGATTTGTGTCATTGCAGAGGATGATAAATCACTGCTAAAGACATAACAAGCAGCATCATCACTGCAACACAATAGATCATGATGCATCAAGATCTTTGCTAAAATATTATTTACAGTTAGCAGGGGCTTGGAATGGCAAAGCAGAAGCCAATATTAATCTTGCCTGTATTGTGCCTTTGTGCACACTAACAGCCCTGCCCTGGGAAAAATGGGATCCGTAACTTTCACTGAGGCAATAACCACCAGTTGTATACACTGCGTCTGAAAGGGATTAAGTATATATATATTTTTATGGAGGAAGGAAATGATGGCAAGACCAAGTAAAGTCCCATCTTTCAGACCTTTGGGATCTCAGTGATTACACTGTTTAGAACCCATTTGTAAATGCAGGCATGTAAAAGTCCACATTTCTTACAGCAATGATGGAGAAGGAATTTTATCCTAAATGTTCAGGGGAAAAAGGACTTACTGGTGTTCAAAAAAGCTCTAAAGGTCTGGAAAAATGTTAGAATTTCTTCCAGTTCTCCTACTATACAGCATGTGCAAAGACTGAAACAAATTAACTTAGCTTTACTCCTAAAACCACTTTGGGAATCACTTGTAGAGAGGTGCTAGATAAAAAACCACACAGGTGCTAAATAAAAAATAAATAAAAAATAACAAAAAATCTGACCAAAGTAATGTTTGGTGATTATTATGTTTTTTGCCTTCAAATAAAATTATATTAAAACACACACACACACACAAACAAACAAAAAACATTAAAATCAGACAAATCAAAATTCTGAATACTGCTACCAGATAATTTTATAGGACACTCTCTGGAAACACTCTGGCTCTGTCAATCCAGACAAGTGTTTCTGAGACACTAGGGACTGTGAATTATTTCTCTTTCTTATGCAGGACATTGCTGATTTAGGTCACATCAACAGGACTAACAGTTCCATTTAAAGAAATGCTGAGATGAGTAGAAAGTTTAAAAAAAAAGGCTTCCTGTTAGAAGGAAATCTGCATTTCCAAGCTGCTGATGACCTTTTTGACAACAACAACAACAAAAAACTAATGCTTTACCAGAGTCCCTTGAGCTCCAGCCTTACCGTGTCAATGCAGGAATACTATCCACCTCCTGCCATCCTAAAGACAAAAGACACAAGGAAAGTGCCTTTCAGTCTTATATCAGTTACTCATCCTGTGTTTGCCTTATGATGTGAAGCTGAGCCCTCCCACAGACTTTAATTGAGTTAAATCATTGCCAGAGCCTTCCAGGCTGCGAGAGCGCACCCTTGGATGCACGCACTTCTGATTAGGCATGTGACCAGGGACACGCTCCCAGGACAACCGGGAAGCAAGCCACCTACCTGGGAGCTCCAGATATTTCCATCAACTATATTTCACTTGGACATTTTCTTCCCGTTTAGATGATCATCAAAGTTGGGGAGGGGAATAGGGAGGAGCTGCGAGCAATTTACTGGAATATGTACAAGCATTCCCCAGATTTTCCATCCTCCTCCTTAATTGGATATTATCCCTCATTAATGACTCTGTCAGAGCCTGTACAGTACTAATTGTCTGTGGTTCCTCTATCTTTCCCTCCCCTCTCCCCTTCTAGTGATTCATCTTTTGTTCGGCCTCATGAAGTTTAATTTCTGTTCCCCTCACCGAGATGGGAAGCGCGTCCAACTTTTGTTCCACCAAAGCGCTCGGAGCCTGGCATCACCTCCCAGGACTCGTTCTGCAGGCACAGGGGAAGACCCACAGCCTCCCGTCTGCTGCATTACCGGTCACCAAAGCACAGCTCTGCTGGCTGTCTCGCCGTGGCCTGGCGTAGCAGCGAGCCTGCAGCCACCTCACACCCCCACAAAGCCCCTTCTTCACTCCCCAGGCAGGTGAGAATGCAGAAGTAGAGCCAGAGCTCACCGCCGCCTTTCACAAAAAGCAGGAGGGTGGGCATTTGTTGCGTGTCACCCCCATTTATCTTGTGAGGGGCTTGTGTTCTTTCACAGCAAAACAGCTAATCCCAGAAGAACAAACAAACAAACAAAACTTAATTTAAGCGCCTATTAATCAAGGGCTGACATGAAAAATGAATGGTTTTGAACGGCTGAGTTATTTTGCGTTGTCGCCTGCTGTGGTAAGCTTTCTGCCTGGTTTTGGCCTTTTTTTCCGTCTGGGTACTTTGCTAGGATATTTTAGGTCAGTTTATTTAAAGCACTAGGACTGGTGAAGCTTCCACCGGTGCTAGCGAGCCCCATGACATAACTCTGGGTACAAACAGCCCCTCCTGACTTACGGCCCGCTTGGTGCCGTTCGGGTGTGGAGCTGCTGTGGAGGTGCTCACGGGCACACGGGGCAGCTGGCAGTGGGCCGGCCGTCACCTCCACACAGCCCCACACAGCAGGGGACCCTCCTTCTGAGACCTCGCCTGGGATTTCTGCCCTGCCCCGGAGCACAGCCCGCCTTGACCCCTTGCTTTTGTGCTCTGGGTGCTGGAGCAGAAGTGTGGGCTGTGGGGGTGTGTGGGGACCTTTGCTGATGTCTCTGGCAGAGTTAAAATCGCTCGACCTGCTTTGTGCTGTCCTGGAGGCCTGCTAGCAGGAGTCTCAGACATATTGCCCATGCACACTTTCTCCCTTTCCTGTAACTCACAACCAGGGACTGGCCTGTTACACAGCACAGAGAGGCACAGGTACAGAGCGCATGATCTTTTAACCATTGCTGCTTAGGGAAACCTCACTTTCCAACAAGCATCAGACGACTTGAAAGCAATTCTTCAGGAAGACCTTCCGTAAAGGGAAATTATTACTTGAACAAAAGATCAACCCTTCTGAAAAAGAACTGCAGTGTAATCCTCTGCTAGCCAAACCGGCCGTGCTGAGGTGAAGGTGACAAGTTTGTCCAAGGAGCTACAGGCTGTTCTCCAGCCGTCGAGTCGGCCCCAAGCGGCTCCGTTTCCAGGTCACCCCAGGACACTGGCGAACAGGCTGGCTCCTGCCCGGGGCCGCACGTTTCTGGCTGGCCTGGCTGTCGGGCAGTCCCGTGAGCACCCCATGGCCATCTCCATCCTCCTCGCCACCACCAAGGTCAGCTCTGCCCGGGCCGCAGGCACAACCTGCCACCTGTCTCTGGTCCCCAGAGGGATGTGCCCCAGCACGGCTTCTGCCCCTGCCCTGGCTGCCAGACTGGGTGTCCAGCACTCTCACAGGCCTTCCTCCTCCCCTCCAGCCCTGGCCATGTGGCACCACTGCATCCAGGGCACCGCAGCTGCTGGCACTGCATCCCACTGGGAGCTGTTTGTTCCCCAGCCTCTCGTTCTTAGGATGGAAGCATCTGGGATGGTTGTTTTACTTTTGTCTGTCTCAGAATTGGATGCCACTTATTTTCCTGGAGACAAAAGACAGGAAGCCAGACCTTCCTCTCATGCACACCTATGCTGCTTAAGACAACTGGACCAGGAGTGTTTCCTGGCCCCATCCTGAGAAATATAGGACAGCAGTGACTACGTGATGGTTAGAGACTCTGCTATAAGGTCTGACCCATTTTTGTCCTCTAAAAGCAATATAACATCTGTTTGCAGTATTTGTGTGTGCCATTTAAGAAATACCTCTGAAAAAGCACCACTAATTCATGCCCGGTCCACTTTTGAATTGTATTTTTGCAGCTCCTACTTTATATAGGCTTGGGGATAAATCTTATACAAACTAAAACTTACACAGAATATTATTTTGGGGATAGGCTCTGCGGCCAGATGGACCTGTGGCAGTGAAATCTCTGATCAGTCTGACTGTCTTGCAACTCCTGGTGTGAATAAATGGGAATGAATGTTAGTTGCTCTGTGCTGAGGCATCCCTACAGAGCAGCAGCTTTTTGGAGGCCCTTGCACAGTCAGGGGGGAAAGGGACGCGGCCCCATGTATCGGGGTGCCCCAAAGGGAGAGAGCCTGCTGCCCCCATGGAGGCACTGTGGCTCCTCCATTTCAGCCCAGGGTTCAGGGAGACCTGGCTCTTGGAGGTGCTGGCTTTTGCTAAAAGTCTTCTCCAGTCCCTGACCAAGACGTTCTTGTTCTGCAGATATTATCTGCCAGTAAATGCTCCTCTAATCTGAGAGCCATCAAAAATGCTGGCTCCACTTATTTTAGAGTCCATCTTTGACCTTTACCGCTGTGAAATACATCTACTGATATTCCACCAGAGGCTATAAAACATCTGGCCTGACTGTGCACCAAATAGCTGGAATTTTCTATCCATTTCAGCCTGTGGCATTGACCCCAAACAGCAATTTATCTGCAGCATTTCTGAGTCCCTTGGAACCTGTGGAGCCCATGATGCCGGGAGCAGCATCGATGTGCCAAGCAAACTAAGCCTGCATCTGGGGGAATGGAGAAATCCTGATTTTGAAGGAAGATAGCTCCTGCACAGCATGATATAGCAGCCTTCAGGCAGGGCGAGGAGGCTGAAGGATGCTCCAGGTGTACTTGCGGATGACGAGGCAACGTGCCCCCTGCCCTTCAGCACACCCGCCCTGCGCACAGCAGCACCGCTGGGTGGCAGAGCCGTCAGAAAAGGCTGAAGAAATGTGGACAGTCCAGCAGGGTGGTGGCAGCCCCTGCTTCAGAGGCTGCAAAAGACTCACCTGCCCCTGTCCCAGAGCAGGGTGGCACCCACATCTGCCGAGGTGAGGACCAGCACCTTGCCCCATGCCCCGGCTTTCTGGCTCTGTCCCTCCCTCGGCCCCTCCACCACAGCCAGTGGGGCTGCCAGATGGTGAGTTGGGAGAGGGCTGGCCGTCATTTCAAGGTAATTTCCTCAGGCAGCAAACAACACCTTCACCTTGTGTTTCTTTGGCTGGGCTGCCAGGAAGGTCAGCTGCCCAGGAGCGTTTCTGGTGGTGGCATCCACGCTGGCGAGGCACTGCGGTATCTGCGATTGCACATCTAATTCATTGTGTTTTCTGCTACAGATGAATAGACAAAAGACCTTCCAGGCGGGAGGGGGGGCCTGCTCCACCAGAATTGGGATTTTTCACTGTCAGCCAAGCAGAGGATCCAAACTCCAACAATGAGCTCCCTGCTCCAGCTGAAAAACATTTATAACCTCTCCAAGCAGAGCTCTGGCAGGGCGATACAAACTGTGAGCTCCACAAGCTAATGACCTTGAAAGTATCCATTTATCTTGGCCTTTCCCCCCAGCTTGAGATGCCACAGAAAATGTGAAGCTTTCTTTCTTCTCCTTTTTCTTCTACTTTTTTTTTTTTCTTTTTGAGCAGGAGGGATGGATATTCACAGAACACAGATGACATGGAAACTGCTTGGTTTCACCTCTCTGCCTGGAGCTCAGGGCTGAAATCCCAGCAAAAGCCCAGCACAGGGGTGACCACCGCTCCTGTCCTTAGTCAAGGTACACCAAGAGGGACATCCATGGTGAGAGACAACACTGCTTTGCCTCTCTTACCTGACTGGTCTCCACTGCCTGCTCCTTCATTAGTCTTCCTAAATAAACAATATTTATAGCCACAAAGTCCAATCCTCTGGGCCCATTGTTCTTACCCACCAAAAGCAGCTTCTATCTTGGTGTGCTGTGACAACCTGCACCACATTAAAATCCAGGAAACATGCTAGAAACGTCCCTCAAACAAATGGAGCTGGTGCACAGTAAATGGTATTTCCTCAGGGAGAGCAGCAACTCCCTGGAGAGTTTTACTTTTCAAAGTCAGTGTCTGTTTTCTATGCATTGCCACTGTATAGAAACCACTAGCTGGCACAGCAGGGTGCTCCCTTTCTTACGGGATATATGACTTGGGTGTAAAATAATCCCTTTTCATTTCCTTTGGCACTCAGTACAGACAGCTGAAAGTGAAAAGGAAAGTCACACAAAGCAGCTGACGGACATGGGCAGAAGCTGCTACTAAGAAACATCCTTCCAGTTACAGAAAAAAAAAAATATCTGATATGCCAAGATGTTTTCTGGCTGCTGCACATTTTAGCCCTCATACAGATGTGGTGGGAGCCGACCGCTCCGTTTGCAGCTCTCCCGAGCTGGCTGCTGCGCTGCAGATGCTCCAGCGCCTGCGGGCTGGGACCTGGTGCTCACCTTTGATCCCCGCCAGCATCGTGGGCTGTGTGCTGGGACCAGCATTTGGGCTCCAGAGAGAATGTGCTGGCTGCTGCCTTTGAAGCTGTGGAAGCGAGCACCAGCTCGTGTTTCCATTTTAGGCATACGTGTAATGTACATCTTTGCTTACTGGACACTCTGGGACGCAATCCAGCCTCAGGAATTCTTGGCTTCCCGCTGGGTTTTGATGACTTTATAAGAGGTGGTTTTGCACTGAAGAGGTCCGCAGTAGTCATCTCCTGACTCCCTGCCAGCAGGATGGAGGCTCACACGGTGACTCGAAGAACCGAATTTTCGCTCCAGAAGATGTGCCCCCGGGCGGGTGCTGCGCTCCCTGCGCACCCAGAGCCGGCGCTGTGCCCACCCGGGGCCATCGCTGGAGCTGTGGCTGCGGGATCGGGCGCAGCAAGGACACGGGGCTCGGTGTGACTGTGCCCCTCAGGCAAAGGCTGCCCCGTGGCCCCAGGGGCCAGATCTGGGCTTTTGGGCAGGGTGGGGAGACTGCACAAATCCCTAGCACAGCCACCCTTCAAGCACCCCGTCTGTGGGGAAATGGTCGGTGAAATCACCTACAGCGCCTGCCTGGCTCCTCGGGCTCCCAGCTCTGGAACAAAGCAGGGTGCTCGCCTCACCTGAAGAAGAAGGCTCTTTGGAAAGCCGCCCCTTTTAAACACACCAGGTAGAGCTCTGCCGGGTGAAGGACTGCCATAGAAAGGGACGGTGTAATTCCCACCCAGTGGCTGCCAGTGAGATGCTGTGGAGCTCTTGGCCTGAGCCTGGCTCCCGGGGTGTAAATCAGAGATATACATACGTATGTATACGTGCGTATACATCTCTAACCCCGCAGAGCACCCATACCACACCAGATCAGCAAGGAACTTGGGCGCCAGCTCTAAGCCAGCGATGGGAGGTCTGTCGGTACTCAGCGGACCGCTCGCACAATAAGATCACATTCAGCCTGAATACAGCTATCAGAGTCTGGCTGCTTAAAAATACCTTTATGATACAAAGCTTTAATTATTTCTTTAAAAAACAAAAATCCCTGCACAGAGAAGGAAATGTCAAAGCCTTTTCAAAGCTCGTTAACACAGTGAATAAGAAGCCAACGTTGATTTACATAACAGAGATATACATACGTATGTATACGTGCGTGTACATTTGCATGAAAAGCATTTGCAGAGCATTCTAAAAATAGGAGACATTTCAGAGTTTTTTGGGGGCAAATAAATCTTTACTCGATTTTCTGTTTTATTACTTCCCTCTAAATTAATCGTTTAAATTAAAATCCAGTCCTTTGGTCTCATACGACGTGCAACGCAACGAACCACAGACTTTCCCACAAATACCTTGCTCTAATTCCTCCCTTGCAGGCACAGCCATGCACACCCAGTGCTACAGGGATGGAGGTAAGTAAAGGAGAGATGTCTTTGTCTGTGCTCTGGCAGTTCTCCTAAACTGAAACTCAACCTTTAATTTGGAGGCCATTTTTTCTCCGAGGAAGGTAGAAAAGTGGTAATACTTCCCTCTGAAACACTATTTTGACATGAAAATATTTGGATGTTTGACGTACAAAGGCAGGAAAGGGAGGAGGTTAGATACCAGCTCTTGTGAACTGTATGCTCCAAATCCTTGAAAGGATGCTTAACCTAAAGCTCAGGCGTACCCTTGCTGACTCGGGGGAACAGCTCCCATACTTCACACTAAGCGTGTGCTTAACTGCTCCTCTGGGTCAGGGCCCCAATTAGCAGACCAAGATCTAATTTTATTCTCGGTTACAGCTGCATAAGACTATATTAAGCAAATCAGTTTGTACAAGTAAAAAAAATTAGTTTAAAATTTGGCTCGGGATAGAAAGGGAGAGCATGACACAGAAAAAGGTATTTTGTTGTTGGATGCTGCTGCCTCTGTTACATATTTTTGCTCTCTGGCAGTTCTTTGTCCTCCTATAATGTCTCTGCTTCAACCTCTCCCCATTCAGATCAGTCTTTCTAATCGCTTCTGCAAAGCAGCCTCTCAACAGAAAGTGCTTGCATGCCAGTAAGTTAACACCGCACACAAGAATCCCCCAATTTTTAAAACAAAGCCTGCTGGCTTAAATCTCTGCGAGCCCATAGATAAAACCAATGTCCACAAGTTAAACCCACAGCTGTGCCCGTGAGTAACTACGTGGAGGTATCGCCGTAACCTCTGTTTCTTCACCCTTCCCATCTCTCCAAGCTGTTTAGACCTTGGCCCTGTTGGGACCTCAGCCCAGGGCTGATGTTACTCAGAGGTCGAGCCCATCGACTGTGGCTTAGCTTAACTGTGTTCTCCACATCCCTCTTTTTAAAGATTTACATTAAATTATCCACTCATTGCTAGAGGTGTGCTTTGGTGTCTCCTTGACTGAGACAGACTTAAACACGAACCCAAGATTTTCTTTCAGTGCCTTCTCCACCCCAGGTGCAACAAGCCCTCAGACAACCAGCCCTTAACCTGTGTACCCCCAGACAGGCAGCTGGCTTCAAAATGCTTCGCACACTGCTGGTCCACAAAAAACAGCTAGTACTGGCGTGCTTGGTTCCCCCATCACATGCACCTGTAAAAAATCAGGGACAAATGCAGCAGAGATCAATAAGGGCAAATGGTGCGTGCAGCCAGGGAACGCGGCTCCAGTGCTCCCAGCTTCCCCGTCTGCCCTGGGGATACCACAGGGTCCCAGCCTGCAAACAACCATGCCAAAGCCATGGCAAGACACCGGGCACGTGGGAGCATCTCCCCAGCACAACCAGGCCACCGGGTTTGGCCAAGGCCCCCCCAGAGGCTTGGGGTTGGCGTTGGGCAAGCATCCAGAAGCTGGTAACACCCAAGGCGGCGTCAAACAGATGCCTGCGCTCCTAAGGCGGTTCAGAGTGAATGAATGCACAATTCACAGCAAACACATGGTTTACCCCAATCTCTAGCAGCAGCCACTCCATTTTTCAAAAATATGGTTTCATCTACATACAAGGAAAGTAGGAGAAAGCAGCATGGACGGAGGCACATTTGGAGACGACCAAAGCTTGTTTGAAGCACTGCCAGGCATTGGGGTCAGTCCTGGCTGGCTGTCCCCATGCAGGGAGGACAATCAACAAAGAAATTAAATTTTATTAAGTATAGCCATTTTTTTCTGTTAATTTTTATTTATTTATTTGTCAAATGGCTGTAGTAGTTCTGATATGCAATATAAAATAGAGGGTTTGTAGAATCACTGGTAGGACAGCGTCGATGTGGCAAGCCAAAAGTTTGAAGAAAAATCCATGCATGCAGGCTCCTAAATATGGATCTACACGGTTATTTTCAGCCAGAGTCTTGCACATCCATAGCTCTGGGTTAGAAAAACACAAGCCCCAGGTGAAATGCGTTTGGAAGCTCTCTGCCATCTGATGGGAAGGAAGACCCCTGCCACACAGTCATCTGTATGACCTACTTGCTGCTAAGGAATTGTCCAGGACTCACATAACAGCTCCAAACTCAGGCACATTCCTCGAGCTGTGTGAGGAAGCTTGCACATTGCCTGACCACATTATATCTGCCTCTAGGCAGTGTTATCACTCCTTCCCTTCCATATGCTTAAGCAGAATTTTTACAAAAATAAATGAAATACATATGTACATTATGCAAAGAGTGTTCTTGAGCCGTGCTATATTTGGTTTTGCATGATACGTATCCAGCGTGTAGACCATTGGCACTCAGTTTTTAACTGTTAGAGATAAGCAGAGTCACAGCAAGGTACAAAAGAGTGTAAAATATGCAGGGCCTGATCCTCCGGCTGACGGAGGCCCCTTTACATCACTCTGGCACCGCACTGGAGCCTAAAAGCAAGTGCACATGTGACTGGAATCCACTCTGAGGCCCTTTTATACTGCCAAAAGAGCTTAAAGTTGCCTGCATTCAAATGAGACTCGGATGCCTGTAGCACAAGCCAGTAGCCGTAATTAAAAGCTTCGTTAGCACGGCTGCCCATCTGCCCCCAGAGGAGCGGGAGCGCCGTCCTGGGACAGGCACAGCGGGTTAGGCCTGGCGGTGCCCCCACACTGGGGACATGGGGAGAGGCTGAGGGGGACAGGGCATGAGGAGGAGCTTTCTGCCTCTCCCAGCCGGTCCCGCACAGACTAGGATCTGCATCGCCCGCAGCTTTTTTTCCAGGGCTGCTTTTCTGTGCACCAAGCGCCAGCAGGGAGCAATGTGTGCGTATGTGCCCAGGTACACCCGCCCCTGGTGGCAGTCACCCAGCACAAGCCAGGGCAGCACAGAAGTGCTCTGCCCTCTCCTTGCTCCCCGTGCAGAGCTCGCTCCTCGGATCCTGCTGCCCGCATGGGTCCCATCCTCTGTCCTGCCTCTGCCTCCGTGCTCCTCACCCAAGGACCTGGGCACATCCATGGGTGCAGCCAGGAGGGAAACCTGGGCTTCTGGCCCAGGACCACCAGTTCACGGCTCCCTCCTGCAATAAAAGAAAGTTCTCTTACATCTGAAGTGCTGGGGGGAAGGATTTTTTTTAAATATATATATTTTTTTTCAATCTCCAAAGTCACATGGCCAGACTATTTTAAACATTCCTGGCTATTCCCCCATGCACCAGCTCCTTTGGCTGGCACCGGGGTATTCTCGAAGCTCGGGTAGGAGAGTAAACTCTGCATGTATAATTTATCCATTGTAAAGGATGCAAAATCTACTGGGAACAGGAGGGGATAAGAAAGAGTGAAGACACTTGTGGATGCCAAGAATTCCAAGTGCCAGACCTTGCTAGCTCTCTTCCAAAATGGAGGGTCCTACACGGCTTGCGTTCAGCTAGAGCTGAACCCAGCCCTGCCTGCTGTGTTGAGATTTGGCAGCCGGCGCCTCTCCATTGTTGCCACCTCGCATCCAGGCAGCGGTGCCAAGGCTCCGGCTGCAGCCCCCGTCGCGGCGTGCGCCGGTGCCGCGCTATCTGGCTGCTCCGGCTCTGCCGGGGACACCGGGACACCAGGGGACAGCCACCTCCCGGCGAGCCTCGGCCAGCCCCGCGTGCTCCCCGTGACGGATCGCCGCTACAAAAGTAGCAGAAACATGGCAAACAAGCGGGGCGGGGAGGGAGTCGTGAAATTTTATACTTAATCCTCCCTGCTGGGCTAGCCGAGGGGGCCTCAGCAAAGCAGGCAATAAGGCTAAATGCCCTGGGCGCTGTCACGGGGCCGGTGCCCGCTGGCTGCAGGCAGCTCAGCCCCGGTGCTCTGGTGGCAGGGAGAGCCAGGGGCTGTGTGCCACAGCCCGGCGCCCCGTCCTCTGCTCCGGGTGGGAGCAGCGCTTCCTCCCACTGCCAGCCCCCTCGGGACCTCATCCTGGTTTGTGTGGAGACGAAGGGCAGGCTTTTGTACCTCAGCAGGGCGATGGTGTCGTTTCGAGAAGCAAATGCGTCAGTGGCACCCAGCCTGGGGCCCCCCAGCTCACGTTGGCCTCCCTGGGGTTTGCCTTTCGTTGGCATGGGGGGTCCAATGCAGACACGGTGAGATTGCTGCAAGCAGCTATTTGGTGGTTTTTTAACCTCATTCAACGCTGGGCTTGAACTGGATTTTGCACAATGTGAATCTTGTAAAAGCCAGGACTGAGCCATGGCTGCCATCCCAACAGGAGATCCCTGGGGAGGGGATGCGACAGGGGGAGCCAGCCCCAGCTGCATCCCAGCTCCAGCCAGGGCCGAAACGGGGTCCAGGTACCCGACCCCCTGCCCATCCCTCTGCACACCCCTGGAGAGGGGCCCTGCGCTCTCCCCTCTTTGCAAGCACCAGCAGGGTTTTGTGGGTGGCATGGGAGCATGCAGGTTCCCCAGCAGCAGCTGCAGGGGGCACCTGGTTGAAAACCAGAGCTGCACCTCGAGGCAGGGGCAGGGAGCAGGGGAAGGTCCCAGGCACCAGGGTGTCACCTGCCCCATGCCACCACGTCCCAATCATGCCTGTCGGCCAAGCCACAAGTCTGGGAGAAGCGGTGTGCTCCGGGCACTAGGGCAGGGAAAGCAGCAGTGAATGAATACGCCGCTTTCCCATCTCCCTTTTTTAACTTGGTCTCAGCCTCCTTTTGTTTCTGTATGTACTTTCAGTTTGCCCTGTTCTTTTTCTGACCTGCTAGTCCATTTTTTATTATTATTCCTGTTTCTCCTGTCTCTTTTTGTCTCTCTCTCTTTTTTTCTTTTTTTTTCTTTTTTTTTTTTAATCCGGTTGCCTCTCCTCCACCATCAATGACCCACAACTCACTTTTCTGGGGCTCAGCCATTCCTGTCTCTTTTTCCCCGGATCTCCTTCGTTACCTCCCCATACCATCCCCTCTCCTCTGCATGGCCCCTCTCCCACTGCACATCCCCTCACACAGAGCACTTTCTGCCCTGTGGTACCTAGGTGCCTTCGCAGTGCTGCACACAGGTAATTAGCACAGGTAATTAGCACCGGTTTAATGCCTGAGCCCTTCCCACAGACACTGGCGTGCTTCCCTAGCTTCTGACAGATAAGAAAAGGGGACCTAATGACAAATAAAACCTTCTCCATAAGGAAAACGCAAACAAAAGCATCTGAAGATGCCCCTGAAGGAGGGCAGCCCGCAGGCCTCAGGGAGGGCAAGGCACAGCACTGCGCAGCCCGGCTGGGCTCTTGGGCCTACGGGTAAGGCAAGCTGGTTTTGTCCAACATACAGGAGCCAAATAACCAAAATCAAGTTTCTTTGTAACTTCCCTTAATAGCTTATGAGAAGTCAGTTTCTTCAAAGAGAGAAGTAGTGACCGATAAAATTACAAATGACACCAGTCTGGGAAAATATGCATTTGCCTGCTGACTTGTTGGAAGGCAACTGAGCATGTTCTTGTGCAGAAAAAGGATAATAAACATCACCTTGAGAGATTCCCCCAGATGTCGGATCGAGTCCGTAACGGGAGCTAATCAAACCTCTGCCATAATTGTTTATTATACAAGCTGCACTTCAGAAAAAACCTGCGCTGAGAGTCCCATTAATGTAATGACTGATGGTAAACGCAGTTACTGCACACAGGGAAGGGCACCACTCTTCAAGGGCAGCCTTTAAATGTTGCCTTACTCCGGTTTGGCAAAGGAAAACTCACCTTCTGTGGAGTGAGCCTGCCGGGGGACACTTTTCCCAGTGTGGTTTCGGCAGTGCCATCACCTGGTGCAGGGCTGGGAACAGAGCATCCTCCCTGCTCTCTTCTTCACGGGACACAAGTGTGTCGTGGGTCTATTCCCAAACACCCAAGAGGCGTGTTTACTGATTGCACAGCCTTTTTGTGTAACGCTTAGCTGGCAGCTTATGATTTCCACTTACTGGTACGCTGCTATTCAGATCTGTGCTACTAATATGCTTTGAAAAACCACATTAGCTGCCTCTAACTATAACTTCACATAGTAAGACGTCATTATTATTTTTATTTTACCAGTTCGGTGCTGCTCCTTGCCCCTAGATGACACTCACTGCAACTGACTTCCCTCTCTGCTGCGGGTGCACGTGGCCCAGTGCTGAGACACGTACCCTCCCCGGTGCATCATGGCCAGCATGGAAATGCAGGAGCCAGGAATAAAATCAGGAAGCCTTCTCCTCCTGGCCATTCCTGAAGGCCACCAGTGAGTGCATCCAGTGCTCAGGGAAGACTCTACGGCATACAGCCCCTCACTACTGGATCTCCAGCACCACTTATATATGTGTGTGAATGCACCCAATGCTCGGCTTCACTTGGGGACAGCCGGGAAAGAGCCCATGGCCATGGGAGGGAGGGAGACAGGTGGTGCTCAAAAAGTGTTAAGAGGGCTTGAAAGCCCTGGCCAGCAAAGAAAGGCCTGGGAGCAGCACCTATGAAGTTGTCTGTCCCCTTCAGGGACCCCTCAAGTCCCTAATGCTTTTCCACAGTTGTACCCATTGCTCAGAAACTCTGAGCCCCGCTTCTGCTATTGCTTTGTAAATGGGATGGCAGGGAAACTGCTCCTCCGTCTTCTGAATGGAAAACTTCCTTCCCCAGTCTTCTCTGGTGCACTCCCCCCATTACCATTGGTTTTTTTTGTTTGTTTGTTTGTTTGTATTTTAAACACTTGACGTGATCATCCCATGTGATTCAAACTTGAGCCCACTGGCACCCCGGCCGCCGCGCTGCCAGCCCAGCCCGTCCTTCTCCCCATTGTCACGCAGAGCGCAATTTTCACCTGTTATTGACAATTCAATATTGGGAGCTTTTAATTCCAAAGATTTTGATTTTTCCATGAAAAAGTGAAAATGAATCTCGGCAGGACTGCAGCAGAAATGTTGCAAATGAGCGGGTCACGTCGAGGTGGAGGGGGAAGGAAACAGGGAGGAGGAGAAGGACAGAGCGAAGGGGAGAAGCACACATAGCTGGCCCTTGCAGGAAGGGGCTTAAATAATTCAGGTGGGAAGCATGACCAGCAGCACAGATGTAGTTTGCTGCACAATCCAACAGAAAAGAGCACTGTTTGCACTGACCCATCTGTTACATCGGTGCAGTTGTGCCTGAAGCTCAGCTCACACCACCCATGAATTAGGACCCCCCCGATTTTGGAGTAGTTCCATGACAGAGCTGCAGGTCCTTGTAGGTGTCATCCTTATTAAAAGGAGTGGGATTTTCCCCTAAGGGTTGATTGGATTGGTAAAACAACAAAAAAGTGGTGTTTAAGAAAAAAAGAGTCCAATAACCAAAGTTAAATATGGGTCTGTTTTCCCTGATATTTCTAATAAAATAGCCTATATTAAATATTAATGGGTCACTTTTTGGTCTTCTGTGCAGCTGGAAATCTCACAGGATAGAGGGCATTGTGCTAGTCCTTAGTCGTGTAGGACACTGACCTCTGCATCTGTGTAGGGGCATGAAGAGAGAAACACAACACCTCTGCAGGTCCCAGGCTGCCTGGCAAGGTTTTGGATGGATCCTCATACCCCAGAACCAGAAGTCTTCCTTGATGCTGGTCTTGGGGACATGTTATCGTGCCTCCCGTGTCTCTGCTGGAGACCCATTTCCTACCTGCATCAAAATCTGAAGTCTTTCATCGTCTTGTGGTTGAGCAGCCATCGGCTTGTGCCCAGCAAAAACACGGCTGCCTGTCTTTCTCCTGTCCCTCTGGCGGCTCCCCGTATCTCTGATAGTCCCGCACACCCCTTCACCCACCCCACCGCCCTCCAGCCCCCCGCCCCTCCATCCCACCACCTCCATCCTCGCCCCACGGTGTCACCTGGGCAGCGGCTCCCGCCGGCGCCTCCCCCGGGCTCCCGTCCAAGCCCGCGCTCTGCCGCTTGCAGATTCTTTCTGCAGCACGTCTCTGAGATATGGCCTTCCTTACCCATCTGTACAGCTAAAACTCTTGTCAAGACTCTCAGCGTTTCACATCTCAATTACTGCAAAATCCTTCTCCCTGCTTGGCAAAGGCAGCCTCAGCCAGCGCTTCCTCTTCCATCTCCCTGCCCAGCCACCACCTCACCCGCCAACCGCAGCTTAAAGCCATTTATGCACCAAAGGATCACGCACAAACACCTCCTAGCAGTTATTTTGCTGCCACCCCTCGCTGGCAGTCTCAGAGCAGTGGTGAAGACGCGGGTGCGGTTTTACAGGTCTCCCCTTCTCACAGCCATTAGGACCTGGGAGCTGGGGTGATCTCGCCACAACGCTGAGATAAAACGAGGCAGCCGGGGCCGAACCCCGCCACAGCGTGGCACTGCCTCTCCCGTGGCTCTGTACGTGCTCATCTCTTCCTCCCTCGTCCTCTCCTCCCAGAGCTGCTCCTCTCCTTCCTTCCCCTCCTCCTGCTTCTCCCTTCCCCTTCATCTCCCCTCCGTGGTGTGAGGAAGCCTGTAGCTGGCTCCTGCGCTTCTCTCCTATTTATCCGCAGGTCTGCACAGCTTTTACTTAGTGTTTTCTACCCTGAAGATGACAGCAAACTGAGAGTTTAAACAAATTTGGCTTAAGGTGCTTTAATGAAAAATTAACGGTTTTAATACTGGCTTAACCATCAAAAGAAGAACATTAATGTTTAATATCTAAACAACACGTCTTCACAATAATTCCACCACATTTCACATAGAGGATCCACAGCGAATGCCTAGGGTAAGGCAATAAAAAACCCCAACAGTAACACTAGTTACTGTCTTAACCCCTTACTGACTGCCTTCCCTAGTCTACACAATGATCTTTTACAAAGAGAATTGAGACATTTTTCAGTGACGTGTCCTCCTTTCGTCAGCCACAGCGAAAGGTAAGAATATTAGACTTCGGATCATAGCCCTGACTCCTCAAGCCTTTTCAAGACCAGGGATATGAAAATGTTATGTAAATGAGTTGCCCTTTAAATGCATCTTTAGGAAAAAAAAGAAGAAAAAAAAAAAAGAAAGGCAACACCACATCACTGGAGAAAGACTGAATTGACATTTCATCTTCAGTGCATACTGTCCAGGTACGGGTCTCAAAGAAAAGCTTCAAATGATAAGGAATGGCTCCAGCATCTGTATATTTTTGAAGTCTCCCCAAATTACTACATGCTAAAGGGACTTCTTGCCTTGAAATCGCAGTACGCCTCGCAGACAGCCTGGGATGGGGTCCGTAACTCCTGCCCCTCTGCAGCCCCGGCTGAGGGCCGAGCATCACCCAGCTGATATAATGATTTCTTAAACTGTGAGGACGTTTAATTTGAGACAGGAGTCTCACTGAAGTAAATCTCTGCCCATAAAAGTGTATGATCCAGCTGGATAGCAAGAAAACAAATCACATGCACTGCAATACAGAGGAAAGAAACTACAATGTTTCCAGATGCATATTACAGGAAAATAATTAAATAGCAGCCCTGGAAGTAGACATCACAGTTGAAGTAGATAAATAAGAAAGCTTTGTTGATGTGAACCCAGAAATAAAGCAGAGGAGGAAAGCACTTAAATATAAAAAGTCATCAAAGAAGTTGCGTGTCTGCCTTGATCGTGCTTCCAGAAAGTTTCTAGGTCACATGTCCGTGCAGTTTTCCTTTCAAACCTGAATTCTGTAACACAATAAATATTAGGCACGAAAAGATGGACAGCCAAAGCAGAATGCAGGCAAGGATTCTCAGACCAAGACATGAAACATTGCCTGAAAATTCAGGTTAAAATGTCTCTGTGCTCTTCACGTGGCGCACATGAGCAGCAAAATATACCAGTAGGGAAAGCAGCAGAGTGAGGCTTTCTCAGCCCCAGCCTGGGACTGCTGCAGGCACTGACTGCTCCACCGCCCCCTGCACCACGAGGTCATGTGCCAGGGTGCTCTGATTCACGAGGCAGAACATGCTGTTAAGATCAAGGATGTTCTTTTAAGAGCTACCATGTCCAGGCAGTTGTGGAATATAACTGATGAAGGTTAATGTCAATTTTAATTGGCACTCTTCCTGGAGCGGCTCAGAGGACTCTTCGTATGAAGCCTGATAGCCTCCAGCTTCCACTCCCAAAGTCCTGACATCCCCACGCAGCCAGAGCCTTCTTACTGGTGGCTACCACCCAACCTCAGTCCTGTGAGGCTGCAAATGACTCCATGAGTGGAAAATTACACAGCAAATATCCTCCAGTCCAACTCTTTGCAGCATTATCCTTTACCCAACTGTCTTTAGGGTTGTGTAGGTTCCTATGATACCCTTAAGCTCTCCACAAACTGAGAGTACCCCTTCTTTTTCTTCTTCCTGTGAATTATTGTGCCCACAGCTCCCAGTAGAGCAGACTTTCCTCCACAGCCGGGCTGACACCCCTGTGATGGGACCATTTCTGCAGGGGGTTGAGGAAGTGTACTGCTTAGACCACAACCAAGTGTAGAGCATGCTGTCCTTTCCTTGTGCAGCTGTGCACAGTGCAGCACAGAGGGGCTTGCTCCACTGCTGCGACTCCTGGCAGCTGCCACAATTCAAATAACGAGTAGGGTGAACACATTTTTCAATGGGAATCGGTGATACACAAGCCCCATCCGTATTATGGCTAATTCCACTTTCCTCGGCTATCATTCCCCCCCTGGTAATTGCTGCCCCATCTGAATGGTCTTTGGTGAGTGGAAAGCCCCATGTTGGGGACCTCAGAAGAGCAATGTTGGGACGCGGTGTGATGCTCATGACGCTTGCTTTGATGCCGAGCAGCAGCTTTATATCGGGTTCAGATTCCCACTGCTCTGAATCACATTCAGCAGAAGTGTTACAATTGCAAGCTAAAGCCTTTTATCTGAGTTTTCTCAGCTGTTTCCACAAATTTTCACTGGTGGCAGGTACTAGGACAGGATGCTGCTGCTTCCCTGCAGGGGCAGGTGATACCTGCTAGTTTAGGATGTATTCCATTAGCATGCGGGGCCAGGAAAATGTCAACCGAGAAAGGAGGGCAGGAGTGGCCTTAAATGCACTCACTGAACTACTCTGGTAGGGAAAGCATTTACTTCATTCAGTTGCTTGTCACAGCTTTTTTGTGTTGGTGCCATACACAAATATGCACTTAGAGCCTCTTTTGCACACTCCTGCAAACTGTTCCTATTAGGTAGCGGACCCTAGACTCGATGTCAGTTTGCAGTGCAAGCAAACAATATTTAATCCAAGGACTTTTTACTGTGTATTAACTTTTCAAAGAGCTTCACATGAAAGCCTACATTGTTTCTAAGTGCTAGACATTTTCCTTCTCTAAAGTTTCTAACACGGAACTTCTGCTGGGTTTTGGATTCAGGTCTTGTCGGCTCCTTGGCTGCCAAAATGACTTTTGTGAAGCAGATAAAACTTGGAATAGATCTGGTTCAACCTTTACAGCCAGCTCCTACGCCTATGAAGTTTCTGAAACAAAACCCAGAGTCTCTGGGGGAAAAAAAAAAAAGAAAAAAAAACACGTCGCTCGGTTCTCAGAGTCGGGTTTTATAGTCAGGGTTCATCGCAGCCCTAAAATCAGCGAGCAAAGTGAAACCCCCTGCTAAACTTGCCTTTTATTCCTTCTGCCTCTCAAGGTGCACCCACCTCAAGGCGCTGGCGGGCACTTCGCACCGCGGGGCCGCTAACAAAGGCACAAAGCGGGCGGCCAGGAAATCTGAGCGGTGTGAAATCACTCCCCGTTGACCTGAGGTTTCAGCGGCCCTCTGTGTCCATCCAAGCACAGGAAATTTGCCTGTGCCGTTTAGGAGCTGGAGAGAAGCATGACCTGGCAGAGCACGGCACTAAAAACAAAAAGAAGCCCATTAATGCCGCCTCCTGCGTTAACCTGCCCCAAAACCAGAGGCCGCCCCGACCCCCCGGCTCCCCCCGCCCGCCCTCAGGAGCCGCCGGCCCGGCCCCGCTGCCCCCCGGCAGGGCTCGGGGCGCGGCCCCCGGCCCCCGGCCCGGCCCCGGGCTCCTCCCGCGGTGCCCCCGCTGCGGCTGCGGGCCCCGGCCCGGCCCGGGGAGCCCCGCGGCACCAGCCCCGCGGCCAGGCCGGCCCCGCCCCGCCGCCCGGCGCCGGGATCCCGCAACGGCGGGCGGTGAGGGACCCCTAGCGTCCGAGCCGCCCGGGCCCGGCTCCCATCGCCGGGGCTGCGGCACCCTCTGCTGCTCGCCCGCCGCATCCCCGGCCCCGCCGGCAGGAACGGAGGGCGGCTGGCGGCGGGGATGCGAGCCCCGAGTGTCCTGCGCCACGGCAGGGCCCTGGTCGCGACAGGGAGCCGGTGCGGCCGATCAGCGGGGCCCCTTGTAAAGGCAGAATCGGGAATTGGCAGCCAATTAATTAGCCTCTGCTAATTAACAGCACCGGGCCCAGCGCCTTCCTCAGAGGGGTGCGGACACCCCCGAGGCCCCTTGCCTCCTCCGAGGGAAGAGAGCAAGGGCCGGGGCAGCCGCCTCCCTGTGCAGGGCTCCTACACCTCAGCTGATGGCGAAAAATAAAACATGTGCAGTTCAACACACTACACGTGGCCTCGGGTCTCATTCCTCTGCGGCTAGGTAGCACCTCGGGTGCTGACAATCTTCCCTGACCCCATCTTTGTCCCTATCCAGCCTCACACCACATGGCAGAGTCACATGGAAAGCACAGGGAGAGCAAAATCTGAGGGGTTTCCCATCAGGAAAACCCAAAAAGGGCCTGCAACGCTTGGCAAGAAGGTGTTGACACCACCTCACGCCTGGCCTCCACCAGAGAGAGGCTACTGCCAAGCCACCAGAAAGGCCAGCCTTGCCAAAACCAATGGTTTTGAAACGGTCAGTGGCATCGTGAGGGTTTTTGTCTAGGAAAGGGAGGGAGGGCACGGCAATGGGCTCCCTCGTGGCATGGGGGAGCGAAGAGGCTGTTCTCTGCGCTGACTGGAGGCAGAGGCAGAAGTGGTGCGCTCAGCGAGGCGGTGAGGTGCCTCCACCTGTGAGATACATTGCCCGCCCTTCCCAGCCAGCCAGGTAACTTGGTGGTTATAGCGGAGTACCTCAGAGAACTTAAAGTGTGTTTTTTGAGACTGGGGAGCCTGAGCAAAACAGCAGCCTGGTGAGCCCCCCAGAACTGCTTCTGCAAAGCAGCCAGAGGAGCTGCAGAGCCAGCAGTAGCCATGGTGCTGGAGCCAGAGCCTTGACTGGATCCTGCTCATCCTGCCGGGGCACAGGAGTCTGCCACTCTGCCCCTCCGTGCAGGCACCGTCTTGCTCCCATCCACCCCACAGCCCAGCGCCTGCCCAAAATCATCACCCCAGGCAGCTGCTGAGCACACGGCAAATGCACCACACCTACATCTGGGTATTTACAGGCTCTCGTAACTCTCCTGTCCTTCCTTGTTCTCCACCAGCCTGACGAAACACCCAGCGCTTCAACAAGGCCATTGCTGTTTCCTGCCCCTTGTCGCCTCTTGTTTGAGCTCAGAGATTTGGCTGCTGATGTGCAAATAGGTGCATAACTCTGTGTTCTTTATTTTGTGTGAAGCGGAGCTGGAAAAACTTACTTAAAATAAAGAGAGGGGTCAGTTTGTTTTCCCATCTTAGAAGGTAATGCTTGTCTTGCCCCGCTTTAGTCTTGCGCTGCTTTATTCTTGGTAAACCTGCATGGATGACAGAAGAGCTTGTCAGATTGAGACATGGGAGGAAAAAAGTGAGTGTAATTGATTTGCAGGAAAGTTACTTTATTGTATTTTTGTGGTTTTGGCTGTGCCTTGAGCTTTCTTTTAGACCTGTGTCTCGTATTTGGGACATGCATGAGAGATGAGGCAGTCTCACAGGCCAGCTCCCTGAGACCCGAATCAATGTTCCTGGAAAACAAACCTCACAGGGAAGATGAATTTTGTGACCAGGATATTCCTGTTAATTTTACTTAGAAAAATAAAAAACACTTTGTCCTACCAGCTATATATCGCAAGTAATGAAGAAAGGGCGTGCTGTTTTTTTCCACAGAATGCCCCCTTGAACAGGTGAAGAGGAGTGGAAGATGTAAGTGAGGAGGAGGAGCAGCACAGTACTGCATGCCAATGCCATGCTCCCTGATGGATCTCCCCACCTTTACGTGAGAGATGCACACGCACATGCACACGTGGCCTGGTAGCACAGCAGAGAAAGATCACCCGAGGCGGGGCTGCCTCCGAGCTGAGCCGCACACCCCCAGGTACACGCAGTACTCATGCACTCTCTGCTGCAGCAGCCGGATGGAGAACATCACTGGGTGGAAAACATCATCTTAAATGCAAGGCAGCATGATGCCTGGTGGGGCTGGAATATGGCGGAGGTGTTGGGTGGTGTTTGGGGATGGGGATGTGCTGGCAGTCCTGGGGAAATATCCAGCGGCTCCTGTGAGGAGGCCCTGATAAGTGGTGGGTAGGGTGCGGGCTTGTGGCAGGATGTACTACACAGTCCTCAAATCCCTGAGTGTGACAAAAACTGTGAGGCCCCGTCGGCTGCACCATGGAGAAGATGCAAGCAAGGATGCAGAAGTGCCAAAAGGGACACAGAGAGCAGGAGAGGAGAAGACAGCTGGGGGCGTTTCTGGAGGATGCAGCCAAGAACTTTGTTTCTGACCTCACAGAAGTGCACAGAGGACAGCGTGCAAAGGGCTAGGAATGCATCTGGGGGAAATGTGGCAAAGCAGGTGCTTGCTGCCTGCCTCTGGGCATCCTGGAGATGGGGTGGAAAGCAGAACAGAGTGCTCTGCTCACCACTGCCCTCCTGGCTGGATGCTACAACCCCCAAGGCCATGGTCAGGAGGAGCACGGAGACTGTGTTTCAGTCACTTGAAACACAGAGAACCAGACCGGAGAGGGGATGGAAATGTGGGGCGAGGCTCCGTCTGTGTCGTGAGGGGATGCTGGGCTCACTGCTAGCTCCACGTTTTCCTTTCCTTTCCCTGCTGGTGTGAGAAAATGCACGCTGCATTTGTTCGGCTGCCAGGAGGATGGCAGCTCAAGCACCATCTTGCTAGCTTTGCTGTGTGTCTTTTCCCACAGCATTGCTTTAAATAATGAACGGAGTCATGATCCACCAGCTGGATTAGATGGTATGAACTTATCTGGCTTAAACCCAATGGTGATATATTTGGTCTCATTATTTTATTCACAAATGCCACAAAACAGCACAAGATATTTCTTTTTTCCTCCAAAATACTCTTTTTTCTTTTAGTGCTGACATTTATTTGCAGTAAGATTTGCACCGAACAGCCTGTGCCAGGCCAAATTTGTCAGACAGGCGTGCCTGCATGCCTGGTTTGTCCCACGAAATCAGGTGTGGAAGTCGTACACCCTGGTCCTGCCAGGGGACAGCGAGTGCTCCCCAGCCAGCAGGGTGACCCCTCACAGGGAGGTGCTGAAGAGCCGAGGGAGGGCAGCCGGTGCTTTGCAAAAGCTGAAGGGACCAAGGGAGCAGAGCTCGTGGAGGGGTAAGAAATGCCCTGAGCACAGGATGAGGAGAGGGCAGAAGCCTTACTGTGGCTACTTCCAGCATGCAGCACTGCGGCTCCTGCAGAGCCTGGCGCTGCCGGAGAGCCATGGGATCGCCTGGGAGCGGGCGCTGGTGTCCGGCCACCTGGCGAAGTGCAAGAACAGATTCACAAAGAGATGCAAGTCACCTGGGACAGTCCTCAAATGATGGTAGTGCTCATCAGCTTCAAAATTACAATTTAGTTGCGATAAAAGTGCAAGAAAGGAGGTGCTGGGCAGGAAGCTTTACCCAGGCGTCCTGGCAAGATCACGCCATGTAACAAGTCAGCCCAGCCCCCAGGCAACGTCTTGCTGCTCTGCTTCCAGAAACAGTCAGTGCCTGCACTGGGCATTTCATCTGACAATCCAGAGAGAAAGGGAGAGTAGGGAAGCAGAAACCTACAATATTTGAAAAGACTTTTGTTTTGTGTTTGTTTTTTTTTCCTTTTGCTTTTTGTTCCCTATAGTCTTAGGCCAGTACGTGTGATTGTGCTGAGTCTGCTATTTGGAGGAGTTGCTGAAAAGTAAAGAGCAAGCTCAGGAACATCTGGAAAAAACATGAGCAAAACAAATCTAAAAAGCAAAATCAGGCTCTCCCCATTCTGTTTTTTATTAAACTGAGAAAGGGAAGAGAGTGCTTCATGTATTCAGCCATTTAGGTGCAGTGTGCTCAGCGCTGCCTGGCTGAGCCTGAGCACCACTCTGCAAATATCAGCAGTCTCTTCAGTTAAGCAAGAGCTCTCAGAGTCTAATTTTAAGTGCTCATTATGTGTGTTCCTCAGTGGCAGTCATGTAATTAGGGGAAGAACAAGGCCAAGGGTGCCTGGTGTCTCTTCCAGACAGGTCTGCCCAACGCCCCGCAGCACCACGGGACCACGCTGCTGGAGCTCACCTCTGCTGCCACAGCCGGGCCTCCTGACTAACAGCCCATCCCAAGCGGCTGTCTTAATCCTCTGTACGGATCCAATGATTTAGGGTGAAGCTTCAGAGAGCATTCATTTTTATTTTTTTTCCTAATATTTCAGTCTCTAGCAGACACAGGGACATTTTACAGACTCATAAAAATGCCTCCAAGACTGACGAGCTCCTCTGATGGCAGTGGCCGCCATCCCCAGGCACTTCACAGACCACAGTGACACGTTTGGACCTCATGAGAACACAGCTGAAGCACTCCCAGCTCCGGGGCTATACGCAGTGGCTGCTTGAGTGCCTGTGGTTTAACAACAACATGGGAAAATCCCGTGCAGGAAGGGGATGATGCCTCTTGTTTGCAGTGTAATCGGGAAGCAGAATCGGGGAAGCTGGAGCACATTTCCATACACACCCCTGGGATACGCTTGGGATGCGGGAGTTTATGAAAGTCCTGCAAGAAGCACTGCTGGATCTTCAGTGGCCACAGGTGGCCAGGATTTTGGTTGCACGGTATTCGAAAACTCTTCACTAAAAGGAAGGCCAGCCTGTTTTCTCCACTGGGACATTTCCTATCCCCCTGGCTCCTGATGCAAGCCACGGGCCGTCTGTGTGGTAAGATGTCCCTCTTGCTTTCTGTGTTACAGAGATGAGGAACGAGAACTGGACCCCCCAGCTAGCATGACGCAAGGCCTCTCCAGCGCTAACTGCTCAGCGCAGTCATACAAGGCGACAGGCAAAGGTTTCAGGAGCGTTTTAAAACTGTCAGATAATCGATACAGAGGCAGAGGAGCAGTGGTGGGGTTCACAGCTAAATGGATAAGGTGTCGTGTCACGTTTGACCTATTTCACAGCATCAGCATCATTTCTGCCCCAGTTATCTTTTAAGAGACATCACTGGATCCCGCTGCTGCTGGAGAACAAGAAGTAAACACCACAGTCTTCCACCGAGGTGTTAAATGGGCTCCACCACAGGTTCAATTAGCAAGCCCCAGCGTAACTCTTCTCTAATATTTCTAAAGAAAAACTGAAGAAAAGAAAAAGAATTGTCTGCAACCATCGCTCGGGGCAGACTGTCAGCAGTGTGCTGGCTGCCACATACCCATAGGTGCACCCAGCCAGCTTCCCCAGCACTCAGCTCACTCTCAGGCGGCCTTGCCCTACAGGAGAACAGGGCAGGGCTCCATCTTTGTGCTCCCACAGCCACTACAGGATGATCACTGACGAATTCGAGACCCCAGCAACCTGCCAGGCTGGAGCAGGTAGGCAAAGCAGGCAGAATCAATGCCCTAGGAGTGCAGCAAGCCTAGTTTGCCTTGTAAAATGAGTTTGTGCTTCTGGAAAAACAAAGTCATGCTGACCAGCAGGTATTTGCATGGTCCTGCCCAGAAAAGTTTTGCTTGCTGCCAAGCTTTCTGTCCCACCACCTGTGGAAGGTCAGCCCTGTACACCATCGCCTACAACTGGGAGGAGGTGCTGGACTAGGTGATTCCCAGACGTACCCTGCCAAAGCGTTATATATGGGGTGTAAGGACTGGGTTAATGAATGGGTGGGCAACAAAGAGCTGGTCCAGATGAACCGGGGGCGGAAGGCAAAAGCAGCCACAAAGGACACTTCTTCAACCTGCCCCAGCACCTGCATGCGTGGCACCCCAGGATGCGAGTGCTCCCAGTTTTGTATGTTTTGGTGCTTGGTAGCACACGGCTGCTAAAGGGTTCTCGCTCCCAGCTGGGGCACAGACCAGCCCTTGTACCCAAGGTGAAATGCAGACACGTCAAGGAGCAAGACCTCCCCTGCTGCTGCACCAAGTGCTTTTCACCATTAGGGTCCCCGCCATGCACTAAACAGTTTCCTCCTTAGGAAATGGATGTGTTCAAGGATCCCTTGCTGCAGGGCAAAGGCCAGAACCAGGACATGTGGAAACCCAGGCAGCAATCTGTATCTCCGCTTTGACACGCAGAACCAGTCCCCTGCATGCTAGGCTGAAACATGAGTGAGTGATGTCGCTTGGATCCCTGCCTGGCATTCAGCGCTCTCTGCTTTATCGGCCAGGAACAAAGACCTTTCAGCTACGCGCTACTTCAGCTGCGTGTCAGAATCGTAGCCAGTGGGGCTGGAAGTGCCTCCAGAGGCCTGTCTCACCAGGAATGGTGATGACAGGAGGGAGCTCCTCCTGCTTTGGGGTCTGCACACCTCGGTGCTGTCCTCCCACGCCGTCCAGGCACAGTAGCGCAGATTCAGATTCAATGTGAAGTGAATTAGGTGTGGTTACTGCTGGGCAGGTGAATGAATGGGGCTTGGACCCCTACCACTGCGTGTCCTGCTCCTGGATGCCTCCGTGCCTAATGTGCTCCCTGTAGCACCACTTTTTGCTTCTGCAGTGCTCCTTTTGCAGCTGCAATGCTTGTAACACCTCCCTCCTTTATGGCTCCTAGTTAACACTGCACCCGAGCTCACGTGGGTTTGGACTTACCTTTTCTTCCCAGATGTTTTTGCACAAAGGAACAGAACTGCAAGGACTGAGTGTCTTTGAGAACATCACCTTCAGCCAAGCAGGCTGGAAAGTTCAGGAGTCATTTGGAGGGAGCTAACAGTGATCATCTAGGCTTTGTTTCTAGGCTTTCAAAAACCCACAGGCTAAAAGGTACGGATGCTTCTTTCACACTTACGGTCCCCTTGCCCGTTCTCCCTGATTTGGCCAGCTCATGCTCTCACCCTTCCTCTCTCATCCGCGCAGAAGTGTGCCAGGCACCAAGACCCTCCCAGCACCACCCCTCAGCACTAAAACAGCCTCAGCATCCAGACTTTCTCCTCAGCCACCCTGCGTTCCCCAGGGGGCCCAACATCTTGCTGCAGTTACAGACCAGTTTGAGCTAGTTTTCCAGTTTCCAGCTCCTCTCCCCCGGCTGCTACAACCAGAAAGCCAGGCAGGTTTCTCCGGGGTAGGAACCGACTCCTCTGCATGCCCTGGGTTTGCTCCTGCTTCTGCCTCCCGGATCCCCCTGCACCCGGTGCCACTACCCGAGCATTTTCCTTTTCAGAAGTAAGGACAGCATATGTCTGGATCTGCAATTACAAGTTGTATCTTTGTGAATCGCCAAGAAAAGAATGCTCCTTGATCCAGCCCATGTGTTGCTTCTCCCCCCTGGTGCCAGCGCATATGATCTGAGCGAGGCACCCAGCCTACCTCTGCGGAGGGGAGCTCTGCTCAAAGTCGCACTCGGGCGCGAGAGCTGAGAATAACGCAGTGCTGCTCCCCTTCCTCTATCTCGACGCAAAAAGCAGGGAGCAGGCCTGGACTGCCATGCTCCCGTGCACATTTGTAGGTGCAGGGCAGCCTTCCAGGGGGCAGGAGCAGGCGAAGGCAGAGCCGTCTTGGTGCGAGGAGTGGCCGTGGGTGCTGGGAGATGCAGAGCCCGGCACCATTCTGCCTGGGTGCGCCTGCACCGGCGGCTTTTCCAGAGCTGCTGCTTACTTTAAGCCACTTATTCTATTATCATCCAGGGGGAATTTTTTTTTTCCCAGCTGAAGAACATTAATGGCATTAAAATAATAAGAGATTTAGAGCATCCCTGTGTTTATACAGTGACATGCCACAGTGACAGCCTCAATATAAATAGCTAAACACTGAGATAACTAAACACTTAGGCTGATGAAAAAAAATACCAACATTTTTCCCATTCCAAATTCTTTAGAGTAATCTCATTTGACCTCCAGCACAATGCATGCTTTAATGGTGCCTGAATAATTACTAGGCAAGGAATTAACTCCCACAGTGGGTTAACACACTCACTTTCACCCAGAAGACCGGGTCTCAATCCTGAATAAATCAAATGGATTTGGTGATCTCATTCCCGTTCCTCCCGGCCCTTTGTTCACATGCCACGATTTGATACAGCCTGTGGCCTCGTGCGGAGAGAGGCCTGGCATTTGGCTACCAGAGATGCTGCAGGTCAGAGGCGGGGCACATTAGCAAAAGCCAGAAAGCCCCCCCTGATGCAGGGGTCCTGGCCCCATCCCTTCACAGCCCCTGAAAGAGCAGGAGTCGGGTACGGAGCGCTTCTGGAGAGCGGCAGCACTGACACACCACCTCCGGGAAGCCGAATGCGAGCTGCTGTCAGACACCTTGATGTCAAAAAAAAAAAAAACACTATTTTTGACTGTGCAGCAGATGTTTGAAGAAAACTGCCTCAGTGTGACCAGCTGCAGATTTGTCTCGCCAGTTTTACAAGTGGGAGAGCAAACGGGATTCGTGTAACCTGTGGGAGGGCAGGGGGAGGTCTTCACCAGGTGGCTTTGCTGGCAGCGTTTTGCGTGTCCTATGGAAACCCTGCACCTACAAAGCAGGGAACTTGCAGAAAAAGAAAAAAAAAGTTCTTCTCATGCCCTGTATTTCCTGCATTTCTTTTATGCTTGCTGCTGAGGACACTCGGACAAAGTGGGAACCTCTGAGTGGTGTTTTCAAATCCTGTTACCGAAAGCTAAATGCCTGGCACCCGTACTGAGGCCCAAAAATGACATCAGTGGAAGAACAAGTGCTCGGTGACTACAAAAATCACATCATTTCTGCCTACAGGCTCTGCTGGGGTTAAACAAATTGAAAGGCTGCTTTGTTTTCGTCTTCTTTTTTTATTATTATTTACTTATTTAATATCTCCTGGTAGGACCATACCCAAAGCACAGTCAGTAACACCACAGACAATTGATGTGGAAATAACTGAGTCAGAATACTCTATTATTTCACTTTTAAAAACGTAGGCAGCCAAATTCAAAGGCCAGTGAAGCAAAGAGCATGTTTCCACGCAAATATAACTGCTATTAACAACAACGTGTGGCTGGCACTCCATCCCAAATCAGACAGAAAGAGAAATGCACTCAGAACTTTTCTGTGAATCCTCGTTCAGAGTGTAAATACACTAGGAATAAATGCTTTTTAAAAGATTAGTACGGACAAGTTTTAACAAGTCTAATTTTTTCTTTTCCTGAAGGTGATGTTGGCTGCGGCCTGGAGGCCTGCAGCATGATGTGAGGACAGCTTCAGACAGCTAAGCAGTGCTTTTGCCGGGGACAGCCCGGTCACACAGGAGTCCGTAGGAGCTCATGCCCTTATTTAAATAGCAATGGCATGTCATCCCATCTTTTGATGTTCTTGACGTGCATGTTAATAAGACAATCTTTTCCGGCAACACAAGGTACTGAAACACTCAGAAAATGGTTTGGGTGCTGGTTAGCAAACCAGGGAGCACTCCCGGCACAGCAGGATGTCCTTCCTGCCCCGACCTCGTTTCATGTGTGAAACATACGGAGCACGTTCGCGCAGCTGAATTACGGAGCCCAAATGGCGTCTGTGGCTCTGTGGAGCCAAAGGGACTTGAGCCCTTCCCCTCTGTAGCACAGATCCTGCCTGTGAGCTGGGGCTGGAGACCGCCGTGAGCTGCTGCTGAGCTGCGAGCACACCCTGGTGCTGCCTGAGGAGTCGGAGAAGTACCTGCAGGTGGGTGCAGAGGCATGGGGGTGAGCTGCCCATCCCCATAACATGCTCCAGCTGGGAAGGGTGACACCGTGGGGAACAGCACAAGCTCACCCTGGCCCAGCACAGCTCGTCACGCACCACCAGAGCTCCTGAGTGAGAGGCCGGGGTCAGGAACAAGGAGCTCTTCACAAATGTTTCTGCACCACGAGGTCTCCGTGAGGTTGGCCCACACACAGCTCTGCGGCCGAGGGAGCCAAGGTGGAACAAAACGCTCCAAAACCCCCAGGCAATGGGTTCCCGTGCAGGGTGGCAAGCTGCAAAGCTTTGCTTCCACCCCGTGCCTCCGGGCAGGGCTGGCCGCACCGCCCCGGCAGCCCCGCACTCCACGCTGTGCACGCTCTCCCTGTTTGCACACACGGATTTAAAGCATCTCCCCCGGTTTCTCCGCAAATTGCTGCATTCAGATGAAGTGGCAGCTGCTGTAATTAAGACACAGTTAATTACATATCCCCTTAATTGCGATGATAGGATTTTGTCAATTTGGTAAATAAGAATTGTGAGGTTTCTTCCGGCAAGTTGAGCCCCGGCGCGGCTTGAGCACGCCTGGCTTTGTCACCCAGCGAACGCCGACCCCAGGCTGGGCGCCGGCAAAGGCGAGGGCAGGTGCTCTCCTCGGCTAAGGGAGAGCCCAGCTTGCAGAGTCCAGACCTGCCCTCAGGAGTGGCTGCGAAAACTACCTTGCAGGCTGCTTTCTGAAGGGCGTCTGATCCGTTTCCTTGCTGTGCTGAACCTATCGATCACTCTTCCTCTGCTAAAATGCCAGCCCAGCAAATCCTGGGGCTGCAGAGGCACCGCTCGGGTGCTTGTCCTCAGCACCAGCGTGCTGCAGCCCCAGTGCTGACGGCTGCTTTTCGGGGACGAGTCCCCACCCGTGCCAAGGTGACCGGGTGCCCACAGTGCTGCCTGAGGGGAGAGACACCGAAGACAAAAGGGCTACAAAATGGAGGGACTGACTCGGACCTTCACAGCCTGTTTCTGGATGACAGCTGAGTCGGGCTCTCCAGCAGTGACCACAGCCCTGGACGTGCTGTGGAGCCAGGGGGATGCCGAGGTGAGGGAGAGGTAACAGGTACGGGACGTGCAGGATTTTTGGAACCGCTTTCCAGTGACTCAGTACACAGAGCCGCCATCCACGTTAATTAATGGACTGCGGCTGACTGAACAAGTACACTCAGGCTGTTCTCACACAAAAAGCAGCGGCACAAAAAATCATCTAACCAGAGAAGATAAACTACAATCACCTTAGGCTTGATCATTAGTTACAAATAAGTCATGGTTAGTTAGAAATTGATGAAAATGTTGTTTGTATTTGCCTCCCAACCCCTTATCCAATGGGCAAACCCAACCTGTCTCCTGAGGAGATGTGGGGAACAGCGGGCTGAGCCCTCACACCGGACCCCCTGCTGGCCCAGCGTGAAGCCATGGGCGGTAGTGGGAGAAGGCCCCTGCCCCTCGCCTGGTGCTCCCCCACTGCTCCTTGGGGCCTTCATGGAGCCACGTCCACAGGGACCTCCTCGCCCATCCTCTGCCTGCTGAGGCTGGCACAATCATGAGGTGAAGATCAGGATGTTTTCTTCAAGTATTAGCAAGCCGCTGGTATCAGCTCAACCGGCAACGCGTTTCAGCTTGCAGGATGCCTTCATGAGCAAGGAAGGAACGTGGTCTAGGTAGACCTGCGCTGGGGTAGGTGCAGAGTGGGAAAAGGGGAAAAAAATCGCATCCCAGAAAGTGATTCACCATCAAAACAGCAAAACGCATTCAGCGAGAGGCTCTGCTTCCATACAGTTCACGTTCTTCGTTACTGAAGTCAGCAACAGAAGAGAGAATACACTTCGTAAAGTGCAGGTGTTGCAAAGCTGAGAGGAGCTGCACGGATGCTAGAGAGCAGAATAACAGTTCAAAATGGCTTCAACAAACCAGAGAAATGGTCTGAGAAAAATAGGTGCAATGCAGCGAGGCTCTAGGCAAGACTCTACCTGTAAACAAAAATGAAGTATCGACAGGAAATGCAAAATGGAATGAAACATAAATCAGCAAAGCTATGGCATTGGAAAGATGGAAAACATCATACTGGAATCCAGAATTAGACTTCTTGATGCAAGATATGCGATGTCATCTATCCATTCTACTCGGTATTGCAAGCATCAGCGAACAAACTGACTTTTTATCAGGTCCCAACTTCCTGGTGACAGAGGAAAAACAAGAGTCGCAAACAGGCTCAGAGATCTCCAAGCAAATAAGGAGAAAATAGGGATTTATCAGTCTGAGGAAAAAAAAACACTACTGGGATATAGCAAATACCTGAAATATCACTGTGGAGAAAGGGGGAATAATCTGTCCTCCATGTCCATAACAAACAGCAAGCTTAAGATGACAGCAGGAAGGATCTGAGTGGATAGCAGGGGAAACTTCCTAATGGTGAAACAGAGGAGCAGATCCTCTGGGTGGTTATAAAGTCTCATGTCAGGAGGTTAAACAAGTATCTGCCTGGACTAGCGAAGGCAGAGTCCTCCCTCCCATCCCAGGCCCACACTGACCAGAGGGTCCCTCGTGGCTCTCCCTGGTTCCAGGGGTCTGTCCCAGGAGGCAAACAAAGCTCTTCCTTCTTCCCTGCCCCACCTTGTCTCTCCCGAGGTCCCCCTGTTTCACTGCTGAGATGCAGGTTGTAGCTCACATGACAGAAGGGTGTGTCAAAAAGTTCCAGACTCAAATTACACCTACACCTCTAATTCCAGAAAAGCTAAATAAAGCTATACCTTCTGTCTACAGCAAGTAAGATGCACCGAAGGGTCTAAAAAAATGTCCAAAAAATAAAAAGTTTACTCCATATCCAGCCCTGAACACTTTACTACTTGTGTCAGTCCTTTTGTGTTTTCCCATCCTTTGAATTTATTAAATCTCCCTGCTGTCAGGAGGTGCTCCTACACTCAGGCCTAGGAGTAACGTGAGGACAGTGCAGCTTGGGGACCAGAAGACACGACTGTCTAGTTCACCAAAGTCCAGCAGCACTCAGAGTGGTGGGTCGGGAGTACAGGAGCACAAGTTTCCACGAGGTCTGCTGGCAGACTAGACTTCCCCCTCCCCTGTCCAGCTCCCAGTCTCCTTAGACCCTCATCTGGAGGTATTCAAAAGACTTGTAGATGCAGTGCTCAGGGGCATGGTTTAGAGGTAGACTTGGCAGTGCCAGGTTAACGGTTGGACTCGATAACCTCAGAGATCTTTTCCAACCTGAATAACTGTGTGAGTCTGTGATTCCATCACGATCTTCAGTATGACACCAGTCCTTCATTTTATTGTGCACATGGCAACACTGCCAGCAAACTGGCTCCAGCAGCATTCAAAGACAAATCTGCAAGGCTGACAGTGCCAGGCCTGATCTCTTTGCCCCCAGCAGGGCAGGACTCCCCTGTCAGCGCCTGAAGGAAAGAAGGAAGCATCACAAAGCCAGGCACGGTGGGGGAAAAGGCTTTGTTGCATCAGCTTCACAAGGGGAACGGAATCCGGGCAGGCAGCCCCACCGCTGTGCCTGGAAGCTGTGCAGTGCCCGATCGCCCCTCTGTGATTCATCTCATCCATGAACCCACGGTGCGTGAACTTGGGAAGGAAAGCTCATGTTATAGCCTCGATCCTCACCTAATCTGTAAATAGAAAGATCACGTGGTAAAATAAACTTCACTGGGATGGACTTTCTCGATTCTGAAAAGCGGAATGGATTTCATCCTGAAAAAGGGGACCACGTCCTTCAGTGTGCCATGTTAGGTAAGTTTCAAAAACAGGATCAGGGCATTTTTAAATAGCTGCTCATTATTTAACATGAGCAGGCAGGTTACAGATGGGCCACAATTTTAATTGTATGGCTTTGGCACTTGGATATACTGCTTTTCCCTGCCTGACACAGGCTTCCTTCAGGCCTCTCCATGAATCACTTAACCTGTCTTAGGTTCTCTTGTTCCTATTGTGTTTTACATGCCTGGTCTGCTCCAACCAAAACCACGTTGCTCACAGTACACTGAGTTTTTTAATACATCATGTCTCAAAAGCTTCCAAGACCTGTAACAGAAGCTACGCATGCAAAGTTAGAAAAAAGCTGTAACCTAGGCACTCACTTGGCAAATACTAAAAATCGTCCTGGCTGCGTCCAGGATGGAGGACAACTTTTGAGATGGGAGCCTTTAAAGTATACACCAACAGACAGTGAACCCAAGGTCTGGAAGGAAGGTTGTCACTTCTGTGGGACACAGTCGCTACCGCTGGCATTACATAAGGTAAGGGGGTTGGCAACCTGAATAAATAATTCCTGTTGAAGGAAGCAATGTGCAACTTCCCTGATTTCCCAAAGAAGAGCATACGAGCAATGCTTCCTACTAGAGTCATGCTAAGGGTAAAGCCGGAGAAGAATAATCACCCACGGGGAGGAGCCGGGGAAAGGAGAAGAATCTCTGTTGGTGCTGCTGACTATGATGAGGACAACAGTTGTGCAGAACTGGCTGACAGGGATATGGAAATGTTGGTAAATATAACAGTGATTCTCAACAGCTCATATTGTGTGTGAGTGTTGGAGTTGTCACTTTTGTATGTTGTATAGCTACATTTTCCAAGATTGACTGAAATTATCTAAAGCATGAAAATACATTCTTTTGTAGACTGATTTGGATAAGGGGTTTTTACACAGTGCTCTACAACTAAGTGGAAGATGCACTACTCTTAGTTTTAGAAAAAAATCAAACTATGGACACATTCAAGGAGTTTCTAAGACAGCAGTGCCGTGATACTATTCAAAACAATAGCCTGTGACTAAGATCTCTGCTGAGAACAGCTTTTAACATCAAACTCCTCAAGCTATAATATTAATTCACACTGCAGTGAAGTAGTTGCCATGGAGTGGCCAAAACATAATTCACTGACTCTGATGGGCAACAAAATACAGAAAACATCTACTTTGTTTTCCAAATACTGGTGAGTCACTGTTTTATACATATTAGCCAAATTTCATTCCTCAGGAGGTAGAGCAAATTACTACTTAATTGTGACAAATGAGCACACCATCAGACCCACTGATATAAGGAATCAGTCTGCAAAGAAATTCTGCTTTGAGTCACAGAGCAGCACTGTTGTCCTGAATTATAAAGCACCATTTAAATAAGTTAACTAGTTCCTGCATTTATTTCTATTTTAAGACCTGCTACCTGATATTGTGCAACTCATTCTATGAGCTTCTATATCTCTGCAAAAATGCAGCATTTTGTAGAACTTCACTTTTACACATATATTGGTTCTTTTCTTCCTCTAGTCATTTCTTGGGGGATTCCCAATTGGTATGCTATTCCATAGAGGTTTTGGCTACCAAAATAGAGATTAATACACTCAGACATGTAAGCAGGTCATTTTAGGTCTATCAGTAGCTCCTTAACAAACAAATTTAACATTTTACATCACTGTTTGTAGGAATTTGTCGTGTCGTACTCTGCAAACAAGCTAAGGGAGTTTATAGATCCTGCACCGATCTTTCCACCAGGGTAAGGCTCCTGAACCATACGGCATGTGCACAGGCCAGGCTCTCAAGTTAGTTGTACAAGAAAACTGCTCGAGACCCTACCTTCTCAGACAGGTACTTTTTGTAAAGAAGCACATTCATCTGCACAAGCTCAGGTTTTTTTTGTTGCCTTTTTTTTTTTTTTCAAAAGATGCAAGATTGTACCTTGTTATCAAAGTCATTCCCTTATTTCCTAGTAAGTGCAATACTAGCATAAAAATATTTCTTTGCTTATTCATAACTGCCACATAGACAATCTGCTTTTCCACAGAATGGGCGGGATCCTGCCCTCTAGCCTCCTGCTCATACCACCACTATCTTCTGTTTGCTTGCTTTACCAGCTTAGTGGTTCGCCCAGGATGCCTATGGATTCTACCCTGGGCAACTAGGACGGGTCCACCAGGCAAACACGTCTAAAGGAAATCCAGGGTAAGCTGGCGTGTCAAAGTAAAGCCATAGGAACTTTGGAATAAACCTTTCCTGTTTACGCCTATTATGGGCAACATCACAACAACTCTAATGATTTTTTATGACTTTGGCCTAAAAGAGGAACAAGAGAATCCAGGCAGAGTAAACCAAAATTACATCCAAAGGGGTTTTGGCCATACGAGGAGTGCTGCATGTCCGGAATTTATTACATATCTGAAAATCCAGGATAGAAATTGTTGTGTACTTTTCCCCCCATAAAAATTTGTTGTATTACATATCAACTTCAAAACAAGTATACTTTTTTTTAAGTATCGTAGGCTATTTCAATTCAGAAGTCAAGGCTTTAAAAATTCTAAACTAATCCAGTTAGTTGCTTGCCTGCAAGATGCACAACCCTTATCATGCTAATTACAAGTCAGATGGAGATAATAGAACAATACTGAATTATTAAGGTCTTACTGTACATCTCAGGCTGTTAATATCTATTAGATTACAGCTGCATTATACTGAGTGCTCATTTCAGCAGGAGATTAGAAAGTACATTTATAATGCTGGCTACCCTTTGGGTAGATCATGGTATTTACATACCATATGTCAGCATGGTATTACAGAATGATTTATGCTTTTTGCCTAGACCTTTCAGTAAACTGCAGCCAGCTCCAGTAAGCTACAAAGCTGAAACTCCATTTCAACCTTTGACAATGCAGCTCTCAGGAAGTACGTTCATTTTCAAAAAATAGTGAGAAAGCCCACCAGTGACTGGTACAATCAAACTTCATACAAAGCAGCATTTGACTTGCAAGAGGGGCATAAGACAAACAAGGGAGGTTTGCTCTGCTGTAAATGTTAACCAACTTAAATTTCATTGAGAAAAAAAGTGAATAGTGTTATCTCACTTTTTTTTCCCAAAAGAGAGCTGCCACCTATCCCCCAAAGCCATATTCTCTCTCCACTACCAACACTCAAGTACCCTGGTTCCCTCTCTAATATACAGAAGGCAAACAATGGATGAGAACAAGCAAGCTACTGATAGTTGTGCATTTCGTTATTTAAAAATGATTAGTTAAACGTGCTGTACATAGTGCCAGTAACATTTTAGCTCTATGTATGCAAGTACCTGAATGTGTGAACAAATTGATTCATCACTGAAAAAACTGAGTAGTGTAAGAAAACACATTGATTTAATACATTTGATATAACAGTTCTAAAGTGGCAGTGAAGAGCATTAGGATTTAACTGAAAATTATCCATTTAAAGCTGTATTGAAAGTCTTTGAATGTGAAAGATATTTACAGGTGATATGTCAAAAGTAAGCTCATTATGTACAATCACAGTTGCAACACTCCGACCAACAAAGAATGGTATAAAATTCTAAGTACCTGAAAATTATGTGTTATCCTTGTTTGTATGTATCTGTGTGCAGCAGAGTACCTTAAGTACATAAAACCGTTATACACCAAGAGATAAGCTTGATTATTATACCACCGGGTATATTAAGATTCACTCTTTCAGAGACTAGGAGCAGTATGGGTGGGAGAAAACTCAATGGAATGAGTTATCCCTCACCTTCAATCCCAACCATTTCGCCTTTTACTTTTTCTAAACCAGCTAAGCCTCTGATTATGTTTCATTAGGGAAGCTGGTTGTGACAGCAACAGGAAACTACGATCTTCTATTAGAAAGTAGATTTCCAGGATGATGATAGACAAAAGCAGCTGTCATGCATTACATCACCGTATCTGTCTGCCACTTTATCTGAAGGGTTTGTCCATTAGCTGCACACCAAAACCCAATTACACGTGGAATACAAATGGAAAAGCTAAGCAGAAGCGTCCCCCACTTCCTCTCCCATTAGGTTAACAAAGCAGACTCACTAAACCACAGGGACATAAGGGTTACTGAATGCTGCAGTACAGCACAAACCTAGGAGTATCAACCAAGTAAGTATTTAAGTGGAAGCAAGAACAGCATGAGATCAGAATACTTTTTCTGTCAGACACCTTGACAGGTCAACCAGGGATTCACGCCTCTCCTGAAAGCATCCCTTTAGCAGGAGGGGCATTTGGTAGAGAATCGGTTTCAGGTGCTATCCTGCACTACTATCCTATCCCCTTACACACTAACGACAGAAGAGACTTCATAGAGGAAAGGAGTATACAGGAATGGCCTGAAAAATACAGACTTGCTTTTTTCAATGGCAAGCATAAGGACAGAGGTTGTGTCTTTTATGACAGCTCACTACTAACGTAGCTTGTGACAGACAACTGAAAGCTTATTATTGACTGGGGCAATTCCTTTGAGGCCAAAGGGCTCTTGACATCACAAATGGGAGGTGCTGGGGGGAAGCAAAGCAGTGTATTTTGGCTTGAAAAGAAACTATAAAAGCCTTCAAAGCGACTTAAACATTGCCACCAGTAAACACACCTACTGTTGGTACAGCACTGGGCTGTTCTTTTCTTTCATAGAATGGCTTTCTCCTCGCTTCTGTTGTTGAACACAACACGGTTTCAAGAGCAAACCACACAGTGTTTGAAAATCTTCCTAACTTTTAGCTCATTTCTACAACATTCAGGCTGGTGATCAGACATGTATCTCAGCTTGACCAAGATTTATTTCCCCACATGTACAAATGAAAGAAGGGGTAGAAAAGCAGCACTGAAAAAAGGGGAAAAATAGCAAAAAAATAGGCAGGGTATAACCTTTCTATAATCTTTTTTTTTTTGACACGAGGAAAGCAGCTGTGCAACAATCCAAGAATTAACTCATAAGCAAACTTACACAAAACTGGCATGCAGAGACAACCTAATAAGCTTTACAGATACCAAGTTTAACCACCCAAAATTGAAAAATTCTTTGTTTCAGGTCATGAGAATAAACGCACACCAACAACAGATCCTGGACCACATACTGTCTGGACAAGTACTAGTCAGAGCATGTTTTCAACCTTCCAGGCCTGCATTTGAGCGGAAGAATCAAAGAAAAATCTCAGCTGAACTTAGAAGAGGAGCATAAATCACTCTTGCATCCAAGACAATTGTTTTGTTTCTTTAACTGCACAAATATTTCATATCATTTTAGGACATTGCTATATTGCTTAGAAACCCTCTTGAGCCTGGGAATATGAATTCCTCAACTAAAAAACAAGGGTAGTTTGTACAATGGAATTACAACAGCGTGAAAATTGAAACAGACTTTAACTGTAAAGTCTCTGCTTACCAGAAGTGAGAGACTGGTACACAGTAAGCCCTCTTTTATTTACTTGCTGCAGAAGCAAAGCATTCCCTCATTTCACCCACTCCTTGAGCCAATGACGCCCCCATTCCTTGGGGTGGTAGTTTCACTGACAGCTCCTCCTACAGCTATACAGAAGACAAGAACACTTTGTAATTATTACCTATAGTTCACACTTCAGGATTTATTCCCTCCATCTCCTAGAAAATACTGTGGTTTTTAACTTTCTAAATAAACTTTGTACATTATGTGTAACAGTTCTTCTCTCATCACCCTTCTCTCATCACATATTTCAAATTCTTGGATTTGCCTTAGCTAGGGATTCATGTGATGGTTTTCTCCTGAACAGTGAGGCTGAGAGCAAAACTAGGTCCCCTAGGTCCCTATCCTCTCCCCTTCCAGAAAAAAAAAGTTTGTTGTTTTTTGTTTGTTTTGTTTTTTAAACTACTGAGGGGAATGATCCTTGCATGCAGTGCTAATACAAGGGTCTCTCAACATATCTGAGAATTTTCCAGCATTCTGTGTTATCCTCCTCTTTCCCCATCAGGCCAGTAAAATACACACACTGTTAACTGCTCTGTCACGTGCAAACAATTTAACAGGAAAATGCTCCCTACATGTCAGTAATTTTGCCCAACTCTCCTATTCCTCAGCTTGTGATGGACAATCCTATTTGATGCCAACTGGGAATATAAGCATTGCGCTGAACACTGCAGAAGCAGCAATAATCCAACAAGTCTACCCAACTGCAGACAACATGGTAATCTAAGACATAACATGGAAGGTCCGATAGCTTTTATTTTCATTAAAAGTTTCTTACATTCACCTGCACAGCTGAAATCTACTGAGCTGCCCTGCCTCACCCTGACACAAACTTGGTTTTAGGAAAAGTAAATTTTATTTGGAGTGAAAAGGAAGCACACGAATACCACAATAAAATGTATAGAAACAAAGTCATTGTCAAAAAATCAGGAGTAGGAATATGTAATTATGGGTTATTGCCAAAAAAATCAGATTCTTTGTATTAAATCGTAATGGTTATAAATGAAAATCATTCTGGATTGTTTTACAACACTAATGAACCAAAATATGTCAATGTCATAAGGTGAATACTTATTTTTCCTACATCTAAGGCAAATACACGGAATATTCTTCATGTTATTTCTAAAGCATCTTCAATTTATAATTACAAAATTGTTTGTGCTTTGTTAGCTCTCCAGAGAAAGATCTTCTATTAGTTATGTAAAAAGGAATTTAAAAGGGCATCAAAATGTTAGACTTCTCACCAAATAAAAGCTCAGTTTGCTGAAACTACAACAGCCTAACTATAAGTATACAGTTTCCTAAAACATGCACTTTGGAAGTAAAGAAGTGCAGTGATTTTAAAATTAAAAAATAAAAAAAGTAACGTTATAAAACATTTAACTCAAAATCAAAACTGTTCTTTAATAATCGCAAATGAACTTTTTACAATATCAATTTTCTAACTTTCTGGGCACACTTTCCAGTAAACATTTGAGTGTCCTCTGTGAGTTACAAAGAGTAAGTTTCCTGTGCTATACAGCTAAAAAAGCTGGACATTCTTAACAACTTGGCATCACACCTTTTTTTAAAAAAACAGATCACGCAATAATTTAGACAGCATTTATAGCATTACAAAATCAGAATCCCTCTCTTTAATCACTCACAAGAGCAGCCATAAAGAATACAACAGCTTTAGGAATACAAATAATGAGGATGTAAAACTATCTGTGCAAAACTGCATTATTTTTACTGTCTAGAATTTCAGGGAAGTAACACCGCCAAAAGCAGAGAGAGGATAACAAAAGACAAACAGTCATGAAAGTAATGATACCTTAGATTTTCAAACAGGAATTACATTATGAAGTAAATATTAGGTATAGAAAAAAAATCTGATGGCACCTTGAACAACAAATGACAACAAATGTCCTTGAATTTGCAGCTGAATAAGAACAGACACGGTTTCATGTTAAAGTCTCTTTCAGGAGTAGCAATTGATTTAGGGGTATCAACTCTAGCATTTCTTTCCATGCAAAAAAAAAATCTATCTTTCCAACATCTTTGCTTTGCGGGCTACCAATGCATTTAAGAATGAGCAGTCTTTTGAGGAGTGTGCTTTCTTCCATGCATCTGAAATCTTTAAAACAGCTGGATCATTGATTCCCTGGATTTCCCTACTCCAATCCATTTAACTGCAGAAGAGAAAAACAAACTCTTATTATAAGTAATACAAAGCAAGATCAGACTTTATCTTAAGGTAAGATACAAACTTAAGACCTTAAATACTTAAGAAAATAAGTACTATAGTCTATGAAGAAAAATATTATACTATTAGTAGGGTAAGAAACGATAATTTTGTCTACTCTTCTTAAAGTAGGAATTCACAGGTAACTTAGAACCGTCTCGGGCTCACATTATAAAAAAAAAGTGTCTTCCAGATCATAGGAAAAAAGACACAGAAACTGACAAAGAAGTGAAGGTCTGCCTCACCTCCGTCTCCCGGCTTTGGATGGAATCACAAGACCAGGTTTATTAGGAAACTTAAGAGCAATGAGCAATTGTTATCTTAGGACCTTTTTCTATATTTAACATCACATTAGCATACCAGTGGTCTCACTGACTTTATAATGGCAGCAGAACTAAACCCCTACTATACCCAATCCAAAAAACAGTTTCTTAAGCAATCTCTAAAAGTCTCAGTTGAAAAAGAGCTACAGTGTAAGCCAAAGAAAGGATGCATATTAAAACAACAGCCAAACAGATAAATAAAAAGAAGTAAAACAGTAATTAAAAGTATCACCAGGTGCATCAGAATAACTGTAGATACAAACCGATTTTCGATATTTTGCATGTTCATTAAGACAGAGTGCATGAGAGAGAAGTTTTATGGAGCTGAAAAAAATCTTTACTTACCAGGAACACCCAATTCCATTTCTATAAAGCGAACATAGTTCTGTGCATTTACAGGCAGCTCATCGAATGTCCTTGCATTTGATATGTCTGTATCCCATCCTGGGAGTGTCTCATACCGAACCTCTACTTTATTTAAGACTTCCTGGTTGGCTGAAAATCAAACAGAAACAAGATACATCCACAAAGTTTATATATTTTCTACCACTAAACACAGCTATAAGCTTTTTGTTTTTTTCTTATACAAACAGATTTTCTCAGAAGACAATACCAGCACCAAAGGTGCTAACTTGTACCTTTTTCTTAATATAAGTGGAGAAAATAAACCCAAGCAACTATCAGGACTTAGACTTTAGGAATTCTTGTACAGTTTGTGGTTTAAGCAAAATATATCTGTGTGACTGTGAGTACTTTTCAGGAAGTTTAATTCTTTAAAATATTGATTCTTTTTGCTATACAAATACCACGATCCAACCCTCCCTTTGTGAAGGAATTTGGATGATGTAAAATGAAAATTATGTACCAGCTGGTAAGTACTAGACAGGTAAAATATATTTTACAATTGCATTGGAGTGTTCTTTTTATTAAACGGAGTCATAGCACGTCAAGAGTACATAGCATGTACTGTTTATACATAATAAAATTGTCATGCCCACAGAGCCTTTGCCCCAAAACTCTGCAACAGACTTTTGTTTGTCTGCAGCCAGCTAAGCTCTTAAGGGCCTCAGCTATAGAATACTGCAAGGAAGGCAGTTTGCCAACACGGTATACAACATTACCAGCCCTCTTCCTACGGCAGAGCCTGAAGCATTTACCTTGATCAGACATAGAATGAGTATCATCCTATATTAAAGACAGTTTTTAGTGTCTACCATGACAGTCAACAGCACAGGGGTCAGATTTTGTCTATCAGGTCAGCTCTGTGACCTGAAGGTGGAGTCACACGTGATGTACGAACAGTAGCTGTTCCAGTTACTTCTCAGAATAGAAGCAATGACTATTCTATTTTGCCCTTTATTTAATAACCTGCTATAATGATGTCCATCAATTCTGAATCCTGTGATGATCTCAAGCACTGGAAGAATACATTGCTCTGGAATCGAATCATTCCATTAATTTTCTGAACATTAATCTTGGAATGACATTGGGCAGCAAAACAAAAACCTTAAACCCAAAGACAGTAAAAATATTTCAACAAAAAATGGAGGCTACTGGGCATTCTCGCCTTCCTGAAGACAACGGTGTTTTACCAAAGGCATTGTAATTAATGTTACATAGGCTCCATGTCTCAGATACCCAATCAAGTCACTGCTGCAAAGACAGAAGACATCCAGTTCATCTGGGAAGGTGTCTGAGGTACAAAAGGCACAATAAAGGTGCAAATAGAGATCATAGCTAATCCTCCCGAGTGTGTGTTTAGCCAACAAGCTCAGGCTCAGCACATTGAACTATTTGTCCTGGTGCAGGTAAGAGCTCAACAGTAGGGATGTCATAAACACAGCCTTTATGAGCTAGACATTTTGAGTACGGGTGAAAGAGGGCTATGTTCTACTGACTTTGGAGCCAACAACAGTGAAGAAGTGCACAATTTTTGGACCAAGGTGTTTACAGGTTAAGGCAAATGGTTCTGAATCAATACTTGCTGTAATAAGGTCAGCCCTGACAAGCAGGCAGGAATATTAAGAATGTTGGGTTGCAGAAGCCAAGAACAAGCACTTTCTTTTATGTCACCAGTAGTAACAACTGAGCTGCTGTCTGCTGCTCAGGTAAATTATAAAATACCTATATTCAGAGTGCAAAACCACAAACTAATTTCCAGACATTGCAGATGATCCAGAATAAGATGTCAGTCTTCCTCTAAGGAACACACAGTGACCAAACACCTAACCTTGAAAGTCTACAGACATCTTGGTTTTACTCTGAAGCCCCTCTAATGATGATAACTGGGAGAAAGCTGAAAGCACTTAGAACTGAATAGTCTAATCTTGCCTACAGACTTCCATTACTCTTTGTTCAATTCCTTGCTTCCCCGAAAAAAAGGTAGAAAAAGATGTGAAATTTCCTGATGTTTCACACGATTCTCTCATCTTGCTCCAGCAGGTGTGTTAACAGAAGATATGTGGTAAAGATAAGCCATAAAGTGAGCTCCCTGTAGGAACAGATACAGTAACCATCTAGATTTCTCTGAGCTCTTCCCTGAGGGGATTCATCTTTCAGGCTCTCTGAAACATCGCTTATTAAGAGCTGAATTGGATAATGGAGAGAGCAGATATAATGACATCTGGTAGTCTGGTACTAGAATTTAGAGAAAGAGGGGTGTGATATTACTTCCAACTCAAAAAGAATAGCTGGAATTTGGGATCTCGGCATCAAAGTAAGTGATCTCAGCTTACAAGACTCCCAGAAACCGAACAAACAGTTACACGGGTCAGACCAAAGATCCGTCTACTACAGTGTCCTGGCTCTGTAATCAACACTAAATGCCCAGGAAAAGAGCACAAGGAAAAAAAAAAAGGCAGGCATGAAGTAAAGTTTCTCAGAAATACTCTTGCAACCTTCTAAGAACCTGTGGTTTCAGTCTCCTGAGCAAGAGGTTGTATCTTTCCATCTTTCTTCCATAAGCACATGAGAATGAAGTGGCCAGCTCCACAGCAAAAGACTAAAGCCTCAGTGTTACCACCTGAGGTGAGCTGTAAATTTACAAAGCATGTTTAGCTCTTTCTTACCAGATTATGAAGTGTCCACAGAAAACTAAGCTGAAAAACTGAGCAAGATTCCTATGATTCTCAGATGCAGCAAGAAAAAGAAACAATATATGAAATATGGCATGATTTTCCTGAGATGCTGCGTACTCTGCGTGCTTCTAATTTACGGACAGTCATTTCAGAAGAAGGGTAAGTCAATAACATCTCCAAGAAAGTGGGAGGTAGGGAAGGAACAGGGAGAGAAACAGCCTGCTAGTGAAAAGGTTCCCAGTCTAGAATTTTTTTAATTTAAATTCAAATAGTTAAAGTGGCAAGTTAAGAAATAAACCCCTCTCTAAGAGCCTGTAAAACAAAGGGTAAAGGAAGTTTCCTTTTGCTTTTTTATGACAGGGGCAGGGATAACAAGTAGCCTGCAGTATATGTGCTGAAAACACAGCCAAATGTTGAGAAGCACAGCAAAGAGATGTGGAACACACTGAGGCACTGTGAGAGGTAGCATCTTCCAGTTTAATAGATCAGCTCAAACTCCTTCCTGCCACTTATGGAAGACAATGTATCAACAGCAAAGACAACAGCTTCTACTACATTTCTACCAGGATTCTTAACAGTTAATAAATAAAAATATTATTAGGCAGCTGAGCCATGTTGTGCTGCAATGACCAAAGGTCAGCTTCCTTTTACCTGGGCACATTAAGGGAGCAAAGTCTGTCCTCAGGAGCCTTAACAAGATTCTGGTCCCATTTGGGATGCAATGAGTGGGGAAAAAAAATAAATCACTCAGTTAAGTTTTAGCACTGGGAAACACGGACACCTATTTACATCATCTTTAATGATGGACTACCAGAGGATGTCTCCCTGGCTTGAGCACAAGACAGTGCAAACAACCCTCAGGTTAGATGACAGGGCTACAAAGTACTTGCTGAGTAGTCCTCAGTTCAAACGTGCATTGTTCATTATGTTCAAAGGGTATCTAAAGTACACAGATGTCCTTAGTATTTTGAAAAGGATATCAAACAAGCAATACTTGAGTTTTAAAAGTAGAAAAGCACTCCTTGGTTTAGTGCAAATGAGCACTAAACTTCCTGAATAACAGTGCATGCCACGTTACTCAACATGCATTCACACTGTAGCTGACGCTTTAGCTTGAAGATACTGGAGGGTTAATCAATCCGAGAATTCCCCCAAGCACGTGGAAAAAGAGAGTTACAAATTTCTCCCAACAGACCTGCTAATTTCAATGACTACTGACAGATCACACTTATACCTTTGTACATAATTACATCTGAATACTCAATAAACCCTGATGTGAGCTGTATTTGATTACTACATTTGATATCACCCACAAAAAATTCTCTGCTGATGCTATCATATAAAACATCATAACTTGTGACCAGCCTCAAACCCTGAGGTAGTAAGTGGAATGAAAACATGTCTATGTGCACATCAGAAAATCAAAAAGCCCAATCCTTAGTACTCGATGGTTTTTTTTTTTTTTTCTCCCCGGAGTATCTCTACAACAAACTGAAAAAGACGTGTTACCCGTGAAAACAGTACTTTGAATACTTCAACTGCCAGATACATTTTGACCACTGTCCTCCTTAGAGAGGAGCTATAGTTTCCATCACGCTAAGCTGATGTAGGTTGGTCCTGCATTAGAAGATACTGTCTTGCTTTCTCCTATGTCAACTGCTCATTTCCTCCCTGCACCTTGTCCCCCCTCTTTTCCATGGTGCAGGTGTGTCTGGCATTTGGCTGCTCTGTGATCCGTTAAAGGGAACTGAATTGTTAGAAAAATAACACAAACACAGAGAAGTCTGGCTTTTCAAGCGCATTAGTTTCCTCATCTGGTTCACTGCACACCTAAATGAAGACGTGTCCCGCAAGAAAATGTGATGAACACAGTACTGAGAATAAGACACTGGCTATAGAGTACAAAACGAGAGCTTCGGATTTAGCTTGAAGGTAATGCATGCTGTATTAAAATAAAGGGATAAAGCAGATAACATTTACATTTAAGGAGTCAAGCTTTAGATAGCATTTTGCACCTTTCTAGTAAACAAATGACACTGGGGTACAGGTACAGGTGTGGCACAGAGTGCATCTCAAAAGACATTAATGGCTTGGTGCTGAAGTGACAAATTCCTGTCATACATTTTACAAGAAAAATTCAAATGGATTTAGGTATCAGATTACACTTCACCAAAATTTAAAATTGTTAAACAAGTAGTCTTACCAGGAAAATGAGGTATGATTTCACCATCTAGTTTGTATGCAACACCAACTTTGATTTCTGGAAATACATCCAAGATATCCAATTTGGTAAGAGCCAATCTGTAAAGAAACATTACTCCGTTTAAACATGTTTTTAACAACTCAACTTTGATCATATTTTAAAGATACAGGAAAAAAGTGATTCCTGCACTTTGCATATACTACAATTAATCATCTTTCCTTAGAGAAATAGCCTCTATGACACTGTTCCATGTATTTTGTGACAAAAAAAAAAAACAGCCTGTTTGTTGTGTACTTAGATCTAATACTAAAAAAGGGCAAAATTCAAACGACAAGTATTCTTCAATTAAAATAATTGGTCTATAGTTTTAAGTGGTAGAATTTTAACTGGACAGAGTGCTGCCAAGATACTTTATGCCCATTCATTTGACGTGGTTACATAGCATGATGCCTGTTGCTGTCTGTTCTTGTCCTCTGCCAAATGTTTCTGTCCTTATAGTGAAGACAACGAAATAAGGAAGTACTGTCTCTGTAAATATCCAGTTTCATAACCAAAGCATACTATTTTAAATGCAAAGCACAAGGGACAAGAAAAGCAGGACAATTTAAGTAAAGCATGTGTTTATACAAGTTGATCTACCAGAATTTTATACCAATTTTGTTTCACATACCCATTTTTCATTTTAATGAAAATCCCGAGTTGTATACATGTTTTCTACACTTACACACACTGCTAAAGATACCAATAGGTTCCATCTGTCTTTCTTTGAAAATTAACTAAGAACCCCACAAACTATAATATATTTTAAGGCCCTTGTGGTGCATTTGATTTGGTTTGGTAGGATGGCAAAGAGAATAGCACAGCTTGAAGAATCAAATTCTATGAGATGTAAGCACTTCTACAATATAATAGAAAAAAATTGATATGAAAACATATGATACAAAAACATTTACTACTGAGAAAAATAAGGGATAGTTAATTTATGAAAATATCAAAACAATAAATCAGTACTAACAGTCTGAATGTTGCTTACTACTACATATGTAATTTAATCTGTAGCGTATCATGATTCTATGTCAAGTTGCCAGCAAAGCTGAGAAAATAACTTACGCAGTAAATCCATTAATCATGTAGGCATATCGGAGTAGCACAAGGTCCAGCCAGCCACATCTTCTCTTTCTACCAGTGGTAACACCATACTCTTTACCTCGCATTTGCAGCAATTCTCCAATTTCCTAGCAAAGAATAGTACTATCATGTGAGCCTTTTTTCATTTGCATTAAGTACACATCTGCATCATGTATTTTAACACCATTTTACAATACTGTTAATTACTTTAAAACTTCTTCCCCCTATTTTTCACAACATTGTCTATAGAGATGAAAACAGAAAAACAAAATTCTATTTCCAGTTCAAGAGAATGCTACCTGAGCAAGTCTCTCAAAATTTGTTCCTGCTTTAGCCTTCTATTCCACAGGGAGATCTGAGAAGCTGATAATCAGATTTGGCAGTCCTGTAAACTCAGTTTAAAATGACAGAATCGTTGTATGGTTTGGGTTGGAAGCTCATCCAATTCCAACCCCCTGCTATGGGCCAGGACTTCTCCCACCAGACCAGGCTGCCCAAAGCCCCATCCAGCCTGGCCTTGAACACCTCCAGGGATGGGGCACCCACAGCTTCTCTGGGCAGCCTGTGCCAGGGCCTCACCACCCTCACAGTGAAGAAACTTCGGAGACTGGACTCCTTCTTTGATAATATTCTCAAAAAACACAGCTCATTGCCTGAACACTTTCTGCTATGTCCAGAAACTGAACAAAGCTATGATACGTTTTTTTTGCAATTAAGGCTACTCTTATACCACAAATAACATGGAAATTACTTTACTTGCTGGTGGAGACGTGTAGGAATCTTAGCCACGATGACAATGAGCAGGAATAAACAAATAATATGATCGGAAGAATGAGATATCACAACACATTGTCTTCTACTCGCATTTAACCAGCCGTACTTAATTTAACGTAAGACAAACACACCAAGTTATTTCACCCAGTTACAGGTCACACCTAGGGCAGATAATGCTCACATTATTTTGTTCTGTAGGAAAGGCACCAATTCCAACTCTAGTTGTATATGCTTTCACAACTCCGTACACTTCCCCGACGTTCTGTGGTGGCATGCCCAGACCTGTGCAAACACCACCAACTGTGCAGTTTGATGAAGTCACGAAAGGATACGTGCCTATGAAGAAAAAATGGGGGGAAGGGGATGTGTTAAAATCACTTTTTAAAAACAGCTTTAAAAACTACTAAAAAAAAAATCTAACCTGGTAAGGATCACTACTAAATTGCACTTACCTAGATATTATAACACTAAAAACCAAAACCAACTACACAATAATTGTATTTTGAGGTAACGGATTTAATAAGCTCCTAGATCTTACGTACAATGTCTGATCCTTCTTTACTAAATCAATAGAAATCTTACCACTTCACCTGCAAAACTTGACGACGTAACAATTCCAAATGACCATACCAGTCAAGAATTTGAATGAGACACCAGGAAACCATACCTCATATTATACAAAATACATTCACTGACAGAACAATATAAAAATTTGGAGTGAGACCCTTAAGAAAATTATATTGGGAAATTAGAAAATATGGATTTAGCATTTTCTATTTTTGGAGGAAAAATAATGAGTTCTACAAACTGGTCGATATAATATAACAATAAGAAATCACAAAGAAATGTCAATGTAGACGTTTAGAAAATAATTTCGGAAAATGTAGAATTTTGCTTACCAAATTAATTGAAAAAATTGATTGCCACAACTGAAGTTCAAAAAAAATTAACAAAAGACACAAACAAAAAAAAAAAACCACACACACACCACAAATCCTACAATATAACCTAGTTCACCAATTATGAGAGTTTGTCTCTGGTTAAATATTCAGCCCTCACTTAAAGAGCAGCCTGGACATCAAAGATAGCTGAACTTCCTATAAAATCTTTAACAGTTTTGCACCTTTTTTTTTTTGTTAAACAATGGAAGATGAAACAGTATATTAATCTTTAGTTGATTTGAATCGAACAAATGTTTCAGCCACACAGTAACTACAAGTGAGAGTTTTCCACCTTGTGCTTCATATTTTTCTTTTTTGGTGTAGGAGTCAAGAGATGGGTAAGAAAGTGACAGCCAAGACAAAAATACAGCAGGACAGAAAATGGAAGCAATTAAAGACTGTTCAGTGAGATTTTGCAGACTTGGCAAAGTTATCTATGGCTTTTTTGCTTAACTCAAATCTCTAGAGAAAGACACAGGTTTACCTGTGTAACATGTTACATATGTAAGTGCCGTTTGCAAGCACTAAGTCCTTATCATCTTTGTGACAGCACAGCTGAGTTTCTCTTCAGTAGCAGGTAGTATAGCTAGGGGATGTCACAAATGCAGTCAATGAGATAGCTCTTACTTATTTTCAGCTCCCCGCAAGGTGAACTGACAGTGGTTTACCCTCATTCACTATTTAAAAAGACAGAAAACCAGATGCACAGTCAGGGAGATGTGTACAAGCCTCATTACACACTCTAGAGAAGCAGCACGGAATGCAAGACTTAACCATCTTCAGTGCCCACAGACACACACACTAACAAAATTTACTTCTGCATCAGAACAGAAGTTATATGTATCTGCAACAAGGCACAGAAAATAGCCTCTTTCAGAACACTGAATCAAATTTGGTATTGTCAAATCTTTTGAACAGGACTTGCCTGTTGTCAACCTAAGTGTCCAACCAGCTTACAGTATCTACCTAAAAGAGAACAGATTTTTCTATCAATCCGTTCCTCACAGCATGGGCAGGAAAAAAATCTAAGCAACACAGAGATCTGTCAATATTACAGACATACCTGATGATTTTCAGACATGATCTGCATTTCCTGTGCTTATATGAAAACCAAAATTCTTCTTAAAAAAAAAAAAAACCCTAGAGTTTATTGCAAATACCTGTTTTGCAACAAACACTTTCCTGTAAAAGCCTATTTGAAGGCTTCTTTCTTCTGACTTTCTAAAAACGGAACTTTCTTCCAGTATTCAGATTATCATGGGAAAACTTTGTGCTTACATTTGTAAGGGCTATTCTTAGATAAATCTTCCTCTTAAAGTATAAAAAAGATTTTTCAAACTTGTTTTGTTTGAAAGTGCCCAGTATCAGAACTCCAATCAGTTGAACACAGAGCCCATGCCAATTTTATACTCCTTTGACATTACTGCTTACAGGCTTTTATCTCAGGCATAAGCATCTTTGTAAGAAGAAAAATGATGCAGTTGCATGCTAGTGAGACTGAACAAAAATGTGACAAAATGCAGGAGCCTATAATATAGGTTGTTTATGCCTACATAAAGGTAGAATAATGTCTGTCCTTACAATATGGTAACAAATACAGTAATCTCACAATACAAAAGGTGTTTCTATCAAGAAGCTTCTCGTTCTATTAGCAAAATTACAGTGCTAATTACCACTTATAATTTCAAATTGTTTGGGATAACCTTTTCAGTCTTACCCCAGCAACAATCCAGATTCCTGGTTTGTTCTTTGTGTTGTAAATCAGTGAAGCATTGTTAAACAGAGTTGAAAAATGCAGTATGACTCTTCAAAAGTCAGTAAGTATTTTGTGCATATACTTAGCCTCTCTCCTATGGAGTATTAAAAAGCTTTCCACCCTCCTTCTCAAGTGTTTTCCCAAGATGTATACAACTGTGAGCTACTCCACGTGAAATTTGTATACACTGAAGTAATAGTTCCACTCTATTTAAGAAATTTAATCACCTAATCCTTACTGTCATTCAAAAGCTTGATCTTGGGAGAATCTTAAGCTTTTTGAAAGTATGTAGTTAAAAACATTGCTTTTTCCTCTAATTATTTGCTAATTAAAGATGGTACTGTTCTTCCAGAATAGAAAACAATTCTTCCGTAAGAACAGCTATGCACAGAAGAGCTTATATTGAATTCTTTCACAATATAAATATATACCAACCTGTGTCTCATTAAGTTTAAACCTACCAAAATCTATGTCCAGCAGTGCTGCATTTGCACCTTCTACTAAGATCTTCTTTGGTGGTCCATGTAAAGCTTCATACATGAAATAGACACCATCTCTTACCATTGGTTTTATTTTTTCCATGTAGGCCTAAATAATAAAAGAGTAGCTTATAGCACAATTTCATTATAGTAAAGCTAGCCAGAGCGCAAGTGCTCATATTCACACTATTAATCCTTTTGAAAAGTAAAAGCAAATGTAAAGAAATGCTAAATAAATATGCCATAATACGTGAACAAGGGAAGGAAGAACATCATACTCAGATTTACATAGTACATATGCAACAGAAACTAATTTTTAGGTCTACATATTGATAGAAATACTGCAATTCAGCATGTGTAACAGGTATCATTTAAGGTGAACCAAGCAGAAGTTCTAAGAACTCCCACATACTCCATTCTAGAATTGGCAAACTGAGTAAAGCAGCAACTAAAGATATGAGAAGTATGATTTCTTTGGCCTGATTTTCTGAAAGAATTAAAAATATATAACTGTGCACACCCTCCTCTGTTCCACATATACTCCACTTTTTTTTTTTAACCCATTTGTCAAATTTGATCAAGGTTTTCAAAGGGGTAAAAAAAGAAGTCTCAGACAACTAAACTTCTATAAAACAAAAAAGAAAAAATAAAGGCTGAATAAGAGTAAGATATATAAGAATACAGCTGCACTGTGAAATTGTACTGCTAGGCATAAGGGAATCAACACTAGAGAGAATCCTCACAAGTGTAACCCAGTTGCTGGGGGGTGAGAGATCAAATTAAATTTCATATTTAACCACAAGAACAGTTTGCTGGCAATCAGGCTTCATTACTTCTGCTGCTATCAACTTACAGTCCAACTACATGCAAAAAAATGTTTTTTCCTTAAGGCTTTATTGCTCAGAATAGTAATTTACTTCAGTTCTTAAGGTTCTAACACGAGGAAATCATATTCTGCATTACAACGAAGACATGCCTTCCCCAACTACAATCTTGATGTTTTTGTTGTGTTTTTTTCTAGCTAGTATAAGTCAGAAATAATTCTCCTTATGTAAGTTCTTAAAGTCTACAGTAGTTCTCTTAAAACCAAGTTTTTAAATGCTGCATAAAGAGGCTAAGGTGTTTTAAGGATGCTAGCAGACTTTTTAAATTGATACATATCCATTTCCCATGTTATATATTAAGTTCCCACTCCTCACAGAAGTATGAGAGTCAACCACCTTGAGATTTACATATCAGTAACCCTACACAGTGATTACATCATTTAACAAACAGAAGCAGGCTTACCTTGAGCTTTTTCAATTCCCCTTCAATATCTATCTCTAAGGTAGGATATATCGCTTTGTACTGATTGGCTAACACTTTAAACCTGGAAGACAAAAATTCATTAAGGTTTGTTTTATTTGTTTTCTTTCTCTCTCCTCCACCAACCTTACAATCTACTGATAATGTATTTACAATTATTTGCAATTAAATAATTTTAAGCAGACTGAGAAATCAAAAAAATTTAACAGCAACCAGCTGTAACTGTTTCCCCAGGGACACACACAGATATTGAAAACTATGCTCAAAACTTGCATTAAAGGACAAAAATTACCTCTCAGAAAACTCATCAAAATCAGAAACAAGATCACACATCCTGAGTCCACTTCGTGCAGCTTTTGAAGAATATACTGGACCAATTCCTTTTTTGGTAGTTCCCAAGCTTTAAAAAGATAATAGCAGGAGTTATTCTTGATATACAACTAAGGTGTTTTTCTCTTTAAAGCTAATATATTCTTACCATAAAGTGAAATGCTGTTATTGCAAACCTTCTTTTAAACATTCAAATACAAGATACTTAGTACATAACTTAGTTTCAGAACATCACTGTTTATAGACATGAATATATTCATCTTCTACATACTTCTGTTTTTAGACCAGTAACTTTTTATACTTCACTGAATCTTATTTGAACACAAATCCCAACTTTTCTACTTAAGGAACTAAATGCTAAAACAATATCCTTCAATACTATGAACTGAAGAAACTAACCATATACCTTCCTAAAAACATATTTCATGGAGACGAAAAAAATACAACCAGCATGGATTTCAGATTTGTGAGAAATATTTCATTTAATAGTAAAAGCCTCCAATGGAGCCAGAAAAACAAATACTGGCAAGTATCTAAGTAACACTGATGCCCAAACACTGTACATACAAAATGGTTGAAGAACAGATTTTCCCTGTAGCTGATTCTGAAAACCTAGATTATTGCTCTCACTCTTACCTAACAATACTTCCTGAAGAACCTATAGCTTAAAACCTGAAGCAATCCTTTTTAGCTTAAGTCAGCGACATCATAAGACACAGTTTGCTTGCATTGACTTTAAAGTCGGACAAGTAAAGGTAGATCTGAACTTGCTCAGAAGAATGACGCCATATATAATAAAGCTGGCTTGCTTAATGTGAGCAACAGTTTCATATCAATCAAATAATAATCTGAAAGACTGCAAAGTAACTCCTTTGCCACGTACCATTAAAAAGACTAGAGCCAATACTTTTTTTTTTTTTTTTATAATATACTTTAGTTTTTACTGTTGAATATTAAATGGATCTTTTCAGCTGATACTGGTAGAGCAAAAATGTCAAATTTAAGTTTGGTACCTTCAAATTGTCTCGAAGGTATCATACCATAACCCAATTCAAGAGGGACTCCATTTCAAGTAGAAGATACAGGTTAATCCCAAGGTCATATCTAAACTTCATATTAGAATGTATCAATTGATATGCAAGTGAACTGAAATACAGTTCATGATCAGTACTTGTTTTATCCAGACCATTACAAGTTTGGAGTAGATTCAAAACAATAATCTTGGAAAAGGTTAAACAAACGTTCCAATTAGACTGATCTCAGGGTGTGGTATGTTTGTCTCCAGTCTGAAACGAAAGCATGGTAACCAACCTCCTGTAATACAATATCATGTAACCAAACCAGGAGGCTGTGGCTTAAATAATTGACTCTAGCCTCTACCCCTATTCATACTCTTCCCAGGTAATTTTTTTAAGAGGCGTTAGCTTCCATTTATTAGGACATGCCAATTCATAAAAGAATTAAGTTGTAAAAAGATTGTATTTATAGTTGTTAGAACAATTGCATAAGCATAACATACTTCTGTATTAGATTACCTTTTTCTATAACCTTTCTGCAAGGGAGGCTATAGAACCCTCACTTACGATTGGTTTTGCGCTACATTTGAACAGATGAAAGTATTCAATTAAAAATTAACTTACTATTTATGATGATCAGCTTTTAAGTGTTAGATTCAAAACAAGTTTAATACAAAATGCGATACAGAGTCAAATCTACAGTTAGACATATTGGCAAGCTATTTCAAGTGTTTTTTTTTTCCCCTCACGCTACCAGGAGTCTTTCGATAATCAGTTTCTGACATCTCATGCTTTGCCAATCCTCAATAGTACTTCCCCCACTACAGTGACTTAGATAGCCTTAGAATTTAGGAGGAAGTAAATAGATTAATGCTTTTAATCCACAGGCAGTTTTAACAAGTTTGAGAACTGTATGATCATTGCAGAACGTCAGGATCATAATAATCCCTACAGAAAGAATATATACAGCACTTTTAAGAGGGTCTTAAATTTCTCAGCTTTGAATGTAACTTTCTGGTGGAGCAGGGTTCTTTAGATCAGATGAAGGCAGGAATGTTTTAATTGGGCTTTCCCTTACAATCTTTAACATTGACTAATGAAACAGTAGTTTCATCTCAAAAGTAGCTCAGTGACTGATAGCATTTTTCAATCCCACAGAGCTATTTTAGCTTGCACTCTCCAAGCATTCCTCAAAGTAGCTAATAAAAAAAGTAGTAGCTCATTAGAAATACACACACATATTCTACCTGTTTACTTTTTAATTCCTAAGAGAACAGGTACCAAGACAGCTGGTACAGCACAGTCAAGTGTGAAAATGACCAAACGCAAGAATAATTGACAAGTTAACATGCAATAGCAACCTGCATGAAGATATGCCCAGAAGAGACACTCTTAAAGGCTATTGTCATGGATGAAGACCTTTTAGACTTCTCAGTAAGGAAGACTGAATTACTTTTCATCCATGATACAAACATTATTTCAGTAAACAATTAAAACATGAAGACAAAGGAACCATTTTTGTAAGGCAAATTAAGAACCAGGAACTTTTCCATACGGCAACATATCAAGATAAAACCCTTTCATTATACAATGTTTTGCTAGCCACTGGAGTACAAAAGTGTAACTGATCCCAGAACACTCCACATTAGACTTACAGGGATAATCAATACATTTTAAATTCAATGACAATCAATAACGGAAATCCAATGCAGCAACTCATGCTTGTACTAAGCCATCCATTAAAACTACTTACTTCTTCCCTGCTTGTTCTTGCCTTTGTTGTTCTTGGATGCCATCAGCAGCTTGGTGGAAATCAAATACTAAAAAAAAAATAAAATAATATTTTACATAAGCTGACATTTTGCATGAAACAAATGGCCGTATCAGTAATGATTTCTTCAAACCAATTTTAGTCCTGTTTATCAACCTGGAAAAAAAACATGCACACACAAAAGAGAGGGAAATAAAATGACAAGAGCTTTTTCTCTTCTTTTCCATGATAGCCCCCCACCCCTCCCAAGTTCAGCAGTTGTGTACACACCTTCCATAGAAAAGCTAAGACATTACAGTCTTCTAGTGGCCCAAAAGAACGTATGGACAAGAAACAAAGAAAACATGTAGTTGAAAGAAATCCTGGAAAACAGGTTACGGTAAGAAGTCATAGTGTTGAAATTTAAGGTGGAGACTTTAAGTAAACATTCTCATTCATTCTGAAGATTTCTTAGACCATTTTAATTTTAGCAAGACAGCATCAATGGAAATGAATTTGGAAATAAAAGAAAATCCCAAAAACGTTACCCATGTAAACAATGCAATTGTTACCTGAAGACAACAGAAGTCATTTTTACAAGCCCTGATTTTTTTCTTAAGCATTACATACTATTAATGACAAACAAGGATTACGAAAAATATTCCTTCCATCGATTCTTGTCTACCATAAAGGCAAAAAATAAACATGACAGATTCATGGCAAATATGAACAGAGAAGCAACACTTTGCAGTTCAACAGATATTGGCTCATTTTTCTTCAGCACTATGTCCTCAAAGTGAAGTAATTAAGCTACTCTTTACAAGGATAAGATTGCAAACTTGTAAGAAACTTACTGATTTAATAAGTGTGCTGGTTTCTCTAGTATGAGTGATTTTCCTCATCTTCCTTACCAAGTTATTTTTGTACTTACTTCCACACATTCCTATAATTCAAGGACTAGATCATCCCCAGCAGCTTGAACCTATTGTTAGTTGATCATTTGTTACAGACTAATAGCTCGCAGACTGCCAACACCCATTTCAGAGAAGGCATTTGTAATGGCAACAAATCTCCAGACCGCCCTCAAAACTTTCTGAACAGAAGCATTCTGAAAGTCCACTTATGCTGACAGATTGAACAATTACAGGTGGCAGTCGGTAACTGGTCCTTTTTTTTTTAATCAGGACCTGTTTATCCATGAAAATTTCACAGTATTGCCATTGCAACATAATAATTGCAGAACAGCCTCTCTAAACAACTTCCAAAGAATTCACCTACAGTGATTCTACTCTCAAAAGAATTTTAGTAACTTAGGAACAGTTACTCAACTATTCCAAATGCAAAGTAATTACATCAAAGTAAAAGCATATTTATTCTGAAATAACACGTTTACTGACTAATCTACTCCTGATTTCCAGACTGGTTAACACACAAACAACAACAAAAAATAAAGGAAATACATTTTTTCCACCCATGTCATAAGCTTTTATCTGATAAAGACCTGAAAAGTTTGCATCTTCAGAAGATGACTACCACTGCAGCAATAATTCCATTTCCTAATACATGCAGTTACGTAACTATTATGCCACATATCTAATTTAAAGGAGGAAATTAAGTAATAAAGATGGCCTAGGAGAGATATAGCCTTTAGCACTGAAGTTCTGTTTTTGTGGTTTGGACTCTCAACATTTTACTCCAGGCTCTTGAACTGAAGCGTTTCCTGGAACATAAGCTAGAACCAAACCTTGATTGATGAACTCCCTCTGAGAGAAGGAAAGCCATTCTCTTGATTCCTACAGAGCTCTTCCCATACAGTGTCTTTTATGAAGTACATGGCATTTTAGTTGGTAGGGAGCTCATTAATTTGGAAGTCACACCCACTCACATGGTTTCCCACCAGAAAAATTGCTCTATTTCAGGAAAGAAAAGCATAACTGCTTTTACACCAAAAAGGGAAATGAATCCTTCACTGAATTAACTTCTGAACTGCTTTTTGACTGCTTTTCACATCTAACTTTCAGCTTGGAAAGCGAACCTGCTTTCCTGAGTAGAGTATGCTTACAGAGTGGGATTAAGGACTCACTGAAAAATAAACCTAGGAGGGTCCTGAGTGATGGACAAGTTTTTCTAGGATCTTCAATAAGCCAAAGTAGATACAATGCCTAGCATACAGAGGCTTAGCCCAAAGAAATTTACATACCAATGAATGGTCAGGAAGGCTAAAACAGTCACTCTTACTGCCATGGAAAGTTCAGAGAACACAAAGTTAAAAAATAATAATAATAATAATAAAGATCTGGGAACTTACCGATATGAGCCCTGTCAGAAATTATTAGTCTTTTTTCCCAGCCTTCTAGCCCTTAAAAGACAAAGGAAAATAATTCAAATTATGTTTTATATAGTTTTTTTTTTCTTCTGATGTGTAAAGGAAAAATACTTTTCATGTTTAGTCTTTAGTTGATCTATTTAAAGGATAAGCAACCACATTCTGGAGAAAAAGAGTGGATTGGAATTATGAAAACTTAACATCAGCCTATAAAGCTGAGAAAGTCAGGCTTATTATGATAAAGAACTCCTGGTGATTCTACTAGTTCTTCAATTTCAGCAACCAATTAGTAGCTTTTTACTTATGAATAATTTAGTTGATTTACCTTACTTCCAGTGGACTGCTATCAAGCATGGCCATTGACATGACAACAAGAAGCCGAAAAGCAAGTTCAGAATCAAGAAAGGATTTATATTGCATATATTTGCATTAACATGTGCTGTCAAAACATATGCTAAGATTGCAAGAAGTAATGTGTCTACAAACTACTAACACACTTTAAAAAGTTGTTTTACTTATTAAGCAACAAAATATGTCTGCAGATAATTCATATTTAGAACATGTTCTGTTCTGAAACTGTACAGAGATTCTTTTTGCCCATCTATACTTCCCATCAAGGCTCTGGGTTTTTTGATAAGACTCTGTCAGGAACTAGCAGGTAAATGGAGTTCTGGAAAAAATTATCAAATGTAACCTCTGCAGAGGCATCCTCTATCTAAATCTTTTAATGAAGTGCCCACAAACTACTTTAAGAGTAGTAAAACTTCAAGTTTTCTCACCTTTTCCTTTCTTTAAATTTTTTTCAGCTTCTTCAAAGAGCCCTGGCAAATGAATTACAACACCATTTCCTGAAGAAAATCATTAGACAAAGTTTAATGGATTACACTGAACATGGAAAAATAGTATTTCAACAAATTCAACGACACTTCATGTTTTGCATGCAATGTATTTAAGTTTTTAACCTTTCAGTAAATTCCTAAGAATGAAAGTTGTAACGTATCTTTAAAAGACTGACTTAAAATATGCATCTTTAACTACATGCATTGAACCTTTTTAAGAAGCTTTATAAACTTTCTGTTTAGATCATGACAAACAGTAACAGCATTGTGGGACAGTTCAGAATGCCACTTCCTCTTCCTCATTTCTAAAATTAACTTCCTTCTTTGCACTTCGTTTTAATCACCCAATTGTTTTTAAAAGCTTAGCACATTTCTAGCATCGTTATAAACGTTAGCGTTCCCTCAGGCACTTTTCATCTGTAAATAGACATTGTGTATTCCATACACAGAGTTCGGTTTGTTAACAGACTAGCAGAATTAATACGGAAAAGGCTCCATCAAAAGCCAGCTCACTGTCCTAAAGACAGCAGAGATTTACCACAATGTCACATTGCTCAGAAGGACTGTTAGCTCATACAATTAACCAGTATCAGCGAGTGCTTTAAGAAGAAGCACTTCTACAAACGATATTGAACCATCTTAAGGTCATGCCAAACTTAGTAGATTTGAAGCAGCCAGTATAACAATACCTACTAAAGAATGAAGGGACCTACCATTTGAAATTATATACAAATCACCTGATTTCACAGATGAAAGCATTCTAAACACCAAAATACAAACTATTTAAGACTTTTTTGTTATACATTTCAGCATATAATCGTAATTGATCGTAATAATCTATTATAACACTCTAACCTTTCTGCCCTTTTCCCACTTTCTCTTTTAATTATAAACCTTTTCTGTGGAATCCTAAATCAGATTTTTTCCTTCTACTAAATACACTTGAACCACCAGAAGAGTTTTTAAATACAAGTCTGACTTCAAAGAAGCTAGAACAGCAAACTTCAGAATAGACGGGCCAAGAGGTGGGAGACAGATACAAAAAGATTTGTAAAAAGCTCTCCCCTGCCCACTGCACTTTTACAGGATTTAGTCTTTTCTACCTGACCCTGAGTCCAGCACACAGGACATGGCAAATGGACATCCCTTTTTCCACTGCTTTCCAGCAATAACTTTTAAAAGAAACATAATACAGTAAGACACCAAAATAGAGTATTGGTAGTATCATCTGCCACAGCCCCCCAAACCAGGAGTCGTTAACAACCCAACCTCCCCTCTGTCAGCGGGGATCTATTTCCATGCCTGTTGGCCCAGTTTCCATAGAAAGTACTAGGAAGGGCCAGTTAATCCAAAACCACCCCACTGCCAAGTCACAGCGTAACAGCTGAAAGGAGGCACAATCAATGACAAATTCCCATCAAGAATGGTGTTAATGCTAACTGAAAGCACACAGTCACTACAAACTGGTCCTAATAATTCAGCGGGTATCGTTTATGAATCAACAAACTACTGACAGATGCTCTTCAGTTGCTGTGCTCTTTAGCAAAATGTCAATGAGCACTTACCCAAAAATTATCACAAAAACAGGCTGGAAATGTTGATAGGTCATATAGCCTTTAAGTAACCTAGAAACTAACCTGATTTGTGAAAGAGCACACAAACATACATAGTTATAATGCTGTGTAGGACTGTTATATATTCACCTGCATCTTTAGAAGGAAACTTTAAGGGCTATACAATATTAAGTACTTTGGTTATACAAGTAATTTGAGGAAAAGTAGGACTAGATTTCAAGAGCAGAAGGAGGGAAAGTATGTTGGTATGGAGCAACAGATAGTACAATCTAAACCTCCTTTTGGAAGGCAAATAGATCATAGATCCTGATATCACTTAGTACTGCCACAACCCCAAACCTAATGTAGTCTCTTGAAAAGACCTTTTGCAAGATCTATATAGTGCATAAATCTTCTTGGATTCAGCATTCCTTTTACATTCCAGTGGAAAAGGGAGGAAAGATTTATGTTGCTGTAAGTACTGGTAGTCATTTAGGAGGGCTGAAGACTGAAACAGAGGAGGAATTGTGAGAATAAAAGAAATACGTGGTAGAAAAAAAATCAGATGGAAGGGGAAGGGACAATGAAGATACACTGGGCAGATAGCCATTTGCATTGATAGGGCAGATAAGAACAAAAATGACCTAAGACAATAAAACACCCATAATCTAAACTTCATGATTGAGTTAAGTCAATATTAATAAGGTAGTAGAATTACAAGCAAAGCTCAAGCCTCTGGGAATGAGGAAAAAGTGTCCTAATCCTGTATGCCCTCGGGTATACTTTGTTATTTTAATATGTCCAAAGTTTGTTACTACATTATTGTCCATTTTTGTTTCAGAGATGTCCCACTTACCAATGAATGCCGTGACTTTTGGATTGATGATCCCACTTGGCAGAAGATGGAAGTCATACTCCACAGAATCCACAACAACTGTATGCCCTGCATTATTGCCTCCCTGAAGAAAAAAAAAAAAAAAAGGAAGTATTAATAGATCTTGATACGGAAGACAAATGAAGACACAGTACAGATAGGGAATAAACTCATTCCACCTCCAACTCCGCAGCTTTCATTTTTGCTGCTGACAAAAGATCTACATGAGATCTTCCTCACCCAGGAAATCTGCTGAACTTGGTTTGTCAAACTTGACCATTTCCACATGAATATTAAATGTCATATAGATTTTTGGATGGTATCGTGGTTCAAAGGTACGAATGCTTTGGAGTACGATGCTTCTAGAAGTTATTGGACAGACCCATAAACATTCTAGAATGTGGAAACATTTCTAAAAGCATTCAACAGTTTTACTTGCTTCCTATTACATTTAGGAAAAATAAGTATTAGAAGTCAAATTGCAACCCTAGCAAAATAAAACCAAAAACAGTTAAACTGGGTATGTGAAGCCATGGAGTTATTAGGGAGGATGCGTGCTGCGGGTTGGCAACGTGCATGCTTCTTGTTCCGAATTTGTGGTTCTGTCTTTTGCTGATTGTTTCTCATAGAAAAACATTCAAAGTTGACTGGTTTGCTCTATACCTCCTCAGCTAGCACAAGGTATTTGTATCTGAAGTCTGCTGTTAAGGCATGAATCTAGAGGTAACTAAGATGATCGTGGTTTTCCCGATTTACAGGAGACCACTTATACCAAGCAGCCCTCAGTGCTCCTACCTTTTTTCATTACCATGAAGCATGAGAGTATTAACAGATTTATTAAACTGCGAAATAACATCCAAAATACAAAAGGAGCCTGTGTCCAAGTCTCAAAGAGGGTCAGGATAGGCTTATGAAACTAAAAAAAGATTACAAAATAGTTACCAAATATCCCCTGTTCTCATTCGCTGTACTTTTGAAAATAAGCTTACACTCTCTTGTGACCAAATTGTTTGTGCAAGACACGGTTACACACAAAACAGTCCTGTTTGCTGTAACCACAGGAATATTTAGAGACATCTTACACACAAAGTGCTTTGTTCAAGGGAAGACAATGGAAAGACATAATATTCCAAGCCTTTTTCAGTACAAGACAAACTGAAGAAAGGCATTATATGAAAAGAAGAAAGAAATATGAAATATTAAACCATGGAATTAAACCTGAAATATTTCACAGTAGTTTATAAAAGAAGATCTTCTCTAAGCAACGGACCAAAAAGCTATTCACTACTTCTGCAACATTTAAAAACATGAAAACAATAGATAAAGCTGTACATCTGACATTACAAATAACAAATATTCTTAGCTCTCAAACCTCCCTGCAAGTATATAAACATATATTCTACAAGTAAATGTTATCTCAGTGAGGTCAGCAACGAAACTTCTCATAATTTCAGCATTATTTGAGGACTTATACCAGTCCCATCTCCTTTGGAAAGAGAAGGAAGCCTTACAAACTTTCACCCAAAGTTGAAATGAATTTGTGACATGTTACAGAGTTTTCCCATTTAGTAAGCAGTACCTTGAAGTGGTAAAGATTTCTGGACACGGATGGCTTTCCCTGCACTTGATCCGACTTCAGCAGAGAAAGACAAATTTTGCATTCACAACATATGAAACATATCAATTGCATAAACAAAGCAAGCCATCCAAGGTTATTCTTTTAAGAAAATAATGAAAGTTCAGGAATAACCTCCTTCTTCCTCCCATCCTCTCGGCTCAACAATAACTGTTAAGAAAGCTTTATCAGTCCACCACCTCTACCACTGCACCTTTGATTGACATAGCAAATAGATCATTTGTAACTGTTTTCTAAATGCAATGCTGATTCTCCTGGGGTACTGCAAGTTATCCCAACAGTAGGTGACATTTAATGTTTTGCTTCTCAAGTTACTTTTAAATAATAGTTTTCTAGCAACATGAAAAAGAAAAAAATGACCATTGTAGGTCATGATTACTGATAAATTCTTAGTCTCTTCTAAGTTTGCCACGCTACTGCCATTCAGACGTGCTAACAGAAAGTCCGGCGGCCAGCCTGCTCGAGTAGGGTGTTCAGCAGGGAGACGCAGAGCGAGTAAATCATCAGAACATAGCTGCTGGGTTTTGGTGGTGTCCAGACTTTTCCCTAGCACTGCTGAATGACGTCAAGGTACACAGAGGTGTGTTGTTTCTGTGCTCTTTTAAAAATACCCTGACATAGTGGCTGACAGAATTAAAATGGCATTTTACCCTTTAAACCCTGAACTACATGTACAGCACAGCTCATACTTCATCTAGAAGCAAGCTGGTTACCCAAGTTATATGAACTTCACCATCTTTGCTATTAGTAGCTATGCTTTAAGGGATTTTGCTAGAAACTAAAGCAAAAAACCTCAGCACTGCATGTGATGAATCACCACTTGACTACACTCTTAGGCCATACTCAAGGTTTCCTAATGCTTGTTTTCAGCTTATACTCAAATTTCAATCTCAGAATACGGTTGTTTGCATTATGATAATGCTTGCAATATTAAGAGATTTGATCCCGGAAGAGCTATTGTTATCAGTTGCCTGGTAGAACAATTGATAGGTAGGACTGTCTGGTCAGTCCACATCCTGCTTTGGGCATCATTCCATCAAATTCTTTCATTGCTTTAAATATTTTTCATTTCAAACTGTGTATTAGGAGAACACTACAAAAGCAGCATTCAATTAATTGAGTCTTCAAAATGTTGATTTACAGGTAAGCCCTAACCTAATGCAGAAGTGCAAGCATACAGTTACACAATTAGGAATTGTAGTATATTAAGAGAATGATTCACACTACACTAGAAGAGAAGTACTAGTAAAGTGTACCCATGCTGTCTGCTCAGATATTGCACAACACAGCTGTGATAAACATTTCTAATTACAAAAACTTGAACTCAGAGTTCTAGTGGCAGGGGCAGTTGTTGAGTTTTGGGTTGGGTGTGTTTAGGATTTTCCTTGATGGAAGTTCCCCTACCCCTCACCCCCAACCCAGGAACTGCTAACACCAACATCATCACAACTATTGCCTCTGGGATTAATTCAAGGTAGAAACTGATGAAGTCACTTCTGACATCGGTCCTTTCCATCCCTATTTCTCTCCTCCTCCCTCACTATGCTAATCCAAAAGGGATCAGTTAGATCATTCAAGCTAACACTCCTCTGACTAAAATATTTGAACATTAATGAAGTACTCCTAACTGGGTTTAACTAATAGTGAAAAATTACACGGTTTATGCCCAAATAAATTTCAATACATCGTATAAAGCTTTTGCCAGAGGGAAATAAAGACATAGAAGTAATTTCTTGAGGTTGGCAGTACTTTCTGACTAACTGGATAGAGTAATCTGTCTACCTTATCTTGGTAACCTGAGTTCCCAAACTGGGAGAATTTTCTCCCAGCCCCAGGAAAATTGAAACACCTACTTTGGGACAACACAGACAGAGAGAGGGACCAGAAGGTGTTCCTGCTCTGTGTGGACCACACCACGTGCACGTGGCAGCAGCTCCTTTCCCCTTCCTCCCCGCACAACGGCACGGTTCCTTCAGCTGAGCCAGCCAGAAGCACCACGGCCAACGTGCTCACCCACCGGGGCACGGCAACCCCGGCTTTAGCTACCGATGGACGGACTGCAGGAAAGGGCTGAGGAGAGGAAAAGATGACTTCTTATACACGGGAGGCACAGTCAGGCACCAGTGGCACCCTGAGCAATGAACTTTTCTTAACGGGGATGCTTCCTTCCCATTCTGCAGAAAGGTGGCACTGGGAGCCCCTCTGGAAGCTGGGAGGCAGGCGGTGGAGAAGGTCAGGCAGCCAAAGCAGAGCTGGCTTTGCCAGAGTAAGGAAAGAATATCATGTGGAGTTAAAAAAAGAAAGGAGACAGAAAATAGAGAATCGAGAAGAAATAGCATGAGACATTGAGGAACTTCTAACAGACACTGAAATATCTCTCTAGGTTACTACTAGGCTAGTCAGGTAAAAATTTAAACCATCTTCTCCCTGACCTCCTAATAAAGCTTACTGAGAAGACAGATTTTTATTTATTTATTTGTGTATCTCTATCAATGCATAGCACTGCATATTTTTGGCATACTCCGAGGTTTCCAAAATTTGATTTTCAGAAGTCAGCAATCTTCTTAGCATTGTGAGGAAGGCTAACAAAAAGTTAAAAGCATTCAGTTCATTTGTCCTCTCTCCTTTCCTTATGCTATTTTTTCCCCTCACATCTTTTTACTCTGTATTTAGAACATCTCTCTTTCCTCCCATTACAGATTCATTGGTGCTGAAAGGATCAGCCCTTTCAGCAAGCAGCCCAAAGCTTCACCAAATTACAAAAAATGTTAAATTGCATCTCAAACAGGATTTACTCAACGTGTCAACTGCTATGAGCATGGACTTTGCATTACAGTTTTGCCCTTTCTTAATTTTTGACTTTTCCTTGTAGTCCATACCTAGTACCACCGCGCTTCCCAAAGCCGGCTTCACGACTGGTTTGCAGTTTTCCAGTTGCTGCCAGCACTTCTGTGAGCAATTCCAACAGGAATTGCCACCAGGTGACACCGAACATTTGTGCTGAGAATGGGGGAAAACACGAGCTTGCTCAGAGAGAAAGGTGAACTGAACGCCTCTTTTTTTCCCCAACGTTTGACCAGCTCACACAGCTGTGAAGATGGGGATCAGAGAAATAGCTCTTTAATCATAGCTTCAATGCAAAACCAAAATCAAAACAAAAACACCCTCAGCTATGAAAGCTCCTTATTAGTATTCCTTAAAAAGTAGGGTTTTTAAACTTGTGTGCATATCCAGCTCAAAAGTGTGCCAATTGGATCAGAAAGGAGAAGTTTCTATTTATTTGGAGATGCAGAGCAGAAGTCATGAACAAGCATCAACCTACTCGTTTCAGTGTACGGATTTAGTTTGGGGACTTTTTAGTTTGGTGCTATTGGATGAACAATTTAAAATCCTATTGAGACCCAGTAGCCTTTTTTTTTTTCCTTTTGTGATAATACGACTGTTATATTATGCTACTATTTTAGAGTATTTTATGTCATTAAGTAGAAATGGAATAGTGAACACCAGATTACGCTTAAGACCACTATCCAATCTATAATATTTAAGCAAAACCTGTTGTTGTAAGATAACTAAGTACGTAAGCTTTTTAAAAAGGCATTATTCCAATGTCACTAGCGCAGTATGCTTAAATCCCCTTCTTGAAAAAGCATATGATCCCTGGCCACCAGCTGGTAATCCTGAAATATCCAAGCTATTCAGCATGGAGAACAGCTAAGTATACAGGAATCTGATGGAAAGGTGCACACTAATAGACAAATTATCACACCAGTACAGTTAGAATGACAGCAGTCATGGTAACAAAACCCCTTTATTTATCTACTTTCCAGAAGCCTCGTTCCAAAAAACATGGCCTATGAAACAATTCTTCTGAAGCATTCCTTGCAGAGCAGTAAGCTGCTCAGAGAGATTTAAAAGCAAAAAAAAAAGGGGGGGGGGGAGGGGGGAAGGGAGTGCCTCCAACCTGCTGAAGAAGATTAAGTAGCCTAAAAATCCTTCTCAGTGTAAGCACCACACCCAAGAACCTGCATCCACGTATTCCACATCGATAAGTTGGTCGGTGCTATGCACCAAGCCAGACGCTGTTATGAATATACCTATCCTGGCCAACCTGAACGGGATCGGTTACACGTGCACAGAGGGGGCATACGATAGCAAAGGCAGCTACATGTATTGTACATCTGGGAGCCGTTTGATAAACATGCTTAGGAAACACCCCGTCTGCAATAGTGTTGTATGCCTGGAGATACTAATTTTGAAGGGAAAAGTCATTATCTGCTAGCTGACATTTTACTGGAAACAAACCTGAATTTTCAATAAATCAAACAAGTGACTGCCGCTAGCCAAAAACCACTCTCAAAGCACTGGAAGGCAGTACTTACCGCAAGCAGCACACACACATCAGTACCAGTACCGTATCATGATCAAGACAGTAACACTAGAAAATATACTGAGGATAAATCAACAGTATCAAAGAGGACTTCATTTCAAACACATCAACTGAACTGTATTTCTAACAGGACATCTATGGCAATTTTAAGGTAAATTATTTCAGCATTTCCCCTGCCTATGTAAAATGACTTGTTTTCTCATACATTCTAGCTATAGTTTTTATATGTCTTAACTGGTAGTTAAAATATTTGGGGTAAAGAACTAAACAGAGTTTGGGATAATGTCATAGACGTACCTGACTACAGTTTCATGAATATTTCCTTAGCTCTGAAGACTAAAACCAACTTTTAGGACACTTCAAAAGGCGTATTCTAGAACCAAACCGGTAAACTTAAAGAACGTACCAACAATCTCTAAGCAAAACAGTCTGCTCGCTTTGAGCCTTCCTCTTGGGCAAGAGCTCCTCAGCTCGTTACATGCCATCCATACATAACAGCTTCCGAACATACAAAGCATGGAGAAGGAGCTCTCATAATAATATGCAACAGCCATGTTTTCCCCTGGAATTGCATTGCTGTACTGGCCAGAAGATCCCAAGGAATTGAGCTGATATTCCTTGTATGTTGAGCTGATTCACCGGACAAATAAGGACCAATTATTTGGGGGAGAGTTATTAGAAGATAATTTAACAAAGTTAGTTTAACAAAATAGCAGTGACTTATATCTGCCTTCAGAAAGTCTAACTGACAACTGCTTCACCACTCTCTACATCATGACCTTTAGTGTCAGCATTAAAGAGATGTTCTTCTTAGATAAAACAATTGGAGGAATGGACTAAAGTTGTGCCAGGGGAGGTTTAGGTTGGATATTAGGAAGAACTTCTTTACCGAAAGGGTTGTTAGGCATTGGAATGGGCTGCCCAGGGAAGTGGTTGAGTCACCATCCCTGGAGGTCTTTAAGAGACGTTTAGATGTAGAGCTTAGTGATATGGTTTAGTGGAGGACTTGTTAGTGTAGGTCAGAGCTTCGACTCGGTGATCTTGGGGGTCTCTTCCAACCAGATTCCGTGATTCTGTAATTATTTTCTTGCTGAAATAGTGCAAGAAAGTTCATCTGCTAAGACTTCAGGTTTACTGTGCTTTATCAACCACTACCAAAATTCAGCTAAAGAAATACCGAAGTTGAAATAAATGGCCGTTTATTGGGGTGTTCATTTCTTTTCCTGTCTTTTGTTGTTGTTTGTTTGCTAAATATGCAGGTACAAACACAGTGTTTCCTAAGACGTCATTATTTAGCTTTCCATAAACATACTTCAACAATAATAATATTCACCAAGGACATAAGATTAAACTGAAACAATAGTATAACGTCTGCTAACTTAAGAGCTCCTCTGAAGCCAAGTGAAGCCAGCCATTGAGGATGCACGGAATCTCATTTTCTGAAAAGACTCTGAAGATGATATAAAGCCATATTCAAAGGCTTACAGGAAAATCATGAAGTAGAACTTCTCTCTTCTTCCATGAGCTTGCTCAGGAAGTCCCTTGCTCCTGGGTTTACAGCCAATCTCACTGACTTACCTGAAAACCACCCACAGGACTTTACTGCTTCTCCTTCCAGTTTGAGAGAAGGATTTGCAGCAACTCTATTTTCCTGGTATATTGGACTCTTCTAGGAAAAATGTACACACTTACTCTGTCACTCACTGAATACCCTCACTCCGAAGATGAAGAGGTTCATTCTAGCTTTACATACTTTTTTCTTTGAAGTGCAGCCTAATAGGAAACGTTAATGTACCAACCCAGATAACCGGCAAAACCAAAAAGGAAAGTGGTGTTGCTTGTTCACAAACTGAAAGCAAAATATGATTTCTCTTAGGAAAAAAAAAAGACGATGCCTTTTAAAGCCTTGTGTTGAGCACCAAGAATAAAAGGAAATTTGTGCTATGTGCACTAGCCAAGGAAGTCTAAGCTTAAGTATAAGGCATGTTTCAGTATACACAAGGAGAATATGCACTGCAGGAACACAGAAAAAAATATACCACGTTTTTAAAACCGAGATGGAGGAACAATGGCATATCCTTCCCCATTTTAGATCTACATAAATTCAAAATACACATTTAATTTCCAGCACATATCTTCGTAAGTCAAAGCAGCCCAGATATTGGTACAGTAACCAGAGTACTTCAATCTGCTTCAAACAAATGAGGACAGAAGAGCGGTTCTCGATGCCTCATGAACACCAGCACCCTCAGAATTGCCTGGCCCACGTTACTGAAACTTTACCTAACAGTCAAAGTACATAGAGGAAAAAAAGATTTATTAAAAAAGCAGGCTGAAATTACTATTAAAATCATACTGTGAATGGCTCTCTGTACCGATATTAAACTCGGAATTATTTAAAGCAGCTCTGAAATACCACGATATGCACTTCAGAGACCCCAGAAGCCTATGATGACAATCACTGGCTTTTCTTATGACATGGTAATGCCAAAACCAGGATGCCCCCGGGTAGAGCAAAGAAGTCTTTCAAGTTATCTCCTCTAGAACAGAAATTAGTTGTCTAGTTTAAAGCGATGTTATCTTATGCCTCCATTAAGGAAGAAGTCATACGCTCCCTCGAGCTCTCCCTGTTGGAGGGGTGTGTACACGGGCAAGCGTATATATATATATTTTTTTTTACAGTTGACTTTCATTGCTACCACATTCCAGCATTAATTTTCAGCTTGGGGCAACCACTGTTGTTTTTGAGCTACTAATGCAAGTGACTGCCAAGTCGGGCAAGAAGCGAGTCAATGTTGCTCTGGCATCATATGGTTGTAAACACTTTCATTTAACTCTTAGATGGAAAGCCAAAAATAGATGGAAAGAAATGATACTACCACTACTTACAATCTATATATTTTTTTCCTTCCTGCCACAATCAGCTTCTTGGAACGCTGAGAACACACCTCTGGCAAGCTGATCAGAGCCTGTCTCACCCTTAACTCCACTACATACCCTAACACAACATAACTGGCAATCACTACGCTGTTTGCTTCTCATTTCAAGCCATATTGCCAAAAATCTAGCTTCAGCTTCAGGTTGCCAACCACACCTCCTTTAAGGAAAAAAAAAAAAAAAAAAAAAAACAGAAGAACAGCACCAAGGTGCAGATAACAAATTAATCGCCTCACATCTCTGATGTTTGTGATTAATTTCTCGCCCCTTTACACCCTCCCAAAAAAATGAATGTGTAGTTATCAACTGTACTATATAACCTACTCCTGGATTTCAATAAAAACAACATTCAGCATCTGGCAATTATCTTTGTTGGTATTTATGCCAATCAACTCATGTTTGTAAGATGTGAACCTAGTTCAAGGAGCCATCACGTTACATGCTTACCTTTTAAGCTTCCTGAAAGTTTGGCCAGACTTCAGAAATTTCTGAATGTGTAGTACAAGAACTAGTGCATCTGAACAAGATCAAGGGTTTGGTTTGAGGCAAATGTGACAGCCTACACACAGTCTTATTTGTTAGAAGAAAACAGGCAACTGTTTAAAAGAAAACATTAATTTTACTTAAGTCCAGCCCAAGTTTCTTTTACTCATCTCAGAAAACTCTGTATGTTTCTCCGTGTTGACAGACCTAGCTCTGAGGAACTGCTACAGGAACATGGTATTTGGAAAGACTCTTTAGAACTAGCTTCAGCTTGGTTTCACCTCATTTGCAAAATCTTTATATTGTTGCAATGCCTCACATGTACTAAGTAGGGAACAGATTCCATTATGCAAATCTTCATTCGGGTCCAGAATAAAGACCAATCCAACCCGAAGAGATAAAAGAGACCTACTGAGGCAGGCTGATAAGGAACAAGAAAAATGCTGAAAGCACCAAAAAACCACTGTTTGCTACATCTCACAGTAAAAGAGTTAAGAAGGGTTATGAGAAACAAAAAGTGGCTTTGGGAATATTTACAGGGAACATCTTCTAGATGTGGGAGGTAGTACGGGAAAAATAAAAAATGTGTTTGAAATTTCACTAAGCTGCTACAGAGGACTCCATCTGAACCGTCCAAATGAAAACAGCAAGATGTAACAACGGCAAGGCGGAAAGAACAGTGAGCAACCAGCCGACCGAGGTGCAACTTGTTCCTTCGTACTGTTAAGATCTCCTGTTGATGGCACAAACTTTATGAATGGGGAAGTGGGGTTTCAGCTGCCCTCCTGCATGAAACTGACAGGGTTTCACTGCTTGCCACAACCGGAGGTCACCTGCCAGGGATGCTCCACGCGGGTCGGTGCAGCGTGTGCCTCGCTCATGTGGCAGGCTCATCCCGCCGACCTCCCTCTCTCCCCTCACCAGCACGCATCACTGGCACGCTGCCGACCGCTGCAAGGCCCACAGGCGCGCCCAGCGCTTCAGCGAAACAGGAGCTCCAGCCGGACGCCACGTATCGAACGCCTGACCAGCTGAAAAAGCACCAACTGCTATAGATAGCTATCGATCCTGCTATTCCCGGCCCTGCGTGGCCTGACTAAAACACCTCTTCAGATGGGAGTATTTAAAAAAAATAAAAAAGTGGGCTCGGTGGGTGGAAAACACAAAGATTCCTTTTTTTCTCTTTTGAAGTAAGTGGATATATACAGACAAGTGACACAGAGGCATAAGGTCTGAGGACTTAAGCAGTTGTCAACTGATCGGTGGCAACTGCTTAACCCCAAGAACCTGCCCGCGGAAAACTTCTCTCCTGTTGCATTGTAATTGCCATGCATCAACTGATGAGCAGTGGCATTACTACACAAACTTCTCTGAGGGAGGATTAAGAATCCACACACTGCAATAACTGCACATTAGTGGTCCAGGGGCAAGAACTGTGTGACCCCACAGCACGCGGAGCAACACTGGGGAGCCAACAGGCAGCCAACACTGAAATCAGCTCTGTTTTGGAGTAGTAGTAAGGCGTATAATAGGACTGAAAAAACACAAAGACAAGATTCTTTAGCGCAGCAAGCATGGCTTAATAATAATTTAAGAATTCAAAATCCCATTCACCTGTGTGAATTATGTGCTCTGAATAAATCAGGTACCTCCAATACTAAGAAAAGACAACCACCAACAAATCTGCTGATGAAATGGCTGAACGAGGGCTGAATCATGCAGTGAAGACAGCATGGGTTTTTTTGCTGCACTGTACACACTGGTACATGGGGCAGGAGTATTAATATAAGAGATACAGTATATTTTTGTACTGACTTTGTTTTGATAAAATGGTTACCTAAAATCATTTGCTTGCATTAATTTGCCATTCCCATATCCATTAACAAATGAAATTTTAGTAATTACATTCCCTTATTCGGTTCCATTTTGAAATGTAGGAAGTCCTTGAATCAGAACGAGAAATGTTTTCCTTTAACTTTCCATTACCCATGGAATTGATAAAAATACAATGTATGCTTTTAGAAATGGCCAGGTTTGAGAGCAGCAAGGCTAACTGCTTACTAAGAGGGAACTATGTCAATAAAAAAAACACAAAAGCATTGTTTTTCTGGCAACTTCTCCTGATTCTCAAACCCATTCTTGCTCTGTTCTACTGTCTGGACTACAATTTATGTGATACCAGCTAAACAGACTTTGCTCTGCAAACCACTGAAGCCCAAATGTAGCTTAACTGTAGAAGTCTTACAGATGTGTTTGCTTTATCAAAAGCATCATTTTACCAGATACCTCTCAGAAGTAAATTAAGACCAATTCAAACATAACAGTGGAAGAACCAGCACATACTATGCCTGTTGTGTAGACACGTCTGTATTAAATGCTTCTGAACCCTCTGTCCCAGCAGTGCCCTCACGAAACAATCTTAGTTGCCAGGGCAGCTCCATGCACGCAGCCACTGGACACATCTTAATTTGAGCTTGGTCTGCAAGGTCGGTTGTTGCTGAAACCACAATACTGATTTTGATAAATGCAAGTCTGGCCTGTCTCCTGACAAGGAAATCCCGTATTCTTTCTCTGAGCACAAGAGTACTTTCAACAACCTCAAAACTTGAGATAAAATAAGTTTGGGGGTGCTATCTGGAAGAAGTACAGCCATAATACAGCTTATGACCAGATACACTGGTCTGCTTACTTGTACCTCTTCCAGATGCCACAGTCAGCCAGCCAAACAAATGACTGAAGAAGTCATTAGGACACCTGATAGCCAGGAGACAAGAGGGTACAGGCACTGATTTCAGAATGCAACTTCTTGCAATGCCTTTCTTTACAGGTGTTGTAAAAGTAAACAGTAAACAACTGTCAGTTCTGGGACGGGACTGTTTTCATGGGCTGCGTCTGCACAGAACCAGGCACAACTAGAAAACCACACCAGAGTTCCCAGAATTTCAATGCAAATATCACGCAATTTTCTAAGACATCTTAAGTTCTGCTACAACTTACTAAGTCCTCCAAGAAAATAGCTGTATTAACACACTTTCCATAGGAAAGTATTCGGTCTCATCCACAGGTATTCTAGCAACTCTGCGGCACGATAAACAGAAAGAACCATCCTAGAACGAACAGCGTATAACAGTGAAATAAGAGTCAGAAGTATGGACTGCAGAAATCCAACAGTAGCAAGGGGCGGACCGAGTTGTAATCTTTCTTTATGGACTTGTACTGATATGAAAAGCACAAGAGTCATTTTCCCACTCTTGCTTACCAGCAGTAACGAAACCATCAAGGGTATTCTTGCACAACACAGAGCAAGATAACTTAATAGCTCAGTGCCACCGGAAGAGAACATTCCTATTTTCCCTCCCATTCTAAGATACGGTTCTTTGTGCTTACCTTGTCCAGGGTTCCTCTTTTTATTACGTTCCTCTGAGCCAAGTAAATTCAGTTTTGTTTACTAAAACAGGAGAAAGTGAATCCAACCCAAAAAAATAGTTCCCTGCCATTTTGGTGAGTTAAATCAACTTAGCAAAAGCAGTCAAGTGCAAGGGTGAGCACATGGGAGGAGGCCAAGAGAACAGGAGGCCCATCAACAGGAAACGGAAGAAAGGAGGGAAAAAAAAAAAAAAAAAAAACTCTTTCCTTGCAACAGCACCAAGCAGTTAGAAATGGCAGGACTGGCCACGAAATTCAAGCCTGAGATAACATCGCAGCTTTGCCCTTTTCTCGGTTCGACTGAGCTGGGAGGAAAGAAGTAACAGATGACTTACATCCCCAGCACACGCACAGCCGCTCAGCCTGCCTCCCCCCAGCCGCACGCCTCCCGGCACTCACCTAGGCGCCTCCATGTTTCGAGGACAAACTGAGCCACCAGGGCCGCCAACCCTCACCGCACTGCCGGGCGGCCGTGCCGCAGCACCGCAGCTCGTTTTATTTCTTTGCCCACGAGGTAGGCGCGGAAGAGCCATTCATTCGCAGAACCAGCTGCCCGAGGGCACGTCCCTTTACTGCGAAATTACCGTCTCTGAAGTTCAAGTTTGGGATTTATCGGCTCCGGAACTGACTCGGCTCCGACAACCCCAGTGCTGCGCGCGGTTCTCGTTAGGTAACGGGAGGTGTAGGCCGTCGGGGGCAGGGCACCCCGCTCCCGAAGGCGTTTGTGTAAGCGAGGTTTCCCTCGCGCGCCCACCGGCGGCGCACGGATAACCAAACTCCGGCCAAGTCCCCGCGTGGTGCAGGCGCGTGGGGCCGCCGCGTCGCCAACTTCGGGAGGGAGAACGGCACACGGCTGCGGTGCGCGCTGCGGGACGGCCGCACGGCCAACGCGGAGACAACCACCTCCCCTCGGACCGATGCTGGCTTGGGGCAGGCGCTCGGGGCACCCTGCTCGCCGGCTACACGCGCTTTTGGGGGGGGCGGGCTGGTTTTTGCCCCCCTGCTGGAGGAAGCCCCCCGGGGGCAGGTTTGGGAGGGGGCTCCCCCACGGCCATGCCGGCCGCGGGGCGATGCTGCGGGCGGCGCCGCCGTCCCCGTCCCGTCCCCGTCCCGTCCCCGGCGGCTCCCAGACAAAGGGCGGGCGGGCGGGCGGCGGCGGCGCCCCGGGCACGCTGCTCCTGCCGGCCGCGGCGCCTCGGGGAGACAAAGGCAGCGCCGCGGGGCCCGAGGGGACCGCCGGGCCGCGTCCCCCCCGCCCCGGCCCCGGCGTCGCCTCCTCACCTGGCACCTGCAGACGATGTCGGCGTCCTGCGCCAGCAGGTCCACCACCTTGCCTTTGCCCTCGTCGCCCCACTGGGCGCCCAGCACCACCGTCACCTTGTTGCCGGGGGGCCGGGCGGCGCCCCCGCCGTTGGGCACGGCGGCCGCCGGGGCGCCCTGCTCCGCCATGGCCCGCGCTGCCCGCTCCGGCTGCGGCTGCTGCGGGGCTCCGGGCACATGCGGCAGCGGCAGCGCGCGGCGGCCCCGCTTCCCCCGCCTCCTCCCGGCCGCGCCGCGGTGCCGCTGCCGCATCCAGGCGCCGCCGCCGCCTACCGGCCCCCGCCCCGCCGCTCCCCGCCCTCCCCCGCCGGAGGAGGCCCGCCCCGCTCCCCCGGGGAACAGCGAGGCCGCCGCCGCTGCGGGCGGCTTTTTTCCGTCCGTCCGTCCCCCCCCCCCCCCTTCCGTAGCCTGCCCGCCGCTTCTCCCGCGCCTCGCAGCGCGGACTACGTTACCCAGCGCGCCGCGCGGCGTGCCCCTCGCAGAGCGCCGCGCGGGGCTGCGCGCGGGGCGTGCTGGGGGTTGTAGGCCGCGCGGGCAGCACCTGTAGCGGTGCGGGGGGGTGGCGGCTGCCCCATGCGGCCCCGGGCCGTGGACGTTAGGGGCCGGGGGTGGGCTGAGGGGCCTGGCGCTGTCCCCGCTGCCGCTATGGCCGGAGGGCAGAAGCCCCTCCGAGAGGGGCCGAGGGGCGCCGTGCGGGGCCGTGGGGCGGGGAGGAGGCCGCCGTGCGTCGGGCCTGGCCGCGGCTCGTAGCAAGGCGCTCGGGCTCGGGCCTGGTGGCGGCGGATTCCCCTCATGGCCCCCCGGGCACGGCGCAGACCTGGCCCGGCACCTCCGCTCCTGGTGCATCTGTGGGCAAAGCGCACCCACGGTTCTCAGCGTACATGTCAGATATGCAAATAAATGTTTTGAGTATACCACAGCGTCGTGTGTATGGTTAGTTTTGCACACTTAATGGTAAATTAGCCAGGGGCTATACGTGAGAAGCCATTTTCTCCAGAGCCACCAGAACATGGCCCCCAGCTTCCTCATGAGAAGAAGAAAACAAGAATGGAAAAAACCCATAGCAGAGAAATGCCTTCATCATGCATACTTGAGGGTTTAGAAGTGGAACTGGTGCCTCAGAGGCTGTTTCATTCTTTCCTGTTTCACAGAATCAACACCCCTAGGGGGAAGATTTTTTTTGTAAAGTAGCTATTAAAAAGGCAGAAGTTTGAATGATGTAATTATTGCTAAGACAAGCTATTCAAAAACCTGAGTCACTGAGCAGTCACAGTCTGGGAAGTTACGGAGTTCGAATCGGGTTTTTAGTTGCTTCTTTGCACCTTCAGGCTTGCTCTAATCAAGAATTGGAAGTGCTGTAAAAGTCACCAGAGTAAAGTTTAACTATGTCTTGTAAAGCTAGAGAGATATAAAACAGAAGATTAAGTATAAAGTTGACCGTACAAAGTTGACTGAGAACATGAAAAAAAAAAAAAACCCTAAATCCTGAATGTCATTGCAAAGAGGTGCTATGACAAAGCAGTCAGCAGTTCTGTACAAAGATGTTGAGCAATTGCGAATGATACGAATGATATGTGAGGCGATTGTTTATATACACTTCACAGAGTAAATGGTCCCCTAAGCACTTGGTATAGTCCATAGTATTGATATTTTTGGATGCTTGTGCTAAAAAACATAGACATGATAAATCACTGGACAGGGATCGTGGGAAGTCACTAAAAAGCGCAAGGAGCTGCCGAAGTCTCTCCAGTTTTGCTGACACAATGGCAAACTTTGCTCTAGTGCAGTCACTTTGAAACAAGAAACTGAGGCTGTACATCATCTGATGACTCCCCAAAAAGTGGTGTTGATTTATTTTTTACAATACGATTTTCCAGTGTAGCTGAATGATACTAAAGCCTCACCATTGCCAACACAAACATTCCCTTGAATCTCAAAATAATTTTGAGCCTGTCAGGGTAGTGTTCTAGTAACATGGTGTTAATGTAGAATACTTAAGGTCAGAAGAGACCTCCAAGATCATCTGGTCCAACCGTCCCGCTACCACCACTGTCACTCACTAAACCGTGTCCCTAAGCACCAGGTCCAACCTTTGCTTAAACACTCCTAGGGATTGTGACTCCGCCACGTTCCTGGGCAACCCATTCCAATGCCTGACTACTTTTCCTGAAAAGAAATTCCTCCTAATTTCCAACCTAGACCTCGCTTGTAATGCTACTTTTCAAAGAGGTATCAGACATACAATGTCGTTGCACTGCTATTTTTATTTTGGCATAGAAGAGTTCTGAAATGTGTGTTTTTGTATGTTCTCTTGGTAGGTATAGAACCAAAGAAGAAAACTATGAACTATTTACTTCCAGAAAACCTGTAAGTGTTTAATGAAGATCGGGCAAATCAATACTGATTGGCACAGCAACATTCAGAATTTTTAGTTACAGATCCATCATGTTTAGTTAGTATATATCTATCATTCACCCACCTCCTTTTCTTCGCAAACTAAATGGACACTTTTCATTCTAATACTGTAAAAGATGCTAAATTTTCTTTATTCACTAACTGTACTTATAGTATAGTTCTAGGAAATAGTAACTCTTGACTAAAGTACAAAAACAACTGGTGCCTAATGTCCCTTATCAAAAATAGGCATCTGTTGTAGCATAAGTAAGAGGTTAGAATAACACAGTGCAGAAATTCTTTGTTGCATTTATTTTGGTTTATTCACTATGAGCAAGAGAACCAGTAAGTGCATGCAATGTTACAGTAATGTTTTTTTCTTCTATTCACTTTGTTTTTTTACCTAGTTCAGCAAGCTGAATCTGCTCTGAGAGGTCAGGTGAGCATTTAGAGTTGACGATAAGTTGCAAGAGTTTGTATTCGAGGAATAAAGGAATGCAATTGCTCGTTCTGGCATTAGCAAGTTTGGGATTAACTTTGTAAAACTGAACCCACGGTAGAAGTGTACATTGATAAAGCTTAGGTTTCATTGTCTTCTGAATTGTTGAATGCTTTTGATTGGAGGCATTTATCACAAATTTGACCACAGTTTGGATACATTCATATATTTTCATATTACTGTCATTTCCTGTCTACCAATAAATTTCAAGAGACAGGAACTTCTAATAAATTAACACAGACCAGATGCAGCATGAGATAATTTCTGCATTTCATTCAGATGAGTTGAAGAGATACGTGGAATGTTTACATCCGTATGATTTAATTATTCTGATAGAGTACCCCACATTGATGAAGTTACCCGCATACTCTGATATGTTTGTTTTTTGTTTGTTTGTTTAAGAAAAGTATTACAGATAAGTTGGTTGGAGCTGAATTTAAGTTAGAATTTCAGTAGTTCATAAAATCAAAGATGAGCATGAATAAAGAGAAAATGCTGTAAAAGAGCCAAGAATGTCAGCTGGACTATTAGCTAATGCTCAGCATGGCTGATGGGTCATAAAGTGTTATTTCTTTGTCCTTACTAATACTTCTTAATTGTGTTGAAGGACAACTGAAGGATGTTATTGCTTTTCTGATACTGTTTTTCCTACTGAAAGCAGTTTCCGAGTTTCTTTCAGGAAAAGTATAGACTGAAGAGAGAAATAGCCCATGGCAATGCAATTGTCAGGGTATATGGTACAAGTTCTTTGTTAAATCTGGTTCTGTTCATGACAGCGATGTAATACTCAGATATTTAACACCCAGGCCTTACCTATGCTAGAACAGTGGTTGTGGAAAAGAAGTCTGTGGTCCATGGTTAGCTAATCTGTAGGTGTCCTACAGAACTATGTTAAAATTAATCACAGTAAGTCATTACCATTTTTAATAAAAGGAAAGTTTATTTAACCTCCTAATTATTTGCACCAACTTTGTAGCATTTTCCTGTTTTAAATTTGATGTTACAAGATAAGAGTGGCTCACAAAAAAAATGGGTGTTGATAGTGCCATGGTGCAAAAAAGTCTTAAGAATTACTGTGCCAGACAAGGTTGGCATCATTAGCACTTCAGACTCTCCAAAATGCCGTCACCCTACCTTTTAAGAACAAGAACTGATTATACAGCAAGGACATATCTAATTTAATTTGAACAATGTGCTTAATGTAATTGATCCCTGCTTGTTTATTATTGTTTTTAAATTAGTTATTCCAAATAAATCTTTATTTTTGTTAAATTAATTAATCTTTTTATCATGATAAAAATTGGATTAAGAACGTTATAAAGTAATACTTGTACATGTTCTCATAATCAACACGTTTGTAAACACAGCAAGTGTTTTCAGCTCTTTGGTTAAATATATCTAGAATATGAAGGAACTTATTTAATGAGTGGGAATTTCCTGATGCATGCACTACAGAAGATAAAAGGTAAGAATTTCACAATTGAAAAATGTCACCACAATAAGCAAGATTTTGAATTCAGAGAGAGAATAATTAAGATAATACAGTATACTTTTGAAATTTCATTGGTACTAAGAGAGGTGGGTTTTTTACATGCAAGTGCAAACAAGGTAGCAGCTGACAGGGATGGATATGTACAGGAAAATAAAATGCTGATTTTTGTTCTTTGAAAAGATTTAAAGCTAGATCCTTTGCTTGGAAATAAGATTTGTGAATTATGATTTGCAAAGACATTTTATGTAATAATACTAAAGAAAATGAGTGAAGAATTTTTAAGTGAGTTCTTCAAACCTGCATGTTCCATTTTTCCCTGAAAGGATGGCAAATGAATTGCTGTCATTACAGAGCAGAAATAAAACCGAATTTTTGTATGGATGATGTTTTGGGACAAGATGGATGAGAATAAACTGGTTAATGGGATGAAATGTGACCTTAAAGACAGGCAATCAGGATGTGCAGGCTGCTGGAATGTCCCATACCATACTGCATACTTAGAGAGCTCAAGGATAGGGAAGTGTGCCCCGGCAGTTGGCTCTCATTAGGGAGCTTGTTTATTCAGCTGTTGAGAGAGAGCAGTCTTGTAGTTCTTAATTTCCTCGAAGTGTCACTCTGATACTGTACAGTAACTAGGTTGTCTCACATACAAGTAAGGAAAGACACAGCCAAAAGCTTTATAAATATTTCATATGCTTTTAGGCTCAAGTTTCTCTCACATTCTTTTTTTTTTTTTAAATTTTGTACAATGAACTTCCATGTCCTACAAATACAATTTTTCGATCTTAGAGATCTAGATTGTCTGTCACCCAAATACTGAACTGCTAGACTCTCTGTTTAATAGAAATATGGGGTTCGTTTCTTGCATAGACTTTTGAAGAGGACCCTTAAATCCTAAATTTTCATGATTTAATCTAGTTAGATTCTCAGACACATATATCTGTTTTTAAGTACCGTGTTATGTGTAGTGTTTATTCTTATTTTAAAAATAACTTTAGTTCACCAAGAACACTGAACTGTCAGTTTTCTGGGACTTATAGAATAAAACCAAAAGTAAAGACTGAGGTAAGCTGTGAAAATAAATTGTGAAAAAAATTACTTGTGGTCTGATAATTATGTATCTAGTGATGGTTTGGATGCAGATGTCTCTCGTTGCTTCCATAGTCTCTTGTGAAATGGAGCTCCAGAACTGAACATGCTATTTACAAAATAACCTCTCTTCCAAGTAAGAACAGAGTTTAACTAGTATTGTGATGGTTCATTAGCTTGCAAGCTTAGTCAATGAATTCCGAGATTTTTGATAGCCCCTTTTATTTTATTAAAATATTAAATATTTTACACTCATGCCTCTAACATCCAGTTCCTCTGCTTGCTCTAGAGGCCTACCTGCATGTTGTATCTTCTCTGGTGAGGCAGCTGTTTATCATATAATAGCAAAAAACCTCAGCTTTCCCACAATAGTTCTTGTAATGACCATTGAGTGTTTTTATACCAAATTCTGTCGTATGATTACTTTTTTTTTTTTTTAAAGGGGACAATTTTAACAGATTTTAATCTTAAATTAAATGAGAGATAAGAAACGATCGTACAGGCATTATTCAATTTCTTACTGAGATCATCAGAATTCTTGATTCTTAAATGGATTTGTAATAACAGTATTTCCTGCCTGTTGAACTGGAATGGCACAGATTATGTGGATATTGTCACAGATTTCCTTCATGTTTACCACAAAAAAAACCTTGGAATTTGACTAATTAGGATTTTTTCAGTATTTTGTAAAGAATATAATTGGTGTTTTGGGTGACCATCCATACCTGGAGATCTTCAAGGAACATGCAGATGTAGAACTTGGTAGCATGGTTTAGTGGTGGACTTGTTAGTACTGGGTTAAAGCTTGGACTAGATTATCTGAGAGGTCTTTTCCAACCTGAATGATTCTATGAAATCACTCTTAATTTTATTTTTCTCCCACCAGATGTATCGCTGCAAATTATTTCATGAATGTCGAAACTAATTGTTGCCTACTCATTCATGTTGTCTCTCTTCTGTAGTGCAAAACCTTAGTCCCCTTTCACGTTTCACCTCACCCATTCTGTCTCAATAACCCTAAGCCTTACCTGTGTGTTTGAGCTCTCTTCACCCTTTAATATTTCCCTTCCCTCGTAGTATTTCTTGAGCCATTACAGAATAGCTTTCAGCTGCTCACGTTTTCAAGTACTGGTTGAACAAGAGGTAGCAAATGCTGTGATGAGTTCTAACCTACGTATGTGACAAAGGTGATTAGGACTTAAGAGTTTCCTAGCATACATGTATGTTTGTTAATAGTCTCACTGAATTCAGTTGGGTTATTTATAAATCAAAACTTCTTCTGTAAGTAATAGAGCACTGTATAGATCCATATATTGCTATAAGTGAAACATAAACCCATAGCACTAGGAGGACAGTATATCAAGAAAAACATGCTGCTGTCTTTGAGACTGAGGATAAAGGGCAGTATTTGCCTGCTTCTTATCATTCTGATTGTTTCACATGGTGTGTGACGACAGCTTCACAAATAAACAGGTAGTTTTTTTCTATGTGAATATTTTTGTAAATATACTAGTATTTACTAACAGGGACAGTATTTTTAATGAACTGCCTGAAGAAATGAAAAATGTGTCTGTTTAGAAGTTGTGAATTTTGGATAATGTTGGATAGCGTAGAAATATATTTCTGTGTTCACACATGTGCAATTAATTGAAAAGTATTTTTTCTATATTGAATTACAATTCATGGAAGGGGAAAAGAGAAGCTTTTGTGCTTAGTGCAGGTCTAAAAATGAAGGATACTGATGTGGGGATTCAGATGTGGCTCTGCTCAAAAATGCAGCCAGACATTGCCCGGGGTCAATCAGCGTTTCAAGACAGAATTGCAGAAGGCAGCTAATGAGCAATAGACTACAAAGAGAAGGGGGTTTTATTCACCTAAAGATACAGACTTGGGAGGATGTGTGTCCAACAGGTCTGAAGGTTATAGAACATGAAAGCAGGGGGATTTTGGTTGCAGGGACAGTGTTTAAACATAGTAGAAATAAACAGCAATAGCTTTCTTTTCAGTTTTTGAACCCCTCTGGTAACTCCTGAGTAATGCAAAGCATCATTTGCTTGCTGTCAAAGCCAAAAAGGAGCACTTGATTGCTATTTTTTCCTTTTGCTAGAAGGAATGCACTGAGTAAAATTATCAAATGTAAACAAAATGTGTTTGACAAGAAGTCAAAGACAGCAACAATAGCAATCTCTCTTACCCTGAAAGAACTGTTCATCATACTTTTTTCTACTTATACACATTTAAGTCGCTAGTGAGAGCTATTTGTGTCTCCACCTGAACTCACTTGGATTTTTTTTCTGTAAATTTGAAGATAATTGGTAGATTTTGGTAGATTTATAACATTTTACTCAAGTAATTAATAATGTATTATAATAATTAATAAATTATTCATGTTTCCATATTATGAGCTCTGATCCTTGTCTACAGCTTTTTTTTTTTTTTTTTTTTTTTTTTTGCTTAAACTGATGAAAGAATTCTTAACCTCTTTTGAAGGCAATGAATGTTTTAGCATTGCCTTCATAGGAAATAACATTTCATCCAGGATGTTTAGTGGGGTTTGATTTCATGCAGTCCTAATTCTATTGTATTTCTGACATCAAAGATACAGCAGTTTCCTTGCCTCTCCTCAAGTCGCAGCCCTTGGACCTTACCCATTCCAGCCACAGCAAGAGTTCAGAAGACTCAGAGGCCCTGTTTCTAATGCCAGTAGCACTTTGCTCCCTGTCATGTCATTACAAAGATAGACATGTTTCCCGTATTGGAAAGGGGAGTGTTCTGATAGAGTGCACAACACAGGGCCTCCACAATGCACTCTGATACAGCAGGTATCCTTCCTTGCGATCTTTTTAATCTGATAATTTTAAATAGGATAAACTTCAGCAGAAGACAAGCTTTCTCTAAACAGTACGTATCTTTGGTAAGAGAGAAGGTACATTATAAAAAAGTCTATGAAAGATGCTTAGAGTATGTTTTTAAATGAGAACCATCAGCAAATAAGATGCCTCTCTTTAAATAGTGAAGTATTTATGCAGTGGAACAACCAATGTCAGTATGTTAAATGCAGTATAACATTTTAGACACTATGTACACACCTCATACAAGCAGATTGATTGTAAACCTTCTAAAATAATTTTATCCAATAGAAAACTTTTAAATGATAATTTAAAGTATTGTATACTTTATTGTTTTTGCAGAATCTGCTCTTCCTAATGGTAAATTTAAGTTTGCACAAGGTAAATTTAATTTAAGCACAAGGTAAATTTAAGTTTGAATGAGTTCTTTGACCTTATATCTTAATCTAGGTCTCTAATTTTTTTCATTTTTATCAAATGCAATTTTTACACAAATTCAAGCTGATTAGTGGCAGATTTTGGCTAATTTATTATTCATTTCTTTGAATTTGAGTGCTTGCTTGAGATTTTTTTAGTTTGTGTCAAACAATGAATATGATTAAGCATTCCATTGGTACAGTAAACTAATATCTAGTTTCTAAAATTACTTATTTAACAACATCTGCCAAATTTAATAGAAAGAGATTACAAGATAAATTATTTCCTACCTCTCCCACTTTTTGTTTGACTGTGAAATAGACTGTGACCATATGAGGAAATACAGAAACTTTTTTTTAAAAAAAGTATCCTTGCTAACAAACTGAATTCAGGTAGCTGCAGTGTAAGTGATGCTAGAAATGATTGAACTTCACAGCTGTGGAAGCAAGCCTATATTCTGTCCAAGTTCTTTTGCTCATCCAGCTCTGAGAAAGCAGCTGTGTGATTACTCAGCTTGCCCTATTCTAAGGACAGATTGCAAGACTTGGCATTTTGATTTGAGTAGATGAATAACAAACTGCAGGATTTGAACTGCGGGATGTAAACTTGCAGCATGCCAGCTGTTTTGTGACAACCAGTCATAAAACTTCCAGTGCTTGTGCAGCAACAAGATCATCCTGTGACTCCTCAAAATACAAAGTATGGCTGACTGTGGCCATGTCAGGGCTGCTTCTTTCTACTTCAGGATAACTTTGTGCTTCAGTAATGATTTTGCCCTTTTTCCATTTTTAAAGGGCAACTTGTTATGTTAAACAGGTTTATCCGCCCTTTGTTTCATTCACCATAGTACTTAAAGATAAGTAAGTGCCTTTCAGTCCTGAAAATCTTGCTGCGTGTCATTTTTTACTTGGTATGTATAGAAGCCCAGGGAGTAGAAAGCAAGACTGGACTCAAAAATCACCTAAAATTTTTACTATAACGAATGGTCTTTGAGTCTTAATTTGTAGGTATCAGTTCAAAGTTCAATGTCCCCCCATCCAGGCATGCCGTTCCTGGAACTTGAGAACCAGCGTGAGCTATTGTGTCAAACACCTCATCTTCATTTAGCAAAAAATCCGTGGCCAGATACTGGTACTCATCCTTCTCTAGGCTTCTATGTCAGGGTTTGCACATTTTTACTTTATCTGCTGATATTACAGGCACAAACAGAAGAAAGGTAGCTCAAGTAGAATGTCATTCAGGCTCAACTAAATTGCTTGTAGTTATCTCTGCTAGTTTGTTGTCCTGGTTTCAGCTGGGATAGAGTTAATTTTCTTCCTAGTAGCTGGTATGGTGCTGTGTTTTGTATTTAGGATGAAAATAGTGTTGATAACACCCATGGTATAGTTTTACTGAGCAGGGTTACACTGCGCCAAGGAATTTTCAGCTTCTCGTGCTGCCCTGCCAGCATGGAGGCTTGGGGTGCACAAGAAGCTGTGAGGGGACAGAACCAGGACAGCTGACCCCAACTGGCCAAAGGGATGTCCCACACCATGTGGCGTCATGCGGAACAATTAATATGGGGGAGTTGGCCAGGGAGTGGGGCTGCTGCTGCTCGGGGACTGGCTGAGTACCAATTGGTTGGTGATAAGCAATTGCACTGTACATCACTTGTTTTTATTATCATTGTTATTTATTTATTTTCTTATTTGTTTGACTTTTTTCTTCTTTTTTAAATTAAAATTTCTGTATCTCAACCCATGAGTTCTCACACTTTTACATTTTTTGATTCTCTCCCCCATCCACTGCACGGGGAGAGTGAGCAAACGGCTGAGTGGCGCTTAGTTGCCTGCCAGGTTACACTACAACACTTCTTCAGGATTGAGTCCAGGTATTTGTGCAAAGCATCTTAGACATTTTCTTTCACCTGTTTGCTGAAGGGTTCAGCATGTTCTGTCAGGCTTCCAGCAAGAATCAATACTTAACTATACCCTTGTTGAGCTATAGTAGGGCAATGGTGATTGTAATTCTAACAGTAATATGTTTCTAAACATATGTGATAAAATAATACCCAAAGTATTAATCCTCCTCTTAGTCATGCTTTGAGCAGTGGTTTGCATGTTCTGTATAGAAAATAGGATAGCAAGAAAGTGGTTGGAAGGTGAAGGAAAAATGAAAGGGATCCCAGTGTCTCCTTGTGCTACAGCATCCACCATCAGGTGACATTTATAGCAGTTCCTTACAAACATTATATAGGATTCCAAAGAATTATTGAGGAGCTTTCTTTTCACAAGCAACTGTCAATTTTCTTGGAAATAAATAAAGAGATTATGGTAAGACTTTGAGTATGGACATCCACAAAAAGGCAATTCATATATTCAGACCAATTACCTTTGAAGAGCTTCCTGAGGCAGTGCTATCCCCTCCAATTCCTATCTTTTCTGTGCTGGAGCCCTTGATGAAACTCTTCTGCACTGTTTTTTTTTTTCCCCTATTTTGGACTAACAATTCTAATATGAGGACTCTCGTTCTGTCAGTTGCTCTACTTTTCTTACTGCATTTTAGGAAAATTTCTTCTTTTCCTTTCCATGAGTATGTAGTACTCACCATACTTTCCAATTTGCTGTGAAAACACAACAGCTTAGCAGTGAGAAAAATTCAGAGCTTTTATTTGATCGTGAGTCCATAAGAAAATAGATAAAACCAGTGAATAATAGTAATGTGAATGTACCAGGAGTTATATTTAGCAAATGTATTTGTCACCAGTTTTATAGACCTCCAGTGATCTTAATCCAAATACATCACAAGTAAATTTGTTCACAAAGTAATGAGAATGACTCTGGGTTTACATTTTACAAGGGATTCTCAACTGCAGCCGTTTCCTGATGCAGGAGACAGATCTGCCATCTGTCTCTTTATTTAGTCTTGTTTTATATACTCTCTGAACACCAGATATAACACGCTCACTATTATTTTGTTATTGTACCCTCTTTTTGAAGAGTTTACTCTCAGCGTATAAGTAATGCTATGTATGATACTGCAAGAAACGAGTAGGACTTTTAACGGGGTGTTGAATACTTGTTACATAGGTTTGGTTGCTCTCCCTCTGACATCTTTATCAATTGTATGTGTCTATTTCATCGCTAGATGGCAACATAGCAACACGCCATACAAAAAGTTCCTTTAATCAGACATGTTTTTTTCCATCATAATTGTCACAGCAGAGCTAAAATAATTCCCTGCCCCACCCCGTGAAGTGGTAATATATGCATTCTGGCAATTTCAGTAATTGTTTCTTAATTATGTGCGTTCTGGTATTACTTCTTTTTTTATCTTACTAACTGCTGGTTTGTTAAGACAACAGAAGTACAGAATAATCAAGTACAAGAAAATAAAATTGTTTTATGAATTAAATCCAAATAAAGAAGAGAGTCTATTGATTCACCTGAATCACACACACACGGTTATTTTGCACAAACATCTTTTATTGAATCTGGTGGCACTTGCATTCATATCAACAAGAACAAAATTTGCATTATTTTTGCCTTTTGAAATATTTCATTTATTGTGGTAAGTCTGGAAGTTAATACATCTGTTGACAGAACAACACTAAAGTAAGTTTGGGGTGTAACAACGTGTGTCCAGTAATCCAGCATCCCCCTTGAGACCACTGAGCCTGCAGACTAAATCAAATTCTAGCCAGACTGGACAGGGTGATTATCACTGTCTGAAATTTCAAACTCAGAGAGAAAAAGAAACAAAACCTGTCCTAACTGAGCTGCTGGCATTTTTTCCTTTGGGGGCCTTGGACAGACTCCTAGTTTCAATAAGTATTTACTAAACACTCAGTGAGAGGCTCTTAAGTCTCTATTGAAAGTCAGCAGCAGCTTCCTAGGAAACTCAAACAGTTCATAGAAATAGGAAAAGGTCCTGTCCTGTATCGCATTTTCTCCAGAAACCAAAGCTACAAAGCTTATACTCTGCTTTATACTGAATTGAATTTTTCGGTTTTTAAGTTTCTGTCAGCCCTGCTGTATTCTGCTGTAGTGAAATAGACCTGCTTAGGCCTTGGTTTCTTAGCAAGTAACCTCCTTCAGCAACGTTGGCCTTTTGCACCCCATCAGATCTGTTATTATCCTACATATTTCATGACCTAGCTATATTATTGTGGTGGCTACCTAAAGTTAGGGAAGTAATTTTGAAAAGCTGTACAGCTACTGTTCATTGAAAAATAACAAAGCATCATTTCTCTGTCTTAATTAACTTGCATTATTCTGTTACCTCCAAGTTTCAAATTCTCTCCAGACTGGATATATTATAGCTACTACAGCTATATTCATACCATATATTCTAATAAAGGGGCAGCGGGCTATCTCCCTATCATTAGTAGGACCATACAGATTGTTGGTCTCTGCGAGGAAGCCATTAATTACTGGATTAATAGAGTTCATCAATAATCCCATGGAATGCACTGATGATTGGCAAGTGAAGCATGTAAACATAAGGATATAGAATTAGACAATATGATTTGTTGTCTTTATCTGATTCTGTAGTTAGTTGCCTACCAAGCATACTAACACTTTGTGCTTTCAGTGCTCAGAATGGCTGTGTCAGGGCTGCATACATACACACACCGAGAGGATGAGAAAGTAATTCTTCCCAAAGACTCAGAAATTCCCAACATTCAAGGCTATTTCTGTTGTCATGCAGGATTTCATGCATAATTCTGCAAGATTTACAATAAGACTATTCCTACAAGTAGGTTTTCTCTTTTAAGCCACGTTTTCTCTTATTGCTTATTCACACAACTTTTCTGAATTCATCAGTGGCCCCAATCATCGTCTGCAACATGGTTTCGTGTTAGCTCTTGTTAACCTCTTTTCTTCTACACATTCCAAGTAGCTCAGTGGAAGTTATAAGAAAGGTGGGGGAGAAGGTGTTCTCAGTAATGGTGGAAGCTGTATTATTCCACAGAGCTGTAACGTTACAACCATTCATTTTTAAGTCCAGATACTCTCTTCTCAGTGAGATCTTTCAGACATGTACAGTTCCCAGACACCATTGAGATACAGAATATACATGTTTTTTAAGTTTAGAAAGTAAAGTCCAGCTACAGGCAAATTTTTATATTTTTCTCCCAGCTCTGATTTCATTGTCTACTTTCTGGAACTTGGAAGAGATTTAAAAAATAATTTTGTACCACTGTTGGTGCAGTTCTTCTGAGAGTGTGACATTAATCATGTACCTCAATTTCTTTCAGTCAGTTCAGTTCAACAGTAAGTTTTCACACTGCTATCCCCCTTTCTCATGTGAGATGATATATGGTAAGACTGCTAGAGTCACTACATTGAAATTTATAGTCATTAAAAGCAAAAAAGAGTTTGCCTTCCTTCTTCAAAATGTGCTTCTATCTATACCAAGATCTACCTTCTGTCCCAATGACATCAGGATTCTTAATAAAAAAGAATTCCAGTTGACAAAGGAAATTATCCTGCAAGATTCATTGTTTGTTTCTTTTTTTCTTTCTTTCCTTTTTTTTTTTTTTAAATGGGATTGATATTGAAAGAGCAAAAGATATGTCTGTCAGCCACTATCAAAAGACACTGCTCTAACTTGGGGATGTTTTATGAATGAAGTACATGGTACTGTGAAGTGATAAATGAAAATGATAAATACTAATTCTCTTATCCTCACTGTTGTTTTGGATTTGCATACAAGTTTATTCAAATCTTTTCTCTGTTTCTATAAGTGTTATTGACACTCAGGTTACTCAAGAGATAGTTCTGACCTTCTTCCAGACAATTAACCACCTTGTTCATAGAAATGCAAATATCTCTTTTACAAGCAAAATGCTGTTGTCTTTTGTACATGAATGAATTAATGACAAACTGGTAGCCTACTGAAAGCTAAAAGTCTTCTCTCATTTGATAGGCCTTTTTGTAAGTATTGTACAGTCTTTCCAGACTTTAAACTTTACATTTCATATACAAACTATAAGCTGTTCTTCCTACAAAATATACAGGAGATTAATGAGTGTGGCATGTGACGGAGCCAAACCATTCTTTGAAGGAGATGCCTTTAGCTACTGTTACAATAAGCACCTCAATGTGTAACCTTAATACAGTGCTCTGGCAAAGGATCTAGCAGGCTTTTTTGTATGTATAAGACACAGGATATGAAGAACTGAAACAATCGATTTGCATTGGTTCATAGCGTTGATAAAGCTGAGACTAATATAGTTGTGTCCAGTTCTGATACTCTCTGTTCAAAAGCAATGTACAAAATTGGAGAAGGATTTAGGATCACAAAAATGATCTGCTGAGTGAAGAAAAAGTTTTACAATGTGAGGTCTAAGAAATCGGTTTGTTTCCTGTATTTTGATAAAAGAAACATTTTCATAATGCTTGCAACTTTGCACAAGAAAATTGATCTAATTTAACGTCAGGCTTAGGTATTCTATCAGCTATGCTGTAGGAATTAGAAAGGTATGGTTTTCCCCAATACTCAATGGCTAAATTACTGTGAGGTGAAGGCCTTTCTTAGACTTCATCTTTGAACCAGCAGTACTGCAATTCGCTGGCTTTGGAATTCTTATACCAGGATTCAGCCAGATACTCCTTTACCAGGAATCATCAGACACTGCTTCATTCTGTTGAGGAAGCCCACCATTAATTTAGGATAACAGATGATTTTAAAACCTTCTTTAACAATTAGCATGAAATGTATACTTTGGGAAGCTGTTCTGTACACTTCTGGATTCTGCTACCAAGACTCACAGGGAACTCACTGTCAATGAATGAAGCAATCTCAAAGCTATCAGTAAGTCTATCATTGGCAAGCCCCTGCATCTTCCATCCCCATTTCCAAAGAGAACAAGTCTCAGCAGAGAATACCGTATTTATCTTTAGCTACAATGGTAATCACCTATGCCATTGATAGTAACAGTGATGCAGAGAAAATCCAACATTTTCAGGCTGCTTCATGCAACCCAAACTCGGGGAGCAAGCTGCAATCTCTCACTTGGGGAGAAAGTTTAAGGTACTGGATGCCCAGAGTTAGCACACACATTCCCATGTCCTTTTAAATCAGATTAGTAAATGTATCAAGCCAACTTTATAAACAGAAATTTTTGAGATAATTCTGCTTATGTTTTCCTCAAGCACCTCTATGCAGTCGAATCTGGTTGCTTTCAGGTGACTTCCCTAGTCACTACTGTGATGTAAATGCACAGTTAAGCCCTTTGTTTAAAGATGTCTGATTATTTCAGACTTCCTCCTCCCTGCTCCCTCCCCACAGCATGCTGCTCAGTTTCTCTTTCAGTACCCACTCTCACCTGCAATGGCGACAGGATTTTTAAAATGCCTGTGTGTATCTGCCATTCCACCAGTTTTTTCCTCCGCCCAAATCAGTCAAAATGGATTGCTTCTTGGTAAGTTATAGATTTCATGCAGTTGATTTCAGGAGAGGATTCAAGGACAAAGGTCTTGCCATTAATATATTGAAGTATAGAGCCTTAAAAAACCGTATGTGCATCCAATGATATCATCACTACGCTCTGCATCAAAGCACAAAGTAGCCTGATTATTCCTTTGTCAGAACCAGTTGAGCTTTCAAAGTTTTCAATCAAGCTGCCAATTCAACTCTTAGTATTCTCCTTCAAGGAGTGCTAAAAATACTAGTGAACAAGCCTTGCCATTTCAGACTCTCAGATCACAGATGGGAAGTACAATCAGGTGTCTTCAGGACTGTTTTCAGGGACTGATGATTTTCTGAAATTGATTTCTTTATGGAAAGCTACAGTAGGAGCGCCCAGCTAGGTACTGCATTTAAGGGCTGCCTGAGTCAACAGTCTCTGACCAACAGATTTCAGATTGAGTGCCACAGTACGTTGTCTTATGCCTATCATCTTACCTCAATACACGCCCAAGTTTACAAAGAGTGAAACTGGATAAGATCTCTGTAATTCTGCTTATTTCCATCTGCCTAATTCCAGGCTGCACTGAACGTGCTAAAGGGTTCAATAGTAAGCCCACATCTCTCCTAACAGTGATCAGTCTCCCCTCCAAACTTGACCTTTCTGCATTTCAAAGTATGAGTTGTCTGCAAATTTAAAAAAAAAAAAAAAAGTGTGATTTTCCAATAACCCTCTGAACTGTTTATATTTGTGATGAGAAGTACAGTACTATCAGTACAGTACTATCAGCTCAAACTTCATTCTTGTACAGGGATTTCTCACGTATCAAAAAGCTTAGGAAAGTAAAAGCATATCCAGTAGATCTCTTTTACCTTTAGAATTAAATTAAAGCTAGTCTAAAGTTCATCCCAACAAGCCAGCTTTTTTGTATTTTCTTTAAAACTGCATAGCCTTAAAAAAATCTTATCACAAAGAATAATTGAAGAAAAAGTAAGTTTTCTACCAACCTGGAAAAAAAAAAAAAAAGGTAGTTTGTTAAATAGTCTAGGAGTGGAAGCTTCGGGAACTATGTTCTGACGGTTTATGTAACAACAAACTGGAGCCATGTTTGCTTGTTACTCGTAATTGAAGCACAGTTTCTGGAGACCAATATTTAGACATATGCAGGATGATGTATATAGGTGTATATTTAACAGCTTTCCAGAGTTCCTAATATGAGGTTTGAAAACAATCCATTAACATCGATTTTAGCTTTGCTAATATGGATGGAGCTATTGTACTTTTTATTGCTGATATGGAGAGTGAAACGGATGTGAGATTTAATTCTTAATAAAATAATTTGGTAACACACTGAAATTATTGGAAAGGGTTTTTTTGTGAATAGAGTTCAGAATGCTTAAATAATAGATGAAAAATTGTACAAAAATGCTAATTCTTATAGCATATAAAAATGAAAAATAATTTACATGTTTGTGCAGTGCATACATATTAAATGAAGCTAATTTATGAATACCATCTTTTCTTTTTTGTTTAGGGCCTCAGGTGTAGTCTGTGTAGAAAGATGTAATTTCTCTACTTATTCTCTACCAGGACAGTGGCCTGATGGAATCAATGCAGAAAACTATTGAAATATTTTTTTCTTTACTCAGATTACTGTCTGAAATAGCTGCAAAAGCATTATTTGTACTTGATCCCAACAGGCTGCTATAGATGAAAATTTTACCCAATGCGCTGTTAAAAGAAAAAGTTAAAGAAACAAAGTAAAGAAACTGGGGGCTGCAATTTTTCTGTTATCTAAATTTTTAGTTATGTGTTCTGGGTAATGCTGGTATCAGTTGTTGGCTACAAATCTTTAGAACCTATGGTCATCTTTGAGTAAACTTTTTAAAACATAAGGAAGCTTAAACTGTATAGTAGAAAGACTTGCTGCTTTTAAGTCATAAAGATTGGCAGGTTGAATTCTTTCTATGTAAACAATTGACACTATATTGTATCAAGAAAAAACAAGAGGTTTAACAAAATGATTGTTGATTTTTTTTTCCTTTCATTAGGAAATTTCTGTGGCATCCAACAGTTGAGGACCAGGTGAGAGTTACAGATTTCATTCTAGTTGGGCTGCTTATAAAAAAGAGAAGTGTGGTGCAATATTCAACGTACAAGTACAACTTCCCCATTTTCAGATAGCCCGTTATGACTGGAATGAATATGGTTGCCTAATGGAACTTCATAATCAAGAGCATATCCAACCTGTTATTTCTTTGTAAGTAAACTGCTGATAAGTTGTGAGGCACGAGGAAGACTTCTTCCACCAATGTTGCGTATGGGTGTGAAGCTGCAGAAACTATCCAGGTCCAATGGCAAGAGTAATATTATCAAATCTTTATGTTCCTTTTTGTACATAGTACAAGACGCTTTAGTCCCAGTGGGTACTGTTGCACCACATCGGTATTGTAATTCCAAGATGCCCTAGGATGTCTTAGAGTAAGGCATCTTGTCAGCATGCTGCCTACCTGTCTGATCCTCTGCAGCAGCAGCAGCTCTACATGCTCCCTGCTCCATGCACAGTTACGAATACAAAGGCTGTTTGTGTGCTTATCCTTTTCTACTGAGATACCACATTCCTTGTTCTACAGATACAATGGCGATTTTTGTTAGAAATGCTGAAGCAAATTTTATATTATGGGAGATAAAAGGCAGAACTGACTAAGGGTATACTTCATCCATCAAAAAAGTAAGTCAACCACCGAGGATGTAATTTAAATGCTTCAGGCATAATGGTCTACATGCAAAATATGACTGTTGTTACATATATTGAGACCTCTTTAGGTTGAATGGATGTATTAACAGCTTAGTATTTTAGCATTTAATGTAGTGGATTGAACATCATACATTATTCAAAAATAAGCATGTGGGAAGTATCAAAATGATACACTAAACAGAAGAAAAACCTGCCCATGAGAATGTGGTTTGGGAAATGAAACTTAAAAATCTCTTTGAAATTTTAGACTTCCTTCTCTCTAAAGAGGAAAAAAAAAATAATACCCACTAATCCACATGGTCTTGTCAAAATAAATTCTGCCCAATCTCTTTACAACTAAAATGAGTACATTACTTCCTTTTTCAGGAGAATGGCAAAGGATATTTAAGCCAACTCCTCATCTACATATAGTGGTAAGGGAACTTTGATGGCCCCCTCTGACAGCCCAGTTTATGAAAGAAATGGTTGGAGCAATGCTGGAGGTTTGGACATGATGGTTGATACTTACTCATTTGCAACCCTGACAAAGACAATTATCTCCTAAAGAGAAGTAAATCAAACATACTGAAACATGATGCCGCCTTCTTGTGTACCATATTTGCAAATGATACACATTTCAATTTTACATTTTTAATCTGTTCAATTTCTATTTTTAACAGGAAGGTTGTCTGTATAAAGCACCATCTTGGCCCATGATGCTTAATGAAAGTAAAAACTTTACATTGGATGAAGTATGGGGACTGCAGGTACGAAAACATATGTTTAGAAATAGCTTGTAATGCTGTGAATAAAATGTATTGTCATCTTGCTTCGTGTTCTTGCATTGCTAATATCCTTGGAGGAGGGGCTATGGACAAGCACTGACAAGGTGGAATAAAGCTCATATGACAATACAGCCTTGATTTAATCGTACTCAGAAAGGATAGTTTTATACCAAAAATATGTTATTAGCATTGTTATCATATTGTGACAAAAGCAAAGGTATCACTTAGTGCTCAGCAAAGCATTCTTTGTGGGCAGCAGTAGAATAATTGAAACCCTTTTGTAATATAAATAGTAGAACACAAGGAAGAGTGCTGGACAGGAAGCCAGAAGAGGATTATAGAGAACTAAAAAAAAATCCTCAGATGCAAGCACACAACAAGAAGCTGTTAGGAGAGTGGGTTCAAGCCAATGGAAGTGGAATAAGCAGCAAAAACTCTGTACAACTTTCCTAAAAATTAAAGGCAAAGAATGAGTTATTTCTTGCACACAGGGCTGGAGTATCTGGCTTGAAATTTCTGCAAAATCCTGCGTTCTGTATGTTGTTCAGAGAAACATATTTGTTTGACATCTTCTCCGCAGCAAAGCCAGAGATGGATTTTGTTTTCTGATGCCAGTTCGGAAAGGACTCCATTTGAATATCCTATTTATCAGTAGTTTCCTTGGCAGTTAGGTCAACTTCATAGTGTTTATTTCCCATCTAAAAAAATTTCTTTCACAGGACCCCAAACTTGGGCTTCTGCTCAAAGGGGCAATAATGTAATTACAAATCAGTAAGCTTTTTTAGTAGTCCATCTGTGGTCTTGACAGTAGAAGCGCAGCTATAGCTACATTTAGGGTAAATCTTTTGAAATCTATTTCATCGTTACAGCTAAATCTATCTGTTTACAATACTTCTACTATCAGAGTATACTAAAACTGTTTTGATTAGAAAAGGACACTCAATTCTAGCTATTATAATGTAGCTATATGTAATACTAGCTAGAAAATATCACAGCTAAACGTTCTGCCTGTTTGGTGTTTAAACCCAGGTACCGAAAAGACAGGACGCAGCTTCCCCAAGGTGCTTTGCTCATGCTGACATGTGCAGCAAGTTCCCAAGCTAGGAGACCCACAGTCATAACCAAACACACTATCCACTGTTTTTCGCCACTTTGTCAAGTCCTGCCTAAATGACTGACAGGAGATGGTTGCCTTTGACTGAGACCAACAACCAAATCATTTTTGGAATTGCCAGAGGCTCTGGCTTTTGGAAGGAGGGGAAAAAACATCTGAACCCTTTCATTCAAGTGACAGTAATTCCTATACAGAGTCCTCCCCCTAACATACCAAGTCACCATCAAAGGAGAGCACAGAGTAGAAAGCCTACCTAAATACCAAAAACTTCCATCAGCAGCAGCACGCGCAACTTGAAAATCCTCAGTGGCTGATCTATTGGCTAGCACAGACACGTACTTCTGACCATCCAGATAGTTGTTATGATACAGACAAAGGGTCCTTTACATTTGACAGTACAGCCAGAAGTTCAACATTACGACAGCCGATGTATGTAGAGCCTGAACAGTGGAAACTTTCTCTTCTAACTTCTCTAGCCTCACAACCTTCTGATACCTCTTAAAAAATAAAAGAACCTTCCTTCAGTATTGGCCATTTTTTATCTCCCAATAGGCACAGAATGACTATATGTTATTAATAAAAAAGTGACTTCACAGGACAGTCATTTGAAGCTCTTTTTGGAAGCATCTTAATCTTCATTTGACATCTTTCATCAGACTTTGATTTCAAAGCCATCGTTTCCAGTTAATCCTGGCCTTTGGGATTCCACTCATCTGATCTGGCAAAACCCACTGTACTTTAGAGTTACATTACAAAACGTAGAAAACAAGTACTGTATTGCACTGCTAGCAAGTGTCAGTTATGGATCCCATTAAGAAAGGCACTTGGACTATTTTAGGTATTGATTAAACCAACATTTATTGGCGATATGAAAAGGTAAAAGGGGTATCATAGATACCTTACATCCCTTCAGATGCTGGGAACCCCAAGTCGTACAGCATTAGCTGGACCTTTAGTCAGGGCACAGCCTGCTACACAGATACCACCCGTGGTGAGATTTGCCAGCACTGGAGTCTTTAGAGCTATTATAGGATTTTCTTGGAAGTAACCAACTCTATTTATCATTTCTATTCTCAAGTGAAAAGATATGTGAACATGCTGCTTCACGTCAAGATAAGACGAGACGTGCCAGGCCAGGTGCCAAGAAAGAGCCACGTATAGCCTTCTCCTCTGCAATTAGTAGGTTCATCCAACATTCAAGCGATATGTACAGCACAGCACACGCATGTGCCTGTTCAAGTCAGCTGTTACGTGGGTCATTAACTCCTTGATGTACAACAGCCTTCTGGTTAAGGCCACTACAAGCACCTGTTCCTGCAGGACACGAGCCTGTCTTCACACAGCCTCATTAGCCGCCTCCTTAGTGGCAGAGGAAGGAACAGCTGGGACAGAGCCTTAATGATAATGAGGACCTTAAGCACATCGATTGCCTATAAAATACGCTCCCCCCACCCAGTTTTATATCAAGCTGTTCTTTTAATGGAATCTTAATTAAATTTCTACATCTGTTGAAAAGAAAATCCTTTGACTATGGGACTACAAGCTTCTTCTAAACTTGTCCTCTAAGATAACCTCTTCAATAGTCATTACCTTGCCCTATTAATTTAGGTGAGAGAGTCAGTTCCTCATGGCTAACCTTTCTTTTGTATAAAGATAATGTGACTTTTAGAACATACATAAAACTCTTATCCAAGACGGTTTTTGACATTTAACTCAGTGAAATCTTTGTATGCATCTTTTTTCCTATAAAATTCATTCTTCTTCTCTAGAAGCACCCCCTCATATCTTATATGTTAGTGTACCTGGTCTATATTAACAGGATAATTTTCTAACAAATAGAGTTTATGTATGCATATGGATGGTATTAATGTAGACATGTATATACAGACAACAATATATCTTGAGAAGAAACTTTGAGTAAGTAATTTTTTATTATTTTTTTTTGCTGCTTGATTGATTAGATTCCCATTGGAAGCCATGTCAGGAAGTCATAAGCGTTTGAAAGAATGCAAAGAGAATGTATGAACCACAAAATCTGTTTGTTGTTGTTGTTTTAATTTCTTGTTCGTGGTGGTTTTTTTGTTTGTTTTTTTTAACCTTCAAGTAGCCAAGCTGGATAGGAAATAATAGAATATGTTACATAAAATCCACAGAGCTAATACTTTGTCCTGTCTGCCCAAGATGTTCTTGTCTGGACTTCAGCCATAATTATGAAGCATCTTCATAACTCTTTCAGATTAAGGAAAATATTTTCTGAAGCATCAGAAGTAAATTCTGAGGCACTTTAAAGTTCCCTATCTATTTTATATTCTGCCTTTTCTGTCCAGTAGTAGCCTTGAGATCTGTATAACAGAGACTGAGTATGATAAACTGAATGCAGACTGACTTCCAACTATAAGATCAGCAAGTTCTCTAAGAGGTCATCTTAAGGAGAGATACATGTTTTTTAAGGACTGATATTTGTATTTGGTAAATTACTGGTAGTTTCTTAATAGGGCTGTGAAGGGACTGAATTACATAATTTACGTTCATTGGACATTTAATTTGTGCTCAATTGAACATTTACATAGCAGGATCTATTTATCATTTTTAGCCACTACCTGCATATTAAAGAAAACAAAAACAACAACAAAAACTGTCTGATTGTTTTTCAGAACTACCTCAGAAGCAACTCTTTTTGTTTCTGTTCAGAATTACAGATCTTGTGTTGAGTTTCATGAGAACAGAACAAATGAAGGATGTATGAGCAGAATCAAATTTTAAATAGCACTTCTAAGAATTACATTGTTTGGGCTTCTAGTCCTAATGCCATTTATCTGTTCAGAGTGAGGATATTAGACCCAAACTACAGGTTATTGTCTTCTTTAATGTGAAAAAGTGTAATGATATGGGGCAAAAAAAAGATAAAATGCTGACCATTTGTATTTTTAAAATATTTCTTCCCCGGGATTTCCTTTTGCTTTGGTGTTAACAATATTTTCACTGTTCCCTAGCTCTAACTTAGAAATGATTCTGATATCATTCTCAGAATCCTTGACTTCTCCATTTTTCAGATTAGTTCACAGCATAAATACTTACTACATAGTCTCAAAACAATGAGGCAGCTACAAAAAAAGAACCACACTGCTTGTAAACACAGGTAATCTGAAAATCTTTGAAAATGTCCTATCATGTTATGTTTTACAAGAACTTATGAGAGTATAGTTTCTATTGAAGAATTTTTGCCTTCCTTTTACATTAAATTAACAATTTTGTATGTTAACATTTTCATCCGCTCCGAATTCTAAAAAAAAAATAAGTTGATCTGTGTAATATTTAGTGTACTACCCCACATTCCATATATTTTGGGGAATATACAATAAACCTGAAAATTCTGACAGCTCAATAAAACAAACAATGTTCACGTTTCCTTATTAAGTAATTCTACTGGCTACCCTTACAGTTGAAACCAACGAGATTCCTGTGCCAGGACCCTTCTTCACAACCTGAAAAAAGAGAGTTTTGGCTTCTCTTCTCCTCCTCTTTCAAGTGTACATGCTTGAAGCCCCAGCAGAGAGGTCAGTTTGAAAACAGTGAGGACTGGTTAATGCACTGCAGTTTCTACAAAATTCCTTGCTTATACTAAACCTACAGTAAAGGGAAGACTCTTTTCAAGTCTTCTCTAGCCTCTCTCAAAGCTGTAAGTGTTCCTTTTTATCCTGATTTTTGCAGAGACATATTAACTATGTTTAAAGCCCTGCTGATACTGCTGGGCTAACTCTTGTAGAATGTGCTTTTTCCAAAGCACGGCACGTGTAAAAATCTGTATTTACATACCCAAATGCTCACAAATGTTGACTCTACTGCCGAAAAATTAATCATAACTGCAAATGTACTAAAATTTTACAAGATAGTTCAAGTGTTACTTATAACTACAGAAGGGTTTAAATAATTTTAATACTAATTCTAATCTGTTTAACAAGAGCTTAAATTTTTCATTAAAATATGCAAGGACGGGTGATGTTGGGAACTGGACAGTTTCATAAGATTCTCTGCCTTTGCTCTCAATTATGAAAATAACCTAACAGCTTTTCTTATTTCAGTTTTTGAGATTTAAAAGCATTCTTTGCAGTCCGTACATTAATAATGGAAATGCATCAGCTAGTAAATGTTTCTAAATATGACTATTATTTAATATATTAAATTTGTTTTCTGTGTTCTGTACAAAAGATACCTGGTATTGGTAAGGTTTTTAAACAAAATGAACTTCTAAATACCCCAGTACTTTTTACTTAAAACAGGCTTTATTCTTGAACCTTAATCAAATGAATCTTGTTTATTAAAGGATGATTCTGTAAGCACTTTTTATATCTCTATAGTATTATTTCATGTATTTAGTTTCATATATAAAGGGCATGCTAGTCAATGTAACTTTAACTTGCATGTTAAAGGTCAGTGGTAGCTAGTAGTTTTTCAACAGACATCTTCCAAGCTGAGCTAAGTTAAGCTACAGGTGTGAGCCTCATGCTTGAGTTAGCTTCGCCTCTTTATGGCTTTCACTAGCTTACCTGAAATATTAGCATTATTTTTCAATGTAAAGTCTGATAGAAATACTTGTGCAAAATTTCCACTCTGTAGAAGGTTTGCAGCCAATTCAGTTCCAAAAATGAGTAGCACAGTCCACAGAGGGAATATTATATGTCCTTGAAGGCATTTTTTTTTGATACTGCATGTTTTACTGATATTTAACAAATGTTAACTCTATCTTAATAGCATGCATTTTGATTATATATCCTCTCAAGCTTATTTACTCCTTCAGTATATAAATGCAAGGGTTATAATATTTGTTATAACAGTTAAGTCTTACTTGCATCTACTTTTTAATTCCAGCTGAAGACATTTTTGCACTTCTAGCCAGAATTTTCTTATCATCAAGTTAAGATACCTTGCAAAGCTTATGCTGTTAATGGCAATTTTTCTGTTTTTCCTAAAATAAGTTTAATTAAACTCCATAGTAAATAAATGGTGAAATTCTTACAATCACATTTGATGTTCACAGTTTATGAAATTTTTCATAAAGATTATAAGAGTTGTAGAAATCTGGCTTGAATACATGCACATTTTTAAACATTGTTACTGATTCATTTTGCATGACTCATATCCCATCTATTTCTGTACATTTTGTACCAAGACTGAAATCAGAAAAAAAAAACAGTAATCAACTTAGAAATCTCACCTGCAGTGAAAATCTGTTCCTACTGAAGTCAGTCTTCCCTTAAAACAGGTTGGTCCCCTGGGCGAGAGCACAGATGAGAGCCCTCCAGTTCCTCCCACAGCATTTGCCCATCTGTGTTCCACCTTACCTGTGAGGATGTCCAATGCGTGGGACGCACAGGAGGTTTGTAGCAACACCTGTGTGGGGCACTCTGCATTCCTCTGTGAATCTAAGCTGCCTTGGTGTTCTCAGTTCTCCATTACGGCTGAAAACTGGTGCTCCTCTACTGTTTCTGTATCTTTGAAAACAAAACAGACAATGGCATTTTCCATAAAGACAAGAACACAGACTGCTCTTTTAAATGCATTTCTCCCATACAAGCAATTTAAAATGTTATGGTATAAACTAAATGTCATAAAACTTCATAGATGGACAGACAATGATTTAGTTTTTTGCTCTTCTCTGAGATTTTCCAGGTTCCAATTCAGGGCTCAAGAAGCTTGGCTTTCAGTTTTACAAAGCAGAAACCCTGGATTTCACACATTAACACTTCTTTTGAGGTAACAGTGCCCACGGCTGACCACTACCCCCTACCCTAAGATGCCTAAAGTACATACACAAGGGTCCTAGAAGTAATATCTTGTAGGAGACTTATCCTGAGCAGCCTGTGCTGCATTCTGACATGGAAAGAAGAGCTTGGCCTGACTCCTCTCCACCACCTTCTCGTAAGACTTTCCAAACTGTAGCTACTTAGGATCAAAAGTCATCTTCAAGGAACAAAGAAGACCCCATGAGCTCAAGAACTTTGGTCACCACAGTTACTCAGCCAAGATGTCACTTATTCTGTGCATGCCAAGGTAGCAGCATCAGTTTCAGCTCCTCTGTGCCATCAGCACGCAGGGCCTGGAATAGTCAGCTGCTTTTTCGGGACCTTACTTACCAGGTACTTACTGTTCTATTATTGCAATCTTCTGATTTCTCATCAGTAAATTCTAAACTGCTAGCCATTTCTGTAGCACCTCCACTTTGGTACCAAATGTGATAGAAATTTATATGGTAGAAAGAGTTTTTTTTTGTGTACTTTAGTGCCACGTACTGTAGTGTCACAGGTCAAAGTGTCTTTTACCATCATCACTGGTGCACATCCCTGAATTAGTTAGTAGTCCTGTAGTTGCCACTGTTGCAGAGTCCGTAATATTGTCCTTGTTTGTATCCATACTAAGCCTCAGGAAATCATGGTTTTCTACCCCTTCATCACTGGAGAGGTAAGGTACTTGTTGCAGATCTGGAGTGAGATCTTGAAAATCATATGCTGTCCTCTGATAATATCTGAACATCCAAATTGCCAAACTGATCATAGTATCTTGAAGTAGCCCCATACCATACTTGCTCACTCTCCAAACTACACCTATAAATACAACCTGGTATGAAATATACCGTCTAAGGCATAACTTTCTGCAGCATTCACATATGGTTAACATTGTGTCTGACACCTAGCTAATCTCCAGTCTTTTTGCTCATAAGGCTTTTCCTGTCTTTTGCAGATAATGGCATGAAAATATCACTGTATCACTGAGAAAGACAGAGATATAGCATTGTGGTACTACTCTGTGTAATAAGTCTAATATTTAAATACCAAAGTTCAGCTTCCAAGTCAAATAAATGACACATTAGAACTTTTTCAGCCTTCTTCATATAAATGTGGATTTTATCTCTCTCTTATCACTACAGGCTAGAAGTTATGTTTTCCTCTTTCTTCACATTGCATCTTGTAGACAAGGAACAAGCAGGAGAGTGAAGAAAATCATTCGCTAGAAGTCACTGCAGACTTTTGTACTTCTCTTTTCCAGTTAACGCATACTGTTAGTTGGAAATGAAGTCCCTGCCTTTTCAGAGGTTTTTGACCCGTGCTGTTTTTAAGATACAATCATATTTTCCACAGTATTCCCCGATATGGAAGCAGCTTCCTTCTACAAAACCCTTTGGTTTCGTAACAGCCGGCTTGTTTCCTAGCTGCCGGCCAAAGGAGCAGATGAAGAACATGACCCAAAGGAGTTACAGGCATCCTGTCCACAGGCTTACAGTTTCACTGGCCAACTAAGGGATTACTGCCAGCAGCCCTCAGCAGCTCAGATGGACCCGAGGTTTATACACCAGTCTCTTAGGCATTTGAATTACTTGACCATCAGCAGCCAAACCTTTGACTGGTTTTTGCAACAATACCATTTCCTCTAACCAAAGATCACTCTCTGAACAGGGAATGGCCTCAAGTTACCCCAGGGGAGGTTTAGGTTAGAAATTAGGAGACATTTCTTCTCAAAAAGGGTTGTCAGGTATTGGGACAGGTTGCCCAGGGAGGTGGTGGAGTCACTGTCCCTGGGGGTGTTCAAGGAAAGGTTGAACCTCATGCTTAGAGACATGGTTTAGTGGGTGACAGTGGTAGTAGGGAAATGGTTGGACCAGATGATGGTCTTGGGGGTCTTTTCCAACCTTACTGATTCTATGGTTCCATGATGCTTTCGTGACTGTCTGCTTCAGTTGTTCTGTAGTACTGGAGGGAATGGAGCTGTTCTGCATGCTTAAGGGCTCTTCCCACCATTCCGCCCCCCCCCCCCCCCCCCCCCCCCCCCCCCCGGGGCACTGCAGCTGACCAGCAACGAGGACTTTTAGCTGGGAAAAAAGGGTGCAAACACCTAAACATCTGCTGCCAGAAAGGGTACCAGGAGCCAGAATGCTAGTGGGGTGAGGTATGTCCTCCCTGCTGCAGCGCCTCCTTCTCAAGGGGACATCCTATTGTGAAGGGCACCTTTTATGTAGTAGTTTATATGGTTGTAAACGGAATCTGCGCCTCAGCTTAGGCGCTGTAGGACAGAAAACATCTTTCCTCTTACTGGCAATTCCACCCCTCGCCCCCAGCGCCACAAGATGGCGGCTCGCGAGGCGCTGCGCACACCTGCGGGGAGGCGGTGCCCGTGCGCGGGACACGCCGGGAGCTGTAGTCCCCAAGCCCCGGCGGAAGGCGGGGGCGGGCCGCAGCGGCTCCATTTTGCGCCCACCGGAGGGGGCTGCCCGGCGGCCGCCGCCGCTCGCTCCTCGCAGCTCCGCCGCCGCCTTCTCCCCTCCTTCCCTCCCTCCCCTGCGCCCCGCTCCCTTATCTCCGCCGGGGCGGGGCCCGCTCCCCGTTCCCGTTCCCCCCCCGCCGCCCGCCCGCTCGCTCCCGGCCCCGCCGGCGGCCGCGGGCGAGGCGCCGTCCCCGTCCCTCCGCGGCGGCGGCTCCATGGTGCCCGCCGCCCCCCGCCGCCCCGCAGCAACAGGCAGGACGAGGAGGAAGCGGCCCCCGGGGGTGCCCGCGCCGCGATAGCCGCCCGGCGGGGCGATGGCGAACCAGCTGGTCGTCCTCAACGTCTACGACATGGTGAGCGCCGCCGGGGGGCTCCCCTCCGGTAGGGGTGACCCCCCCCGGGGCTCCCGGGAGGGAGGGAAGGGGCCCGGTGGATGCCCGTGGTCTGGCCCCCGGGCTCCACACGGAAAGTTTGGTGTGTGCCGCGGGAAGCGCTGCCCTTCGCGGCCCTAAAAGCAGCGGGGGTGTCCCGCCGGGCCCCTCTGCCAGCAGCGCGGTGCCTAGGGGTGGCCGCTGGCTCTGCAGGGATAAAAGTTGCTTGGCGCGCCGTCGGTGGGTCTTGTTTTTAATAGACGGTAATTCCCGAACAGCTTTGGTATGGGCGAAACTTGGCAGAAATGAAGGCATTGCTTCAGCCGGGTTTGCGGTCCTATGAGCTCACCTTCCAGCTCTCCTTCCCTGTAATCTTTCCGTGACACCGACGGCAACTGTTGTGTTGTCGTGGGTTCGGCTGGAAGCTGCTCAAACGCCATGGTAACAAATGAGGTGTAAGTACCTGCACAGCACAGGCCACGCGGATAAGTAATGTTAGGAAAATATTATCCGCTAATGCCTTTCAATCGCTGGAAAGTAGAACAAGTGCCACGAGTTCTCGTCTGCCCATGTTTTGAGTCAACTGGTACAGGGACAGTAAAATTTAACAACTAGCTTCAAGTAACAACATTGTCTGCGTTACTTAGTTTATTTTGGATAGGCTTTCCTTCTGCTACTGCCACCATTTTAAAGTAAACTTTTGGTGTTTTGGAAGGGCAAAGGTGTATAGTGTAGAGTCTGATTGCTGGCAGAGAGAAAATGAATCTTTGTGCTTGGGAATACTCAGGCTCAAGTGCTGGAGTGTTTCCTAGCAGTTAACAGGGAGCTGTCTCACTTGAAACTAAAATTATATGCTAGATGATATCAGCTAGTCTGATTCCCGTCATTGGTTTCTATGGTAAGTATTGGAGCGGAAGAAAATAACGTCCCTGCCAAAGGAATCCCTGTTTCACCTCCCGTGCCTGACTTCTGTCCCCAGCACACATAACCTGTTGGTCCTGCTTTGGTTTTCCTTCCTCTCCGAGAATGGGGGGGGGGGGGGAGACTGGAGACGGGAGCAGTCCAGTCACTGTGACTCCTCAGAGAGACAAAAAGCGGGGTTTTGCTCACCTGGTTGTGCACATATGTGAGGCCTTATGACAAAGTCAGCGTGCTTTATTAATGGGAGACTTAAGGAGAATGGGTGCTTATGACATGGATATGCATGACGTCTTTGGGCTACAATTTACAAACGTGCACAGGAGGAGCTCTTCTAGCGTTAAAAGAGCTGTTTTTATGTATATTAACTGTGAATACTTGAAAGTAAAGCCCTGCTTCTTCCCCTGTACAAGACTCGTACACAAGATGTTATCTTCAAAGTCAGAGGCTTGACACACCTCTGACTTGTGAACGGGGAAGATCCAGTGTCCTCGCAGAGGCGTGCGTGGCAGTGCCAGGGGTTGCCTGGGCCCTGCTTACAGGCAGCCATGAAAACTAACAGAAGAGATGGCCTCACGTGTAAGCACCTGCCTAGAAGGTGATGTGATGGTGTTTGAGAAAATCTGTTCTTGCTGTGAGAGCATTTTTGGGGGGGGGGGGGTGGCTTCAGTGCTGCTTCAATGCTTTGTCACTTGTTTTTGGGACATCTTTGCAGGAATCTGCATCTTCTAGGGCTAAGTCTGGAGGTGGGTTTTACTCACTTCCCCTAGCAGGTCTGACAGGAGCAGGGGGAGCAACAGGAAGGTCACGCTCATAAAAACCAGCCTCGGTTCATGCAGAGGGCTCTGACAGCTGTCCTGTTGTGACTGGGAGGGCTCTGCCGGCAGCAAGGAGTAGAGGAGTCTGCAAAGCCACCACCTCTGGTCAGCGCTCGCTGGCCAAAAGAAGCAAGCAACAAGCGGGCTTACTAGTGGATGTTTGGTCACACAGGGGTGGGTTTTTGTGCGTTGGTCTGCAGCTATGGTACTTGTCGAAGCTGTACATCACCACAAATTATACATACTGAGCTGAGACGCCTGAGCAAAATATTTCTTTATCCTACTTCAGCTATGCTTGTTGTTTTATAATGACAGCTAGAGAAACAGATTTCCTTCTGACTGGAAAGAAAAACTGAGTTTCTGACTGTGTCTGAAAGCCACTGTCTGTGCACAGCCTCGAACTCTTTCACAAACTATGTCTCAGTCCGTTTTAAACTGGTTTGAAGCAGGAGCTTAAACTAAAGCCTGACTTTCATGTTGCATAGCGTTTGTTACCACATGAAGAAAGCCTACTGAAATCAACGGTAATGCATCATTTGGAGCGCTAAGTGTGAGGGGGAGAAGGGACAAATCTTTTATTACAGCTGTTCTGAAGTTCTGTTTGTTCATCAAAGGCTACCAGTTGTGTGTTGAGGCACTCACAGGTTTGCTGCTCTCACTTCTGGCGTTTCACATCATTTGAGGTGTGTTTTGGGGGAGGTTGGGCTTTGGTGAGTGTGTTTTTTTTGTTTTGTTTTGGTTTGTTTTTTTTGGAGCGAGAGAACAATATTAGTCACCTGTTGACAGAATCAACACTGCTGTAGCTTCAGCAGTTGTAGGAACAGCTTCGTGTTAACCTGGGTGCTAGCTGTAGCTCAGTTCCTGAAAAAGCCACTTACATATGCAGGAGACTAATGGGTGACCTCACTGCTGCTGGAGATCTGTACAGGACTGAGTTGGTTCACTTCAGAGCATGTACACTCTGCTTTCCTTAGCATTTGAGAAGAAGAAAACCTGTGATAAAACCAGAGGCTGAGGAGGGGTGTGTGTGCTGTGCTCGAGAGCTTACTTTCTTGTAGTGGTAACTTCCTGGAGGGAAAGAAACTTAAGGGCATGTTTATGTGCTTTTGTTCATGCCTTTGAAAACTTTTTATCATAAAAAGGGTCATAAGAAAACAGCTATTATGTTTTGAGAACTGGAGTATTTAATATAGTAAAACTGCCTTTTTTTTTTTTAGGATTCTAGCTTTTTTGTGGCCAAAGTAGCATCCTCTTTTTCACTTGTAAAGCTATAACAATCTAAAGTATTAACATAAATGAAAGCTCTGAAGAGTGTAACAAAGATACTTTTGAAGCACTGGGATTAATGTGTTTTTCATTTCAGTGACATGGCTTTATTGCGCACATAGAAAAAATAGTTCTCTAATGTGTGTATCAACAAAAATATTAAACACGAATCGCCGTTTCACAGGACTGACTGACTGCAAAATACTGAGGATGTGGGACTGTGGTCTTACACGTTCTACTGTGGTGAAATTCAGATCAAAACTAGATGAAGGGAATCTGTTTTGTGTAATGAAAGCAAGGATGTAGCTTTTGGGATCAGTTTGGGATTCCAGAGTTTGTCATACTGCTGAACCAGCGAGCTGTATATATGTCATTTATGGGCAGTCTTTATTTTGTAAGTTGTATGTTATCTTGCCAGCTGCAGCCAAATTCAGCATACTGGAAGCTGCATTTTTCCCGTGTTCCTTTCTTTAGTGAGATAAGGCATTTTGCTCAATGAGAGGATGTGACCCACCTTCCAATAACTGATCCAGATTAAGTAATAATTAGATCTAATTACTGTTCCTAGGGGAAAGTAATTCTGCCTTATTGAAATTCTTCAGTTAACCTACTCGGTTCTTGCTGGAAGTGTTAAGTGCAGTGCTGTAGGCACTTCTTTCAAGCTGCTAACACTTGTTAAATTTGCTACCACTGCTCAGTTTTTGGAGCCTAGTGAGCCCCGCGTACCGAAGTGCTGCCGCTGATAAGGGCTGCTTGCTGGGATGGCGCTGACCTTGCTGCACGCCTTGCTGCGGCAGCTCCCCGTCCGCTCTGCCTCCGTAGGGATCGCTGAGGCAGCTCGGTGAGCCGCTTTCCTGTTGTCTGCCTGTCCTGTGTTGGATTTCACAGGGCTGTAAGAGGGGAGGGGAGTGAATAATTGTTTTTTCCTGCCTGGTAGCAAACTAGTGTTATTGCTGGAGCGCTTACGGGATGTCTCGTGTCACTTGTGTTCTGCTGCCAGAGAGCTGCGGTAGCCTTGTGTGTCAGTGACGGGTCTGGTGTGTGTGAGGTGCAGGCGTCACTGGGAGGCCAGGGGTCAGACACAGAATTTCCTGGCAAAGCGGGTGGCCTGTGGAGGGCTACGGTACGAAGGACCCTCTCTGGCTCCGTTTGAGGTTATGGTGATTTGGACGTACTCTCTCTAGGCAAGTGTCCTTTTCCCCTGTGCTAACAAATTACACGTTGAATATTCCAAAAGTTCTGTTTGTAAGGATAAGCCTAAAACTGTTTTGGAATGGTGAGCTGGGAAAGTGAGGAAAACTGGCTTCAGAACTGAAGCAGATTTATGTTTGAGAATCTCTTGAATTTTCCTGTGGATTTTAATTTCACTTCAATGAACAGAACCTATTTTTTATGCTCACAAACTCATTAAGTTAGTTGGGCAGTCTTACCTTTCTCCTTGCGTCCCTTGTTCTTATGTTCTCCCTGTTCTGTTTTTCTATACAGAGCAAATCTAACCCAGTGTATTTCTGGAGGTAGCTTGATCTGAAAAGTCTGGTTAGATGCATATGGATGAGCACTCTGCTTTTTCTTCTGGGGAGAGGAAGGAAAGAATTGGGAAGCCTTTAAACAGATTAAGGTGATGGTTTCGTGTAGTCATCCATACCACGCTCACTAGCACAGTGATCTGTTAACAAAGCCGACTGTGAAGCTCACTCTTAAGCAAACTGTATCCACAGATCTCAATGCCTGTTAGCTTTCGATAAACATAAGGAGCAAGACCTGCCTGCTGCTAAATCGTGTTGACAAGATTTCCCACAACTGGCATGGCTGGAGACAAGATCATAAAATCCTTAGTCATTGAAGTCTGGAGCCTGCAGCACTGTTGTGAAGTTTAGGCTGGAAAAAGTGGGGTGCTGTTGTTTGGCTACTGCGGGTAACTGAATTTGGGAGACCACTTACTCTAGGTTTGACAATATGGATAAGGATGATTGTAAAAGCCAAATGCATCCAATTCTGATGCCTGAAAACTTGTAACATTTGGCCTGACTTGCTCTTTTTGCCATTTAACTTCCTTTTATTTTCATGAACAGCTTTTCAGTCCAAAACTTAGTGAGAAGTGATTCCTCACTGGAGGAAAAATGGCTTTTTCTCCAACTGCATGTTAAATGCCAGGATGACTAAAATGTCTGTGAATTAACGTACCAACCCGTTAGTACACATCAACAGTGTGACATCTGTAACCTTTTACATTTGTATCATCAGTTGTGATGTTTTAATAGTGACTTCACATCAGAAAGCACTTACTGTGTCAACAGTTTGTGCAAATAAGATGGATTTTTCTCCTTCCTGTTTACGAAACAAATAATAACTTGCTGAGGATGCTGCCTCAGTCTGTATCCTGACTGCCAGCTGACTCTCTGAAGTCTGATTTGCAGAGCCTTGCGCAGTGTGCTTCAGGTCTGGGTGACCTGGGAGGAAAGTTTCCACTACTGGAGTAATTGACAAAATAATGTTTTTCATGTATTTTTGAGAGGGTTTTTTTGCTAGTCAATTTCGGCTTTAAGAACACTGCTTAGACTTTTTTCTTTGAAGTCTTTGTTTGAGGTTCCTCTTGAAATTGTTTCAATTGGTTGAAATTTTTTTGCTCCTTGGAGACTGATATTTTGAAGGTGGTGATAGAGCCAAGGAAAGTCAGTAACCTTGAGGTTTTTATTTTTTCAAACTCTGTATGCCTTTATGGTGTTGAGGATAATTGTTAACTCCTGATAGGCACTCACTGCTGCTGCTTTTTAAATAGAAAATAGTGCCAAGGAATTTTTTTCTTTCCTTTTCCTTTTTTGGAGGGAGTGTGGTGTATGTGTTAGAATTAAAAGAACCCAGGAAGTGATAATTTTGAAATACAGCTGTAATCTGTTTTTTATCATAGAAGTGATATGCTAGGAACACATACTGGATGTATGCAAAGGTCTTGCACCTGATGTATGGAGACAGATACATCAGGAGTCTGAGAGTTTAGGCTATTGTACGGTGATTACCAGTTGAGTATTCAAAGACGTAATACAAGGTAATTTCATCTTAAATATCTCTGAGCGTCTTATCATCTGGTCATAAGCAAAAACGGTCATTGCTCAAAGTGACAATTGGTGTGTGTATATTAGTCCTACATTTTGATGTTCTTTCAAAAAAAAAAAAGTGCTCCTGCCAAATTATTGTAGTTGATTCCAGTATGTATTCAACTAGTGGAAAACTTTTTTAAGTTTTAAATTGTTGACAAATAAAGTTGATTTGGATTTCTCCCAAATGTGGTCTCCTTGGTTGACAGGCAGCGACAGCACTAAAACATCGAGTAAAACCTAATGGAATTAATTGACTGTGTATAGCTGGGGAATTTTAATAGCATGTTCTGTTCCTGTTTAAAAAAAAAAATGGGTCATGCAGTTTTGTTTTGTGGTTGGCTTTTATGCTTTCGATGTGCTGTGAGAAGACAAATCTGTATTGGAAACTAACTAGAGCCTTTTTGTTCTTCTTTCTTTTCAGTATTGGATGAATGAGTATACTTCTTCCCTTGGAATTGGAGTATTCCATTCAGGTATAGAGGTGTATGGCCGAGGTATGTACAAGAAAACCATCATTTACTCTTCTGTTTGTCTTAAGTAACAGTATTATTCAAACAAAAATGGGTTTTGGGTAGTGAGGGAAGTCTGGCTCCTGAAACCTGTTGTTTTCAAGTTCTCATCTCTTTTGCCTCTGGGGAAAAAAAAAACACTTATCAATAATCCGGTAGTCATCTTGTATTCTTATGTAAAGCTATGTAACTATGAAAAAATGTACATTTTTTTCCAATAGAAAGAGCAATATTTGTCTTGGGTTTAGAAATGCCTATTGTTAAAACAAATGTATGCTTCACATAAGCATGATGGATCATGGTTTTTAGTATTCTGCCAGCACTTGTGCAAGGAGTTAATTTTTAACTATAGAGACTGATCTGTTGCGGTCCATTCCTTATTAGTAGATTTGTTTGTTTTAAGGAGAGTTTATTTAAAAGGTATCTCATGCATACTGTTTATTTACAAAAGACACACCGCTGATAAATAGAGCAATATGTTCTGATTTTGCCCAGTGGGTTGTACTCTGGGAGGCAGCTTCCTGATTTACGTAGGTCACTTTCAATTCCAGTCCTGACCAGAAGGGGTGCAAGCTCAGGTCTGAGGTGTTCATGCCTAGCAGTAAAACCACTCTCTGATGTGATGGTGTTGCTAAAAGTAGTCTGATTAAATATATATTTACATATACTTGAGTTCTTTTTTATTTTTTTTGGAATGTGTTTGGAGTTGAGGAGAAGCAACAGAGGTGGTGAGCTGAGCCAAAGACCCCATTGTGCAAAGTACCTTAAGCTGTAGGTGTTGCAGCTACTATAATAGTAGCATTGTAACTGGGTTTGCAAGCGTTGTCAGAGGAATGGAGAGCTGATGAAATACAAGGCTTACCGTTAAAAACTTTTTTGAATTTCTTCTAATCCAAACCAGAAAGGCCTGACTCCTAGTAGTGCTGTGCGTGAAACCCAGTCCTTGAGCTGTGCCAAATCCACGTCTCCCTTCCTGTACAGCTTGTAACAGCTTTCTCATATTAGGTTGTGCCCCTGCTAGAACAATGACTTGCATTTTTCACAGTACCTCAAACTTTATTTATTTACCTGTTGTAAAAAAAGGTTATCCACAAAGCTGAATGCTAGACTTGGATGATGTATTTCAAGTTTTTAGGAAAGGAAGTGTGAAGTCATGCTTAAAGCTTTTTATTATACCCTGGGTGTGGTGTGGTGTGTTATCTTACAGACGCAGAAGGAAGTTAAAGCACACTGATACCTTCATGAACTGTAAGGGCTTATGCCAGCAGATGTTATGTGCAGACTTCAGATCTGTGCACTGGTTTACTTTCTTCTTAGAGAAGAACACAGGATAGTCTAACTCTTGCATATCAAGGAACTCAGAAACGTTTTAGGCCAATACTAGTTGGCAATGCGTACTGCTGTAGCATACCATCAGACCTTTGAGGATGCTGTACTTTGAATCCCTAATCTGTGAATATTTAAGTAGACTTTGGAGGTAAGCGCATGTAAAAAACATTGTTTTCATTGTATAAGTGAAGATTTAAAAGTTAAATTGAAAATCCTACCAGTTATATACGCTTATTAATTAAGCCTGTATGCTGATATAGGAAGCTTTTTGTCAATTTTCAATTAAGTTGACTTCCAAGTTAATAAAACTATTATTTGCCAGCTCTTTGCGTTTGTTGCCTTGGTTTCTAGGTTTAGATCCTTGTGAAGTTCTCATCGACTAGAAGATCCTTGCAATTGATATACCAGTTGACGAGGTCTGTTGTTCTTTACTGTCATCTTATGTTGTTGTTATTTTTTTAATCTGAGCTTTCTTTTTCAGAATTTGCCTATGGTGGTCATCCATACCCTTTTTCTGGAATATTTGAAATTTCACCAGGAAATGCTTCCGAGCTAGGAGAAACGTTTAAATTTAAGTAAGAAAAATATATATTTTCTTGTTTTTGAGAAGGTATGTTAAAAAGACAGCTTGTTGAATGTATTTTTAAGGATAGGTGTGTTAAATGGTACCCAAGGATTTCTGACTTTGTGAGATAATAGTGTGTTTTCTTTTCTTTGAAAAATGGGAAAAGGTGATGACAGCAAAAAAAAAAAAACATTATTTTGAGCATACCGTTAAATTACTTAACTGTGCATAAATTATGTGGACTTGTAGCTAGCTTTTTATTATTCATACCATATATACAATGGGGTAACTTTTTCAAGGTAGTGAAATTTTTATACAAAAGTAAAGGTGTTGCTTTTCAAGGTATCCATGTCTTTTTTTTCTGGTTTCTCAGTGTGGTTGTCTTGACTTTCCTTGCATTACAAACTCTTACCGATTCCCAGCTGTCTCAGATAAACAATATCCTTTGGAGAAGAGGGGAAAATGGCAGCCTGCACTTCTGTGAGTTAAGCTGCAGAGAACTTAAGTGAAATACAGGTGGGCAGTCAGCAAGAAAATAACCTCATGTAAGATGGAAGTGGTGCTGTAAAATGTAATAGCGAAAAAAAAGTATGTTATTCTAGGAGGGCAGAAAGATTTCCCCACCTGCAGTAGGGTAATTTTTGAGCATTTTGAGAACAGTTACCTACTTATTTTATGGAAGCCTGATCATCTTCTAATCTCTCTGTTTCTCTTTCTAGAGAGGCTGTGGTTCTAGGCAGTACTGACTTTATGGAAGATGACATAGAAAAAATAGTAGAAGAGCTTGGAAAAGAATTCAAAGGAAATGCTTATCACCTAATGCACAAAAACTGCAATCACTTTTCTTCAGCTTTATCTGAGGTAAACAAACACAAGGGTCTATAGAAAGGTGCATCCCAGGTGGCTACAGAGCGTCATCTCCTTCCTGTCCTTTGGATTGTTTGGCATAATTTCCAGTGTCTTATCTTTATTACCTTGGGTAAATGTCACCGTTTCTTCAGATTTTTGGGCTTATGTCCAGAATGCAAGATTATGCTGCCAAAAATGCTAAATGTTGTTACATGTAGTTTGAGTTCCAGAAGGGGGGGAGGCATTCCTAATTGAGAGACCTAGTAAAGCAGGTATTAACAGGATTGCAGGACCTTTTCAGACTCTTCACAGATCACTACAGGAGACAGACCCACATGCTGTTTTTACCAGTGTTCCCTCACAGAGCCCTCACACTGAAAATAATTTCTAAAGTTACGACGTACTACTAAAGAATAACAAAAGCATTGAAGTTTCATAGATGAATCTGCTGTTTGAGAGGCTTTTGTCAAGTTATCCCTCTGCCAGCACCTGTGTCCTGGTCATGTAGATACCTGTGTGGGCGTGCAAAAGCATCTGGTTGTGGAACTGACTGGGCTTTGCTTTTCCCTCTCAGCTTTATTTTAACCTTACCAGTTTGCCAATAGGATTGAGTGCCTGCTCACTCACATGCTTGTACCAACACAACAGGAAGGGTGAGGAACAAATAAGCCAGGACAAAGAGGGGAATGGCACTTGCGTTTTCATTAGTAGTTGCTAACCTGTGCTTGTCAGAATTTATTCTAATGGTCATTGAGGCCTTCCGAAAAAGGGATGGCTTTGTTTTCCATGGCTAACTTCCATAAAACTTAACTAGTCTGGAGAAAGAGGAGGGAAAAAAAAAGGAACAGTTAATGGCACACTTACTGTATAGCCTTTGCTTTATGTAGTCTGTTTGATCTTCCACTGGTGCTGGAAAATTTTGAGGTGGGTGATTCGTGTGCAGCACTGGTACAAATAAGTAGGGTGGCCCACTGATGAAGCTGCAGTTGACGTGACATCTGCCCAATATGGCCAGGCATTTTCCATACTCTTGAACTGCATGATCATGTCGTTTCTGTTTTATCTCATGTCCTATTTAGTGTTCAAGCTGCCTAAAAACCAGGGATATAATTACAAATAAAATGCTATTCAGTTTTAGCAGAGTAACATTCGTGTTAGCTGTGATTTTCTCCAGATTTGCATTGGAATAAGTAATGCTTGAAGTGAACATGGAGGCAGTTAAATAAAATAGGTCACTCCCTGAATAGTGACAATGAAAACATTTAATGACTGCTGTGTAGTAAAAACAAACATTTAATGCAAATTTATATATTTTTGAGGGGTTGAAACTAGCTTTGTATTATATTGCTTCTCTTGTTCTAGTGATCTTAGCAGCCTGTGTGGTGTGAGATAGTGATCTCTTTTCCAAAGTCATCAGAGGCCATCATAGTAAATGTCCTCGGTTGTGTGTGTTACTCCACGTAGCTGTAATATTAGCACTGTCTTTTTGACTGCTTGATTTCAGGGTGCACGTCTGTAATAGTGAGCTTTCTCCTTCAGTTGCTGTTTCTGAAGAATTGTCTGTGAATACAAAATAAACCTTAACTCATTTCCGTGCCTCTTAAAGAAACTATTCAAAAAGATCAAGGTGGTTGGGCTTTTCAGGACTCAAAATAAAAATACACCCCCCATGTTCTACCCCTCAGAAAAAAAGCAGGACCACATGTCAAACTTAGAGTGGAAAACGAGTCTCTGCAAATTGGGTTGGTGCTTTTACTGATGGAGCAAGTTGTCTTAGTGCAGCTGAGTGCTTCCTGAGTGGTGTTTATGATGCATAAATCTAAGACTGCTGCAGCCTTTGCTTTCTCTTTACAGTAATGTAGCTTTGTCACTGCTGAACCAAGAAGACAAGTTAATCTTTTCCTTCCCCTCTCGCCCTAGATTCTGTGTGGAAAAGAGATTCCACGATGGGTGAATCGTCTCGCCTACTTCAGCTCTTGTATACCGTTTCTCCAGAGCTGCCTGCCGAAGGAATGGCTAACTCCTGCAGCCCTCCAGTCTAGTGTTAGCCAGGAGCTACACGAGGAGCTGGAGGAAGCCGAGGATGCAGCAGCATCAGCTTCCTTGGCAAGCTCAGCATCTGGGTCTAGAACTGGACGTCACACCAAATTATAAGTCCTCCTCCAAAGTTACAATGGTTTGAAATACTTCAATTTAATCTCTCCAGCAACTGACTTCCTGACAGAACATGAGAGCTGACTCTAGAACACTGTTTTTATATGCAAAAACGGCTCTCATCAGCCCCTGTTTCAGCTCAGGATTATTTATGTAGTGAAAAGAATTGCTGGGAGGAAAGGGAAGGATTTTATGTGAAGCCACCCTTTTCATTTTCACCTGTTTGATAGACCTGAGTTAACCTAACATCTTGTATAAAGCAGAACTTAAATTATTTGTTTACAGTATGGTGTACTACTGTTTACAAGTCCTGTAAGGACTCCTGCCACCATGGAAGAAGAGAGAATACGTGTTTTATTAACTGTTGGTATAATTCAAAGGCAGTAGTATTATGCCCTGGATGAACTCTCCCCTTTGTTTTCAAGATTTAAGGCAGGTGAAGTTTAAATTTCTGAGAAATGTACAAACTGCTGAATACTATATATGCGAACAGGGTACTGTACACTTAAAGTGGCTGATGTAAACAGGTAGATTCCAGGATGTAGGGAGACTGATTTTGTCTAAGATCTCTTACTGAAGAAGTATGACCTCTACATTAATGAAACTGTGGATTTTTGCACATATGAAGGGAAATTTCTATCTCATTACACTGCACATTGATCCCTAATGTTTTTTTTTTAACTTAGCCATGTAGTTTGCATCCTAACTTCCGTCTGTATTTACAGTCTACTTCAGCCAGGATTTAGACGTGTAAATATCACCTGTTGAAAGCATCAACAACTTTTTTTTTTGCTGTTTGCTTTACTTGATTTAAAACTTGTATATAAAAGTTAGTACTTGTATTCTTTTTTTTTTCCTTCATGTAGTTTGAACAGTGTAATACAAGCCATTTATGGTTGGGGAATGGCCTTGCTTTCTGCTGCTGACTTTTGCTTCATTTGAGTTTGTAAACATTAGTGTCTTTTTTTTTTTACTTATATATTACTGCCCAGTCGTGCAGATTCGCACAAATTATAGAGAAATCCTAATTTATTTTCCCGCAGTTTCTGTCTGTGGCATTAACTTTCTTGTCAGATGTAATGAAGAAAAACCTGAAAATTGCTTATGCACCTGCGTGTTTACACAGCAGAACCCACTAATCTGCACACATAATTATATCCGAAGGTAAGAGATGCTATTTTCTAAAACACAGAAGTATGTTTGCTGGTAGATTATAATTAGAGCTGAATTATAATTAGTGATCAGAATATATAATGGAATGCCTTATTCTTGTTCACTTACCAAGAGAATTAATGGTTCTTCCAGTTATTAGTGTAAATTAGTGAGGTTCTATTGTGCACATAAGGATACAGTAGCACAAACATGAGGGAGGTGAGCTTGTGTATTTTGTAAGACTTGCTGCCTTAAACTAACAAAAACATCTGTAAACTGATCAGCTCTCAAAGAAGTGTGCATTACTAGAAGTATAAATGACTTTTACGAGCTTTGGTTTTGATTTGTTGCTGGGTTTAATTTTTCCATTAAGTGAAATACTGACTCTACAGTTTCTGTTCCTTAAAAGGGGGAAAAAAATCCTCTTATGAGGCAAGAATGCTTAATGTTATGTACTCTCCTAGCTGTGTGTAGTCAGTGCCGTTGAACCCTTCAGGAAGGTGCAGTAGGTTATATGCTAGTAAGAATTCATATGATGGCCAACTCCAATTCATGTTAGAAATGAGCGAGAAGTCTTTCTGCTAGCCTTTGGGCTGCATCATTTTTAAGACGGTTGAAGCTTTCACTGATCTGTGGTACATTGTAGTGACAGAAAGAAATGCTAACGTTCAGTTCGGGGGGGGACAAAAATCAAGTGCTACTTTTTTCTTGAAAGAGTGGGATAATGGTAGAAGTCTTGCTAACTGTGCTTTGGTACGTGTTCTTATAATCTCTTCTACCAAGTGGGAAATGCTTAAGACTGACAAGTCTATCACGATATCTGTTTGGTCTCCAGAAGTTGGATATACTGACTCTCCCTGATTGTTTTTTCTTTAAACTTGAATCTCTGAATTTGAGTTCTTTTTTTCCCTGTTGTGAAAATGAACATGGTGGTCTCCAGTCAACTCTCAAGCATTAGAGAAGGAAAGATCACACTACTTACAGCGAAGGTGACAGACCACAGATAAGTTTTGTCTCTCCTGTGCAGCTGTGGTAGGAATGTGACTAAGTCTCTTGGTCAAGGCAGGTCCTTTATTTCAGCTCAGGGTTGAGGCCACTGATCTAGCAATGTACTGTAGCTCTTCCTAGGCTTTAGGAAAAATAAATAGAATGAATTTTCATTGCTACCTAACTTTTATGTACCAAAACCAGCTTTTTAGGCTTCTAATATATCCAGAGCTCTAGGTCACAAATCTCTACACCTTCATTAACCCACACAGTTACAGCATGTACAATGCAAGAAAGCGACAGATCACAGCACAGTTTTTATTTAGAAGTAAAACTAAGAATATTTTTTATAAAGCAGACTGGAAAGTTTGTAACAAACGTTCATTTTATTGGTAGCTGTACAGGTGAAAATACTGTCTTATGCTCCATTTTTTTTGTTTAAATACCATCCATTTGTAAATCCTGTGAGGAAACTGACACGTGAACCCTGAAGGCTGTTGGGTATTGCATCGAAGCAAGTGGTACTGTAACTTCAACCATGTGCTGTGAACTCAGCCTCTGCTGGATGCCTACAAGAAGTCACCCTGCCAGTGGTTACTCCGATTTGTTAGCAATAGAACAAGTTACCTTTCACCAGCATTACTGCCAAGCAGGGATTACTTTAGTCTACTAACAACCACACTGTGCTAGGACTAGGACACTCCAAAATGCTGTGAGAAAGCTGGACACCTGTGGAGTCTTTTCCATCAAAACGGGTAGAAAAATAATTCACTACTTCAGGGTTCTGCTCTGTTTACTTTCTCGTTGTTGTTTAGTTTTCTGTAAGATAGTACTTTTGATACGTAGTGTATTCTTTAACTCGGTTGTTTTATTTAAATGCCATTTTCTGTTCAGCAAGCCAAAAAAATCCAATGTACTGTCAGTGTGCACCAGTAACTTCAGAGTGGCTTGGTAAAAATATACTTGCATTACTTCTAAAATTTGCAATGCAATTCTGATCACTATTGATACATGATAATTTTCACTGTTGGAAGTTGGTTACAAGCTGAATATTCACTGATGCATTTTTGGTAAACTTGTATTCAAGTTTACAATACTACATAGTATTTGTATAAAATTCAAAGAATTTTGACTTTTGTTACCTGTACATGGCAACAAGTTGTCTAGCATCTTAAATCCATCAGTTTATTAAAAATACTTTTATAAAAAAGAGAGTTGGCTGTGTTTCTTACTCTCCTGGTACCTGTAGCTCGTTTTATCAGTGCTGTGCAAGCTGACTTGTAGTTTTGATGTTTTGAGAGGTATGAAACCACTGGGTAGTTGTACTATAGCTACTTAAGCTATAGGCTATATTCTGACTTGGGTGGCTCGGTTTGTTTAAGGCACTGTTAAAAGCCATTAGTTTTTAATAGACTAAATTCAATTTTTTTCATGTTTGGTGTGTCAACCACAGCTGTTGGTGTATGCAAGCACTTAGAGTATGCTTGGGACATGTTGCCGGTATTATGTGCCACCTTCTATAAACGTGCTCCAGAGCCCAGATCTGTATCTGTTTTTGCACCAGCCAGAGCAAACACGGAGTGCTGCCTTAAATGGCTCAGCTGTTGGTAATTTCGTGAATTACTGACAGCTAGTGCGGAGCCTGTGTTTTGCCACTTCCTGCGAGCACGGCACAGCAAAGGTCCCCAGATTGTGGTAAAGTGCTAAGAGCAACACGTACCCAAGCCACTGCAGCCTGCGCTACACCCGCTCCTGCAGCAGCAGTGCCCCTGGTCGTGTGTCCCAGCACTGGCACGGGCTGCAGAAACTCCTCTGGCTGTTTAATTAAAAAGCTGCCAAGCTGTTTCAGAGCAGGTCTGCAGCGGGGTCTAAGCCTGGCTCCCTGCACCCTTCTGGGGGGCTGTGGCCATGCCTCTGCTCAAGGCTGTGGGCACCAGGGCTCCTGGCTGCTCCTCACAAGCCTCAGGGCTGCAAGGGGGCAGCCACGCAGTGAGCCAGCCAGCGAAGCCAGATCTGGGCTAATGAGACATACAGCCTCTACTTTATAAGAGGCTGCAGGAGGCAAGCGGGTGCTCAGATTTTAACAGGATGGGAACATCTCTGAGCCTGGTGTCTCCACATATGCTGCTGCTGCTAAGGATGGGCTAGGATGTGAGTTGCTAGAGAAGCTGCTGAGACGCAGCAGTTCCTTTGTCCACCTGCTACTGGACCCAAATCATGGTCAAAGTTGCAGGAGAGTTTGAGGAACTTCAACTTACTGAAACAAAACTTGACAAATCCAACTGAGTACTTCAGCTGACGCTGATGTGAATATACGGATCTGTTTTGTATGTGGATTTTCTGCTCTGAAATTTTGAAACTGAGTGCAAAGCGGTTGGTGTTTGTATAGCATGGCCTGTGCTGCTGTTCTAGACAAACACCTGCAACATCCAGTGGCCAAGAGTGCTTATCCACTCTGGGAAGGCGTTCAGTACGCAAAACGTGCTGCATTTTTTGTTAATGGGTGAGCAGCTGAGTTTAACTGAACTGTTCCTGGAGAAATAAGAAATGTCTCAAATGAGATTTCATTTTCTAAAACTTGCTTTGTGTATGCAAGGTTTACATTGCAAATTTGTTATTGGAACAGCTTCTCACTAGGTAAAGCTTTTTATGTCTAGAGGTCCCTTAATTATATTGCTCCACTAGTATAAATGTTTTCCTTCAGGGTACTTAATGCATTAGAAATGGTTATTGAATAGTTTCTGAATTTGCCTAATGTCCTGTGGTTTGATCTAAATCAGATCATAAAAATGAATGAACCTTTCAATGTAACAAGTTGCCAAGGAAGCCTGTAGCACTACTTTGAGGAAGCAACTGACCCCTTCACAGTTCCATTTTCTAGTGGACTATGGTAGGAATCCCTTCTTTCTCAAATGGTTTGGCCCACAAAAATTAGCATATCACAAAGTAAAACAGGGTCCACATGGCAAAATGCAAGATTCCTGCACTGGTGCAATCTTAATTTGCTTTGGGGAAGGCAGAGGGCTACAGCTATCCCAAGTCTCCCTGGGGAGGGAGGTTATTCTCACCAGCACTGGCCTTGCTGCTCAGCCACCAGAGGGTGGCTTTGAGCAGCAGCAGCAGCCAGGTGGAGCTGGGCTAATGCCCTTCCTGCCATCGGTGGGTGGCCAGTGGCTCTCCTGCTCTTTTCAAAGCAGTGTGTTAATCCTGTGATCCTCATAACAGAGCCTGCTGTGCTTGACGATTACTCGCCATGCTTTTTCTTGCCCCACATGGTTGAAAGAGAAGAAATCACTATCATCATCTTCTGGAAGAAACTGAAGAAGCTGAAAGACAGGGACTTCACATTATGCCCCATTGGGACTGGTTAAAGTAAACTCACCAGTTTCAAGTCTGAGATTCCTTGTCAGGTAGCTTTTTTTACCTCCTTACCCCTTTCACCTTTATTACAAACCCAAACAAGATGCCCAAGTATTGCAGGACTAGGGATGCACCTTTCATGGGGTTCAGGTCTGGTCCCAGCACGGCCTATATAGGTCTTTCTTTATGGCAGGATAAATGGCGTGTGTCAGCTGTGTCCCTGCTGGGCTGGGCACAGGCAAGTTTGGTTGGGCCCTAGCTAAACGTGGTCAACCCCCAGAGTGTAGGAGAGAGTGGGAGGAGAAGGAGACTGCTCCCACTACGTGCTCCAGTGCGATGGTGAACGTGGGTTAGGCTGCTTCCCTCGTGTTTCCCAGGTCGGAATGGTCATTGCTGTTTGCTCAAGCAAAGCCAGGGCTTTCCTCACAGAACAAGACTGAAGCCCTATTAAAACCACCTAATGACAACACAAATCATGTTGTACAGAAAATAACTTGTGTTCCCTGCTTGGGATTTTGAGGCTTGTGGGTTTTGTTCTGGTTTTCCCTTTCCTAATTTGCCTGTGGGAAACTCTGCCTCCGTACCAGCACAAGCACACAATAGCTTGTTGTCTTTTTGCCTGGAAGGAGTTGGTGAGTGTTTGAATAGCTGGAATTGAGTTTATTTTTCTTCTATACTTCAGCTCATTCATCACTACGGCATCCTAAAAGTGAGGATTTTCAAGAGCATTGGAATCTCCCTCCATTTTTTTTCCTAAAAGATGTTCTGCATCTTAAATTTCAGACCCCAGCCCCTTGTTAGAATCGCTAGCTAATACTGCAGTAAAATGCCAGCTTCAACCAAATGGATTCATGTGCCATTAAGCAAATATGAGCTGAGTAGAAAGGACTAGAAAGATCCTGTGATAATGTAGCCAGCTCAAATGCAAATGTAAAAGTCAATTATTTTTTATGTCGAAGAGACTTGGAAAGTTCAGTAAAAACAGTGAACAAGAACTGATGAAGAAATAGGCTCCGCAGCTCCTGTACCCACTTACTATTATACAGGCATGCTTTGGACTTTTATATTAAGTGGAAATAAAAGTCCACACGATGCTTAGCAAAATTCAACTTAAAGCACTGCCTAAATCTGCCTGCTCTTTGTAATGACTTCAAAGTTGTCTTGTTTTGTTGTCCTAGGTTTCTGCCAGTACTGAACCAGATACTTGCCTACCAGAATACTGTGCCAGCAGCAACTTTTTCAGTTTCTCTCCTCTGAATAGCATTGGCAGATAGGAAGAACCATAAGACAGGAGACTGATTTTTGTTTTTGTGTGTGTGATTCTTTCAGCTTTTGTTCCTAGATTTAAAAAAATCAGCAAGATCCAGCAAGGCACCCGAACTCCTGCAGGTCTCCCAAGGCAGCTTGCCCTGGCAGAGCAATGCCTTGGGGGATTCCTGAGCCTTGGAGGATGCTCTCACCTCTTTAAGCTCCTTCGCCCTTTGGGAGCCTTACAGCTTCCATGCACATTAAGAGGTTTAAAGGCAGGGTGCTGCTTCCCCACTCACAGCCTAGCCTTCTGGCTGGTGCCCCAGCTACACACCATCCTGCAGGAAGGGGTGCCGCACGCTCCCTGTGCTGGTGGGTGCAGGGGTGGGCATGGGAGCATGGAGCCCCTCCCTCAGGGAGAAAGGGAGCCTCCAGCTTCTCGCTGGATTGTGCTGATCTTCAAGGGCTTTTTGCTTTGACATGCAATGAATAATGAGCACAGAAACAATCGACTGCTTTTGGCAATAAGCACTGTTACTTGCTTCAAGCTCATTTAATCCACTTGGGAAGAGACCGCAGCAGAAACAAGGAAAGGTGCTACTCTATGCTTTTCTCCTTATTTTTGGGGGAGGCTTACTGAAAAATGTGAAGTACCAGCAACAGCAGAAATGGGTTCTTGTTTCATCTCCACCAGTGGCAGCTTCCACAGTGTGTGCCTAGTGGCCAGGAAAACCTTGGAACCTTGTCTCTGTCCCTCCTTGCAGACCTCCCAGGTCACCTTCTGCCACCAGAAACCGCTGTTGACTTTAAGTTGTGTCTGCAAGCATGAAAACAACATGTTGAAGTAGGTTAATTTTTAGTGGATCAACTCCATAAATTTTAATCTTCCATTTTTCTGGGAGACAAACACCTGAACAATGACTGAAGGTACTTACCAAGAGCAGTCAGTTTGGTGCAGCAGTGAGAGAGAATGCTGGGAGCATTCATAGATCACTCACAGCACACACCAGCCCGGTATTGCTCTGAGATACGCTCATTTAACAGCTTAACTCACAGGAATATGCCGTGTGCAGCAGGATGAAAGAGTGAAGGAAACACCTCAGGTCAAAGGCTCCAAAAACAGGGGACGTTTGCATTCAAAGCGGCATTCAGACTGAACAGTCAGGGCAAAATTCTGCGCTGCTTTTCAAATATCTGGATTCAAATCTGCAGGCTGTGCTCTAGGTATGAAAAGAATTGCTTTTTTTAAAGGTAAAACAAATACCTCTGGGATGGGAGCAGCAGGATGGAGATGGAGGAGCATGGTCCATTTGCACCCCCCATTCCTAACTCCCTTCCTCCCCCAGCATTTCTCAGGGAAACTGGAGCCACCCTCTGAGTCCATCTAAGAACAGCCTCTGCCTTGTTGTGAAAGTGCAGGCCACAAACCATGCCACCTCTGCTGGGGTGGGAGGAGGGTGAAGGCATCTTGAGACCTTCCTCCCCCTTCTGCTGCTCTCCTGCCTGGCTGTGGGACAAGCTGCCTAGGGGGTGCGATGGGGAGGGATGAGGAGGGTGGGAGGCAGGGAGAGGCACTGCCTGCAGGCTGCTGCCCCCTGAACATTTTGAAGCCTTTGAACACATCACAGGCACAAACAATGTGGGTATGTGAAAATGGAGCAAGGACAGGCAGGGTAGAAGGACAGATGTGGCCATTGTGGCGGTGTGCTGTCGCAAGATTGGCCCCTTCCTCCTGCGCTCGTACCGGCAGGAGCTGCAGCCGTGGGCCTGCCTGCCTGCCAGCAAACGCACGTGTGCAGCCACGACCAGATCTTTTCCACCTCCTACGATATTCTGAGAAAACTCCTGTGGTTGTGCTGTAGGCTGGGTTAGCTTGAGTCGCCTGCTCTAAAAATGCTGAAGTAGCTGTGACAAACCTACCAGGGACGGTAAAAGGATGAGCTGGTGGCTTTCAGTTGCCTCAACCCGTCAGTTTGGGGGCTGGCTTTTGCAGGCAGCAGTGCCCTGGCCTGGCCCATCCATGACAACGCCTCACACTGCTCCCAGGCAGCCCCGTGGCCCGGGCTGGCCTGTCTGCCATGAGGGGCCAGCAACGGGCAGCAGCCCGGCCATCTTCTCCCCTGCTGTGGTGAGGTGCTTCTTGACCTCCCCCAGAAGCTCTGCAGGTCCACAAGACAACCTGCAGAAATGGGCGCTGCATCGCAAGGCCCAGGCAGGGGAGAGGAGGAGGAGGAGGAGGGAGCAGGGCCCCAGCACTTCCAGGCCCCGCTAGCCTCTTGCAGGCATGGGTCAGAGCGGTACAAATGGCACCAAACCGAGCCAGGCTTTGATGGAGTAATGGTCAGGAGAAAGTGCAACATTTAAAAAGCTTAACTCTCCCTACAGATCATTAATTACTCGATCAAATTTTAAGCGGAAAGACTCCACAAAAATACAGAGAAGCATTTCACCTCATAAGAGAAACACCAGGGCACTAATAAGTGTTCATTACTGAGAAGGGTCTATGTTCCTTCATGCAGAGAACGCTACATGATCATAAATGAACATTTTTCTGCATTTCTTCTGTGAAATCTACTCAGGATGACTCTACCGAATTACCCCTGACCCCGTTTCTGGAGAGACTCCCACAGCGAGGCTCTACAAAACTTAAGGAGATAAAATGAGAAATCCTCAGAGCACAATCCCTGCTCTGTTGTGGAATGTTTCATCTCTTTGTGCGGTGCTAAAGCGCTGCCTTGCAGGCCTCAGGAACATAAACACTAATTACTATAGCTCTGCAACTGAAGCCATAAAGAAATTTACAGTATGACTAATAAGCAATTAGATGCTAAATTAAGAAGCAGAATTTGGTGGTCAATAGTCCATCAAAGGAGGAATAAAACCCCAAAGAAAACAGCTATGGTATTTTATGGGAGAAACGTGTCTTAGAAAATGCCTCGATATGGCATTTATACACAGACAGTGCAAACAGCCTTGTGGTGCTGGCAATGACTTTACTTTACATGTATGCTTAGTCTGCCAACAACGTGATTGAAAAGAACTTTGGTGGTCATTCCATAGATGAAGACAGCAAAAGAAGAATAGATATACAACATATAAGACTGATTAAATGTACAGAGCTGTGGCTCGGGTTCTTCTGATTCAAGCTGCTGGACAGTGCAGGCATGATTCAGTTGCCTAAATACAGTTGCATTGGGTCCCTCTTGATTTAGCCACCCAAACATAAGGTGCTTTTCCAGGTGATTTATTACTGTCTTGGTAACAATGAAACTCAGGTATACGTGAAAAGAACTTGTTTGGCATGGACAGGGTTTGCAGGATTGAGTAAGCTCTCTGTCATGTAGCATTTCCCAGACTCCCTTCTGAATTTTCCCAGCTCACATCTGAAGCAGACAGAGCAGGAGATAGATTTGTTTCCAAAATTTTCTTTATTCTGTCTCACGTGGTAGTCTAGAGAGTTGTGTTGCCAGACTTAATTACTTTCCTGTTCTAATAAAACACAACTTAGACAGCCACGTGAAGAGACATGAGGAAGAGCGGGGTGAGGCCAGCTCAGTGCTGGCTGGCCCATGCTCCCCACGCAGGCAGCAGCACCGGCTGGCCAGGTTGCAAGGCCTTGCTTCCATTTTGCTTTGCTGCCACAGCTTCTGGCTGCCACAGAGTTAGTTGAACCCTTGGATTAGGGTATACATACAAACGCTCATGTCTGACACAGATTGTTCAGCCAAACACATCGAGTTTCAAGCCAAATTTCAGTCTAGAACTTGCTTGACCTGCAGTCATCATGGGAGTGGGGACAGTGGGTTTCAGAAGTGGTTCCCAGTGTTCTTTTTCGACACCAGCACACAGAGTACAGGAAAATCACCCAGCAGCCTTGTAAAGTGCATCTTATGCAATTTGTTAACTGAAAATTGTCTGAGACATTGATAAATCCAATTTGATCTAAATTACACAGTGATAGCTGAACTCCATCCTGTATCACAATAGTGGGCTTTTGATAGGGTCAGTGAACATTTTCTTTGTAGATCTATCTTTTCAACGTTAACGTGTTTTTTTAGTTCACTGATGCTGCTGCGCAGCTGTTATCCTATAGCAGTAAGACTTGAGTATCCTCAGCAACGTGAGAGGAAACTGGGGCTGGCAGGCCCAGAATTGGTGCAGGCAAACCAAGCAAATGAAATATGCAACTAAATATGAAATCCATGTGTCCTATGAGTGATAAAACAAGGGAGTTTTGTTTTGTTTTGTTTTGAATCTGACTCATGCATTCATTTCCTCTGTGTAGGGCACCACACAGGTGAGAACAACTTCATTTTCAGTAACTAGAAGACTTTTCCCCCAGATGGAACTTCCTTTGTCAATATCTGCTGGCACGTAGCCTGGGGATTTTCAAATACTATTCTAAAATAGTTTCTGAAGTAGGAGGGGGCTTTAAAAGGGAATTAAGCTGAATATTTCTGAACAGATCAGCTAAGCCTGTAATAAGTGTGTCACCTCCTAACCGTGGAATATCAATGGTGAGATCTGCAGGAGGGCCTCAGCACTGCTGAGAGGGAACCAGAACATTATGGTGGCACCAAGAAGTCTTCGTAGCATTCAAACGCTTTTGCTGGCCAACTTCTGTAACTACATGTCTGATCTTTGCCTAGAGATACACACTTTCCTAGTGTGCTTACTCTCTGGGGGTCCTGGCAAGGGTCAGAGAACACGGTCCAAGGACAAATACAGACAAAGCCTTTGCTTGTGGAGTGGGAAGAGAAAGTTTCATAGCTGAGAAAGTTCCTTCGTACCCTCCAGGGCAGGAGACACCAACTCCACCCCTTAGCTCCCTGCCTTTCTCAAATTTCCCATTCGTGGCTGTTGCTTGAAGAGCCATTGTCAAGCTTCTCTCCAACCACCGCATTTCCCATCAACTCCTTTTAAAGGAGCACTGGAGCAAACAAGGCTCCAGCTCCTTCCCCTGTTCTGTCACCTCTTCATAAAGCAGCACAACAGCAGTCTTCCACCACTGCTTTCTCCTGGGCAAAACATCTGAGCCTTCTGGGCTGCTTCCTTCTCTCTAGCAGGGCAGTGTGCCCAAGGCTGGTGAGGGCAGGTTACCCAGAGCTTAGAGGCTTTGGGGAAGATTGGCACTGCGGTTGTTGTCCAGGGTCCACCCTTTGGCAGGAAGACAACTAAACGCATGTTCAGCCTCCACACTGCATAAGGTAAGGCCAGAGGTAAACACAACATAGGCTTTTTTTTTTTTTTTTTCACTCTGTACAGGGTCATGGTGCTGTGAACAAGGCAAGGTGTGGCATCTTCTGTGACATGAAGGGGCACTGTAACATCACAAATGATCCATTCTCTGCTTGGAGACTCTAAGGTACATGTGAAAGTCGTTAATTCTTCTAGTGAAGCCTACCGCGTTTCATAATTTATGTGAGGTGAACCACAGAAACATCAGCTACTTTTATCTACCGATCCAGTCCCCCCATTGCCCTGAGTTACTTTCTAATGCAGCCACAGCTCCACTAGCACAAAAATCACTCAACAACAAGCAAAACTCTGCCAAATACTCTGCTGGGAAGATGGCGGGGAGGCCAACAAAGCAACCTGCAGCAATTCTGCTCACACTGCTCAGGCTTCTGCTCCGTGCTGGCAGCCCCAACCAGCCTGACTCGAAATAGAAGACATACAAGGTGAGGTACCTTTCTCTCCAAATCACAGCTTACCTAGCAGTCTGACTTACTCTGCTCGGACACGTTAGCTGGATCAGGCAGCATCAACAGGATCATAAACATTGGTACTAAAAATTAAATATATTGGTACTTTAATCTTTCTTTCACATCAGTATTTTATGGAGGCATTCATTTATGATGATATCCTGTAAGTGTACTTAATGCAAGGAGGATGCTAGAGGCAGAAAGGACTTGTGTGAGTTTTTCTCTACTCCATACTTCCAAGACAGCTCTGGGCAAATGACTACTGCTTCTCTGTTTCTCTGTTCCCCAGCTGTCCACAATAGGGATCAGAGAACTTCATATCTTGTGGGAGCAACTAGGAGGAGTCCAAGAAGAAGGAAACTGCTGTTTCCTTTCTGGATATTACCAACAGGCTGTTGGGTTTTTATGTTTCTATGTGAGGAGCTCTTTAGATTGAGCTAGATCTTTAATTGAATCAGCCACATGTGGTTCCTAATGAACAGAGATGGAGATGGATGAGGATGAAGATGAGGATGGGGATAAGGATGAGGATGAGGAATCTGCTCGACTTCCCAAGCACCCCGCTGAAGATGATAAGAAAGACAACAGGAAGCATTTCCTTGTGGAAAGAGCAGCAGAGAGGCTGCAGAATATCCCTCACTGGAGGCCCTAAGGTGGACAGTAGACAAACTGCTGTCAGCAATGTGGCCTGAATATTTGGGTTTGCCCTGGGACAGGAAGCTGGACAAAATGATATCTCAGAATCCCTTCCAGACCTATTTTTCCCGAGTACATAGTGCCATTTAATGCTAACTTCGTTGTTACTGGGAGAGAGGCCACATAACAATTTCTTCTGGACAAGAAATCAGGATTTATTGAATGATGCGGTTCTGTACTGATTACATGATATGATAGCACTTGTCAAAATTCCCAGTGACTGTACTCTAACCTCTTTTTGCCCCCAAAATCACTAACAACCTCAATCAATGTGAAACTATCAGAAGGCTACAGGGATATGGAGAGCTTAGTGTTTTGGTGAAATATCAGGGCACGTATGTTAAAATGAATTCTAGAAACTTTCCATAAACTGAGGTGTATTAATTATGAACTATTTAGGCTTAACCAGCATATATATATATATTTGAAGATTCTGGACAGTTTGTAGCTGATATGCCTTTAAAAATGAGCTAAAATCAGTCTGTACGTCATTCTTTATAAACAAAAATTGCATATGAATATGGAATTAATTGAAAAAAAGCAATGCACGTGGATATCACCAGTGTCAAAATTTAGTGCTTTTCTCACCTAAAATCTGCAGGAGTTCATCAGTTACCTGTCTTAGCTTTGGATCTGGTGAGTTATATTCTCAAAGTCAAACTCACTTAAAAGCACACTGACAGGTGACATTATTAGGCACATCCCTGCTAACTAAGGAGTTGTTGGTTATTGAAGTTTAAATTAAATCAAAATCCTTAAATGTTACTCCTCTGAATGCCTGGCAGCCCCGATTTTTCTAGGGGAGATCTAATAAATAAACGGTGAGGCTGTGGGAACTGTTTCAGGATTTGACTTATAAATAACAGCACAGTGCCTGAAATTCTTTTTAGGGACTGTTCTTTCACCAGATCTTGTCAGAACAGATAACTATGCCAGTTATAGATAAAATTTTAAAGAGACATCTAATATGTTCCAAATAAATCTGAGACTTGCATGTATTAGGTTGGAAAAAAAACAGCAACAACAACAACAACAAAAAACTTTGAACAGCATTACTTTTTAAATATTCATGAACAAGTATCTGAAAAGATGGTGGGTTTAAGATAAACAGCTGTATCACAACAATCATTGTGATCAACTAATTTAAAGTGTCCTCACAGGAGGTAAACAAATGTAAAATGGAAACCATAAAATATCCGAATGTACACGTCACTCCCATGAGCAGGGACGAGGTGGGAATCAGATGGAACTGACACTATTATTCAGAATTACACTGTCATAAACCTAAGCTAGCACTCTGAAGGACCATTCATCAAAATAAGCACTCCTTTCCCTTCCTCGTGTTAGAAATGGCCCCTCTTTTGTCTTAGAAGCACAGAATTTGATGAAATAAGCAGTGCAGCTTTCTGCCAACACACACTTCTCCAAAACTGGAAGAATAACTTACCACGACTGATGTTAGGTCATTTTAGCTTTAGCAGACCAGAAAAACTCATCTCTTAGACATCAGTTATATCCAACTCTCTAAGAATTTTAAACAGCTTATAAGTGAAGTAATTAAGTGTATGTTTAGTTTCTACTCTTGTTCCTGCAGAGGTACTGAGAAGGCACCAGTTTGACATGCTAGGAAAATAAAACTGTCAGCATGGGAAATTATGGGAAAAAAAAGGCCTACCAGCATAAATGAAGAAAACCCTCTGCACAGATCAGCAGCCACAGCATAGATGTCCGTGCCCAAGAGCTCTGCAGCTGAATTTACTGAGCAGCCGGCTATCTTGCTGGTGAGGATAATGGCATGGGTGAGGAAAATAACCCTCCGCTAAGGGCAGGAGACTGCGAGGGCTTCCCCAGCAGCACGGCGGTGCAGAGCGCGCACACAAATCCCACCAGTCCCCTGGGAACAATTGCCCCAGCACCCAGAGAGCTCCAGCTGCTCTACCAAACCTCAGAGCAAAAACAGCTTCTGCCCCAGGCTGTGTTGCATCAGGTGGTCTGTAAATTCATAGAGATTAGTGATTTTAGCCCAGCACCTGATGCTGGGAAACTAGGAGTCTCCAAAATTGAAATCTGACAGAAGGTAACAGCCCTTGGTAGCCAGTCACCAGCAGATTGACTCAGACTTGAGGCCAGGTCACAGTGTGGAATCAGAAAGAGAGCAAAAAATACTGGATTCAAAAACACTAGTAACAAGTTTTTAATCTCCGATCCTTCTCAGGAAGCAGCAAAATTCTCATCATATATAGAAATATTTATTTGCTAGATTAACGCTCTAAGTGTGCAAGACATTAAGTCATTCCTATCACTTAAGGAAAAAAAAAAACACCTTGAATTCTTGCCAGGGAATCTGAGCACCATAGTGGGACACCTGAGGTGTCTGCAAATCTGCAACAACTGTTTGGAAACAATATATTCTGCTATACTTTGATCTCTCAAATCTCAGCCTTAAGGACTAGCTGTTTCTTATGAGATCCTTCTGAAGCCATAAGCTTTCTCTTCTCTACCCATTGCCCAAGGGGCACTATTTGGTATAGGAGATCCTGCCCTAGCATACTAAAACTAGCCTTTCAGCATGATGAAAAAAAAGTATGCTGACATTTCTGAATCTCTTAGTGTATTTTGGATGGCAGCTGTCTTAAAAGTACACATTATTACTTAAAAGTACACTTTACAGTTATTTCCAGTGGAACAAAGCACTTTGCAGCTGGCATGACTACCAGAGGACAGTCAAGTCACCAGGCAAGGTGGGGATAAGTCAGTGAATTGTACTCTAAAATGTTTGGTGCTTTATTACAAAATTAGAAACAAAACCCAGAAACCCTTACAACCCTTACCCGACACACCCCACACCCTACTCCCTCCCCCCCCCCCCAAAAAAAAAAAACACACAAAAAACAACAAACAGCATCAACAAAACAATGAAATCTACCTGATGCATCTTTTTTTCTTTCTTTTTTTTTTTTTCATTCCTGTAGTTTTTAGATGGCATCATTTCTGGACATCTTTCCCAGTTAGTCGTCTGAGTTGAGTGTCCCCTTTGACATGCTCTGTTCCTCAGAAGCAGCCTATCTCCCTGTATAGTGCTAATTATACACCTACTTTAACAGCACATTGCATACAAAACACAGCGTCAAAGAAGCTCCTGAACACCACTTCTCTCCTCTCCTACCCTTTTGTTGAATGATATCATTATATTCTAGCACTGTCTGTGTTAAAAACGAAACAGTTGCAAAGACCTTAGTATATTAATGCAATTAGAAGATTTTTTTCCCTTCTCTGGGCTTTAATCTCAGCAAAAATTAAAGAGTCACAGTGATTTATGCAAAAAGTCACTTTAGCTAGTGTTGGATATACAGGGAAAAGTGTAAGAACAGGAGAAGCACGTAGTAATACTTACTCACAATACCCTAGCAGCAACCAGTGAGGGAATTCTTAACCCTGAGAGGGTGCCTGAGTATTTAACAGCCTTTGATAGATTTTCTTTTCCTCTGAATTTTGCAGTGCTGTTTAAATAGCTTATTTCTACATAAATTTCTTACTGGCGTAACTCTATTCAGTTTGTTATGAATTTTCAGAAACCACATCCCAAAAGAAACAATTACCATACAAATATCTTATTAGTTCTAGTCTTCGGTTTTCTCTGAGGAATTAATAAAGATTAAACCTGACACATTCATATGACAGACATGGAACACGAGGCTTAGAGTTCATAATAATACCCCTCCATGCTATTTCTGATGGAAACCTCGGGACAGCTACTCTGTTTTGAAAAAATTAAGATGTGAAATGTTTCTGGGAATCTTTGGCAGGGATAAAAGCAGCAATACTCTGATTTGGAGGACCTGAATATATAATGTTCACAGGTTCACAACCATGACAAAATACAGTTTTGAATGAAAAGGACTATGATTTCACTGGTAGAGAAATATGAAGTGTAACATATTTATATATATACATATATAAAATACAAAAAAAAGTGATATGACCAAAATACGGCAGATTTCTGAAATAATTCATTTTCTGCAAATTGATCAATTGTTGGGATAGGTGATCTAAAGCCTATTAGAGTACCTCTTTAATAATCTGTTAATATAATTTCAATTTAATTGCAATTAGAAAACAGATTGCTGAGAGAAGCTGGGGGATCCCTGTCTGTGGAAGTGTTTTAAAAAACTTTGACAAGCTTGTCAGGAATGAGACAGCATAAGTAAAGTAAGGAATGGACTAGCAAACCTCTCATATTCCCCTCCACACTCCTATTTCTATAATCCCATGATTACTAGGTGATTATTACAGAGATTTGTTTCACAAGTAACATACATCTCCTAAAGTCTTCAATTTCAGAAAATATATTCTAGGTCTTAAAAGGCTGCAACTTAAAAAGAAACGGACCAAAACCAGACAATTAAATACTACCATCATCTGCGTGAAGTGGATTACAATGTCATACAAGAAAGCTGAGTGTCTTTCTGTATTCACCAATAATAAATTTAAGACATGCTTCATAAGCAAAATAGAAAACATTTTCATTATATGAAAGATGTTGTTTAATTAGGAAAATTTTGGTTCTGTTTTTAGTCAGATGCATCCTTCAGTCCAGTTGCTACCAAGAAGTCAGGAAATTCTAAAGGTAGCTCTACCTCTGACAGTTTAACTGAAATTATAACTGATGGGGTTTTATATGTCTTTTTTTAATAGAACCCCCTTGTTCTTTTTGAATCATATACTTGAGTAAGATTAAAAGATTAAAAGATCTGTCAGAAGAAATAAAGCCATAGGAGCCTGCCTTCATTTCCTTGGCTTTTAGAGGAGTATGTTGAATTAACACCTCATGTTGTAGCTAGAAAGATAATTTGTACAGAAAGATCATTTGTACAGGTAGCTAGGAGCATTGGAACACTACTCTGTGCTGGTGTGGCCTCACCTCGAGTACTGTGTGCTGTTTTTTACACCACGGTATAAGAAAGACATAAAAATAGTAGAGTGTATCCAAAGGAGGGCTACAAAGATGGTGACAGGTCTAGAGAGTAAGACCTCTCTATGGAGTGGTTGAGGAGCGGCTGAGGCCCCTTGGTTTGTTCAGCCCAGAGGAGGCTGAGGGGAGGCCTCATGGCGGCCTGCAGCTCCCTCACGAGGGGAGCGGAGGGGCAGGCGCTGAGCTCTGCTCTCTGGGGACAGCGACAGGACCCGAGGGAACGGCATGGGGCTGGGACAGGGGAGGGTCAGGCTGGGTGTTAGGGAGGGTTCTGCACCCAGAGGCGGGTCAGGTGCTGGGACAGGCTCCCCAGGGACGTGGTCATGGCACTGAGCTGCTGGAGTTCAAGAAGAGCTTGGACAAGGCTCTCAGACATAGGGTCTGATTTTTGGGTGGTCCTGTGTGGAGCCAGTACTTGGACTCGATGACCTTTGTGGGTCCTTTCCCACTGAGGATAGTCTGTGATTATCTGATTCTATGTTAGTCAACCTACGGAAACAATCAGCAAAGCCAGCCCAGAATAAAACTGGCTTGCACTTGAGACTTAATTTGCATTAGGATTAATGCTGGAATAAAAAAGGCAATTTGTTTTAATTGCATGAGCGTGGTTCCTGACTGCCTTGGCAGCAGTAGCCTGCACACACTCTTTGTGCCTTCTCCCACAGGGAGCAGTTACTCTGACATAACCTGCTGGACGGTATCTCCACAACCATCATAGTAAATATTTACCACCACAAAACCATCAAAATACATAACTCCTACACAACTACATACAATAATATGATGTCCTCCTCCTGAAGGACAAACACTCTTACGAAAACCAAGGACATGAATGGAATAACCATCCTCTTTCCTGACTTCTGGCAATGATAAGTAACCCTTGATTTCATGACTGAAACATGGCACCTGGTCACCGCAGGCAACTGATTGACTTCTTTTTAAGCAGCTTCAAGCTGACCATGAAGACAGATAAGAAGTCCTATAAGATTTGTTTCAAGGCATGCTTCCACCAGTAGCCCAGAAATCTGCCGGCCTGCTACCTACCAAGCAATGCCTGTTAACAGAGCAACTTCTCGAGGCACTTATCTGCTCTCAGAAGAGCAAACGTGTCTCCCCTTATGTTCAACGGTGACAAGATTGCATGTAGGTTCAGACCCCTCGAGAAAGTGCTCAGCATGATGAAGGAAATTAGCACTGAAGTCAGCAAGCCAACAACAATCCAGTTCTTCCATTCTTCTTCAAAATATTAACTTTTGCAGGCCAGGCCACATCACCACCAGTAAAAGCAGTATCTACTTCTTACCATTTTGGCCCTATTAATCTCAGACATATTAGCACACTCCTGAGATTTCTCACTATACACCTCAACATTTGTGGTTGTGCAATAACATGCAATTACATGGTGTTTTTTTTAAACCAACTAAAATAAAAACATACATTACAAATTCCAAGAAGAGATTATGCCAATAGTTTTGTTTCCACATTTTATTATGGTAAATGTCCTATGTTTTAACACATAATACACATTAGCTTTAAAAAGATTAGATACTCACAATTCCAGATATGTTTATGGATCTTTTTAAAATAGTAAATGTATCAGATCAGTTTGTTCCATGAATTCTGAACATTGCCTCTAGAGACTGCAAAGATGATAAAGCAATCAGATTTGGGACTGATGGGAAGGATTGAGACTTGTTTCTAATCTATTAAAGATTTCAAATAACCTATGCAAATGTAGAGCAGCACTTTTCAACTAGTAATATATCAGTTCTGTGTAAAAGTACGTTGTTTTCAGAATCCTGAAAACACATAAGTAATATAAAACTTAAACTTAAAATCCAGTGACTGCAAAAGAGCATTCTATTCAGCATAGAATTAAAAATAAAGCATCCAAAATAATATTTTAAAAGGTCTGAAAATATCTAATTCTTCGTAGGAAAGCAAGCTACGCTGTTTTTTTAAACCAATACTACACGTCTCTCGTCCTTGTTTTTCTTTGTTGCTGCGATGTAAAAGGTCCTAAATTGAACCTAGCTGGAAAATTACTACTTAGGAGGTAGAAACTTATTTTCTTCCAACAAAATGTGTTTTTACAGTATGTCAGAACTATAAAATGCTGTCCTGAGTCAGTTAGCACCATGTACCTCTTCAGATTTAACTCCTGGTAAAATTTAATGGCTAATGAATGATTTCCAGTGTGTGGACCTTATTTAGCACAGGACGCCCTAGTAAACGCACTAGTTATTTTGTCTAATTTGGTTGGAAGGATCCCAAACAGGACCACTACTTCAAAAGAATATTCTTTGAAGAATAATTCATGCACCTACTCCCCCCTGCCACCTGCACAGGTTTCTCCCAGCTGCGGGTCATTTTCCCGTGTCCTTTCAGGTGTTTATAAACGTGGTTCAGTGGTGACATTGCTGGAAGGGGGCTGGTTGGACCAGGTGATCTTGGAGGGCTTTTCCAACCCTAACGATTCTAGGATTGTTAGATGGCAGTGCCCTGGCTCCGTCAGGACTCACGTTACGGCACGTTGGGGGGGCACACGGGGCGGGTGAGGAGGAGGCAGAGACACGAGCGACGAGGACGGCCGGGTGCCATGCTGCGGGGACACCCCGCGGGGCGGCGACACCCGCAGCGCCGCCATCGCTCCCTGCCTCCCCTCGCCTCCCCCCCCCCCTCCCTCCCTCCCCGCTGCGCGCCCTCGCGCCTCCCCCTCCCGCGACGTGCGGGCGCGCGCACGCACCCAGGCGCACGCGCGCGCGCCCTCGCTCCGTGACCCATTTCGGCGAACAAAGGATCTCGCTGCAAGCTCGGCCCGGCACCTAAAATGGCGCCGGCGCCTCCCCCTCCCTCCCCCCCCCCCCGCCAGCTCCGCGCGGGCACCACAGAGACGGGGCGGGCCGCGCCGGCCAGAGCGGCGCCTCGCAGCGGCCTCTCTAGGCGCGTCCCGTCCCCGTCTCGGTGGTGCGCGGGCGCTGTCGCGTCATGGCGGGCGAGGGCGGCTCTGAGGCGGGGAAGGTAATGGCGGCGCGGCGTCCGGCTGCGTGCGGACCGGCGGGCTGCTTTCGCTCCGTATCTTTTTTATTTTTTATTTTTATTTCCACGCGCTCCTCCACAGGGCTTTCTCGTTCGGGGTGAAACGCTGTCGTGACCCTCGAGCCTTCTAAAGATCCATAACGGTGGTTGGAGTCGTAACAAACGATTTCACGTGTAGCAACAGGTGAAACCCTATTTTAAAAGGGCGCATCATAGATGTAGCATGGGTGTCTTAGCCAACAACGGCGGCGTATCGTATGACTTCTTCCAAAAGAGAGTACTTGAAATTGTTAGGAGATTAGAGCAGGCCTTTTTGTCCCACTTGTACAAAGGGATTGTGTGGAAACAGCTGACAACATAGATAAAATTATTGATGGGGGTTTCCTTACTTGTGTGCAAATCCAGCTGTTGCCAGAGGCTTGCCATCCCTCTTACCACAGTCGGGCATCGTTCACGGTGACTTCCCTCAAAGTTGCCAACCCTTTGTGGATGGTTTATGGTAGTATCCCATCTTTAAAATCCACTTTTTCCAACTACCAAAAAAGTTTAAAATCATTGTTAATGATTTTAGCTGGTACTGTTGCACGTGCAGTGTTTAATGATATTTAGTGGTTTAAAGTCAAGGGAATGGTTGAAGACAATTATTGCACCATCACTAACAGATGAATTAGGAGGAAGAAGAGCAGATTCATTACAGTTCAGGCACCTTCACTCTGACCATGTTGTTTTGAGGCCTCTGTACATGGAGTTTTCCATTCCTGCTTGTGACACCAATGTGCACTTGCAAGGGTGTTCGTCAGGTGGGAGATACGAGGTGTAATCAAGTTAGAAGATTCAGATCGTACTTAAGCCAGTGCAGGCATCTCAGAAATTAAAAACATACTTGTCAGTCCACAGTTGCGTGTATGCACGGCAATATGTAATTGCCATTTGAAAATTAAGTAGAAATTTGACAGTAAAAAGCTAGTGTGGGTTACAAATGTGAGGCAGAGTATGAAATAATTAGAGTAATTTTTACCAGTAGGTTCATTTTGAAATCCATTTGTAGTATATAGATGAATTTACATGAATAGCCCCTGTGTTTAGGCATACACGGGATTAGGTTAAAAATGATGTTTTTATTTTGTGTTTAATATAAGGTTCTTTGGTACCAGCATCTTCTCCAGTAATTTCTTTCACTTTTTTTTTTTTTAAAACACATGTATGTGCCTTTTCAGATATTAAAATTACAAGGCATAACCTTACCTGGTTGATTGTAACCTCACCTGTTATACAACCTGATGTATGTTGGTTTTGAACAAAGGAACTGGGCTCCTAAGGGTTTTCTCCCTTCCTTTTTTGGGGGAATGTAAAGGAATAAATGAAATAATCTTCAATAGGAAGGACAGAAGAACTATAAGCCACCAGGTTTATACAAAATGATGTTGCCTAAATCAGTTGCTAACTAATTTAAAGCAGTTCTTGATACAGCTGTGCATATTCGCTATGTATGGTTATCTTTTGCTCAAATATAAATTGATTTTGCTCAAATACAAATATATTCCTGGGAGCAGGAAATCATCCAGTTTTTATTGTTGACTACTAAGATAAGTCAGTTTTACAGGGAAATTGGCTACTTCTACAAAAGTAGTTTTTAATTCATATTTTAATGTGTTTTTTTTTCCTTGCAGTCCTTTAAACTCCTAGGATTTCTTGATGTTAAAAATGTCCCGTGTGCACGAGAATCAGTGCTCTATGGCTCAGTGGGATCTTTAGTTTTGGGTCTTGGACACTTCTTAGCAACCAGTAAGTACTTACTCCTTTTGTTTCTTTGTATGTGTTATTTGTAAGGAGAAATTCATTCTTTATTTCTATTAAGCATTATTAAAAATGGGAAGCCACCCTACTTTTTTCCTCTAATTTTTTGGAGCATTTCTGTTTCAGGTAGAGTGAAAAGATCCTGTGACGTTGCAGTTGGTGGCTTTATTTGCACAATGTTAGGATACTGGTATGTAAAATGCTTTTTGAATTTTGACAGACCTATGTTGGCTACTTTTGTGTGACTTTTCATACTGTTTTTGAAACTCCATAAATGACTTGCGTAGGTAACTGCCCTCTTCCTTCTCCCCCAAATCATCTTTAAGGGAAAAAAGTTCTATGCCTTCAACGTTTTATTTTCATGTATTTAAAAAACAAAACAGAATTTGCTCATTTGTTGAATTCTCAGAGATCAGACCATCCAGTTATCTCCTCCTTTCTTTTTTTCCTTCACATGTGCCATTCTTCTGCCCTAATTATAAAGGCAGGTTATTAAACGTTCACGAGGTTGAGATCCAAATTATGAAAGTGAGCGTTTTCCATTGGAATTGTATATCCTGTTTCTCAGTAGGAGCTGCAGGAGCTGCCTAATGTTTGCCTTAAAGAAATAGCAGGTACCTTAGTATTTTCATTATGCGTTATTTCATTGCGAATTTTACTAACATTATCGTATGTGCTTTCAAAATTTCAACTGGCTGAATAACTCTGATTTGATACTGTCACACATGTAAAGCAGGGAATCATGTTTTCTTTTTGTCTCCTCTAGGTTTTACTGCAGGTACAATTTAGCCAAACACAGGATCCGGCAACGAATGCTTAAAGAAGGAATGAGAAACAAAATTTTATTTGAAGGCAGTTCTTTTGATCCAGAAAAAAAACAAGCGGACAGTGAAAGAAGCAATTCATAGTCTGCTCTAGAAGAATCTGTGGGCTAATACGGTTTTGGGAGAAGGTGGTCCAAAAATGGTGGTGTTCCCTGTAAACGTGTGAGGTAACTGATAAATCATGCTGATTTTCCTAGAAAATTCAAGTAAGAAATTCACAGTGTTAAATCAGTATACAAGCCTTTCTTTGTTTCATGTATGTATGTATGTATATGACTACGTACACGGTCAGGAATGACCTCCATGGTTTTGGCTTGTTAAACATTTGGGAACTGATGTGGTCTGCTGCAGGGTCTTGGAGGATTAATGACAGCATTTTGGGACTGCTTTCACTTTATTTTAAACAGAATGGTTCATTTTAGCAAAGTTGTAATTACATCTCATTTAAATACAGGAAAATATTTTCATCAGCTCTTCTCTGAGTAAATGCATCTTTCAGTGCTGCTGGTAAGTGGGCTGTTTGTAAAAGAGGAGTATTTAAACAGTAAGTTAATGCCTTGCCTGTGCAAGGTGGCTATCAGTAAGTAGCTTTTGTAAGATTTCAGCTGCAGAGCAGTGGGCAACTTCAAATAATCTATATATACTGTGAACTTCCATCTTTGTCTGTGCAAAACAAAGAATAAAACCACACTTCAGGAGGAATCTCAGGTATTTGTGTAATATCTTTCGACTTGATTAAAAATCTTCTCTTTGAGACATTTCCTTAACAATTGCTGGAATAATAGTTATATTACTTATAAGTAGTAACGGTAAGCAGTTCATTGAAAAAGGCATGTTCTCTTAATATATTTTACTGTAAATCTTAAGATAAAAAATATAACTATATACTTTAAAGGAAACATTGTTTTATTGGGAAATAGTGTTAGATCTAATCGCATGTAGGCAAAAAGATGAACGATGGCATAGTATTCCTTTGCTTGTATGCTTCTGTCTGCACCAGTGAGAATGTTTTTGGTTTTGTTTTGTTTTTTACAAAATGATTTATAGTACATCATGTTACAAGCACCTTTTTGGTCTAAAGTCATTCACTGAGCAAAAATAGTATCCTCTACTTAGTCTGAGGGAGTTTGTGATCTGTCAGTGACTCAGGTTGGTGGCGGGCGTGTGGGGAGCGGAGTCCAGATGTAAACACCAGCATTGCTCTACTTAATTAATTTTGAAGTATGCTTGAGAGCACTAAACAAGCATGCTGTTTACACTAAGATAATTGAACTTTTACCCTCTCTGGTTTAGCTTCTTACAAGAAGAAAACAAACCTGTATTCTCTAGCATTTCTTTTTGTTCCCTATTCCTCCTGTTTCTTCGGGAGGAAATAAAAGAATGAAGAGAAGTTTTATGGAGAACTTTTAGTTCAATAATTTATATTAAAAAGTCTCCAGAGAGCATGAGTTAGTGCAGTGAAACACTCTCTGTCCTCACTGGAAAATTCAAGCTCAGAATTTAACACATAGCTAGCTCTAATTCACAAGATAAAACGTTTTCCCTAGTTTTATGCTAGGAGGTGAAGAGGAGAGAGAAGCTCCCTGTCTTTGGATTGTGTAGGAGGCGTTGCCTCATGGAGCCCTTTGAGTGGCAGTGGGAAACTGAGCGAGCCATGAGCAAGTACTTAGCAAGCTCCTATTTTAATACATGGTCGAGTTCTTTCCTATCTGACATAAGAAAAGGAGCTGCAACCTAAGCCGGGGGTCTTTTGGCTCTGAGGCCATAGTTCAGTTGGGGAGTTCAGAAAACAAAAGCATCCGGGTGAAAATCAGGTAAGTTGTTGAGAAAACGTGGCTTTGTGCTGACAGGAAAGAAGGCAGCATGCCTGTAAGGGCATCCTTCAGAATGCTTAAGTAGGGTGACCACAACGAGGGGAAAATGGCAGGGTTAATTTCTCTACAGCGTTAATTGGCTGTTGTTTTAGGCTACTGTATTTAAGGACATTAGGTCAATAGCAGCTTAACAACAGCATTAGTAATTCTGGCCAATAACGATCAAATTCTAGGTGTATCCGATTGCTTAAATCATCAGTCTAACGCTGCCTCCCTGTACAAGACATAAAATGAGTGTGCCAAATGCTAACAGAAAAATGGGGAAAGAGGTAATATGCAGGCAGTCTGGCCGACGTGTATGAGTCTCATTATTTAAAAATCGAGGTAAAATTGAGCCAACCAAAAGTCAGAACCTTTGCAGAATGGGGAGTGTTGGGGAGAGGAATCTGTGAGCAGGACTCAGCTGGCAGGAAAGGGGAGGGTCAGCAACAGCAGAGGAAAGAATGCAGATAGTTAAACATGGCACAAAAAAAAGGCTGACAGCTCTTCAGAGTGCCAGCTACAGCTGCTTCTGCACCCGCTACGGAAGGTGGATTGAAAGTGACTGATGGGTGACAAACCCCTGTTGAAAGGATGAGCAACTTTGTGAGGGACAGGACAAAACCCCAAAATCTCTATTAGCTGTGGTAAATTAAGATAAATACACACGAGAATAAAGATTATAGTAACTCAGCAGAAGTAATGTTCAAAAACAAAGTCCTAACTATTTCTTAAATTAGTGAGCTGTATTCTTATTAATACTTTCTGGGTTTTGTTTTTTTTTAGCTAAGTCATTCATAGAAATATGTAGCATGCACCTCTGTTTTATTATTGGACTTTATATCTCTGTTGCTGCTAGTGACAGATGTGATAGCTCTTATTTTATCAAGGTTCAAAATACTCCTCAGATTAATAGATAGCTAACACAGAAGAGAAATAAAAGTATTGAATATGTTTTTCTGCACTCTGAATGAGTCCAAAAAAGGAGAGAATGAAGTGTAACACCTTTAAACTTAGAGACCACTGGAAAAAAATCCTCTTTATTGCACTGACAGTTACCTTATTTGGTCACTAAACTATGATTGACCAGAACACATCTTTTTTAATCTCTGAAGTTAATAAAATTCTCCCTACTTTAAAGCAACCTAAAATACCACCAAAGTAAACAAATGGGTCTGTGGCACCTTGCTCCCTTCCACACCTTAGCCTTCCCACTCCCAGCAGTACTGATACTCTTGGAAGAAGGAGTTTGCCAGCTCTCCTCCAGCAGCATTTCACTCTGCGCGCCTCACAGTGACTGGAGCACACCGCACAAGGGGGGGGACATCCTCCGAGCCTTTCAGGCACAAAGTCTCTGTCCAGGCACCAGGCAGAAATGTGGCAAAATAAGGTTAATTGCCAACTCTGTTATTGGAGGTGTGTGTGAGATCAGATTGCCTCTGCTCTCCAGAATCATTTGCTATAGCAAATGTAATGTTTCAGCCATCAACAATTGTACAATTGTGACACGCTCAGAACCTAAATTTTTAAGTTGACAACAGAGGCAATTAAAACTGTTGCCCCAAACTTGTCAGTTACATCTTTACCCAAGCAGAGATTTTTAGGAGATGTTGGCTTTGCTTTCTTGCTTCATTTTGCAGGCTTCCAAGCTATTTTGTATATTGCCACCCAACCCAAGTCCTGGAGTGTTGGAAAGGGAAGTTCACCTGTCATTCAGAAATGAGTCTGGCTTTTGGTGGGGTGATTTCTTTTTAGGGGGGAAGTACATTGGTTATTTTTGGTGTAAGCAACACAGCCGACAATGGAGCACTGTGTGAACTTGGTTGTAATGAGTTCCCAAGTGAAAGAATTATCTCAGCTTAATACATTAATTTCCATGCTTTTCCCATTCCTGTATTCAGGTTCTTAGGTCAAGAGCTTGGTGATTACTAGTGAAACTTTGAAGCAAATACAGTAAAATTACCATGAAAAATTGGTTAGAACAAGGTTCTTAGAGCATGTTCAGAAGATGAGGATGACAAGCTTTTGATCAATTCCTTTGAATTTGAAAAATCAAGAATAAATATGTCAGAAGTAGAGCTGCGTTTTAGTCAATGTGACTAGAGGCCTTGGAACGTACATCATTCTTTAACTGAAAACATTACGCTCAGCAAGTACAGTTGGTGAACCTTCAAAGGGGGCAGGGGAACAGGTGGATGAAGAGAAGAGAAGGTAGAGCCTTGGATGATGTGAGTAAAATGTAAAGTCATGGGTAGCAAAACCCTGGCTAAAACTATTCTTGAGCCCCAAACCTTTTCATGCATTTTCTGTATTTTTTCTGTATGTGTATCATAGTTTGCCCAAGAGTAGTCCAGCAGAGGGTCTGCCTGCTGCTGTGCGAGCAGGTCACAGTAGCCCTATGACTTGTTTAAAGATTGAGGGCACTCCTGTTCTGGGTGCTGAGGATGGTAGTTTAACCCTTCCAGCTTCTGTCATCTGTCATGAGCAAGACGGGCACAGCCCTCAACTTTTCTGGACGTGCCAGGAGCCTGCTGGGAGTACATCGAATTTACCCTGGGAGCAGACGGTTACCATTATGGAGCTCTTTTTCTTCAGACTGGCCAAGCACCAATAATGCACAGACTGTATATTGTGGTGATGTCGTTAACAAAACCAAAGAATCCCCTTCTGTCTTCATGCTCTGAATAGAATGAAATACATTCTTTGATTATTTTTTAAGCTTGTTATCAAATGCTGTTTCAAGGAGCAGCTGTGTGCCCTCAGCCAACATGGATTCTCTTCCCCAGATCCTGATCTCTCCACTGATGGCAAACAGCTTGTGATCAGCTCCAGTGATCGTGGTGTGTATTTATCTACAAGAAGTCCTGGCCTACAAGGCCATGTAGACATGCATGACAGGCTTTTGAAGTTCACTTGGAAGCTATGTGACTGTGGCTAATAATCACTTTTTTTTTTGATCTGGATCAAGAGTTCTTACCACGTTTACCTCTGCCAGGCAATCAAATCCCGTGAGAGATCTTTCTCTACCACCTCATCACTGTAACACTTTGCACAGATGCTTTGGAAAGGGGGTGAGATCCATTTGACCTCTTTGCCTATTTCTGTTGCTTCTAAGCAAATTCAGTCAGGAGCCCACAACCCCAGCCACGGGCATATTTTGGATATGTTACTTAAAAAATTTTTTTAAAAAGGTAACATCCCCTCCCAGTCAAGAAACATTCAGGCTCTGGATGAAATAGTAGCAATATCAGTGAAGGTATAAAGTCGATAAATGATTTATTATTGGGTGGAAACAATAACACAAACAGCTGTTGCAGTTCTTCAGATCCAACATACAGCAAAATTTTCCAACAGCCAGTTCTCAGTAAAGAGATTCTCTGTTCAGGCACCCTAAAGAAATCTGGAACTACCAGTGATTTTTACATGCTTTGCTTACAGCATATTCATCCAACATCTGAAGCCCTTGCGGGTCATCCTGAGGCAGTGCTGGGAGACCATGACAAGAACTTGATTTACTTGGTTTGTTAGATCTGATATTATCTAAACACAATGTTCTTTAGTAGTCCTCTACTCAAACTCCCAGGTAAAAAGAGCTCAGCTCTTTCTTCCTGAACATCAGAATGTCCCTTCAAACCACTACCACGGAGAGCTTCGTACACCTGCTAACAAGCAAGATGGGCTTTTCAACCCAGAAACCCATTCACCGTTTCTAGTCATCACTTTTTATGTCACTGTTCATTCTTCTGGGAACACCATGTTTTGGCTTGTATGGCTCTACCACCCACGTGTGTTCTTGAGATCTCCACCTAAAGCAGTCGATGACCCAGGTGGTCTTTTTCTCCATGCTCCACCTGGTACGAGGAAAGAGGAGTCCACACGTTCAGGATGTGGCAGACACAAGGCATTTAATACCCCGATCAAGACTAGGCGTTTCGGTCTGTCTGTTTCTCTGTTGCTGTGTCGGGCCATGGGGAAGACCACAACATCTTGATCTTGTCACAGAGCATCTGAGCGGGTCATACAGTGCTTTCTCTCCTACCACACAGCCAGAAGGCCTCTGCCGCACAGTGACAAGCATGGCTCAAGCTGAGTGAAGGATGCACACAAAGGATGCATCCCCACTCTGTTTCAGGAGCTCTCAGTCCCTGAGAACTGCAAGGCTGCGACAGATGTGCTGCAAGCCGCACGTTTTTATTAAATTGCATACTCCTGCAGTTGCAAAGCAGACAAAACTGGGAAGAGTCCTGTTACTGATCTATCAAAACACCTTCCGTCTGCTGGTTGTCTCCAGGAGGATCCCTATTAGCTGCAGCTCCTCAGATACAGCCACCATTCAAGGAGGAAACCATTTGCTCCCTTCCCCCACCAACCCTCCGGTTGCTTTCAGTAGCGTAATTTTCACTGTTTAGTTTTGGAACTAGAGGGTGATGCTTGTATTTAGTACTTGCTGGGTAGTCTCCTTTCCAAGGCAGTAAGTACATATAAAAGCAAGTTCACTCCTGAAAACATCCATCGCCTTCAGTTTCTGTAATAGAGTCTGCAGAAAGAAGCCGTTGGAATCCATCATTTCCCTTTCATGGCCGTTACTCGAAAAAAAAAAAAAAAGAAAAACGATGGCAAGCTGCCAAGCCATGGAGGCACATAAATATCCCGGGGCTGAGCCAGCGCCGCTGCTGCAGTAATAGTAGCAGCCCCTGTCTGAAGAATGCCTGGGAGCTGCCAGAGAGGCTCTCCTCTGGCAGCGCCTCCCGTTCCCAGCATATGGCCTCCGCGTTCCTCTCGCCGCCCAGGAGATCGCGGGCTTTCCTCAGAAAAACCCGGCTGCCCCCTGCCCTGTGGACTCGAGCACTGGATTACGATGCTCCTTTTCGCCTCGTTCCTTCAGGGAGAAGGGATTCTGCGGCAGCCACGTATCGCGGCGAGCCCGTCGTCGGCTCGAGCACCGGAAGCCTGCGTAGTGCTCAGCGGCCCCTGCTCCTCGGAGATCCTCCCCTTCTCTTTGTGGAAGGGAGCAGGCAAATTCCTGTGAAGAATATGGCTGAAAGAGTGCCTTAGGTCTGGAACCCAAATGCTTTTTGTAACATTTAACTATTGCGTTCTCTGATGTGTAAGTACTGAAGTAGTTTTTGTTACTCTAGCGCGGTCTCCTCCTCTGAGATCTCCCAGAGCCAGAGGGAAAATACACAAGACATTTAACTTGCACAAGTCATTTATGTCTAATATTTATTTTTGAGGTGCTTGACTTCCTGTTTAACAATTCAGTAACACCCATGATGATGATGATGTAGCTGCCTGTGCAACAGAGCGCACAGCAGAGGCTGGGAGCCAGGCGGCTGACTAACGCCCTGCAGAAACAGTGCTTACAGTGGCCGCCAAGTTGAACGTGGGCCAGCAGAGAGTTGTCGCTGCAAACACGGCGTGTCACAGGCTGGGCTGCATCGGGGAGCACGTGGCCAAGAAATCAGCGGGAGCGCTCGCCCCCAGTACACGACACTGCGTGCAATAGTGCTGTCCAGCTTTGGCCTCTTGGCCAACGGAGATGCTGAAAAGCTGTGGAGGGTCCTGTGAGGTGGTGGTAGAGCCAGAGTGCATGTCCTCTGGAAAAAAGGTGGAAGGAGTTGGACTTGGTCCGAGGAGGAGCAGGCTGTGGGGTGATATATAATAAATAACTGCCTAAAACGATCTGCAAGGCAATTGCAAAGATGGATCCAAACCCCTCTTGGTAGTGGCAGATGATGTAGAGGGAGCAATGACCACAGGCTTGGGAGCGTCAGAGCAGGCGGCTGGACAAAACCTTTTTTGCCAAGAGGGCAGTGCAGCACCGGGATGGGCTGCCCAGGGACATGAGCTTTCTGTCCTTGCAGGTTTTCAAGGCCCCGCTAGACACAGCCCTGCTGGCCCAGCTGAGTACTAGCGTCCGTCCTGCTTCAGCTGGGAGGCTGGGCTACATCTCCAGAGAGCCCCCGTGAGCCACGTCGCTGCGATTTGGTGACTTAATGAGAGATGGAGAACCCACAAAATGGTGCAGAGGACCACCCACCCAAATAATCTCCCATTTAGGTTTCAGAGATTTAAATCCTCAGCACTCCCCGGCTGTGTTGGAGGCCCCAGAGCACCGCAGGTGCTGATGGCAGGGACCACGCAGCAGAGAAGCCGTGTGTGTGCAGTGCAGGTGTGATCGGGCTCTGGGTGCGTAGCTCTGCTGCTCACACCCCACAGGTGATGCTGTGCGTGGATCCCCCCCCCCCCCCCCCCCCCCAGCCAACTCAGCTATTTCAGAATCTGGCTTCTTTCTCAGCATGTGAACAAACTGCAAGTATTTATTCTTTCAGAAAAAAGTATTAAAAGCCCCTCCAAGAAGACTTACTCATTTCCTCTACCCCCTCCTCTACTACCTTCTTACCACAAAGGCAAAAGTCCTTTTATAACACAAGGGCTTATCTTATCAGCTTGCTCAACAGCCCCACAGAGCTGAAAGTTCAGCAGAGCCCAAACATAGCTCCAGCCTGTGTCACAAAAAAAAAAAAAAAAAAAAAAAAAAAGAGAATCAAGTCCTTTGTGTGTCTCTCACCTTGTAAACAATTACTGGTACTTGAAGCATCCAGGTACAACAGGGGAATTCTTTCAGGGAGTGCTCAGTACTGACGAACCTTTTTATTTTAAAACTGCTTCAGGCACCCGCACCATTTCAGAGCCAGTGCTCCCCTCAAGCACACATCTCCCCCCTCTAATGCAAGTCAGTTTGTTGGGAGAACCTCCAGAGCAGAGTGCTAGAAGAGTTAATGTAGGCGAATGTGGCAGAAGCTAAGGCCTCGTTCAGACCAGAAAACGCATACTGGTGTTTTTCTGCCACCTCAGTTATCACAGGTGTCCCAGTAAGCAGCAATAATAATCTGCCGCTGATGAGGCAGCAGATCCAGCATCATTATTTTGTGTAAATTGCATCTTCCTTTGACTATCGCCTCATGAAACTTCTCTAAGTGTGAAAAAGTTTGGCTGAGCTCTCTTACCCCTAGTTTCAGTTTCAGTAACTTTTAGGACCACAATGATTCTGCAAAGGTTGTTTACTAAAACGTGAAACAGAACAAAAACAAAAGCTTGCTCTAAGATGACGCTGGTACGGAAGGACCAATGGCCGTGAGCCAAGCATTAGAAATTGTACTACAAGTTTTCTACATTTGCCTTTGCTTTTTCCCTTTTGAAGTTTACAATATAAGTGTTTAGCATCTTTTCTTTTAAGCTACCACTGAGTTTATGTAGCTATTTACTCCTTGCTGAATCTTCCTGCCGCTCCCAGCACTGGCAGAAAGACGAACTGAGGCGAGTCCCATCCAGACTAACTGCTGGCCAAGTCCTGACTTCAGCTGACTGATTCCCTGCAACTGCCAGCTCCAAAAACGCCGCTGCACTGGAGGAGGCGCCTCAGTGTGCACGCACTCTTCTGCTAGTAAAATACAGAGAGGCCTCCTTCTCCCTCCACCTAAACGCAGTCACTTTGTCTAGGAGTAGGTGAGCTCTGCATGACAAGGGGCGCTGCTCTAACTTCACCACAACGGGTCTGTTAACACTTGAGTTGTAAAGCTGCTCTTCTAAATTTCTGCTTCCCTTGCAGTGGTGTTTTGTGACAACCTACAGCTGTCCCCATCCTCTGCATTGTTTCAGGCTAAAGCTCTACAAGCTGTAGTACAGGCCACGGCGTATGCACTTCTTCACTCGTGAGTCTCAAATTTGGCCGCTGAACATCTGCAGAGGTATTAAAGCACCTCACATCTGTAACTGAGCTCCTTATCTTGGGGCTTAGTCTGAAGTTGCACTTTTAGAAAGCACTGGCCTGATTTTCCAAAAGGTCATGGATAGGGAAACTTCCATATCTTAGGAGATGACTTCACTGGCTATTTACATTAAACACATAGATAGTGTTATAGTAAGAGGTTTGGAAAAACTAGTGCCTTACACCACAGCTTTTTTTTTTTTTTTTAATCCAAGTGGCATGGGCTGCACTAGGCATTGCCAGAATGCTGGTTTCATCACTCCCACTGTCAGAAAGATTGGGCGCTATTGAGGGAGAAAAGCAATTTCCGTAAGTTTTAGCTGATCGGGAAACGTTCTGCAATAGGCACCCAAAGGAACTTGTCCCGTGTGGAGGTGCCACCTGCATCGATGATGACGTGCACACATGCTCGCCAACAACACTGCTGGGGACTTCCCATGCAGCCCAGCAGTGCAGCACCGGGAAAGGCTAGCTCATTACAGCAGAGCCTGGCTTTGAGGACAGGGATCGCGTAAGGCACCCCACGGCAAAAGCCAAACCCCGACATCCCACAGGGAAGAGTCTGTTTTCAGGCACCTGCGTGCTTCGGGGTGGGCCTGACATGCACAGAGCCCCAGGGACACGGCCCCTTGCCAACACCAGCCCGTCAGGGAAGGACCCGCATTCACCCTGTGCGTACCCCAGTGACTGCTACCAGCAAGGGCTGAAAGGCCGCGAGCACTTCGGTTTGCTTTTTAAATGGGAACTACCTGCCCAGCTGCCCAGCGCAGCCCTGCCGTCAGCTCAGCCAGGCACGCAGGGCCCCATCCCCTAACGCAGGGCAGCTGCAGCACGAAGTGCAGGCAACTCCACCAGGCTGCTACAGCTGCTAACGTGAGCACAGGCAGCATGCCACAGCACTGCTGCCACAACCCCAGGGGCAAGGCCCTCCACATTTGAACAGCTTTCGGAGCCCCCACCCGCACCCTATGCTACGTGCCGCTAGCATGTGCAGCACCGCTACCAGCAGCACAGCTGCCGCGGTCCAGGCGCCCTGCCTCGTGTAAACAAGTCCTTATAAGCTGGGAGTTGCTCAACGTGACAGATGGCCCCGGCCTCCCATCTTGACAACATACTGCTGGGCTTTCCGTGCATTTGTGTAGCCACTAGATTTCCCTTTTTTAACCCACAATTATTTTAATATTAGTGATTGCCTAGGTAACAAGCCCTTCTCACTTTAAAATAGATGCCTTTCATGAGAATAATCGGAGCTAACTTGAAGGCTTTTTCCTTCACGGATAAACTCGGGCTGAGGAAAGCCTTACCGAGGGTCTCTGTCTACTGTGATAAAGCATTTAGACTTTCTGAAACTATTTCTAGAGTATTTAGGCTTCCTGAATTAAATGTACCTCCATGATGCTTAATATTGGAATGTCGTGATTTCTGCTTCTCAGAGCCCAGACAGCACATAGTGCTGAACGAACAACTTAAAGCATCTTTTCCTCAGGCAGGAGTATTACTACATACTCCTTTGGCCTTTGTACAACGCTTAAAGCCCTTCCTCTCAGTTGTGGCATTATTCTGTAACACCGTATGTTGAATAGAAAACAAAACATCCCAGACTTTTGAATTAAAATACAAACTTTACAACCACATAGTAAGCGTAGGCTCTTATATTTAAGACTATATAATTCTATAGAGTACCAAAATAAGCAAAGGATCAGCACTCCATACAAAGTGTTAGGTTCTTGGGAGGAAGGTAGAGGGGACATGGAATTTAATTACACTAATGTTGTTGTTTTTGTCTAAAGAAAATTCCATTTCAGCAAAAACAGAGTTGGGTTTATATTTCCCATATTTCTAGTTCATTAAATAATGCTTCTTTAAAGACAATTTACATTTTTCTTGTTCAAAGTAAAGGGATGATTTAAAGCAATATTAACAAGGAGGTGGTGCTGTTAATGTTTAATGTCAATATGCAATGTCATCTGCTATAAAGGCTAGAAGAGCAACACAACTTTATCTGTACTTCCAGACTATATCGACTAACATTGGAGGAAAGTTTCAAGCACACTACGCTGCCTCTAGGTCTACGCTGCTGCTGGTAAGCCTCTGCTAGTCTGTACACTGCCACTAGGAACTCGGCACACTGCTCCCACCTCCCCGCTGCTGGCAGTAATGCCTTCACATGTATACTGTCAGTCCAATTCACAACTGTTACGTCTCTCCCCTGGTGCTAGGATGCAAGTAAATCATTAGCTAACATTACCACTACAGCATTACAAAAGCGCAAGTCTGAGCAAAATAGCAGTTAAAACAAATTGAAGCGCTCTGTTCCAACTCCGGGTTTCGTTCTGCGACAACCCTCCTTCTGTCCCATTCCCCGGGGCGGTTTCTTCCCCCACTCCTTCCCTGGCTTCTATTTTACAATAAATAGATTTAAGTGGATTTACATGATGCAACTCAAAAGACTTTTGCCCTACACACATAACCATGTTAAATTGTGAGATTATACATGTGATACATCTCTAACAGAGCAACCACCAGTTTAGAGTTGTAAAGAAACACAAGTTATTTCAGCATGTACACAGTAATGAGTTTAGAACTGTCCAACATCAGCACTTCCATACATTCTCTTCCTCTTTATAGCCTTAAAGGGATTTTAGACCTTGATGGCGACAATCCCAAAACAAGAGTAAAATGAATTTATTTTATTGCAAACAAACGTCTAGAGTTAAATTTCTCCACCCACTTTCTTTAAAGAGAAAAAGGAATCAGCAGGCTACGGAGATACACCCATTTGAGAATTGACATGATTAAAAATTAGATATAAAATGGGTGACTCACAGTTTCATTAGCTTACAAAATGGTGGAGTAACTACTACAAGCACACTAGGTATACAGTATTTTGTGGGGAAAGTTATACAGACACACAGCTAACTTCATATAGATCCCATTAGACAACTGGATTTACAACAAGTTTTGTTTAATAAGAAATGGGCAAAGCCAGCTTCTTTTCAGAATCAAAATGCAGAACAAATGGAAAAGAAATTATGGTGGTGTACCTTCACAAGTTTGAGCCTCCACAAGTAATGCAACCAAAGTTTTACAACTTTAAAGAGCTTCTACATACACTCCACCTTCCCTATTTAGCTCCAGGTTTCCTCTTTGCCCCCAACATCTTATTGAGCTCCAAATGTTACAAAAGAAGTCCTAGTTATTGCCAGAAACTTTTACCTCCCCCTCCTCCCCTCCCCACCCTGAAGCTTTATAGAGAAGATGGAGTGTAATACGGAGCTTTACAGTATCTCATGGCATTCGTGAGGGCTACTCAGGAGCCTCCACACGAATCTGGTTGCTAACATTTCGATCGTATTGTGACATGACTCACGACTGTTTCTTAGAAATCGGGGAATGGGGAAAAAGGAGAAAATTCTTTAATAAAAAGACACCAGGTACAAAGCAACGTTTTACTTTTGTTGTGGTAAAAAAAAAGTCACATTTTACAGATAAAATGTAGAACCCTGAAATACTGACACATTCTCTTATCGTGCACAATGCTGAGGTTCTCTTACGAATCACTTTAAAACTGCAATTAAAAATGTACAAAAAAAGAAAAGAAAAAAAATCAACCCACAAAGCTTCTAAAAAAGGAACCCGCAGGCACTTCCTCTTGTGGAATGTTTAAAAAGTTAGCCTACTAAAGAAAACAGTCGACTTCTTGTGAAGGTTTTGGAGAAATATGTATCAGTTCATTTATTTGGGTATTCAATAGTATCCTTGGTGATAATGCTGACTCCATGGCTTCTGACCCCAGAATTGCTGCAATAAATGGACAGATAGTTAATTTTAACATCTTACAGAAGAAACACCTTTAACAAACATGCACTTCTCCTGATTCAAGTCCTCTCAAACAGCAGCAAATTCCTAAAGAACTGAAGACAGTTAAGTTCACAGTAGCAACATGAAGCCAAATATTTCATACCATTAGGACCAATAAGCCACGGCTGATATTTGATACGTCAAGACAGATTAAGCTTTGCAGAGAAAACTATTTATAGCAATATTACCTGGCATTAGAAGATTATGCTATCCAGTTCTGATTACACATCTACTTCTAATTATTTCAGCCAGCATTTTCAAACACTCAAGTTAACAATCAGTGAAAAGGAACAAGTTTAGTTGTTATTACTTACACCCTGCTGCCACTGGTTGTAGCCCTGAGATTGGTTTTTGTAGCCACGATTATTTCCCCTTCCTCTGAAGTTCTGAAAGAGGACAACAGTTTTGAACTACTGTATCTGTGCATATTTTTCAGAAATACACCACTACCAAGTCTTTCTATTGACACCAGAAGATCACGTACCATACGTCATCTTCCAAACACAAGCAATCAGGTCTAGGCTGAAGAATTAGAACAAAAACAATGCCAAAAGCCCCCTCCAAGCAACTGCTTTTTAAAACATGGGGCAAAACCACCAAAACTAATAAGTCAGCTCAAACTATTGTTCCCAGTGGTCTGGAAAGCTGGCTAATCCAGTTTTGACTCACCCTATTTCCAGCTGCTAAACTGCACCAGGACAACTAAAAATACTAGAGCTTGCCTATTTTTAGTTAGGAAAGGCTGTAGTTGTTACAAGGATGTTATCTGATCAGACAAAAGGATACGGGTCATGCAACTGAAAATAGTTCGTCCACAAAACTTTAGATAAAACACAGTATTTCCCCTGTTTGTCAGCATCAGACAAACCTAATCTATGTTTACTAGCTTGGGCTCCATCTGCTGGCTCTTCAGTAATCAAAATTATGTTTTCAAGTACTTCCACTAATATTCCATCAGTTAAGACTGAAGCAGGCACGTCCGTAATAGGTGTTTGACATCAGACACCAAAGCAGACTCTCTCCAAGGCTATTTCCAGAAAGCTCTAAATGCTCCTTGCTTTACTTTCAACTTGAAGATACACCTTTGACCCTAGGGCCAAACAACGGTTATTGCTATTGGGGGTCAGGTGGGGACTTGCAGGGGAGGGAAGAGGCAACAATAAAATATACATTGTGCATGAAACTTGGTAAAGTTACAGAAATACCTTTTTTTTTTTTTTTACCTATTCTTTCTCACATAGGCATTTGCATGCCTTGCGTAGCAGAACAAGCAGTGCCCAGTTCCAGCTCAGCTGAAGGTGCAGAACTAAACCAGACCTGAGCGTTTGCATCCTACATCAATTGCAAGAGGCAACTCTTACCTGTCGAGCACCCAGAACCAGGAACTGCTAAATGGAACCCAAGCCTAAAAACGTTCAGCTTAACAGAACTGAGGTAGTCTTACCAGGAAACTGCTGCATCAGTGTTCGAGTTTAAGACAAATGTTTAGAGCTCTAGGCATGTGCACAAAACTAGAAGCTAGACCTCTTACTGTGGAATTAGTGTACCACAACAACTAAGTCTGCCGCAATTCACAGCTACCAAGCCTTTCACACAGCGCTGTCCACAACACTGCCCAGCGACTGTTAAGCCCTCCCCAAAGCATTACCTGGTTGTAGTTTCCCCTGTTGGGCATTCCACCTCTGTTATAGTTCCCTCTGTTTGAGTAGCCACCTCTGCTTGGAAAGACAGGGCCACGAGGATACGGGTAGCCAATTGCGCCGCTGCTGCCACCGCCGCCGCCACCGCCTCCGCCACCTCGCTGAGGCATGTTGCCTCCCCTCCGGTTGTATCCACCACGATTGCCAGGGACTGCAGGGAGAAAGGCACTCAAATCAAGTCACTGTTAGGTCTTCAGTACTTCTTATAGGAAGATTGTTCAAAATAAGAGCACAATGATGTTACAGAAATACGTAGCCAAGTTCAGAACAAAGATTTCAGTGCAAAGATTTCAGGTCACTTGGTCATAGTAAAGAAATATAAGCATATGAAACCCCTCTAATAGCGCCTCATGCACGAGCAAACAACAAACCCACAACAGGGACTTGGACATTGTGTCTCAAACCACATGAATAGCATTAAAAGTGAGGATCATCATCAAACTCCTGGATGAAGTTGTAAAATTAACTTTGCACTAAATGTCAGGGTATTAAAAACTTCCTGGAGTTGAAATCAAGCTTACCGCCACACAGTAAGTGCAAATGAAGTACTACACAATAGTTTTTTTTGCACAGCAGGTACAGTCTCCAGAATTTACAGGCTTATTTCTAGGCTCACCTCCTCCTCTGAAGTTGCCACGCATGTTGAATCCTCCACGTCCCCTCTGACCTCTATTAAACTGATTTTTATTGCTCTTCTTGTTTTTCTTTGAGCCAGTGTTCTGTTTCTTTTCTGGCGGAAGAGATTTCTTACTTTCTTCTTTATATTGTTCCAAGAGCTTCTGAGCTTCTTCTTTTTGCAACTCTACATAGATTATTTCATCAAAACATTCTGCTACCTCTGGCAGTGTGAAGTTCCCTATAATTGCAAAAACACTGAGTATTCAGCATCTCCATTCAGCTACAATTCAATCTGTATTTAACCACCTTTCTCCCATTCTGCCTCCCACCCCCTGCATTCCCTCAGCATAGGGACAAGATTAAGTAATTTGACCATTTTAGATATGTAAGAGTGACAAAAGAAATAAACGGGTCTCCATGGAGTTGCCAGTACTGTTCCAAACCTTGAAAGCATTCTGCCTATATCTTTTTTTTTCTTTTATAAGCCTCCACTCAGAACACCAGTTTCTGCCAAATGTCACTTAAATAGGGCACTTTATGCCAAGACAGCTTTGTGCATCTGCATGAAGCATATCAGCATAAATGAGTAGTGTTAAGGACTGCAGCAGAGGGAACACAATATAGTGTTGTCCTACAAGTTACAGTAGTCTTCCAGTTTTGTTTAAGTACAACTGTTTAAGATAACGTGAATTTTTAGATTTCAGGTTTACTTAATCCTTTAAGCAGATACTCAGCATCCTAAAACACAGTATAGGATTATGTTCCATGCCTTTCATTTTGAGAACTGCATGCTCTGGAAGATCTTTTCCCTCCACCTCTGCCTTCTTTTGTGTTCTTTGCTTGTAGTCTTCATCTTTTGGGCAAACAACAACTGCTTTGCGCTGGAAGCCTGCAAACAGGCACATTTTTCTCCTCTGCGCAGCTGCAGACACATTTGTCTGAAAAAAATGCAGTAACTTACTACACGTAGCTGTCATTGTAAGAGTTAAGGAAGTCAACTTATGGTGTATAGACTTCACTTCTACAAGAGCTTGCAATGAAGTTTACATATAACTGGACATAAAGATGCTGCATAATGCAAAGTTACGAGCTCATATCCAAGTGTTACAACACTATGCCTCCCACATCCCATAAATCCAGAGAAGTTCAGACAAGCATTTGTAGCAGTATCTCAACTTTGTGCCCCCGGAACCACTATTACGTCAGTTAAGTGCAACAACTGCTATTACAACATAACTTTAATCCCATTTAATTACTACGCTAGAGTCTATAACAAAATTCCAGAACAATTTTTTACTGAAGCTTCTACCTGATCCAAAATGAAATTCCGCTTCTTACGAGCTGCAATCTCAATGAACTTTCCAAGACACTGTGGAGCTCTCTGCAACAGTGTGTTAAGTTTTCCGGTGTCTGCCATCTGACGCTTAAAACCTGCAACCTATAGAGATTTCCCAGAGTTAGTCCTTAGAAGTAGTCCTTACATGCATGGTTCAAATTTTGTTTTACTCAGTGCTCTTCTCATCTGGCCTCAAAGGTTATTAAGGCCACAGCTACAAACTCGTAACTGAAATTCCCAAAGCCTTTACAAGCTGTACAGCTTTATAAACGAAGAATCTAGGTGAATCAATGCAGCTGAATCTAAGGTATGCTCATCACCTTCAAAAAGCTGCATATTCTGAGGACCATGACAAATAAATGGAAATACTTGAACTTCTTATACAGTACAACAACAATAAAAAAACTTCAGAATCCTGCTGAGAAGTAGCTCAGCAAGACAGGAGACATAGTGGTCACTAGCAGTCACAAACATCTGCTTCTTTAATTTCTTAGATCCAAGAGAATCCCGTGGCAGCCAAAGACCTTGGATTCACAACAACCCTTTAACATACCAAAATGCAAAAGGCTGTATTATCACTTACCATCATTTTGTCCATAATAGTATTTGTCCCAAGAATGTTGTATTTCCCAGGATTTGCTGCTGCATGTTTAGTAACCCATGTAGTCTTGCCAGCTCCAGGCAAGCCAATCATCATCACCACCTATTACGACAGGTTCTATATTTGAGATACTAGTTCACAGATCTTTAATACGCAACTAAGACTAGCAAGTATAATGGAAATTGAGTACGGGGAAAAGAATCATGGGATACACCAAGTATTGAAGTCTCCAAGCCAAAAGGGAAAATTTCTATTATAGTATATTTAAACTCCACCACTTCTGTTCATCTCTGCCTCAACAACTTTGAGATCAAATAAGAAACTTACCTCACAATCTTTCTTTTGCTCAGGCCCCTTTGGTCCTCGGACCCTGTCCTCCAGGGGGACCTTCTGGATGAAGGTGTACTCTTCAGGTACAGGAAAGTAAGGTTCCTCCTTCTGACCAAAGTTGAACTCAACCGCACAGTTATGGCAGAGAACATGTGGGAACAGTGGGCGCCCATCAAGAGCTTCCTTACTGATTTTGAATGCGACGCCGAGCTCTTGTCCGTTCTTGGAGTATGAGAGTTCCACTTCATCACCATCAAAGTTCTGTTTTGCAGACAAAGCATTAGTTTGCACAAAGACACCTATCTTGTGTTGTAAAAGCCACATTAGCCATTTCACTATACTAGTTGCATTCACTTGACTTGTATAACCACTCATATCATGAAGTAAATCCTTAAAGGCTTTCTCTCTTAAATTGATCAAATTGATCACAGTCTCTTATATTAACCATTTCCTCTTAAAATGATCTTAACATCTGAGTATTTAAAGCCTTAGAAAGACATTGCCTGTGAATATGAAAAAAGTTGAGAGCAGCAACTGTTGGCTATACATGCTATTTCCACCTCCTCCCTGTATGTTAAGCAGCTTGTCTTGCTCCAAGTTTTTGGTGATTTCATTTACTGCTTCCCACAAAGCAGCCTGAAAATGCAAGGATGTTTTTCCTCAAGAGAAAATTTAAGAGAAAACTTACAGCAAAACATCCAATCACATCATTTTCATCAAACTTCTCACCAAAGTCTTCAGTCTCACAATTGCATGTCTTTATTCCTTTTAGAGAATATCCGTAAGAAAATTCTTCTTCACCTGAAGAAGAAATGTAAACTAATTTTAACATGCATTTTTATCTAGAAATGCAGTCATTTTACAGCTACTTAAATGAACTGTTTTCCAGGATGTTTTTAATTGATGCTAAAACAAGCTATGACCCCCCAGAAGAGCTACGGCTCGTTCTTGCATTTAAGTACTCAACACTCTCAATTTAAGATTGAACAGCAGCATTTCCCCCACCCTTGTCTTCAGAGCATTATGCTACTGGTTCCTCATTCATGTTGACATGAAGTTGAAACACTAAAGACAAGAGTTAAGTATTTTTAAACTCTGAAGACCTGTTTATGCACCAGTATACCTGTAATGCAGCTGGTCACAAAGGCTTTCTGAATTAAGTCTCCAGTAGCACTTACCCCTCCCCATTTTAAAGGGAGTTTAGCAGACATTCAGCCTATGGGACAGCTGAGGATGAAGCTGCAAGGAACAAGCTAACAGCAAATGTCAAACACAAGAACTCAGGTGGAACTTAAGTACTTTAGTAACTAGAAAGCTGCTGCTGCTATGAGAATATCCCTACTCATATGCACTTCCCACAGACATATCTCAGCAGCAGGTATTAGTTAAAATACCATAATTATCTGTTCCCATTTATCTAATTAAGTTGTTGTTCGTTGTTCTAGCTACTTTTAGAAGTGAGAATTCTTCCCTCACTCCAAAAGAATAATGTAATCATGTAGCTTTATACATTTTTTTAAAAAAGCAAAAAATCATCTTCGTATTTATGACATTACGTGAGAGGAGATGCTTAACCTTGTCAGGTCTCCAGTAACGTTCTCCACAACCCACACCTGACCCCTGAAAGAATTAACTCAAATCATATCCTCCTATATAAGCTTGAATACTTAACCTTGCTTGGTCCTGGTAATAAACTTTCTCCCACAACACTCAGAACGATTCAAACTGAGACCACTTTTCAGAATACATGGATTAAAGTCACTAAGCTTTTCCTATCCCGTTAAGAAAAAAAGACTACAACCACATACACAATACAGAGAAGTAACCAAATGCTTAAGTCTTACCCAGCAACATTCCACTTGTGTTCAGTGACCAGCCAACTCGCACTTCATGTATGTCAATGTCTTTTGTATACAGGTGTTTAACAGGAATCTTTTCTGTAACCTATTTTAATTCATTAAAAAAGTTATGCAGTACTTTTTAAAAACACCAACAAAATGGAAACAATGCTAACATCCAAAAGTTTTATACTTTGGTTAAATCTTGGCCTAGTCTGAATAAACATCTACAAAAATGTAAGATATGCCTAAGTCTGTGAAAACACAAACCAATTGCTCAACACTCCCATCTCTCGCCTGATGGAGATGCAAGATAACAGACACCTTCAGAGATCTTACTCATAGCAGTCCCTCTTAGCGGCCAAAAACCTCAATCCTTGACACTGTATTAAAATTGCAGTCTACAAAAATTTCTGTATGTAATGTAAAAGAAAAAAAGGCCAGAACTTCGGGATTAACAGTAAATTACTTTGCCAATACAGTGTGGTATTAGATGAAAACAGTTTTCTAGACAGATATGGAAAAATATTGCACTCATCCCTTTCCACAGTAAACAGAGCTGTTGGGCAAGTTGCCAGCTTCCAAACAACGTAACTAAAATCAAAACTCCCACCCAAAGGCACCACAATCTACTGGCAACCAGCTATTTTTATTTTTTTTAAATAAATTTCACCAAATTGAGTGGAAAAACTGCCTACTATCCCACCAGTTTCCACAAGTATTTGAGCCAGGTAACCAAGGCGAAACCTTAACCAAGCTGATTTAGAAGTGAACAGGGCAATACACAGTGACATCAGTTACACTTCAGTGTCCTTCCAAAGTTATAAGCACCAACAGGCACAGAAATCACTCAATGCGATAGCGCAGAGAATGGGATCGCTACCCAGTCCTCATGGTAGCAGTTAGATTTGCCAGTACTGGAGGAAGAGAACAGAGTAAGCGTGTGTACACACAGCATACGCAAGCGAGGCTTTAACATCACTAAAACCCCAAATCAAGGTTTGTGCATCCCGCTTTTCTTCCCTTACCATGTTGGAGCAATCTGTCTATTGTAAGGCCAGAAGCTTTTCCATTCTTTTTTCCGTTCTTACCCTTGAAGGGAACTCTTGCTCTCAAAACTGAAATGCCCAGCTAAATACTCACATTCATTGTGTACACAACCCAGAATCATTCGGGTTGGAAGGAACCTCTGGAGGTCATCTAACCAACTTCCTGGTGTAAGTGGTGGTTTGTAGGTTTTTTTTTTTTTGTTAAATCCAAGTTTTCTGTAATCTTCAGAAAACATAAGCAAACTTCTGACTTGTGTCTTAAGTCTTTAAGTTCTGATGCATAAGGTGCAAAGTAAAATTCTTGGTTCAAAACTAAAACCAGAAGTTACACGTTCAGGTCAAGCAACTTTTTTTTTTTAAGGAAGTCCTTCAAAAGAGGAAGCAGTTTGCAAATTAAGTCATCTTCTATTGAGAACCATTTCACAGGCTCATGACAGAATGATTTCAGAAAGCTCTTAAGCTCCCTTCACCTGAATTAATTGCCATTAAGTAAAAAGAGGACTGAAAGAATGGCAAGCATGGGCAGTATTATTATATTTAATTACTTAAAACAGTCTCCCACAAAACATCAGTCCAACTCACCTTCATCTCAAAGCAGACTTTGCCTTTAGAAACTCCATAGGAGGCTCTCCCACCAGCCCAAAGGAAAGCAAAGCTTTCCATGGTCAGTGAGGAAGCACTAAACCGGTCTCTTGAGATTTTAAAATGCAGGTCACAGTTATCTGTTAACAAAAATCATTGTTTACTTTATTAATAAAAATAAAGCAGAACTCTCCAGTTTTATGCATTAAAGGGGATTTCAGCTTTCACAAGTAGAAACCTCCACTCATTTTAAGACAAATCGCTGGCATCTGGCAACTATTCACCATCTTTCAGGAAAGGAAATGAATACACGCCTAAAGCTGCAGTCTGAAGTTCAGCCAAAACCCCGGGGAAACCTAACTAACAACAAATTTGATTTTCAAGGTACCACCATGCTCTATCACCAAATTCCCACTGTTTTGTCTTTGCTCCTCAAGTTATTTGATAGGCACCGTTTTGTGAAGTCTTATCCCTCATGCCCAAACCTAAAGGCAGCTATGTAGGTAAGTACAAACGCAAGAATTTTAAGTATTGAAAGTAGTACCATCTTCAGCGAATACAGTCCTTTAGCAAGTCCAATTAGATTAAGTCAATTAAAATCAAGTCAGTTAAGTGCCAATAGGTTAAGCATGCAGAATATGGTAACAGAACGTTTCACTCAAGAAATGTCATCTGCAGCGTGAATTCACTCATCATTCTAAGAGAATCCTAGGAACCTTACACAGAACCTTTGTTGTATGGCTATCTTCAAAGCTGCAGCACTGTCAAGTTTCTGGTGTCCTAGTAGCTTTCAAAATGACAGTGCAAAACGGTCACATGAGGTGCGGGACATGGCACTTGAATTCCCCAGAGCAAGGAATCCACAGAACTAACTCCAAACCTATTTGATATTTATAAGAAAGGTGTAAAATCAGGAAGCGGAGACTACCTTCTGCCCTAGCACAAGATCTGCATGGTGCCTGAGCACATGCACTAAAATGCAGTCTTCCCGGTATTACTGGTAATTCTCATGCACGAGATCTTGTTTTGTTTGCATAAAGCCATCTCTGGTTACAGCTACAGTGTTTGTGACTCAAGTGTTCTCATTAATACTTTTCTGTATTTTGTAATACTAATTTGTTGCATGAAAACCAAACAATAGTAATATACAGTAAGAACCTATCTGTGTAGGTTACTTTTAGAGAACAAATGAGAACAGAATTTCAAGCAATAGCCTTCTTACGTGACAGGTGAAAAAAAGCACTTAAGAGCACTAAACTTCTTATATCTGGATTGTTACGGTCCAGTAGAAGAGAGCCAAACTGCTACACAATTCAGTCTTGAAGACGTGGTTGATCCTGCGCTCCAGACAGCCTGTCAACACTTTTAAAATACAGTTCGTCCAGTAACAAAGTTTCCTACTAGGAATAATAATCTAATAATCAAAAGGAGCTACTAGTTAGTTATTAGGAAAACTAGGAACTCCCACAGAGATGGCTACTCACCAAGTTAGCAGCTAGAAGATAATCAGCTTGAAATTGCTGGCACATTCAGCAATATAGATGGCTGTAAACTAATGCATCCTTGCATTTCTAAGCACTTCTCAGGAAGAAAAAAACTGAGACTACTAGGAAACATGCCATGCCAAATAAAATCAAAGCTTAGAGGTTCCCTTTCATGGCATTTTAAGAAGCCAATGAGTTAGCACATTACCTAAGTTTAATTCTATAGGTCCTTATACTTACCCTCAAGAATACAAACGTTTATCCCGGTCACAGACTGTTAATGTTGCTACTATTGTGATATATTGCCTTAAAACCCTCTTATTGGTATGTTTTAGTCAATCTGGGTTCTCTGGACCAATTCTCTCTGGCACCTCGTTTAAACACATCACCTCCACACCAGCCCCAACTCCCGGATTGCATAAATGGGTCTTTTTTGTTCCAGAAGGCCTAAGTCATTTTGTTAAATTTATCAGAAGGAAGAAAAGTGTTTATCTATCGCTGATAAGTAAGTAGGGCCTCAGCAAACTGTGTGGGAAGCTTCCTCTACAGATTTTACTACCCTATGTATCACTGGTTCCTTCACTTCTTGAAGTGAATATTTCATGTGCCAGAGAATGTTCCTCACGCTGTTTCTAGTGCCATCTATGCTCACTGTACACTCAGCCAACTTAGTTCATAGACTAACTTGGTGTTTCAGTCAAGATTTCTTCAGGAAACTGTATGATGCCACAGATTTCGTGGAAAAACCTCAACTTACTACTGTTACTATAAAGACCCATGTATCCTTTTGTTGTTTTGGATGCTGAAAGTGGACGGAAAACACTTCTATGTTACTTGGTGATGTTGGCAAAACAAGTCAACAAACATATTTGCCCTGCATTTCAGGAAGTGCAGTTTTAAGACTAAAAGCCTAACACTTTTATCTTTCCAGACTGAAGGGAAGCATGGTTACTCACAAGTATCAAGACAAACTACTGTGTCATCGAAATGCTCATCTTCTTCTTCAACAGGTGGCTGAGGGGACTTGGCCCTGAACAAAGAGAAGGAAGATTAAAGGGAGGGGTATTTTCATAGCGTGAAAGGCAGTGCTGTCAGAAGTACGCGTACGTTACTCCTTGCTCACAAGATGGTGCCCAGCAGCGAAGCCGTATTTACCTGCTGTACTTATTTTCCTCGATGTACTCGAAATACCCGCGGCCATGGTCCTCCCGCGGCCTCTTCACGCCCCTCTTCTTCTCTCCCGGTTTCTGCTCCGCCTTGGCATCTCCTGTAGGGGAAGGGCCGCCGTTACCCACACAAAGGGCCGCTCTCACCGGGGACAAAGCCCCGGGCGGGGATTCCGGCGGCCGGGCGCCGCGTGAAGGCGCACGGCAGTGGGAGCAGCCCGCGGTGCCCCCCCCCCCCCCGCGGCGGCGCGGCGCCAGGCGCGCGCACAGAGAGCCGCTCCCTCCCCCCTCCCCCCCCCGCGGCGCCATCGTGCCCGCGCGCGCCTCCTCCCGGCGGGCGGGGGCAGGGCGCGAGCCCCGCGCGGGGCCGGGATTCCTCCCCCCTCCCTCCCCCCCCGCCCCCATTGTACCCGGCCTCCCCGACGCCATCCCGTGCGGCGCCCCGGCCGGAAGTGACGTCAGGCCGCCGAGCGCCGCTCGGCACAATACAGCGCGCCCCAGCGGCCCCGCCGCCGCCCCTCCCCCCACCACGCTCCGCCCCCTCCCCAACGGCCCCTCGAGGACCCCCCCCCCCCCCCCGCGGGGGGGCACCACGCGCCCTCCTCGCGCGCCCCGGAAGCCGCCCCCCCCCCGTCCCCGTGAGGGAGGGGGGTTAACGGCCGCCACCCCCCTCCCGCCGCTCACTCACCCCCGGCGCCCTGAGCCCCCGGGCGGCCGCCGCCGCCGCCGCCTTCCGCTTTCTTCTGCTGCTGCTGCTGCTGCTTGGCGGGGCCCGCCGAGGCCGCCGCTGGGGGGCCCGAGGCGCCGCCAGCGCTCTTGGCCGCGGGTTCCTTGGCGGCGCCGCGCGGCTGGAGGAGCGGCGGGGGCTGCTGCTGCTGCTGGGGCTGCGGCTGCTGGGGCTGCGGCGGCTGCTCGCCGTGCCCGTTGGCGTCGCCGGCCGCGGCCTCCTCCTCGTCGGCCAGCTCGTCCTCGCCCTCCTGGAAGCCCTGGTCGTCGCCGTTCTCGTCCTCCTCCTCCTCCTCTTCCTCCTCCTCGCCGCCCGCCTCCTCCTCCATCGGGCCGCCCCCGGCCCCCGCCCGCTCGCCGTTCTCCTCGCCCAGCTCCATGGCGTCGCCATCGGCCGCCTCCAGCCCTTCCTCGTCGTCGTCCTCCGCCGTGGAGGCCGCGGCCTGGTCGGGGCCTCCCGCCTGGCGGAGCTGCGCGGCGCCCCCGCCGCTCTCGGCCGCCTCCCCCTCCATGCTGCCGTTGCCAGGCTCGGCCGCGCTGCTGGCGGGGCCTCCCCCGCCGGCCTCCTCCTGGTCCAGCGCGGCCTGGAGCCGCTCCATGAGGTCGGCCTTGAGGCCCTTGTCGGAGAGGCGCCGCTTTTTCAGCTCCTCCTTCAGCTCCGACACCTTCAGCTTCTTCACGTTCACGGGCGAGCAGCTCATGGCGGCGGCGGCGGCTCGATCCCTGGGCGGCGCGCGGGCGGCTCTGGGCTCGGGCTGGCGGGCTCGGGCTGGCGGCGGCGGCAGCTGCTGTGAGCCGAGGCCCCGGCGGCGGGCGGCGGTGGGTGGGTGGCGCGGCTGGGCTGCTTCGTGCGGCTGCGGCAGCTGCAGAGCGGACCCGCCTGGCGCCAAATCCTTTCACCGAGCTCGCGAGGGAGACGCGCCTCGCGGGGCCGAGCACGCAGCACTGCCCGCCCCGCCCCCGCGCACGTCGGCCCTCCTCCCCCCCCCGTTCCCCCCCCCCGCTACCGTAACGGCCGCCCGCGCGCGCCCCTACCGTAAATACCCGCCCGAGCGCACCGCGCCATGTTGTGCCGCGCGTCCCCCCGCCGAAACAGCCCCCTGCCGCTGCCGGCGGCCCCCGGGCAGCCCCCCCCCCCGCCCCCGGTTAAACCCGGGGCTCTCGGCCGCCCCCACGCGCGGGGCAGCTCCTCGCCTCGTAGCTCGCACCCCGCTCAGGCCTGGCCTGAACAGAGGGCACCGCGAAAGGGGGCTGAAAGTGAGGGCTGCTCCTCGAAGCAGCCGCCCGGGTCCAACCTCGTTCCGGCGGTTACGTAAGGACAGAAGTAGAGCTGTACAGCCATCTCCTCGCGGGCTGCAGCAGCACGAGGCACGCAGAGATCAGATCGTAACGACACCAAGCTGCTCTGCGAGCCACAGGGCTAACAAAGGTACTTCCAGCGCGTTAACTCACCACCACACACGGAGCGCTAGGCAGCTCAGCACAGAGCTGATCAGATAACCAACTGCAGCCAAACACCTCGGTTTTTCCCATCTTTCCCTCTACTTTGGGCCTTTCCTCAGCCCGATCAAAGTTGTTCAGTGGCTGAATTTCTCCAATTCACCCAAAAGTTACTTGAAAAGAAACGCTACAGAGGACTAGAGGTGAACAGAAAGGCACCACTGAAACAATTCTGCTTCCGTAGGGAACCTGAACAAAAAGCTAATTTTCACTCACATAAATAAAAAAAAGCAAGCCAAGTAACTAAAAGATAAGTATGAAGTCCTACTGAAGGTATGGAGTTGCCTTGTATTGGTACAGGTCACGTGCCCTTCTGAACCAGAAGAAATTATATTTACCTGCAGCCAGAGGAAGGGAGGAGAGACGAGGAAGTCTCTGTTTAAAGGTAAGTGCTCTTTTAAACACACGCACACACACTGCTCTGTCTTCAGTCAGGCTGGATCCCTTTGGAGGAAACCTGACTCACTTTGCAAGGTTGGCTCAACCCATCACTACGCAGAGTCTTGCTGGAACAGAGACAGGAAGAGTTCCCTCATGCAGTATGTCCAGATTATAAATTTTCCCTTAGTGTGAATGCAATCTGGTGATTTTATCTCAATCTACTAGGTCAGAGTCATCTAAGTAGAGAAAGAAAAGGATAAGAGTGCACGAGTACCAGAAGGTTAATCTAGCTGCACAGATATAAATCATTACCTTTCTTCACAAAAGAGCTATCTAAACCAGTCTGCTGAGGTACTATTGATGCTGCTGTTCTGCCAAGGTGGGAACAAAACTAGGGTTTATCTCGTTAATATTGCAAGATGACTTATAACCAAAGCTTACAGAAAACTGCATTAATTTAGATGCCATCTGCCTGTCCAACCTCTGTGTTTGTTTTATAAATGTGAAAATTTTACACAGAACATGCAACACTAAGTCTTTATGACATTTTATCTGAATCTCTGAGCCCTACATTGAAACCTTGATCTGGCACAGATCACATGTTGAGCCATGTTTCTAGAAGAGCTTCGTTGAACTAAGCCGATAATCCCCCTCACCATAGCAAACTTTCTAGATTGGTAGATTCTTTTAAGCCAGTTTTGGATCCCTGAATCATGCCTTAAATTAGCACATCTGCACACATTCACAGCACCTCTGTTGGAAAAAATGGCCTCAATCAGACTCATCTTAGAGCTGGAATCCTCAAATGTAATCCCATTCCTAAACAATGTCACGTCTGCCTACTTCAGGAACACACTCATACTGCTTTATACTCCCGTTACCATGGAGAAACAAAACAGCTAACAGCTTTGAGGCACATTGAGAGCTTACTTACTTACCCTAAAGCATTCAAGCCTGTATATGAAGGTTCAAGTACATAAACTAAGAATAATATTTTTTCCCCCAGAAATGTAACACTACCAGCCTGAAAAGTAGTGATTTTATTGTTGTTTTTGAAGATGTTAAAGCTATCTCTTTATTAAACCACAAAGAAGGCCAAACTTTTTTTTTTAAAGGAGATTAATTCATGCCATAATAGTAAAGGTACTATCTAACCGCACACTATCAAACAGATATTAAGTGTAGCAGGACCATGCTTTCTGACTACAGTATGTTGCTATCCATTGTTAGAAAAGTGAGAAATAACAGTTGATTTTTCAGATGCCAGGTGATTTAATTGTTCTAAGAACAACACTTCTTATAAAGCTAAGTACATAAAATATATACAAAACTGAAATGGATGAGTAGTATTATAACTGCTTCTTTGTGTAAAATGCAAGTTAAGGCTTTTTGCTCTTTAAATACATTTCTTACACATTTGTCTCTGGGAAAACCTCTGTAAGGTATTTCACTTGCCCTCTTTGAGTCCCACGTTTCAGGAGTTTGCCTCTTCCCTATTCATACTTTAAAGGAAGAAAAAAGTTAAGAGGATACAATCTCCTCATTGTTGTACACTCATTTCAGAGGGTAAATCCTTTAACCCAGCATTTCCTACATTATGCAGATACCAGCCATATCAAAAAAACGGTGTTTGGTAATGTAGACTTCTGAAACAAGAAAGTTCTAGAAGAAAACACTTCAGCTGTAACATGCAAAGATACTACCTGTATGATAATGATGGCCACATGAAAAATATAACATCAATGCTGACAAACACAAATATTCTTCCATTAAAATTGCCCTTTCTTCAGCCTTCAGTATTGCAGGAGGACCTAGACATTTTTCTTTGCCCAGTTTTGCTCTCTTACGGCCTTGTCTGACCTTCTCATGCCTTACCCTACTTCTGACCATTACAACACACTCCTGGTCTTTTCTGTATGTCCTCAACCTATCTACCCTCAATTAACACCGCCTTCAGAGTTCAACATTCAACACACCATTACTTTTAAAGAGAATATAATTCCTGAAATACTCTGCTGCCTTTTATGATAGCAGGGAGCATGTGGAGCAAGTCTTTTTCTTTCTCTCTTTTCATCTCTCCTCATGAAATCCTCATTAATCATTATTAAAGCTAGTCAGAACTTTTCAGACATTTTTTAAGTACTAATTTGTCACAAGCAAGGTTGCATGACAAAAAATCAGTTCTGATGATTTGTCAGCCAAAAAAACCCTTACGTATCTATATAAATAGAGCCAATCTATTGGACTACCAGGAGGCTGGGAGCCTGCTTTGGACTAGTATCACTAGACGCTTGCCCTGTTCTCCTCTTCCTGTGACATGCACTACTGCTCACCATCAGAATCAAGCTGCAGAACTAGACTGATCTTGCCTCGTACTATCTATAATCTCTTCATGATATTTTAATACCCAGTGAGGTCCAATTCATCTCAGAAACAAGGCGGCCATTTGCCATAATAAGGACTATTAACTGCATGAGAACTAGATCCTTATCTCAGCCCTAAGGATGTTTAGTGCCTGATTACAAGTAGAGCTCTGCAAGTAGAGTTCAAGGGACAAAATCCAGGTTTCTGGCATTGGCTTGGTTAGCCAGTTACTCCTTGGTAGCGTCTTTTTCCTATTACAGTTCTGCGCAGTGCTCCCCTTCCTGCCATTGGGCCTCCAGGTGGTTGTGTGTTGTATTCAATATACAACTCCATTTTAAGATACTAATATTATTTTGTTTCTCGCATGCTACATTTAGATGACGGTGTGTTGATGTAGTACTTCAGCAATCCCACCAAGCAGCACAAAGGGTATCAAAGTTACATTGGGACCACCAGTTGACCCTCAGTCCCTCAGCAGTCCTTCCACATATGCTAGCTCTCCATAGTCATCCCCTAAAGCAGCAGTTAGCAAGAAGCAAAAAGGTTGAAAATGGAAGAGAAGTAGTGATGTGAAACAAGGAATAAGGGTACGTTTGTCACAAGTAACGAGGAAGCACTCCCTCCCCTTCAGTGTCAGCAGGAACACTTCATACTAACTAAAGCAGCTGCATTTTCATCACGCAAATTAACCCCAGCCCATGTCTGTCACCCTTCAAAGTTCAAGAACCCAGTGACCCTGTAGAGACAAAAATCCCCCTTTGCCCATTTTCAAGAAGTAGTTTCTCTTGGTTAAAAAAAAGAGAAAACAACGAAACACCAGGAGTCTGATGAATAGTTTCTCAATTCAGAGCATTCAGATACTCACACAGCTTCTAAGCCTGGCCTTGGAGAAAAGGCTGTATCCTCCAACATCAAGAACAGGAATCATTTTGGCTTTATTCTGAGTCATTCGGAAGCTTACTGATCACAGACATATCAGGTGTTACATATGATCTAATTCATCAAATACTCAGGTCAGAAAAATCAGATACCTGCCATATATAGACATTTACTAGAGCAGGGCTATGAACTTGAGAAAGTTATATTAACTAAACCCCTCTGAATAGAGGTCAGACTGTAAAAGAAGAAGTAGCATTGTGAATCAACTTGCAAATATTTTCCTGAGAGTGTGAAACAACTCTTTCAAGAGAGTAACAAAAATTTTCTCCAAGGGACTATTAAGACGATCCAAAGCAGGCTTTAGAGTGTCAGCTCTAGTGTACCTTCCTGCTCGTATACCTGAAGAAATACATGGTCGATACATTTACGTAGAACTACAGGATCTCACAGGCACAAACTAAGTGGGGCAATTCAACTGGCAGCCAACAGACCAGCTCTTGCCTAATGCAACTTCGTTGATCAACCTTTTAAAATGTATGTTTTAAACAGGAAAAAAGCCACATTTAATGTCCCAATGACTATCTTCTTGATTTTTCCTTCCCTTCCTCCATCCCTCCCTTACATTTTGCCTGCTCTACAGTACACACACTACATTCTACACTTCTATCATAATTTCACTCTTTGAATACACATTTCTTTTTCCCATCTTCTGATGCTTTGGACAAAAAGGGGAACCAGTGGCACCAGAGCACCATGAGGTATTAGGCCATCTACCCTATTTCCCCCATAAACCCAGGTCAGAAAATTCTTTTCACAGATTGGGTAAGGTCTTGCTAAACCCTAAACATGAAAACCCTGAAGATTAAAAAATATTATACGCTAACAAAAGTTACTACCATGGTTGAACCCCATACGTTAAATCTGCAACAGGCAATTTTGAGTAAGCAAACTGTTTTTGAATATTCACTAATCCCTGCTAGCATGCTTTCAAGATGGCCATTTTTGTAGTGTGGGCTTGCCACAGGGCTGAAGCACTGCACATTAATTGATTTACATATCCCAACAACAGAAAGTTCAATTTTATTCTTCCTGAAGCTGTTGGTTTCTTCCCTTTAAGTGCCACAGCCTCAGAAGGCATACAGGCAGACAGAGGCAGTCCCTCAAACTTCTCCCCAGAACTGATTCCTATATAGGAAACATGCCCAGTATGTTTGGGGTGGGGAAAACAAAAACAAAAAGAATAGCTAGATGCCAGGGAGTTTTCCCTGTCCAGGCACTTCTCTGACAGTCGCACAAGGCTGGTGCTACAAAACAGTAAGGTCTGCTGAGGTAAAAAGCATCAGAAAAACACATGGAAAGTGCAAAATTGCTTCCTCCCCCCACAGCCTTGGTCGTGCACTTCCTCACTCTTACCTTTGGAAGCAGCATCCTAAAGCCTAGCTACACCTCCATTAAGGCCCAGAATAAGCCAGCACAAAAGAATAGGAAAAAATATTCAGCATAACTGGTGAAAAAAAGAAAACAGAGACTTCTTTTTTCTGCCCTCTCTCCTTCAGCCATACATGCATTGGCTCAGGAAGCTACATAAATACCTAACTATGTATTAGCAAGCAAAGCACAACCATTAGTGGCATGTAATTTAAGAGTTTATATACTATATCATCTCTAAGTCAAAAAGTATAAAGAAATGAGATTTTTTTTTCTTTTTTGGTTTTGTTTTTTAAGGAAATTACTTTCTATCCAATTAAGTTTACCTCATTGAAGAATGCTACTTGGAAAGAAAGTCATTTTGTATCAGGACAACTTTTCATAGACTGTTCCTTTACCTACTCTGCTGGAGCAAACCTGCTCTGCCTTTATTTTTAGGATGAGGAAAACCAGCATTATTTCATATGACAGACTAGCAGCAACAGAAACTCTTCCGTCAAAACAACAAAAGTGCCTGCTACCAGATGGCTACAGGTAATCTCCTAGGAAAGCATCCGAAGCCTCAGCAAGCCCCCTACTACCTCTGTCAGACCAAAGAGCACTCGTACTTCGCCACAGCCGCCAGAACAAAAGCACTGTCACTTAACCTTGCTGCTCCACATCCATAGTCTAGGGCCACTGCTAGGAGCGCACTGCCAGAAGGCAGGCAGCCCTTCCAGCAGGTGTTATAACCCACGGCCAGGTTCCCATCAGCTCATGCTGCTTTAAAGAAACAGCAGCCTACGGGCCGGGGAGAAGGGCACGAGAAAGAGTTTTCCTGCAGCTTTGTCCTGTGAAGTTGCTAATCCCATAGTTAATGAACTCCTAAACTCTCCAGTTAAATTTTTCTGATACCAATCATAAAGCAAAGTAGTTTTTAAAATAACATCAGGCCGATGTGTTTCACGCAACACCCTGATTATCGGTATTTACAATCCTAGGCTCTTTATCTTAGGGCTTTTCCTATGTCCCGGGGCCCCCGTGACTCTGATGAGTTCATTACGGGGTCAGGGCCTAAATGAGATTCTGGATTTTATGAGCTCTTTTCATGCAAAAGAAAAAAGAACCGCCTGGCAATTCCTCTATGAGATAAGGCATCTGCACTTGTTTCTCCTGTTCCTTCCCTCTCCACTTACTAGCAAAGTAAGAGATCACCAACAGCAAACATTAAAACAAATAAAACCAAATAAATAAGAAGCGAGGTGAGCACAGCATGCTGGTCATAACAAGGAACTGCCTTAGCAATCCTATTGTCATATATAGGACAGTATTTCTGTAATAAAATAAGAGCTCGTTGCTAAGTGACAATACCGTGCTTGTCTATCATAACATTTACAAACTCAAAAACTTAAAACCAAAAGTGTCGTTAAAAAGGCAAGAAAAAGACACATACACTCCAAGCATAGCTCTTGCAACTTCGAAACAGAGAAGAAACTGAGTGTCCACAAAGAATCTAGAAGATTATTTTTTCATTGCCAATGTATTTCACCTAGAAAAGGCTCAAATACTTTAGCTGTGGACAGCACTCTGAAATTCTAATGCACTGATGCATAAAAGGCAATTAAAAGTAACAAAACAAAACACTAAAGACTTGAAGCTATTACAGGAGAAAATAATGTTATAACTGATCAGCTTGAAATGATACAAATGCCCAGTGTTCAGATGGCAAATCTTTAAATGAATGCTTAAAGCCAACTTTTTTCCTTCATCCTCTGTTTCTTCTCTGTCATGTTAGGGAGAATCTGGACTCATCACAAAAGCCAACAGTTTTTTTTAACTTCATAGTAACTAGATCTAGCAATCCCAGTTCAAGTTCTTAGGCTGGACACTACAAGTTTGTGCTTAATGCAATGCTTTAGCAACCAGCAATAAATCAGAAACCAGATTTAGGGGATTTGGTTTATTGTTTATTTGAACAACTTTTATTACCAGGAGATGTTTCTGGTAATATTTCCTTTTGTTCTTTCACATTTCCTTTTTTTTTTTTTTAATATGTATTTCTTCCCTACTAGTTTATAACTTACTCTATATTCCCTCCCCCATTTGTATTTCAAATACTTTCGTATACTTCAAATACTTTAGGTTTATCACGCTTCTATAGAATTCCACTTTGCTGGGACGTTGAAATGCCTGGCTTGCACCTGGCGCATGCTGGCCGTGGATCGCAGTGTGTGGCAGCCCTCCTGAAACGAGTTGAAGATCTCGGCCCGCTTCCAAGTGAACAAGGGCTGCTTTGGAGAGCCCTACCCCAGATAAATCCCAAACTGACAGCCAGAGAGTGAAGTGAATGGACATGGGTCTTCATTCCCTTTTCACCTTTTTTTGCTGTAAACAGGTAACATCCACAGAAGCCCACTTGGATACACAGAGGTGAAACTTGTGTAACACTGAAAATACTACTCCTTCTGCCATGCCTTCCTCCTCCCCTGCACATCCACCTACACAAAGAGTCCTCCGGGTTGGAACTGGAAGCCGATGTGACGGGCACCACAATGGAAACTTGTCCTGGTGCAGCTGGGGACAGAGCACTTGCCTGTGCGAGACAGCTAGCTGAAACCCTTCAGGAGCAAAGGGCTGGTGTAAGCTCGTCACCCACAGCAGGAGGCACGTTGGGCCTAGTCTGCCAGGCGCCTGGGAGGCCAAAGCCACCTCTGAGTCAAGGTTGGAGAAAGTCTGAGGCACCAAAGGGGAGGACTGGCTGGGTAGGTGGGGAGGGAGGAGTGCTGCGGCTTTACAGGGAGGCTCTGGCTTGCAGGCTGAGGGTGGGGAGGAAGGGCATGAAGCCCAGGTGGTGAGGCAGCCCACCCTGCACGGGCTGAAGCAGGAGGGCTGGTGGAGCAGTGAGGAGAGGAGCCTGGCTGAAACTGCTGTTGGCAGCCTCGTGCTGGGGTACTACAGGGTGCTTCTTCGGTAACGTCGAGAGCACATCTGAATGAAAGAAAGTCCAAAAAAACACTGAATAAATACCAGTGGTAAACAACGTGCTCTTCCTGAGTGTATTCTGGATTTTAATCAGTTTTGTTGAAATCTAAAATTCACTTTGCTTCTTTGGTCAAGTTTATTACACTAATTTATTACCACTACTTCTGGAATCTGTTAAGAGATTTTGTTATTCTAGAAAATAACAAAAATCAGAGAAGTCCTTAAAATTAAGAAAAATAATTTTGTGAAACACAGTATTTCAATTAGCAATTAGGTTGCTTGTTGCAGGGCTCCAAGATGTCTTAAAATACTAACAGCCTATATTTTAAAATAAAAACATTTAAAACCGGATAACAGTATATTAGCTTCCCCCATTCTACCTTTCAGATATATTTGGAACCACATTTGAAATATAAAGAAAAAGTATTTTCTTTTGGTGATTTTAACAGTCTGATGTTTTATCTGAATTGGAAATTGCATTTGAGTTCTGTCTTCTTGTCTTTTTTTTTTTTTCTCTAGTCTTTACTGTGGCTGCATTTGCTGAAACTGGGGGTGGAGAGAGGGAGAAGTGTGATTTACACTGGTGGAGCTAGCTTACTGCTGAACTCACTGGTGTTACTTGTGTGAGGTAAAGCTAAGCATACATATATATGCCTCATGGCTGGGATTGAGTATATGCCTCAAGACTGGGATTTTTTGATTAGCCATTTAGGTCTGCTGACATTTTGGATCACTTTTCTTTTTTCTTTTTTTTTCCTTTTTTTTTCTTTTTTTTTTTTTCACGAAAACTTAAAGCTCCTTTTATATCATGCTAACAAATACAACTTTTCTATCTGATTATCTGTATTCAGTTTTTCTTTCATCCTTTTGTTTTCTGATGTTTCTGTTTTCAAGAATTTGACTATTTTCTCACTTCTGTTCTTTGTTTTGTTCTATTTTGAAATCCTCTCATTTAGGTTTCATTCTAATTCTTCTTCTAACAGTTACCTCACAGATCTTTTCTCTTCCCAGTACATATTATCTGTCTTTCTCAATAGATAACACATATGCTCTCTCTCCAGCTTCCAGATATTAGCACTTTTATTCTTGATTTCCAAGTGACAATAGAAGTGATTAATTCCATGCAATTATTTGTGATCACTGAGCTGACAAAAAGCAGTCTTACAAGCCAGGTTCATCTGTGAAACCTTATGCTTAAAATAAAATCAACTCTTACAGGCTTTAATCCACCAGATTATTGAAGGATGTTGTTAGGAGGATGGACAAAAGAATTCTTAAAAATCTTAAAAGAAGGCATCTTCCCAAAATCAAGAACCATTGGGTTGCTGCTGATGGCAGTGGCTTTTTCATAACCAGCCATGTCTTACGCAGATCCAAATGCCAGGCCTGGAGCTTTGAGTGATCTGTGAATTTATGGAGCTGCCTTTTTTTTTCTTTTCCCCTTTGTAATTCCTGAAAAAAAGAGATGGGTATTCAGTTATTCCAAAGCCTGGAATCATAGATTCTCCTCTGTGTTTCTCGTTTCTCAAATCTATAGGGAAGCCAATAGCTCTAGGCTGATAACTTTATGCATTCATATTTTATGGCAATGAATATAAGTCGGAAAGTGTTAAAAACAGAGCTCTAAAAAAACGTCTCCTTCCTTCTACGGCTGAAGCAAAGTAATCCCACAAAGACAGAAAACCTCTCATAGTCCTGCCTGGGACTGTGATATTTACTTGAGGAGGTCTCTTCGGTCACCTCTGGAAACTGGACTTTTGAAAATGTGCTGAAAATTTTGCCTGCTAGAATTGTTTAGGAGAACAAGAGTCTCAGGCTTCTAAAATTTTAGATCAGAAGAATCATGTGGATCTCCATGGCTACCGGATCCGTTTGTGAGCATCCTGTCAGATTTCTGGTAGCCATTTTGGAAAGTTTCACAGATAACCTGCCTAGCCATGCAGGCTTCCTAGTGAGACCAAGGCTGGGTATATTTGACCGCCAGTCAAAAGGGAGGACATCCTACTGCACCGCCTTGCTGTTTGACCTTGTTAAACTTGCCGGTGTCAGGTTAGAGATGAACAAGATGGCTCATTAGTGTCTTGTGACCTGGCCGTCATGGCCTTGTCTATGTCTTTGTGCAATCTGAACTAGTGCGCAAATACTGCACTGTGGGAAAATGGAGAAGTGGTGGTGCCACCACAGGGCGGGCGCCAGGGGTGTGTCTGCTTTCAGGATCATCTTTGGATCTTTACAGAGGCACAGAGGACACAAAATGAGATCCTTTTCAAAAGGCTTGGCACTTGGGTATGCCATCTGCCCTAGATCCCACATTCCTCCCACACACCTCCCTTCTTGCTAAGTGCTCCACTTTTACTTATTTCTGTGGCTACAAATTAACCTCAGCCTCACCTCTTTCATACTGAATTTTAGTTCTCTCTTCAATCATGTACCTTCAACACACATCCCGTAGGTTCCACACTATATCTATAAAGAGACGTACTACTTGCAAAGAGGGTAGAGAGAGAGGCATGAATGCTATCTTAAAGATACTATAAAATATACAACACTAACGCTACTTATTCAGCCTACGTGCAATTGAAATATATGATATCACTTTTCAGGTAAGAAAATACAATCTTTTGGAGGTTTGGTCTTAATCCTGTAAATAATTACAGGTGGAAAATCACTTACATGTGTTAGTGTTAGAAAAATGGGTGTCAAAAGACTTATCCTGGGTCACAGCTGAGGTCTGGTAACAGAGAAACTACACTTAATAATTTAACTGACAGATTCTGTCTATTGTAGCTACAGTAGTTCAAGACCTTGTCCCAGCAGCTGCAGTGCTTGAGAAGTGACAAAACAGGGCGTGTGATCATTCCCTGGGTCACAGCTTAGTTTATCAATTTAAAGGATCAAATATGCTGTGCTGTGCTGAACAGCCAGGGCGAGTTGAAAGGAGGCAGAAGGAGATGCACCCGAGGCATCCACACGCGTTGCTATCTGGTTCTGCTGTTACAGAGGGGGAGATGGCAGCTGGCAGAGGAAGGTAAGGTCACCAAGTGTTACCTCAAATCACTGCAGTGAGTTTGGTCTTTGGGCTTCCAGTCCCTGTGGTTTAAAGAACTACCTTCCCTCTGAGACTCTGCACTTGGCTGAGCTAATCTAAACTGACAGTAACTGTACCTCTCAAGGTGGTCATGAAGTATACAGCAACGCCAATGAATGCTGCTGTATCATGAAGTATGTACAAAACGGAGAAAATACATGTTCTGATTAAATCATATACTGCAGTAAGCAATTCAAAGCAAGTGACTGTCTCACACCGTAAGTGATACCACTGTTAGGTGTATTTACAGTTATCCTATTCCTGATGGTAAGTCATGGTGCTAATGACATAAAACTGGAAGAGATAATCAATCTACCATTTACTGATCCTCAGTTTAGGATGGGTTATTAAACTTGTATTTCCACTTTATAAAGTTCAGTTAGCAGCTGAACTTGCAGTTAAGACATATATATATATTAGTAGTCAATTTTCACTGTCATGCATAATCTTAGTCATAACTTCCTTAAGTGAGAGGGTAGTTGATCACAGCTATCCTAATATTGCAAATATTTACATTTGCAATGTAATCATACTCACCAATGATTGCTGTGTCTATTCAGCAACAGCGGCTTAAGCAGTTGTCACTCCCTGCATTACTCTGTGCAAGTATTTATATGGCTATTCAGCAACTGAGAACTCATCTCGTGGAGAAATAACCCATTACTATTTTGTTGTCTATTTGTTTTTCCCGGGTTATTTTTCAGGTTGTTTGTCATTTCCCTGGTGTGGTTCATTGCACTACCCCATAAATGCTTAAGTGATTCAGCACTGAATGTCCAATCCTAAGACAATTTAAATGGCTTAATCAGGATCTTTAAGTCCCTCTTCCTGTTAAATCTTCTTTATCTGCATCTATCTGCCATATCTAGTAGAATCAGTTTATTATGTTGCAGTTTTCTCTGCTCCTTAGGCCTTTGTGGGTGATAACTGCTTGTCCTTCTGTCCCACAAGGCTAATGTCCTGTACCTTGCAGGTGCCAACTAGACTTTTCCCTTCAATCATCTGAATGCTTTAACATAAATAAAGCTAAATTTGTTTGAAAGCAATTGCTACCATATTCTGTTAAAGGGATGCAAAATCTATTTCAGATCTGAAAAGCGGTTCATATGTCTAAAACCAGACTTTTTTTTCCTAGCTTTGTCATCTAGTCTAATAAACAATGATGCTTCACCTTTCAAGCCCTAGTTTTGCTTCCTCGTGGGCCTCCATGTGAACGGAACATGACTGAAGCCAGTTCAGGATGGCATGCACATGAGTGAGAAGAAAGCAAGCCAGCAATGGACCAAGAACCCCTTCCACCTTCTTGATGGAGGATTGTGTCCAAATTCCCAGGCTGGTGCTTGGTGGAAGGTATGAGTTCCCTCAGCCCTAGTCAGTTGTTCTTATGCTGCCCCTTTTGCTTCACTGGCCTAGCTATCACAACAGCAAAAAAGGATATTTTTCACCTGATTCAGTTTCCTACTCAGATCCTGTCATGGCCATGCCCTGGAACATGGCAGAGAAGGCAATCCAAAAGTAGGTGATGCCACTGTTTGTCCTCGCACAGTGCCACTGAAAGACCCTGGCCAATCCTACGTATTTGTTACTCCTCTTAGTTTGAGTTACTGTCTCTAAGTGGCTCAGTAGACAAATGCTTTCTGTTTCTAGACTTATGATATATCTAAATAGCTACAATGACAAAATTTAAAAGTGGAAGAGCCGTTTTCCTGTTCCCTAGAATGAAGAATACAGCAAAATGTCAACTCTTCCTGGTAAAATTGGCTGAACTTCAGCTTTTGACAGTGTAATAGTCTATTGTGTTATGAATATTTTACATTCACAGCCAGCATGCAAAGTCTCTGAGCACAGATTAGATTTCCATTAATACAGTTATCTATCTTTTGGCCACTGTGCATCAAACTCCTCTATTCCTTATGAGGGAATCAAATAGGAGTTCAATTTCTTTCTTATTTTAAAGGTAGAGATAATATTCATTGGAAGTGTCTTAGTTCTTTTTTTTTTCCCCTCTTACAGCATTAAAGTATATTTTTATTTCAAACTGACTTTCATATTACAATTGTTAGTCTATGTAGTAAAGTTTACAAAACATAGTCTGTGCAGTATCTCTAGTTAGATTGGATTTAATATTATTTAAATATGGAAATGAATTTAATTTCTGCAAAGTTAAAGCTAAATTTTAAGCAAAAGAAACTGTTGGGAACCTGGAAAGCTTGGAAAAAAAAAAGCTATCCATGCAATCAGCCCTTTAAATAATAATAATAATAAAAGACAAACACTGAGATGAATGAGCATTGAGATGAAGCTTATGTTATAAAATTAGCTTTAATCCTCTGCTACTTGTGTCAGTGGAGATGAATAAATTGTGAATCAAATTAAGAACAATCCCACAGACATCAACATTATTCCCACTGAAATTCTAAGTTAGCATGAACAGGTAGTAGGGCAGACTGGTGAAGTGAAATCCTAAACACATTTAAGTTACTGGGACTTGTTATGATTTTCTCCATTACTCTCTTACTGTAGATTTAAAATGATAACGCTACATAAATTCTCAAAACATTATCTTCACAAGCAGATGGTCTGGACTTTTTTTTAATAAATGAAAACTTGCATTCTGAAAAAAAAAAGAAAAACAGAAAAATTTTAAGTGCTTAAGTGGATGGGTTTTCTTATACCCAGATTAATTTTGGGTTTGATTATTAATAACCTAGTGAGTACAGCAATATCTCCCTGTCTAAATCATCTTAACTGAAGATCTAAAAGAAAGTAGTTCTACTACTCATATACTAGGAGGGTTTTACTGGGTATTAAAAATCATGCCTCATCTCAATTGATTAAGTGCCATATATGATCATTTAGATGTATAACCTTAATTCTTCCTCTCAAAGCTGTGTCGTGGCCGATGGCTTTGCAAATGTACTTTAAGCCTATTGACTCAAGCTATGGCCTTTACATCCTTAACTTGAATGTTATCATATAGCAAAAAAAATGAAATGAGCTTTGTTTTTTTTTTTAAAGGCTAGATTCATGATATTCATAATACAAACATAATTCCAGTGTTCAATATTCTCATTCAATCGCGATTGTTCAAATGTCAGTCTGAGACCTCTGATTTTGTCTATTTCTCTCATATATCTCTGCTTTTACACAGCTTCTAAAGGACTGTTATTAAAAGGCCTCCCTTAAATATTAAATTACAATTAATGAGTGCTTCTCTCCTTTAAGAACACAAAGCCAGGCCTTGTAGGTCAGATCAAAGGTCCGTCTCTTTGAGTATCTTCTCTCCTACTGTGGCCTAAAGCAGGTGCTTGAATATTCTCTCTCAGCCTCCTACAGATGGTTTTTGGTTCAAGGACTTCCTGAGCTAGCATTAAAGAGTATTTCCATATATTCATATATTCAGTACCAGTCATGGGTTTTTCTTCCTAAGTAGGTTAATTCAGCGATTTAATAGTATTTTATCTGGGGATGTTTTGGTATGGTATTGAAAGGTGTGAAGGACTTTTTCTAAAGAAACAAAGAAAGGAAAAACAGAGTTTGTGTTCTTCGGGGGCTGCCAACGCCATCTCTTTTGTCTCCTGTGGTTCCACTGATGTAGACTTGCTGCTCTGAAAGTCCTGCCTCCCTCACCTGTGAATGTCACACCACTGCCTGGCACCTTGTAGGGGAATGCAGGTGCCTTGGTTATGAAAACCAAGGTCTCCACTGGAGGAAGCAGTCTTTCTTTATCAGTACCGGGCCCTTGAACTTGGCTTGGTGTTCAATGGCGAGCCACCGCTGAGCATGGAGCATGGGGAGAAGTACTCATGGCAACCTGTGTTGCTAGGCAGATGGATTATTGTGTTTTGTTCCTGCCACAGTGTTCTCAGGGATCCTGGCTTCATTTCTAGATATAATTAATGGTAATAAAGTCTGAAGGTTAAAATATGTGGATCACTAGGGCCGTTTCTGTGCCTGGGTGGGATGGGGAACAGCAACCTGGCACTTGCATGTAAAAGTGAGAGATTTTTTCTGCTGCAGCTCTTCATAGTCCCAAAGGCTAAGCACTGTCATTAGTTCTTTGACATTGAGGAATATTGCTGAGGGGAAGAAGTGCTACTCTTTTCCTTTTTAACGTATATTTGGCCACTTTTCCCCAAATGCAACTTTCTTGTAACTGGACAGAAGCATCTAAAGATCCATGGGATCACAGCTGTATATAAGCAACAAGCGGTATTTACCAGGGCAGTTCCAATGCCATGCCATCCAGGGACTGAGAAGCATTTCAGACGCTGCCATTACAAGCAGACTTAGAGCCTATTTTTCCCTTCTGAGTTTTCCTTACAGACTCAGCAAATAACTGAGCTTACTACCTCTAAACCAGCATCTCACCCTGGCTGCCTTCATCCCTATTTCTTCCTCACTTCCGATTGCATGGTACAACTTCCTGCCTGGGCCAGCTCAGATGCTTGGCAGACCCTTTGCCAAATTTCTTAACATGGCAGAAGCCTATTCACTTTTTGATGGATTGTTTTTCTACTACTTCGGTGACTCGTATCTTCTCTCAATGAATAGCGCAGCTAGTACAAGGTAGAAGGAGGATGTGCAGCTGGCAGTAGTGAAGGAAGGACAAGAACTGAAGAAACAGCTGGATCCTCCTTTTTCAGCATCAACGAACTCCTGGTGTCCCATGGAAATATACCATCTGATATAATATTTAAGGGATCAGATTTTGGGCTTCAGGGTTGAAGTACTTGTTTGTTACCTGTGTGAAGAATTAAAGGAACTCTCTTGTCAATTTTTGTGCTTCTTGCTATTCTATAGGTCAGAGCGGGAAGATTTTTCTTTTTCAAAAAGAAAACAGTAAGATGCCAGAAATGGTTAATAAGAAAACGGCAGCAGTCTGGAATAAGTCAATGGTAGGACTATTAATGGGACACTATTTGTCTGGCTCTACCACTCTCTTAGACTTCTTGTCATCTGGTCCAAGGATCAAGGTCTGCAGTAACAAGGCAAACAAGCCAAAAGAGAAGCCGTGTCCCCTCCCACGCATCAAGGAACAAGGTAGCTGCTCTTAATGTAATTTACCCAAAATTTGAAGGAAAGACACAGCTTAGGCAAGGTACGATGGAGGCTTTTTCTTATTTTTATCTGCTTGCTGTGTATCATTTGGGTGAACAGATATGTTTAGATAATTCTCTGTTTTGAAGAAGCTGTTTCTGAGTCACTCAAATCAGCAGTTGATCCCAGAGAAAGAGTGGAACAACTATGCCATATGCACTTGGTGAAAAATGGTTCTGCAACACAGAAACACCTTCTGATTGGTAGGGCTGCGCCCTTTCAGCTGCAGAGGAGTTAAAGGTAGACTCCCGTCACAGAATCGTAGCTATTAATTTACTTTCTCTCTGATGGACAAATGAATACACTTACTTGTGTTTTCAGTTTTACGGTCCCAAAGAAACCACAGAGGGAGTTCCATAGCGAAAGTCTTCAGCAACTGGTTGGAGAAAAGATGTGTCCAAATACTGCAGTCCCCAAACCATGGGGGAACAGTCCTTTGTGAGACGTTACTATTCCTCCTTGAACTACTTTATCTTCTATATCACTTCTCCCATTTTAGAGCTGTTTTTTGTGCTGAGCAAAATTTCTGAACATATGCATGGAAAGTACACAAAACGTGTGATAAGACCCTGATAGCTGAGAGAAATGTATGCGATGAAATTAGGCGCAGAGGCAAGGGTACCTTACCACTATTAGACGTCAGTGGATTCAGGCTTTGTATCAACAATGCTGGTTCCTTCCGTATTTTTCCCTGAGATATTTTTTTGACATTTTTAAAATAAAAAATTACAAGTTTAAAAGGGTATGTTCTCTTCAGAGGAGCTCTTTAAAGATCTTGCATGCAGCAGCTGATATTTCAAGCTGTTGAATTAGTAGTTCTGGGTTTCCTTTTGTACTTGCCTGTGCCAAAATGCGATTAGTTGTTTCAGCCCACTCATACCCTTGGTTTGAGATGTCTGTGCATTAAGTTAGAAGGGAAACAGTCATGTGGTTCAGGTCCAATATTTGATCTGCATTATAATTGTTAACATTTTTTTCCTACATAGATTTTTCAAGATATGTTGCCAGGAAATTTTAAAGTGGTGAGTTCTCATTTTGAAGTGCTTTCTCATTCCATATTTTGTTCTGCTTCTGGAGACAGACAAGACACCAAAACCTTGTATGTCAGGAATTGGGGGAAGAAAGGGAAACAGGTGCTGACATTTGGCTGCGAGCTATTCAAAACAAAAGGAAACTCTGGTCTAGAGCAGGCAATGCAGACAAAGCACTTTGACTTACAGTAATTGTTCTGAGTGGAACATCAACAGCAGAGGCAGGAGAGTGTGAAATACTGTTTGCTGAAATTAGTAATAGCTGTAAGGGACAAAAGATTTTGGAGCTAGGCTAGGGGTGTCAAACTTATCAAGTATAAAATTCCAGGATTTGACCAGTACTTTTATATGTTTGGAATAAAGCTCTCCCAAAGGAGCTATCATAGCAGCGAGTAAGGGCCTGAGTCAGCTGCTACAATAGGACATAGCGTGGTGAACACAACATCATATCTGTTGCCTACTTCACAATTTCCCCTTTCTTTCCGGCTTTTACACACTGTTTTTGTTCCAATCAGTCTTGGAGGAAACTGAGATAAGTATACATTAAATATGTAAGGCTGGTAAGGAAAGCCAAGTCTAAACCCTGGTGAAATTGCTGGGAAGATGTTAAAACGTAAGTGTCCTGAGTGGAATGACTGTCTTACCACTTCACATTTGTGACAACTCACATCAAGCCAAAAACTACTGTAAAAACACAAGATTGCTCTTTGCTCAATCAGATAAATGACAGAGCAAGGGGGAATGTTTTTAAACTAAAAGAGGGGAGATTTAGATTAGAGGTTAGGAGGAAATTCTTCACTCAGAGGGTGGTGAGGCACTGGAACACATTGCCCAGAGAGATTGTGGAAGCCCCATCCCTGGAGGTGTTCAAGGCCAGGTTAGATGAGGCCTTGAGCAACCTGATCTAGTGGGTAGCATCCCTGCCTATGGCAGGGGGGTTGGAACTAGATGATCTTTGAGGTCCCTTCCAACCCGAGCCATTCTATGATTCTATGAAGATTCTCAATAAATTTGCACAGTAAGCAATATCTGTATGTATTCTAAAGCTGAACGTTGTTCATATTTGGCGTATGGGTTTGGCATGAAAACCTGAATGACTGGAAGAGTATTTTTTAAAGCATTTATTTGGGGAATCTGGTAAACACTTTGAATTAAGTCGACATTTGTAGAAGAGCTCTAAATGTCCTATGATGAGTCAGGTGATCTGGAAAATGACATAAGAAATCTAATGCTTGGGCACAATATTGAAGAACATGAAATTTCACATTTAGAGTTGGAGAGGGAAGTAATAAAAAACAATGTATTTTGCACTTGTCTTTGGTTTCAAACATATGGCTGATCCACTACAATAGATCTATAATCAGGAAAGATGAAGGTTTTATGTGTAGAGGGGTTGAGGGAATAAGAAATGTGACTTCATCAGACTGAAAGATAAGGGCCTTTCCTTCTTCTGTTGCATTCCAAATTCTGCATTTGGCTTCTGTGTCATTCTCACCAAAACTTCTGTTATCTGCTTGAGAGGAAACAAATCCGTGTTACTCATGTAGTCAAACATATACCTTGAAATATTTAGTTACTTTAATAAACTGTTAAAGTCTATAGATAACCATTTGGAAGGATCAGCTTTGTTAGAGAGTATAATCATCCGTTTTCCCAACTGAGTAATTGCAAGTTCTCTTGGGTGTCTATTATATCCTCTCTATTATATCCTCTTTACTCTGAGCTACGTTCAATAAAAACACAGAAATAAGTAAGTGGCTGAAAGGCACCGAGGATAGCTATTTCCTGCGCATAGCAAATCTTATAAAAAAGTGATTTTTTAGAGAAAAGAAGCCCTATTTTTTTTTTTAATTTTAATTATTCTAGTCCTACACTAATACTGAACGCCTCAAAGCTGTCTGTTCAAGAGGTGGATATGAGTGTGTGAAGAGGCATTATCCAAATAGGCTTTGCAAAATTTTAACATCTGACAAGCAAGCACCTGCTGTAGTGAGGACATTTTAGTTCTAGGAATCCCCCCCCCCCCCCCCCCCCATTTCCATGAGTATATGGTTGCATCTTGTTGGAATGTTAATATTTGTATGTTTTTTACTTTCATAGTTGTTTCAGAGTTGGAAGAACCATGCATTGCAAATACGTCTGCTAAAATACACAGCTATATTTAAACTGCAAAGTTTTATTTAATATCACTGAGAATATTTTAGCTGTTTCAGAGCGATGGTATTTAGAATAAAATGTTCTTTCACTTTCTAAAGCCCAGATACACAGAAATCTCTGCAGTTGCTGGGAAAACTAACAAGAAAGGAACGTTGTGAAATGGCAGACTGCTGGGGCTGGCCCACGGCCTCCCTGCCAGGACAGCAGCGTGAGCACCTGCCGCCACACGTGCCTGATGTAGCTTTTGGTGGTGGTTTATGTTTTCTGCCACCTTGGCATGGCAGGGGTGATGCCCTAAACACTGCTTGGGATGGTGGGGACCACGGGTGTGGGGTTCCTGGCGGTCACAGGATGGTTGCAGCCTGCACGCCTGGGCTCCGTGTTTGGGGTGCAATTGATGTTTTTGGGCGTCAGTGCCCAGGGCTGTGGCTCACTGCTCTTGAGAACACGCGGTGCAGTATCTAAGGTGTGAGACTCGGAGACTCAGTGCACCGCACCAGCCATGTTTCATTTCACTTTGATTTGAGCAGCCTCCGTGAGGGCCGCAACTGCTTGCCAGGGCGGAGGGAAGCGAGGTGGCTGTGCTTGGCAGCCGAGGCCCGGGGCGGCGGCCGCGGCCCTCAGCCGCCGCTCCCCGGGGACCGCCCGGCCCCGTCCCGTCCCGTCCCGTCCCGTCCCGTGCCGTGCCGCCCGGGGCAGCCGGGGCGAGAGGGCCCGGTGCGGCCCGGGTCGCCATGGCGACGGCGCGGGGCCGCTGCCATGGCGGAGAAGGAGGGGAACGGCGAGGGTAAGGGCGGGCCGGCGGCCGCTCGGGGCCGGGGAGCCGAGGGTCGAGCCCCGGTGAGGCGGGCATCGTGCCCGCTTGGATGTGCCAGGCTCCCTCTGCCAAGAGAAAACGTAATCTGTGCCGCCGGTGGCACCGGGGCTTATTTTTAGAGGCAGGCGCGTTGTGCTTCAGGAAGCGCTGCCAGAAATGGGGTTTTGTAGGCTAAAGGTAATTCCGCCTGCAGGGGCGTTCGAGTATGGTTTCGAGAAGAGCATGCTTTCTGTAAAACTCGGTGTTGTGACTTCGTTAATCCATCCCTGCCATACACTCGTGCATGTCGTAGTACTTCAGAGATTCCGAGTGCTGCATTCAAAATAATGTAAATAAGGGATTATTTCACATTAATTAGTAAAAGCAGTGTTCTCTGTAGAAAAGTCGTGTGTAAATAGTCATTGTGGATAATGCTGAAGGGTTAAGTTGATTTTGGTAGAAGTATTTCCAAGATATGCTTTGCAGTATAGATACATTGGATAAATGAAGAATTAAGACCAATGTCCCTTCAGTGAGGTCGGTTCTAACCATGTTCTAACCATATTATTTCTTTTATATTGTTTTTCATTTGTGTTTAGTCTTGAAAAAGCACATTTTTAGCATCATTCCAGTTTTACAAAAGAAGCTGAGGCACAGTGCTGGCAGAGGTAGGTGAAGATTATAGGATAAGAGTCTAGAAGTCTGCTGAACCATCTGAGAAGAGGGAGTCTGGCGTTCTGGCAGGGTAACAGGATTGGGAACTTCTGCCTTCATATATATTTTGGGCAGCTGTATGGATGGTATTGAGCTCTTGCACCATTTTGTTAATCCATAGACAGAAACTCCTGGAGAAGGAAGACGGTTTTTTGATTGCTTGATTAATGGCCTTTAATGAATTTTTTATAGTTCCAAAATACTTTTAAAGAAATTGAAGTACTATATTTGTAAAGACAGACTCTTTTGTTGACTTTTTTTTTTTTTAATTTACTTAAAGTGTTCTAACATCCTGTAAAACACTATTCCCCATAAAGCATAAGATGTAATCATCTAGAGGAATATTATGCTGTCATCCTAAATAACTGTGACCCCAAAACTCTGTTACCAGCCTTTCCAGACTTCTCAATAGATTGTGGGAAAGTGACAGACTAGGCTTTGGCTTCGTGTCTGCAGAATGAGGACAATGACCTGTACCACGTGGATAATACAAGGATGAGGCATGTAGCTTACCTTCAGTTACTCATTAGAATCTTACTCTGTTAGTAGGCAGACCAGTTGCTTATTGCCTTATGAAGGTGCCTCATTATTATAAATATGATTGAGGCAAACTAGCAGTCAGTGTCTCATTAAACTGCAGAAGCAATCCCATAAAAGTAAGATGCTCATATCCCTTTCAGAATTGCTATTAGACTTCTTGCAGAAAGCAGTTAGAGGGTTAATTAGGATCCCAGATTCTGGATTCACGCACTGATCATGCTTGCTTCTGACAAGCATTCCACGTATACACAAACCGCAGGTTTTACTTTATGATGTCTCAAACCGAACAATAACATTAGTTGTATTTTCAACTAATTAGTCTTTAGGGTATTCCTCTTGATTCATCGTAGAACTGCAGTTTCACCAACTTTCATGGTAAAGGTTTCCCTTAGGTCCTATTATTTTCAAGTTCTGTCTTCTTCAAAGTTAAAATGTCTGCTTAAATGTTTTACAGATGTACAAGATGTGCACAAGAAAAAAAAAAGTGAAAGGTCAAATGCTGCAACCTCTTGTGCATAACATTGCTCACGCGAGTGTTACTCGCTAACTTACGTAGTTCTCATGAATAAAATCTTGCTTGTGCATGTGTTAATATCATGCCCATACTGTCTGGAGCTGTATGTTTTATGCATGAATTTATGTCCCTACATTTGTGCTTTCAGCATTGTTAATGTTTTTTTTTATACCCATCTGATTGCATTAGACTGTTTGCTTCATCTTTCTCTTTTGCATATTTGTTTGTATCTTTTTTCGTATCATTCTATTCCTTTCCTTTTTTTTTTCTATTTCATTCAGTCTGTCTGTTCTTCCATTTGCTCTCAGATACTTTCTTTATAATTTGACAGAACATGTCAGATTTTCTAAGTTTTAATATCTCTGATCTCAATACTGATGTTACTGGAACCTGAAAGTAAAATGTCAGACCGGTAGTGCCTGAAGTAAAACTAGACAGAAGACAAGACATATTTTTCTCCAGCTGGGATTTAAGAAATTACATGGAAGTACATAAAAGAAAGAACGCTCAGTGTTCCTATATCATTACGGTAATGTTGTATAAGTGATCAGTATTAAGAGTTTTTCTAAGACCATATTATTTGTGCCAGCACGTACTTAAAATGCAATTTATACGTCACGAATTTTAATCCAAAAGGAAGTAGATTAAATAGTCTGAGCTTCTGTTTCCCACACTTACACCCATATGAAACTGAATAACTGTTTCTGGATAACAGAGATCTTCCAAAAAATACCTGATGGTGATATGAAGACTTAAGGAGATGGAGAATAACCAGTTTGTGGTGATGATTTTTTTTTTCTGGTAAATAATTACTAGTTGTTCTGGGTAATTTAAATTACAGCTGCAGTATGTAATCAGTCCTCACAGATCCTTTTCCCCACTAGTGAAACACTCACATTGAGGTTGTCAGTAGAGATAGGAAAGAATTTTTACCTCTCTTTTAGTGCCTGGAGTAAATATAGTAACAATGTGTTGAGTCATACATATATCTGCTCTTTAACTGCCCTGGTTTGCCACCTGGCACACTGGTGAAATCAGAGATTTACTGCAGTTTACATTTGGTAGGAACAAGCTGCATATCCCATTCAACTATTAACTTCTGGCTAAGAGGCAGAGTTGCCACTGCTTTGGTTGCCCCGCTCGATCTTCCTACATCTGGGGGATTTAAACTTTCCTTTTACCTGTATCACCGTGGTCTGCTTGGAGTCTGTCTTTGCTGCAGAGATTAAAAATGCTCTCTTGCTGTTCGTTCCATTTTAATCGTTGTGAGTCCAACTTTAAGGAGCCCAGTGGCTGCCATGGGCACTGTAGGCAGTCGTAACCATTAATTCTGCTCAGAGCACACTTAATTAACACAAGAGTTTCAAACGTGACACAGCAAAGTGCTTAAGCTGTGTACGGCTTTGGGGAATCCCACTGAATGCGATAACATGATGCACATGGTGTTAAGCACATGAGTACATCTAAGTGTCTTGCTGTACTGAGGATTTTAAAATGTTTTCTTGGGTTTTCACAAGTAAGCATCAGTATATGAAAGTACGAAAGTTATAGATTAAATACTTGCAACAAACCTTCAAGCTAAAGTAGTTCGTCAGATAAATTCTTTCTAATTATAAAAGTGACTGTTTCGTTTGTGCCAAAAAATACAAAATTAGTCTAAGTTGTTAAAACAAGTAGCTTTCTTAGGGCTCAAGCAAGGAATATTTCAGCTGTAGAAGAATATCTATGGGAAGAATGCATGAGACCACTTAGGAAATCACTTTGGAATTTACAGATGGACACTATGAATATTTTTATTTCTTCTTGTTGATATTCCTGTGAGAAGCTATTTGAGGAGAAAAGTTTATAGCTTTCATTAGATAGCAATGCAGTTTAACATGTACCTTGACATCAATTTGAGTTATATTTTAGTATTTTGTACTTGAGACTGAAACAAAAAATAACCACAGGCTGTAGATTCCTGATCCTCTTGGCTCTATTGCAGTAAAAGTGACCTCAAATGCATGTAGAATAGGTAGTTGCAGATTGACAGGTTTCTTGTTTCCATAGCACATAAAATAGCAGAAGTTTTTCAGTTTGGTTCTACTTCTAGCTGACTTACTGAATACAAAATTAGCTGGTTTGCAGAAAGGCTTTAAACTTTTTTGTCTTTTAGACAATGCCAACCAGCAGATACGCAGTGCTGACAGGGAGCTAGAAAACTCCCACAAATTCTCTCTCCAACAATAGTTAACGTGTTATTAAGAATTTCCATGTCTACATACTAATTATTCTGAGATCTGAGTGTTTTTTTTTTTTTTTTTCCCAGTTCAGGAGCACCTTTACTGTATGTGAGCAGATACTGTTTCATTGCTGTTGGCAAGGCAGGGGGAAGGCGATGGAAGTAAATGTGGAAGTGAGGTCCCAGCCCAGCCTGTGCTGAGCCTGCAGGCACCTGCTGTGGGGTAAAGGGCGGGGGTCCCCAAACCCAAACCTGGCTCTGGTGGGTTTGGAGGCTGGACTGTATGCTACATGACAGGTCCCATGGGATATTTTTATACGTGGTCTTTAATATCAATCTTTAAAATAAAATACAGACTCCAGCTCTCAGGGTATGTGAAATACTTACTGCTCAACGTGATGTATGTGTGGGTAGTACATGATAGCCCTGTGAATGGAAGGGATTTCCTTGAGTCCAGCCTGCTGTTGCAAACAACTTTCACAAGTCACTTTCACAGACTTACCAAGCTGCATCTTAAAAATGGTAAGGATTTTTGTGTTGTTGGTTTAAGTTGACAGAAGTTTCTGGACCGTTATTGCTGATGATCAGGTTAAAATTAGACATGAATTCTGAAATGTATCCATGGACAGCTTGTATTCTTTGGTTTTTATTTTTTGTACTTGCCAACCTTCTTCATTTCTTTATAGAAATGTCTTATCCCCCATTGATGATAAATGTAAATGCCTTAAATCTGTCAGCTGAAAAGCTGTTCATATTCAAACTATTACTCTTAGGCAAACAGAAAATTGGAGGTTGATGTTCATTCATGATATGTAAAGAAAGTGGTTTAGCACTGCAAGTGATGCTTTCAAGGCAGCTCCTTAAAAGCAAGCAGCTGCACCAAGCCCCTGTAAATCCCGTGCCAGGTCGTTTCACTTTCACACTCTTCCTTTGGCTGGTCCAAGTCCTCACCCCAGAGCAGAGCAAACAGAATTGCAACCAGTAGAGAAGTGGTGTTTATTAACCCATTTGAGACCCTGTGAAGAAACTTCAAGGAGTTGAGGTACGTAGCAGCATGGTAGCAGCATGTATTAAAAGTCATCCTGAAAAACATTAGTTCTCACCTTTCATTTTAGACAATTGCATGTCTTTCAAATGAGGAAAGTTCACACGCTGCTGTATTCTAGCAGCGCTACTGTGCCGCTGTAGTTAGTTAAACTTTCTGCTAGTTTATGTTGGAAAAAAATTACTTCCAGGAGCTCTAATATCCACGTGATTCTGATCTCCGCTTCATGACCACTTCAGCAGTCAGTGTGCAGAGGCAGTTCAGCGGGCACATTAAATTTAGGAGGTGCTTGGTGCAGATGTGCTCAGCCAGGTGTGCGTGCGTGCTGTTGGCGCCCTGCTGGGGCATCCCCAGTCCCGTCAGAGTTAGCCAGGCCTTGGGGCGCACAGCAGCCACCGCTGCACTGCTGCAATTTGTTGTGAATTCGGTCTTGGAGTTGTCCCTTGTGGCTGTGCCACCTGATTCTTTGGCCAGCCCTGCGGAGAGCCCAGGAAAAACAGAGGTAAACGCCCTCAGGGACCGTGCAGTACAGCAGCACGGGCTGCCTTCTGCCTCTGTTGCAGCCTGTGCTAGCTCTTACCTTTCAGAGGCAGCTGGAGGTACAGCGAGACTCTGAGCATTGCCAGGAGAGCTATATATCCTTGCAGGGCACTTTGCCGCTGGTGATGAAAGAGAATATAAGTATGGGCTAGACATCACTCTTTCATTAGCTCCCAGGTGTGGCTGAGATGAAAGATACAGAACAAATTGCAGCAGTGGAGATTACTGTTTTTGCCAGCTCGGAGCTGCAACAGGAGTGCTGACTGGAACAACTGCCAGAGTTGGGAATTTAGGGGTGTGCAAGACATCCCTAATGGAGATTTATGCTGAGCTTATCTCTGCCTGATGAAAAGGAAGTCTACGTGCAGCTGGTATTGACTTTAAAATAAGTGTGGCAATTATTTTTGCAGGCTAACAAACGTCAAGTGCTGGCATTTCTTTTACTTCACTCTAGGAAGGATAACATCATGACTTTCTGCAAGAAAAGTAGAAGATATTAATTGTATATTACCTGTGAATCACAGGTGTACAGGAGGCAGTGCAGATCTATGCACAGATAGGACTTTCTTGCTCTCTTTTGATGGCTGGAAGCATATTTCCACATCCTCTGCTCAGCAGACAAGTAAGATTTTTATATGAAAAGGAAATTTCCCCCCGTTGTTCTGCAGGTTAGTATGAAAAAGTGTGCTGTTTCACTGCCCTCCGTGCCGCTTGTATGCAGTGACAGGTACTTGGCAGCTTGTCCGAAGACAGCAGCTAGCAGAAGGAGAGCTTTGCTCCTGGAGCTGGACCCGTGCAAATGGTTATGGTGAGCAGCATTACTCAGGGCTCGCATGTTCGGCTCGTGCCGCCCGTGGCTCCCTGAAGGCAAACCCAGCTACCACTTGAGTGGCTGCGGAATAGATGCTTTGCCTGGCTGGCTGAAATCCATGTCGTAATTGAGAACTGTTAGGTCCCATTTGGTCACGTGTTTCTTGCAAATCCTTGTGGTGTGCTGCTTCCACAGTAATAATCTGCAGCTGGTGTGAGCACCCAGTGGGTGGCTTGGGAGCAGAAGAGGCCTGTGGGCCTAACGCGGCGTGGCTGGGGCCAGCTGCTGGGGAGGGCAGGGGGGGCCTGTCCTGGGAACCGCAGCTGAACATCTCATGCTGCATCCTGGCTGGTACCCTAAAAATGCTACAGATACTCCTGACGTAAAATGTTTGACAGCGTATCAACCGAAAATGCATGTTGTTAAGATTCAGGACTCTGTAGCCTTTTTTTGTGATGTGTCTCTTTTTGTAATGTAAGTGTCTCATCTCAGAGCACTGAGGCCAGTCCCATTCGGCCCTTCCCTCCTTGAAATGCAAAAAGACTAAGCAGATAGGAGGTGAAAAAATGTTTTAACACATGACAAAATATGAGAGAAAGAAAGAGAAGGAAAGAAAGAAAGAGAGAAAGAGAAAAGAAAAAGAATGAAAAAAAAGAAAAAGGAAAAGAAAAAGAAAAGGAAAAGAAAAAAAAAAAAGAAAAAGAAAAAGGAAGAAAAAAGGAAAAGAAAAAGAAAAGGAAAAAGTAAAGGAAAAGGAAAAAGAAAAAGGAAAAGGGAAAAAGGAAAAGAAAGGAAAGGAAAAGGAAAAAGGAAAAAGCCAAGAAGGCTTTTTGTAAGGACTTTGCAGCAACAAATGCACCACGTATGGGCAAACAGACTTGCATGAAAGCTGGAGAAGCCATTAGGGTCACACTAGGTGCTGTTGCGTTTTGAAAGTTGCTCATGAGAACTGCCAGGCATTTCTGCTTTAAGTAACGAAGATTTCAGGTTCTTTGAAACTGAGATTATCCCTACTTTTTGTCTAGAGGTTTGGACACACACGGGACACACCCTGCATGCGTTCCTTCTTGTTCCCAGTACGGCGCATTCCCCAGAGGACAGGCAGTGAGCTCTGTGTCACTGTTGGCAGCCTTGCCCTCCTTAATGCGGGGCTGACAGTGGGCTAGGACAGAATGGGTAAGGTGCTTACGAAGGTCAGGTCAGGGCACTGGCTGTCTCTGTTGACCATTGCAGAGCTCAGAGAGACTTTGTACTCGGGGTGAGACAAGCCTGTGAGCTGTAGCTGCAGGGAAGGGAGCAAGGCAGAGCACAGGGAAGGTGCTTGTCGCGGGGCGCTGGCAGCAGTGCCCCCAGCAGCCAGGGGCACGGTGGCAGCTCGGGGCTGTGGCCAGGTGGAGCTGCACACAGTCCTCAGCAGCGGCGCCGCAGGAGGCTGGACCTGGAGGGCAGCTGGAGGGCACGTATTTGTGCACGTCCCTGCTACTTAAAGGTAGTAATCCTCCTGCACCGTGTCATCCTGGCTGGTCAAAGCAGAGAGCAGAAAACCCGCCTCTGCTGCTGCGCACGTGGGGGTCCAGCTCGCATTGTCACTTCCTGATGGAAGGCTTGTGCCTACTCATACCCGCGAGGCAGGGGACGACTGCCTCCACTGGACCATTGTTCTTGCAGATACAGAAGGAATGCTGCAGTGTGCTTACAGATTGCTCACCAGAGAACATCAGAATCTTTTTAAGTTTTAACCTGAATTAGTCAAACACGTGGTTTTCGTTTCAAAACTTTTTTTTTTCCACGGCCTGGACTGGCTGGTCTTCTCTGGGTTCTGCCATGGGACACTGGCTGGGATTGCCCCAGGTCAGGAATCCCTTCTGCCTCCAGAGTCTGTCTCACCTTAATTGCTTGGACTGGGAACATGATCCGCACTGCATCTCGCTTGCAGCCCTGTCGTACCAAGCAGCCAGCCTCGGCTTCTCTGCTTCTCCTCTTTGGCAGATGCAGACCAAAGCGTGAGTTTATTTTGTAGAGAGAAAATAGGAAGGACTCCTTCCATACCATCCCACCTAAAGAAAAGCACAACAACAAACAAACAAACAGACAAAAACAACAAAAAACTGATCACTTACTAAACCTCAGCTACTGCCTCATGTTTGAGAAAATTGAACTCCAGCTGAGTATAACTAGGTAATATTCCTTGATCGCTTCCCAGGGTTGTAGGCTTCTCTTAATACTTAGGAAGATCAGTGCTTCATTCTCTGTAGATATAGCATAGATACACAGATTGTGTACAGTAAAAGCATCAGGGCATATTTTGTTGAGCCTTCCCTGAGTTGCACAAAGTACGCTTTGGACATGGATTGATACATGCCTGTGTTCGTCACTCAGAATTACTGCCTGCAAGGGAGTGGGATTTTCTCTAGCAAATCACATGACTGTAACATCATTCTCCTGTACGTCACAGAGTTGTATAGACTTAGCTTGCCATCACCAATAAGCTGCTCAGGAGCTCTTCGAACAGCGGAGAGGAGAGATTATCTTGCCTGTAGGGCAAGGGAGAAACTAATCACCGCCTTCTTTTTACTGGAAAATAAGTCTCATCAGCAGCATCTCAGCTGCTAAGGATGCAGGCACACATGGCATCTGAAGAGGTGAGGGTATGGTGACACAAGTAAGACATTATAATACATATGTGCAACATTATATATATGTATATATATTATATATATATATGTCTGTATGTAAGTGCAATATGATGTTAGCAGGATCCCTGCTGGGACCCAATCCCACTCAGCCACTCTTAACAATCAGCCCCTCCTTCCCTTGATATTCAAGGTCTGCTCGGTTGTAAATACTTTCAGTAAGTTTAGAGTATGTTTGGTTTGCATTTTATATGTATAAATATTTTTTATATGTATAAATATATTTATATGCATTTACTGCTTTGATTAACAAATTACAGCCCTCTTTTCTGGTGGCCTCCAGAAAGAATTGTGTAGACCCAGGGAAATTAATGTCTCTATTTCAGAAGCCTGGGCTTAGGGAGGCTGACAGGGGTCGTAGTATAGGAAGTGATGCAGAAAATAGCATTGCTCCCCTCCAACATATGGACAATTTTATGTTACAACAAGCACCTGTCAAAGAATTTGCAGAGGTAGCAAGGGTATCCCTCAATATTTGCCCTTCTCTGTTACCATAGGTTGCTCCATTATTTGCAGCAAGCCCAGACAGTGGTTGTAGTTCCACCGGGGCTTTGTGCTGGCATACTTTGTCATCTGCATCCCTGGGCTTTAAGTGCAGGCTCTGGGCAGAGCAAGCAGGTAGGATCCTGGTGGGGAAGTGCAAGTCAGGTGTAATACAGCAGCGGTTGTATCACTGTGAATCAGGGCACATAGGTATGAGTTACTGAGTGCTGAGGACACAGACTAATCTGTGTGGACTGCTGTGGGGGCTGTTTGTTTGCCCAGTGCAGACCAGGCAAAATAATGGCACCTTGCAGGAGCATCCTGAAGTGACGGCAGTAAAAGGGCTTTGATGACCCTGGCACAGGGATGTGTACTGTGAGGGAAAGACTTATTTTTTCCATTGCTGAAGAACCATACCTGACCCAGAGGGGGGGATGACAAAAGATGGTGTCTACTTATGGCTTCTTTTCCAGCTTGAAATGACATCGGCCATGGCCTGTTCTGTTCTGTTACAGCGTCAGATTAAGGATTTTGTGAGCAGCAAGGAGCTGGACTTCATATCATAGCAGCAATTGTTTCTATACTTACTTTGTTTCTCAACAGGTTTAGTAGTAGAAGTAGTTTATTAATTGTCCCATTAGTTTTCTTAGTTTTGGTTCCCACATGTACTAAAACTTCTGAATCTATGGTAGGTTAGAATGCCATAGAATTTAAAATACCATCTACTGAGCAATCAAAACATAGGGGAATATTCAAGACAACTTGTTTCATCAGCTGAAGTTACTGGCAACTTGTAGCCCCATTAGATGCTGCCAATGGACTGTCACGAACTGGGTATGTTCTGCATTTTACAACTTGGAGGTTGAAACACACAGTTGTTACACCATTCTTTTTAAAGTCTTTAATGGATTTCTCAACTTCTAACTGAAATAACCCAAATATTTCCATTGTGGTTGATCCAAACTTTAATTTTTATTACTGTCATCATTCTATAAAATAATCACATTTCCATAGCTAAAGCTGGAGTCAAGACAATGCTTAATTTTTCACTTCACTTTATTATATATTTTGCCCATATTACAGTCTTGTGTAAAGAAGACAAAAAGGAAAAAGAAAATATTTAATATTTTTGAGTCGGAATTTGATGTAGCTTTTCCAGTTCACTTTGCCACCGCCTGTATCATCAAACTGACAGCCTGCATTTTATTATCAGACATCAAGTTAATAGCTTGAATTTTCTAAAATCTTACTTGCTGGTGGTGGTTTTGTTCTCATCATGGGATGAGAACATGTTCTCATGAGATGTTCTCGTGCCATGGGGCTGTGCAAAGATCGTTCTGATTGCCCCACTCTGAGTTCTCCATATTGTGTGTCTATTTTTGAATATATAGTCCCTTTTTAGAACATTTTTACTCATTTTCCATAAGGCAGCCACTGTGATGAAAACAAAATAGTAACTTTTCAATTCTGACATATAATGCCATTAAGGAAAGAAGTATAACAATAGGGTGAGGTTATGCTCTTAGCCCTAGGTTGATTGCATACACGATGGTGGGTGTATGGTAGGGTTTTGGTTTTGTTGATTCATGCTGCTGAGGGGGTTTGCTTGTTTATGTAGATACCACATGGTGTATGCTGTGACAAACGTAAACAACAGGGAGCGATCATATGGCTAGTCCTCAAGAATTCTGGAAGACAAGAAAAAACTCTTACTGTTCCTGAGATTTAATTTTTACTTCCTTGAAAATGCTTGGAAGTGACCTCTCCAGAAACCAGTTAAGCTTTTCTCTTCTTCCACAGGAGACAGACTCAAACTGAGTTTGCTAAGTACCATCTGTGATAACAGGGGATACTTCTCATCTAGGAGGGAAAGCATTATCCCTTTCCTGAGTCTGCAGACCATAGCTTGGATCCCCAGATGGGACTAGGTACCACTGTCAGTGAAGATTTCAGCTCGATCCTTTCTTGGGACCTGCTGTATACCAAATTTTATGAAACTGCGTCTTTAACTCTTCATTCAGTTTGAGCAGCAGAACTCAGGAGACGTTTCCCATTGGTGCCATAAATACTTGGGGTTGTTTCACCTCCCAGTCCTTACATCATGGTTTTCCCTAGAGACGACAGATTTCACAAGACTCCTTAACATCCCAGCCTGCTTGAGGATGATGAGCAATGTGAAAGTCCTGCTTAATGCTGGAGAGTTTACGTGGCAGCTGTGCAAAGTTCCTGCTGACATGGGGCCCTTGGCCCGGCTCCCTCGCAGTGGGAGCCTGCTGCCTGGGAGCTGTACATTCGAGGCATGGAGTTACAGCTGGAGCTGTGCTTAACGGGAAATGCTTCAGCTGCTCAGTTGCAGTGTATATAGTTGCTAGGAAAACGTATTACCAGATCTTTCCCTGTCCTGCCTCACAGATGGCTAGCAAGGTATTTGTTGTAATTATTAGCTGGTAGAAGCATTTCCTAGATTCCCCCTAATTTACTGTCTGGATGGATTAACCCAAATCTTACATATCTTTAAACTCATGGGATTTTAGTTTTGGCTGCAAAGAAACATTCTTTAGGTAAGGTTCTAAGAAAAAAACTTCCTACTGTCTATTGAACGCAGTCCTGAGTTTTGCTTTGCACTCTTTTAAGTCTAGGGAGTGATCTGATCTGTTTTCTTCGGACTGCAATTTAGGACCAGCCTTATCCCTTCTTTGGAGGAATTGAGGTGCTTTATACACCTCTTGTTTTAATTCAAAATCTTTTCAGAATTAAGATTCTTTTCAATGACCATATATTATGTCATTATATATCACATGACACAAAGACATATTGCATATTCTGCAAGCTTAGAGCTTAATCACATTGTTCCTTCCTCTTTTGGTATTTACTGTATTTGTATTATGCATGCTGTTGGAGCTCAGAGCAGAGAAGAAAATACTTCTCCTGCCCACCTGTTTCTAGAGCATAGCACACAATTACGGTTTCAGCATATTAGGTTAGCTGTACAATAGGCTTTCTCTGGAATTAAGGTCACTAGCCAAAATCTAATGCACACCTTTTCTTCAGCAGAGAAGAAAGCTCTTGCCAATAAGTCAGATTCAAATGACCTCTAGATTATTTTCTGGCTGTATACCTTTTCCTTGAAATAGAATTAATTAAATGCTGTAAGTTTTCCTTCTTTGGTGTGGGGAGAGGTTTCTGATTTATTTTGAAGTGAGTCAGGTTCCCGAATACACTTCATGAGGGCAACATAAACATTTGCGGCAGAATAATTTAGGGAGTGATATACTTTGCTTTGGAGTTAGGAGAAAGAAGCAGTAGCATAGGAACACTTTATGCTGCTGATACAGGCTCCAAGAATTCATTTTATGAATCTACACTGGCTTTCCCTTTGTGCTCTGGAAACAAAATGTCTTAATAAAACTGATGAGTTTATTTGAGAGAGTTTGAGATTTCACCTGTGCTGGTGATGCTGAGTGTTATGACTGCTTTTTAAGATCTTGACCCAGGTGGTAGTTCAGTTAACACTTGCTTAAAAGCCCGATTAGATCTCGTAAGAGCTAACTGATAACCTCTCCTGAATTGCAGTTGTGAAGCCTATTATTATTATTTTTTTTTCCCTCCATATTTAGGAAAATGTTCTTTACATTAGGACTACAGTCAGATTTATTTATTTATTTATGTATTTTAAAATTCTCGTGCCCTTATTTCATTAGCGGTGTTGTGAAGGATTTTGGAAGAGCTCAGATGAAACAGTGGCTGCAAACATCAAAAACCAATCATTTTTGCTTTTTTGTTAATTTCTTTCCTCCTTCTGCCCTGTACACCTAGGGAATAAATTGGGAATTGCCCTTAAAGGGAATGTGGTACATGTTTCAAATCTGCAGAAACTGCACCATTCTCCCTCTATACTGGGGAACTTTTACTGCATTTTGACGCATTTCTAGGATTTGAACTCTGTATTAAAGCTGTTGAACATCAGAGGAGTAAGAGCTGTTTTAGCTTGTCGTGTTCTGCTTGTTGGCCAAACCCTTTCTTGGATCATGCAGATTTCAAGCAGAGACTTCATGCTTACTTTTCTGTACCTTTTCCACCTCCAGCTGGCTGAGATACTCCCCAAAGCCCAACCTTACCTTCTCACCTCTCCTTTTTCATTGGCATCACGCGGCAAGACAGACAGAGCTGCTTGTGATTTTGGGGCTGATGGCCAGAGCTAGGATTTGCAAAGGGTGGACATAGGGGTCTTATGGACGTGTGTTGGAGCGGTGTTAGCAGTGTGGTTGTAAATACCACAGCTCGGATCTGTGAGCAGAAGGAGAAGTCTCCCTGAAGCTGAGTGGCAGTGGCGGGGGGCTTGAACACTCACATTTTCTTGTGTGTCTGCCTGCGCAGTCATGTCCCCTCTCATGTCCGTTGCCCTCTTAAAAATGTTCCTCTTTCTTCTTGGCCATCTTCGCATCACATTCTGAGTGTTTGAACCTACATGATCAAGACGGCTGCTGTTTTTTGGATTGAAATAATGGCTAGTGGGAGAGAGAAGAAATGGTGCTGGAGTAGTAAGAGGGCTTAAGTGTATCCACTGGTACAATTCTGTATTAAAATATTTGTAGATCAGTGTTTATAAAGATAGATGTTTCAGGTTTGTTGAGCAGTAACATCAAGGAATAAAGTCAAGCCCATGGGTGCTTCTATGAATCAGCCCCTAATCTTAGTCTTTATGTAGTTTAGTACCACATTGTATAAAAAGGTTCATCAAGCTGCATTGAAACTAAATCTTTTCCCATGAGCAGCAAATACTGCTCCCTAGCATCTTCAGAAGTTGTTGAAGGTTGGCCTACGTATTCTTTTGATGCCACTTTTTTCTTCAGGTGATTTCTTCTCTGTGGAAGGAAGGGTTGGCTTTTTGAACCATCAGAGCAACTGGCCTGAAGGAAGAAAAGGAAGCAAGCTCGTACAGTTAAATGAATAGTAGAATCTAGCAAATTTTCAAGTATTGAGTATTTCAAGTATTTTCAAGTTTCTAATATCAACTAGAAATCACTTTTTAAAATGCTTATTACTCAAGAGTCTGGCAGAGCCACTTCTATTTAATTGCTTCTGTTCCCTACAAAGACTGAAGCTGTGGTCTTTGAAGAAGAAATGTCACAACTGGGACAGGTGTGCAGTTCATGGGCTGGCTTCAAATGGGCCTCAAGTGGTAGGGAACAGTCTGGACAACCTGGAGAGGAAATAATTAGTCTGAAAGAACCAGATGAATTAATCTGGGAGTCCCAGTTCCCTGCCATTCTTACTTAACTGGCAGTGTCTAGAGCTTTATCTAGTTCATGCTAAACAAACTGGGAAAAATAGCAAAGGATAGTACAGGAAAGAAGACTGGTAGTGAATACACTTTTTGGTTAATGTATCTGAGGAATGGATTTTAAAACATTCAGTCTTATTGCTTGTGTGATAGGAAAATAATGAGAATGAGAAAATGAGAAAAAAGCATTTTACCAGCATAAAAATGGAAATAGTATGGCATTCCTAAATGGAGCATTTGAGGCAATAAGTAGTTGTATATACTGGAATCTTCTTTGGCACAGTATGTTTCAATGTGTGTTATTTAAGCCATTAGAAGTAATCAGATAATGTTTATCTTTGAAATGATATATTGTTTTCTAGTTAGAATTACTGAGTGAAATCTTTTATTTGACCAGAGCTTAGGTATTTCTTTCTTAGAAACTGCTGAAAAATTGCAGTTCAACATGAAATCTTCATTGATTTATCCATGGAGCACAGTCCCCTCATGCAGAAAAATTTCAGTACTATAGAGCATGATATCTGCTGAGGTAACTGCATGTTTCATCTGTTGATGGCCTTCTTGAAGGTATTGTTTTAGACCTTTATGCATCATTATCCTAGAACAGCAATCTGTCTTTTTTTCTCTCCCAATGCGAGGTTTAGAGTGAATCACAGAAGTCTTTTGGTAACTAGCTTTGCCATCCTGAACTCTGTTGAACTTTGTTGGCCTCCATTCCTGGAGGAACAAGAGAGATTTAGGCAATAGTTTATTAGGTGTTCACTCAACTTTACAGAGTATTTGAGAGGATTACACTATATTTTATTTTCTTCCATGGATATTGCTCTTGATATTGCTCACAACTTCCTCTCAGTTCTTGGAAGAAATATAGATGATCTGGTATCTAGATTAAATCATCATTTTCATGTCATTTCAGGACATCTCTTTGCCAGGCCTCTTGAAATGGGTAAAATTAAAGTATAGTATTTTAATGGATGGCAAAAGCTTGAGAAGGCTGGATGGCTACATTGTTCCAGCACTGGAAATGTTTCCCTGCCCCCCCAGGGTTAATTTTTATTTCTACAGAAGGCTCAGTCATCAAGCCAAGAATGTACAGCTATAAATATTCCTTCAGCATTTCTCTGTTGCAAGACATACTGTACAACTGAAGTGCCTGATCTCATGAAGACTAAACTCTAACAGTGTACACTGGAGACTGGATCCAGGACTCTTTGAAGGCGGTGAAAAAAATCCCATCAAATTTAGTAGTTTGAGAGTAAGTATGTAGGGCCTTTTCCACAAGGAATCAGGTCCTCCTAGATTTACCCCTGTTTTTTGGAAAGGAGTTATATGTGGTTTGTACTGCTTAGGCACATAAAAGGCAGGGACTGTTGTCAAGCTGTGAAAAAAATACAGCTTGTCCTGTACCTGGGGACTGAGCAGGGCTCCTCTTCCTTGACGTGCTCCAGTCACCAGTTGATTGCACATGTACCTGCCCATGCTTCCCTCAGGGGACTAAACTCAGAGAGGAACACTGGATATATCCCTACCTCTCTTCTCTTTGAATATCTTCTGGGGGAGTTCGGTACCAAACCTGGGCAGAAAGCAGCAGGCACCTGTGCCCTTATAATGGAACACACCTCTGTTCCGTATGACAATGAGCTTCCTTAGTTTTGCTTTGAGCCACTGCTACATTGAAGTTCTTGAAGCCAGTGGATTGTTGACCATGGCCAGCTACCAGATACGTACACAGCCGCTCTCTTCCCCTTCTCAGCAGGACAGGAGGAGAAAATGAGTTGGAAAAGGTCATGGACCAAGATAGAGATGGGGAGATCACAAAGCCAATGTTGCTTTTAGTTATGTCCAGTTCTGATATACCCTTTGCCCGAAAACAGGTATTTCTGTTATGAGGGCAAGAGAGCAAATGGAATAAATGGTTGCATGCTGCAGACCCTGGGATTCCCAAACTGTTGGGATTGTAGAAAGCTAGGTATGAATTTGTTATGTTTATAGAAACAATGTCCAGCGATTTAGTGTTGGTTAGAGCTGCTCAAAAACACTTTTAACACCAGATGAGCCTAAAGAAGAAAGTAAGTCTGTTCTAACACAGAAGAGTTATGGTTTATTATTATGCTGAAAATAGAGAAGTGTGAAAATGAGAAAACAAACTCAGAGTATACCAATACCAGTGTGATATTCAGACTATCACTCAGGTGTTCCCTGGGGTGTTTCTGTGGAGGCCATTACGCTAGCTCACAAAACACTGCCTTCTGGTCTTGGTCTGCAGGCTGGAGATTGGGGCTGTATTCTGCCACAGGAACCAAAAGGTTGACTCTGTATCACTTTGCTTCCTATATTCTATCTTTTGTTCTGGAGTCAAACTACAACATTAATAAATGGGCTAACCAGTTTGCTCTTTATTTGCTTCTCCTTGCCAGGGAGCTTGAGAAGCACCCCGAGGGCATATTTCTTTTTGTTAGAGGTGGAAGCCTCCCTCTCTTTACATTTTTCTCTTCAAAATTTATTTCCTGATACTCTCCTTACACTAGGAATGCCATTTCTGGCTTTAGATGAGGTATAACTGTGATAACTTGTGGTTCTTCTTTCCCCATTCTTTGAGATCAAGATATGACAAGCAAATGCAGCAAATTACTCCTTCCTCTTCCCTGAGAACTTCTTCCTTTCCAAACTGTTGCAATAAATTATTAACTATGAGACATATTCACTGTGCACATGTCTGTGCTATCTTTGTTCCTGGTTCTCAGCTCTTCATGTTATGGCTAACGTAGTGGACATGTGAGCACTTACATTTCCTGGATGCAGAATCCTGAACAAAGTGACTTACCCCACCTCAAGGCAAGCCTGGGCCCTTATTCTCTCTCCTTGCTCATTCCACTGGCACCAAGGTGTCCAGGAAGGGCCCAGGCACACATTACAGAAAGAGCTGTTGCACACTTTTAGCAGGGTCCACACCTGGCCAGCCAGGTGATCATGCAGCTGAGACGCACCGTCAGCACCAGATTTGATGTAGCTGCAGAGCCATAGCAAGGCTGTGTTGCTAATATAAATGTCAGACTCTGCATTTACAGTGTTTTTTTTTTTTTTCAGAATAACTTCTGCTTTTTCAAAGTACTTTTCCTGTCTGCTCCTTCATCTGTTTTGGTGCTTCTATTGTCACTGTACTCAAATTGGAAATAAATCAATTGGTAACAGCTCAGTGAATCTTTCTTTTGCTTTTCCTATGTTTCTTTTTGCAGATGGCGCAGTAGCTGAAATTGAGAAGAAGATTATAGAAGCTTTTGAGGTGTTTGACCACGAATGCAATAAAACTGTGGATGTCAGGTTTGTAAATATCTTCACACAGAAATATTACAGGCTCTACTATGGAGATAAATAACTCTCCAAACTTGTGTCTGCTTTACCAGAAAATGTAATTGAAACAGTCCTCTGATTGAAACAGGCTCTGATTTTACAAGTATGTCTTTGCTTGTTGAATAAACATCTTGCATTGTTCTGTAGTTGAAGACTGACACTGGCTTGAGAAAGGGAGTGACTTGGCTGGGACTGGTGGAGCCAAGAGGCAAGAGGAAAGTGAGCCTAGACAAAAAGTCTAAGGCTATAATTATTAGTAGGAAAACTCTCTTCCAATAGCTCATTTGGTACTGTGTCCTGGTCCCAAATAGATTCCTTCACTTTCAGATTAGTCCCAGCACATCAAGGAGTGTCCCTGCCCATCTGTGTCACAGTTAGTTGCTGTCAGAAGGTGACCCCAACTGCAGTTCACCCCACACATCCCTATTCCTCTGGGGTGCTGTGAGGGCGGATATTGTTCGGATGAGGAGGTGTTTTTACAGAATCACAGAATCACACAGAATCGTCTAGGTTGGAAGAGACCTCCAAGATCACCCAGTCCAACCTCTGACCTAACACTAACAAGTCCTCCACTAAACCGTATCACTAAGGGCTACATCTAAACATCTCTTAAAGACCTCCAGGGATGGTGACTCCACCACCTCCCTGGGCAGCCCATTCCAATGCCTAACAACCCTTTCAGTAAAGAAGTTCTTCCTAACATCCAACCTAAACCTCCCCTGGTGCAACTTTAGCCCATTCCCCCTCGTCCTGTCACCGGGCACGTGGGAGAATAGACCAACCCCCACCTCGCTACAGCCTCCTCTTTTAGGAAGTCTCTTTTAGGAAGTCTCTTCCTCTTTTAGGAAGAGACTTGCATATAAGTTGATTATATAACTGTATAACAGTATTTAATAATGAACATAAGGACAATCATACTTGATTGTACCAAAAGTCCATTTGGCTGAGTACCCTCACTGTAACTAGTAGTTACATGGGGAAGGAATAGAAGGAATTGAGCAAATACACAGTATTTCTTGTTTGTTTTACATCTGCCACATGGATTTGAGAGACTCCTGACTTTTTAGTTAGTGTTATAGTGAATAATTGTTCTCTATTGATCTTATGTACACCACTGATGATTTCATAGCTCTCATTCTCTGTCACCGTAGTTGAAGGCCAAAGAGTCCATATGCATTTAATCTTTAATGAGAAGCTGTTCCATAGCTCTCGTCATTTGTTTTTGTGCTTCTTGTTCAGTTGTCTTCTTTTTGAAATGGGATGACCAGAACTGGGGGAATGGGCTGACCAGGTGGGAGTCAGGAGGGAGAACTGCATGTGCAATACCTTTAGCATGCAATGTTATGGAAATATAAACAAAATATATATCTGAGCAAGTAACAAAAAGTTCAGTGAAAGATAGAAACATGGACTGTTAGACTCCTCAGGGCATAACTGGGTAAAAGATAAAGAGCTAAAGGAATTCCATTTTTAAAATTCCCAAATAATTTTATTTTTGATATTTTAAAAGTTTGAATATTTGACAATGCTACTTCAACTTCATTTTAACATAAACATCCATAGCATATAGTAATATGACTTTTGTTATAAAAATATAAAATACATATTTATATCTTAGTGAGCAGGTGCTGAAGTTGTTATTGACTGCTTTCATTAAAGCTTACTAAAGGAATTTTTCATATTTCCAATTACTATTTTCGCAAGAATCTCACCAGATCTTTTAATTATAATTAAATTAATGAGTATAAACATTACAAGGGGGAGAACTGGTGAAATTATGTCATCATTAGACGTTCCTCACATATTGTATAATAAAACCAAGTAGGAAAACATCCGTAAATGTTCCAGACTTCTTTTATATATAAACAGAGTAGAGAAAGGTGCAAACTGTTTATGTCATGGTTTTAGCAATGCATGCTTACTATTGCTTCTAAATTTAAGAAATTATGGCTACTTTCTGGAAGTAAAATGATTATTCAGTTACTGTAGATAGGGAGAATTTCAGGACGTGTCTCTACACTTGGTGCAATTCCTTTCCATACTTCACTGAGCTTTTTGTGAAGATTGTTCTGTTAAATCTCGTGGCTCATCCCCATCTCCAGGGAGATGTCCAATGCCCACGGACACAGCCTTGTGTCCTTCTGGCTGCTTGCTCCTGGCTGGAGCAGCGGGACCCCAGTTCACCCTGGGGAGCCCCCAGCCTTCACTGCACCACAACATACCTGTTGTTTATTTGTTTTTCATTTGCATCTGGAGTCTTGTAAAGTCTGCTACACTCTTCACTCTATTCTATAATGGATATAGAGCTTGAGAAAAATGTTACATCAGTGAAATGGTATGAATAGACTTTTCTGTTTATTTTTTTTTCATTCAGCTAGTATTGTATTCATGCATTCATGTATTCATGTATAACGTATTCAAAATCTATTTAACATAGTAAATGCACTACTTCACACTTTTTTTTTATCAAAGAAGAGTTATGACAATGAAAAACAATTTATAGCTATGTTATTCCTACGTTCATATTGCAGGGCTGTATCACAATAGTGTGATTATTAATGGCTGACTATCTTGTATCAGAAGGTGGCAGCACAGCACAATTCTTAGCCACGATTGTAGAAGTATGAATATTACTTCCTGAAATATCGGATACCTGTGAAGAATGTGGAAAACTACCCTGGTTGACAAGCCAACACCAGTATCTGATAATTCGTAATGCAAATACAAATTAGTAAGAAATTAAGCCTGAGGAAGGCAGTCTTGTTTCATTCTGCTTGTAACATACCCCGAGTCAAAGGTATCCATGATTGTGCAAATCTTGTAACTGAAAATATTATATCTGGGTGGAAACCATGACACAAAATTTTATTGTGTCTGCATTACAAAGCCTGTATGAACATAAACTCATTTTAACCATCATTTTTGTCTGCTGAAACCTACACAATAGAAACTGAAGCTGCTGAACTGAGTCAGAGGAAGTGGCTGAGAGAAAAACATAATTATCTATCTGGGGTCCTTTACAGTACACGTTACTACCAAATGTGGCATGTAACTTTCTTGACCAGAAACACTTCAAACCATATCCTCACACTGACACATGCACAGACGGTGCGAAACAGCACCCAGCAATGCAAACTCTTTTAGGGGCTGGCTTACCTTACTTACATTGCAGTTCTGATGATGTGAAGGCTGAGGCAGGAGTGGGATGGCAACTTTCCTGTCTCTGGCAGTCTGGGATATTGGAAGTAGTGTGGGACAGCTGGGGGGCATGATTGGCGCTGGATGTTTTTCTGGGGCAGGTAAGAATATTTACAAGAGTTTTATAGCTGGTAAAAATGAAGGAGTACAGGAGTGAGAGCATCAAGTACAGTGTATCTGTACTAGAAATAGGATGCATGGACAAGAGTTATAAAAATTGGACTAAATGTCTGAGGTCATTGAAGCCAAACTACCATTAATGTTCACAGAGGGCAGGGTTTCACTTGGAGTCATTTGAGCAGAGGTCTTACTTCCACAACAACTCTATGTGTGGGATTGGGTATTGCTTTGTGCAGCCAGCCTTTTCTTCTCTTTTGTCTATGGTAGTGCTTCTCACGTTTTCAATCAGAGTGGGAGCTCCTCAGGACCTATCTCAGAAGACTAAAGACTGACCTGCCTACTTTTACACATTCATGGTGCGCTATGTTTGAGGTCTTACTGTTGTACTTTGATTTTACAGAGATCTTCTTCTCGTGCCTACCATTTTTGTTCGTCAGTCTAATTTTCCAAATGTACTGGTGAAGGTGAGGAAACCACAGAGTTTTGAAACACAGCAGTCACCATTGCTGTGGATAGTTATTGAAATGTACTTGAATTTCTATGTTGTGGAACTGGACTGAAAATCTCTAGCAATATTGATACTTCTGCTATTTTGTTTTCAGTTGTACCATAAGTCTCAGTAGTACTTTTTTAATATCTTTTCAGTACTTTTGCTTCTAGTCTGCAGTGTTGTTCAGCTTTAACTTTTTTTGTGTGTGTTTAGAACCACAGAACAGTTACATGAGGTTCAGCAGTAAATGCAAGCTATGAATATATTTAGCAGCATAAACAGTGTGATGATAAGCCGGTGAGTTGGGCTGTTTGACTCTTGGAGTGCAGCAGGGGCACAGCAGGTCTGCCTCTCTCCTGACCTTTTGTAATTGTTCTCTACTGCAGTTAGAATTTGTATCTTTATAGTATTTAATGTAAACATATATTTTTGTCACCTTTCATCTCAATAGATGTCAAAGTGTTTTGTTAACTACGTAAAGGTAGACTTTACTGAATTTCAGCCTAACAATTAGAGGACATCAGCTGAAAAGTAACATGCACACTGTAACAGTACACTGTAACACAAAGGTAACGAAGGATTTTTTTGGGAAAGCCCCAAGTACAATTATACTCTTCCAAAAAGCTTCAGGATATTTAATGTCTGTAAAAGTAGGCATTGCTTAGTGAGACATCATCTTAAAAGTCCACATACATATGCTCGTGCATGTGTGTGCTTGTACATGCACGCTCCTGTGTGCACAGCCACTCTTGTATTGCAAATTTACTGACACAGATGTTCTCTTTTTCCTACAGAGAGATTGGTTCAATTGTCAGATCACTGGGTTGCTTCCCAACTGAGGCAGAACTTCATGAACTGCTTGCAAAGGTAAAAGTTTTAAATCTTTTCTGTACTCTTCTATCTTAAACTTGCACAAGTTTGGCACTTCTGCCTTGCTGTGTGGGAAAGCTAAGCTCTTGTCTCACTCGTGAAAAGTGTCCTGGAAGTGAATCAGGCAGTCTCTCAGGTTGCCGTGTAGCAAACACTTAGGCTGATGAGGAACAACACTGATGGATTAAAATGAGGAGCCTTTGACTGTCTTTTACCCCAGAAGGTCACTGTGACACTGTGACAAGGTGAAGGGCTGTTTGTAGAAAATGGAGAAATAATATAATTTTTGGCTCATTAGAAAGATTGCCCTAAACCACAGTCAGATTAGGATATCCAAATCCTAACTATCTCACTGCTCTGGACATGCCATAGACAGACACTGGATGACTAAGTAACAAAAACTGATTCTTGTACAGATGTTAAAAACATACATTACATTCCAAAAATATGTAGAGGGAAGGTTTGCTGTTTTTCTTCACTAGTTCCTGTTATCACTACATCTTATAGCCAAATTGCTCAATTTTCTGACCTTCCTGAGGCCTCCCCCAGTCTTGAGATCTCTCAGTTATAGCTAGGTAATCTTTTCTTGCATGATTACTTAAGCTTGTAAATCAGAATTCAGACATGCAGACTCTCAGGTACTCCCATTCTCCCAGTGATGTGCAGGGGTAAGGAACTTCAACCATATTTCTCCACCGTTTTTTCCTACACAGTAATTTTTATCTCCTCAACCCATGCTTGTATTAGAAAGGCTGGTGTGATGGTGCCTTGACAGTGTTTGGTTAATAAATGGGACATAGAAGTGGGAAAAAGACTTCGCATTGTTTTTACAAAGTGGGATGCCTTAGAGAGGTGAGAGAAGGATCTTTTCATTTTCTCATCAGAATGCTGGGAATTGCTCTCTCTGTCTCTTTTCCCATCTCCAACCAAAAATTTGGGTGATTACATGCCTGTCTCTCCTCAGGAGGCTTGTCCAGTCTCTTGTGGATCAGAACTTAGTGTGAGAAATCTTGTGCTAAGTCTTGTGAAAATGACACAACTGCTTCAGAGGATGATGTACAAGGAATGATCAGAGGAAAAAGATTTTTAACGTGATGCTGCAATCTGTCTTGGTTCTGTACTCTCAGTACCAGATTGTCCCAGCTTCCACTGACAAAGAGGACAAAGTGGAAAGATAAACTATTGTGCTTAATATAGATATTTTTAGTGGCCCACAGAGTTTTTTGTTTGCAGTAAATGAACAGTGTAACTGACTCAAGATACAGAATTAAGAAGAGGAAGGGGATGTTTTGACCTTCCAGTCAGGGAAACACAGAGATTTTAAGGCCTGCCTCCCTGTCCCAACCTATTTTTCCCATTTTTTAGCATTACTGAAAATTTGAGATAAGTAATATAACGAAGTGTGGTGCAATGCAGCTATGAGGTGGAAAATTCTTGAGATTGGGTTGCCCAGAGAAGCTGTGGATGCCCCATCCCTGGAGGTGTTCAAGGCCAGGCTGGATGGGGCTTTGGGCAACCTGGTCTGGTGGGAGGTGTACCTGCCCATGGCAGGGGGTTGGAATTGGATGATCTTTAAGGTCCCTTCCAAGCCAAAGCAGTCTATGATTCTATGAGATGCAATGGTGTAAATCTATGCAATTCTTGATTATAAGAGTAGGAAATTAAAGTACAAATAATACAAGAAGAAAGAATGCATTCAAGAGTAATGGTTAACCTTACTGAGAATGCTGAACTGGAAGTTAAATCTCAAAGAAGGTTTCATGGTGTTTGTAAATGAAACCTTGGCATCGGTTCAGTACCAGAAGAGCCCATCTTGCAGAATCCTCAATGTATTATGCTAATCGCTAATATCAAATTATCTTAATTTATGTAAGTTACTATTACCACTGACTATGGTAATACCATTTTATCTTAATCTAGATAAAGTAAAAATTGTCTCTGTAGGCCAGTTTGTAATCATGCTATTTCTCCATTATTTCTGCCCTTTGTAAACTGTGGTTCATTTCTGTTTCTCATTAGCTGTGTCTCTCAGTCATCTATCTTTCTATTAGCCTCATTTTAGCTAACTACCATATGTTGCCTCCAAATTATTCATATCTGCCAAATCACTATTTATATAAATATTTAATCTCTAAAATTATCATATACTGTTTCCTATATTGCCTTATGCTAAATACTGTGCTAAGTATCGTATATCTAGGCCTACTAAAAGAGTTGAGATTAAATGACAGGTCTAGAGATGGTGAAAGCTGATCCAAGGGTTACTACAATGCCTGGAGTTTGAAATCCCAAAATCAGTTCACTGCTCCACCACAGACCTCCTGGATAACTCTGGAAGATGGTTTTGTTTCTTTGTGACTCACCTTCCCAAGTGTTATCTGGACAATAACAGTATGAGAGCTGAGATGTGAAACAGAATGAATGCTACAATACAGCTGTTATGGGAGCTGTGGATGTTCGTAAAGGTGGTGAGGTTAATATATATTTGGTTTACTAACATATCTATCTAATGTTAGAAATAAGATTAATTTTAACAGTTCAAGACATTTCTGGGCCTGTAGACACCCTGAAATGGTAGCGGTTCTTTCCAGGTCAGAGGGAGCTGAGGTTGCTCGTCACCTCCCAGGATTAGGTCTGCTGTCAGGAAGGAAATGTTTCTTCACAGACTGCTTTCTGAAGGCAAAATACAAACGGCATACTAAAAAAAAAAAAAGAAAAAGAGAGAGAGAGAAATAGACAAATCTGAATATTATTTGTCAGTGGGGGCTGACACTTTCACAGGTATTTGTTATGTTGAGTTCTGGAGAGGTCATTGCCAGTGGGTTCTTCTGGTATGAAAATTAGGGTAATATTCAACTGTTTGGAAGAGCAGATCAAATGTTTTTTGGCTGTTATACATGGTTTATATAACTTAACATCTTAGTAGACATCTTGGGTCCTTTTCTCTTGTTCTGCTTAATATAAGACATGTTTACCTATTTCTGATATATAGCTATCATACTTCTTTTTCTGTCAGTGGACTTGTGAACTAATACTAGTTGAAGCACAGATGTTCCCTAAACCATTCTGTGTGCTGATAGCTCTCAAAATTTGTGATGCATGGGATCATTCAGTGTATTGACCAACTGTTATGTCATTGGAAAGAAATTTTACCAGGTATTTTGTTACATCTTTTCAACAGATTGAGCAGTAAAACAAATTACTCTAATAGTAAAAGGTACCATTTCATTTAGCACAAATCAGGCAACAGCTTCATTCCCTACCTAGAGATCTCTTCCACTAGGCTTACCAAAGTGCTTTTTCAAGTGAATTTCTGCTCTAAAGCAGCAAGAGTTGGTGGCTTCCTGCTTCTGGCAACCCAGATCCTTCAAGAGCACTGGAAGAGAGCAAGCAGCAGCAGTTGCTGCTCTCCGTTGAAGCAACTGGATGCATCAGGCATCGCTCTCTGCTCTGACCCAGCTCCCAGGAGGAAGATTCTTGCTTCGTCTTTCCCTGGCTCTGTTAGGAGGTTTCAAATCGGTGCCTGTTTGAGTCTCCTTTCAATCTGAGCTGTGTTTGTGAAGGGCCTAGCAGGGTGTCACTGCTGCCATGTGAGACTACAAGGCAGGCATCCAGTTTCAACACAGGAACAGGCTAGCTTCAATGAGATGACTCCTTTGGGGAGTAAAACTTTAATTTTTCAGGAAAGAGATACATACACCTCAGTTATGGGGAGCAGTTTTTACCATGTTCATCTCCTATGGAGTATAGGAATGCCATGAGAATGCTGCTAGAAGTCCACAGCGTTTTGGGACTAATCTGTTAATTTATTTGGGAGGCAGAGGGAAGCTTTTCTTCATGTAGTATTTTATGGGCTGCCTTATGACTGTTTCAGACTGCCCTGAGTCAGTCTGTCTGCCTCTCTGGTCCTTCCCTTGGCGACTCTCTCTGGCTATGAAACATGTGGAGGCAACAAATTCCATCCTTGAGGTGTACTAAACTGGGGCTATGTCCAAATTAGCACATTAAATGTGCCCAGAAACGTCCTTGGGTACTGAAGCCAGCTGGCACAGAGCAGCCCTTGTCTGTGCTGGCGGGTGTTTCACGCGGAGCGGCTGCACCACACGGCCCGCTGGGGAGAAGGGCCCGCGGTCCCAGCGCCCAAACTGGGCCCGGGAACTAACTACCGGGGAGAGGGTTTGGTGGCACAGGCTGAAAGCATGCCGGGGGACGTGCTGACAGTTTGCTGTGATGAACGATCACATTGCACGGCTTGGGGGTGTTCCAGGTCACTAGACTTCACTTGTATGCATGCAGTCCGAATGTGTAAACCTCTACGGAGTTCCTGTGGGAGATCCGATCAGTTAGTAGGCATCCAGTTCTTTTGCATGAATGGTTTCTAAGCACAAGAGGGCAATATTGAGTTGCTGAAAGTTTATGTAAGAGCAGGCCGATTTTGCCGGGGATATTATTTCTTCCTCTAATTTCTTTCTATTTGATCACAAGCATTTCACCCAGATGTTATGGTGGTATTAAAAACCTGATATAAATACTCAAAGTCCAAATCTGTAATTTTAATGCAGGACTCACCCCAATTTTCTGGTTTTCCTATTAGTTTGCTAATGAGTCATACGGCCTACCATGCTTAAATTTTATTTTTAGGTGGAAGAAGAAGAAGAACCAACTGGATACATTCATCTGGAAAAATTTCTTCCAGTGATGACAAAAGTACTTCTCGACAGAAGGTAATGGAAAGTAGGTTTTCTGTGGCTGTAGTTTATTCCAGACTGACAGGGTTGATTCTGAGTGAATATATCTACAGTAATTTTATGTAGCTGGAAGGAGTACAGATTTTTTTTTTTTTAATTTAAACGCAGTCTACATTAGCACGATAGTGAGATTTTAGTTCAAAATGACTTAGTTTACATAAAATTATGTTGTACCTTTGGTACAAATAATACCAGCTTATAATCATGAATTATGATATTGTGTATTTTTTGCATTTTGTATGTGAATCAGAATTAACTCGCTATTTGACGTGTTTTGTGCAACTCTGAAAATATTTTATATGCAAATTAAGGTCATAACCATTACTTTCTCTGAATGTATGGGTTAGGGTCGCTGAGAAGCACAGTCTGTTACAGTGGATTTTTAATAAGTTGTATAAATCAGCTACATGTTCATTTCTCAAAGTGACTGTCAGGTACAGTTGAATGTACACAACCAGCACTGATGACTAAAGACTGATGATCTAAAATATTGGTTGATCTAAAAGTCTGGAACAAGAATGCTGTTCATTGTTGAAGGGTACATAGAAATCTTTGCATATACACAGGAGCTTGTGTTGTTTTGATATGTTTGCACTAAAAGTAATATTACCTATAGAAAATTTATCTTTCTTTTTTAAAGATAGTAACCAAGGGTTTGAGGAGACTCAGTCTGGTCCGATACCGAGAAGCTGTTTTGCACACAGAGCTCCTTTGGTGTCCTACGCATGAAATAACTATGGGGTCTCCCAAAACCATCTGGCAGCATCCAGTGGCAGTGGGCACCCATGGGGCTATGTTTGAGAGTCTTTGGGCCCATGCCGGGACAGGCAACCAGGGACGTTGGGTCCCAGTGTGCTAGTGCAGGCACGTTGCCTTCCCAGGCTTCTGCACCTTTTCGTCCTCTGGCCTTCGCGGCACGTTTCTGGCTCCATGCTGGTGTTCGCCCCTTCACAAAGTGATGCCTTGCTGCTCCGGGCTCTCTCCTCCTCCTCCACCCCCCGCCTTTCACACAAACACACACGCACAAAAACACACTTTTCCCAGGCTAGTGCAGACTTGTCAAGACCCACGTTTATCTTTTGGGGCTATGTCTATAGTTCACTTATCCAAGGGCACATGAGATCTGGATCAAAAAGAACAAGGTCTCTGCTTAGCACATTTGATTTTTAGATAATAAGAGTGAGGCGGGTCTGGGCGAAACAACCAAGCATTTCGAACCTCCCTGGCTTTAACATCTCTTTAGTATTTTCGGGATATGGTGAGAGACTGCCTGGATGTGGAAGGTCTCCACTGCTGTACAGGGTTTCCTTTCCAGCTGTGAAATCAGGCGCACATATGCATGCACACACGCATGCAGTGCTGCTTTCTCTTTGAAATTGTTAGTGACAGGCCAGTTTTTTTATAGCTACCAGCCTCCTTTGCTCATCATCAGCTCATTAGACTGTCAAAGTCCCACTAGGTGATCTGTTGCCTAGCTACCAGCCTACCTGGACAAAACTTTGTTTTCTTGGTTTGGCAATTCTCAGTTCAGTGCATTTGCTACGTGGAGTGATTCAGCTATTATTGATTCCTACTAACCCACTCAGCCAGCCCAGACATGCATAAGCCATTCATTTGGCTGCTTAGCACAAGGAGAATGAAAGAGGAATAATACGGAAGACACAAGGGGTGAAGGTATGCACAGTTCCAAAAAGTCAAGCTGGAATTAAATATGTGACAGACAAACTGTAGAAAGTAGGTTTTGCCTTTCTTTTAGTACTCATATTTTATTCTTTCAGAATAGTACAGCAGCCTTACAAACAGTGACTCTTAACTTTTCTGACTCGATGGTTTCAGCTACCGGCCTATTCCAGAAGATGTTCTCCTACATGCATTTGAGGTGTGTAACTAAATATTCAAGTGCCTAATTGCTGCAAAGAAGTTGCTGATTCTTGATTCACTGTGCTTAAAACCACAACAGTTTTATTCTTTTTCTTTAAAGGCTTTAGATGAGAATAAATGTGGATATCTTACTGAAGACGAGCTGGTAAAATATATGACTGAAGAAGGTAACGTGACTTTTGTAATATCAGTATTTAAGTAAATAAACATTACATGTGTATATGGCACCTTGAGGTCCTGATTCTGCATGCCAAAACTTGCAGGAGTAGATACAGTCTTCAAACAGTCCTGCTGCCTCGATGAGTGGCTGCAGACTAGAACATTTCACTAGTGAATAATGCAGGGAAAGGACATTTATCTGCCTTTTGCAGATATTATAAGATAGAACTTTTTATTGAGTCATAATCCAGCCTTGTGTGAATATTTTATGATTCTGTGCATGTCTTTGGGCTTTGTAAGGATGTTACTCCTTTTCTGTCCCCCTGTAAAACTTTAGTTTAGATTTCAAAATGTTTCAGGGAGTTTCAGTGCTCATTCATTCCTACATTATCTTGATCTTAATTCTAGTGCCCTACGCAAACAAAGAGATTCAAAGACCAGATTTAAGTTGTATATCATGTAATCCTCAATATCCCTTGAAGAGCCTGCTTTTCTTGCATGACTGAGTCATGCTTGCCTGCCTCAAGTACAAAATGACAAACATGCTTTGTGCAAGACTTTCCAAGACATATTCTCAGATGGGGGCCTTGTTCTCAAAGAGGGACGCAGTAGGCCATCAACAGCTTCGAAGCTCCTAAAAGAGAAGAAAACAAGGGCCTTTCATGGTGTAAATACGAGGGAAAGGAGAGCCAAATGAGAAATAATAGTACTAAAGTAGACATTAGAAGAATTAATTCTGACAGAAAGCGTTGTTTTGAAATCCTTGTGGCAGAGACAAACAGGCTGTTTTGGAGCCTGTGAACTAAATGGAGATCAGAAGATCCAGGCGCTCTGCCTCCTTTCCCTTAAACCAGCTGGTTTGGCATGCAGGGCTTTTACATGTGCAAAAGTAAAGGAATTGGATCCTCTTCTCCTCTGCATGAGGACAGAAAGGAGAGCCTTGCAAGGGAAAAGTAAAGTAAGTTGTCAGCCCTGAAAGAATATTTATCAAGCCAAAGGGTTAATATCTCTTCTCTTTCAGGTGAACCCTTTACTGAGGAAGAAATGGAGGAGATGCTCTCCAGTGCTCTAGATCCAGAAACAAATACTGTTCTCTACAGAGATTACATTTCAATGATGATAGTAGATGAACCTGAAGATCTTCCCCAATAAAGTTTGAGATGCCATTTGGTAACAGCAGTGTAACTTGGCAGTTGGTTGAAATTTGAAGTATAGCAAATCTCAGCTTGTGACCTTGTGCTTGTAATTAAAATAAAATCTGTGCAGCTATATTTCCTTGGTTCTGTATACATACTGAAATATATTCACACCTGGAAAAAGAGCTCTTGACAGAAATATTGTGTAAGGTCTGGAAAAGAAATCATGGAATTTGGTTTGAAAAATAACAGGAAAAATAATGTTAATGGAGTCAAGAAATGTCTTTACAATTGCTTCTGAAAAAAAATAATGGAAAAGTGAGACCTGGGAAAGTGGGTAATAAGTATGTAAATGAGTACCTTAAGATGACTGAAATTGTGAAATCATGCTACTAAGGTAAAACTTTTATATTTAAATGTAGGCCCTGTTTGTGTTTAACTAATGAGGCACTGGGTAGATTACTGCTTTTGAAATAATACTACAGATCAAATAAACTTTCTGTAGTTTCTACGTTTTGCCAAATATTTGCGTTTTGTTCACCACAGGCAATCAAACCAGTTAGTTCCATTTTATGTTACTCACCCATTGGCACGTGGTATTTTGCTTCCATTTTAAACATGCAGGTAACACCCAGACCACTGTTGGAGTCAAATTTACAAACAAAATAATCCTTAGAACAGTTCCTCTTTCATAACCAGTTTGAAAGTCAGGAGCTTAAATTGTTCAAAATTTAGGAACATAGGACTGGAGTTTGATTTTCGTAACGTATGAAGCAGTGTCTTTTGAAAGAGGTTAGTGTAGAATACTTGTCTCCAGTACCCTTGCTAAAAGACTGCTGCAGACCTACCTCAGTGCTCTTAATAATTTTCTTGACTGTTACTGTACTGTTGTCCTTTAACTTCGAGTTCTTTCCCCTTGAGTTCTTTCCTTGTACATCATCTTCTAATAACTGACAAGTGGTTGCCCTCAACTAAGAAGAAGATCCAGCTTGCAGGAGAAGATTCTGTGGTCTGGCCCCCAGGGGCACCACCTCGCACTTTGTGCTCCACACTTTCCACCCCATTTCTCTTCTTCCACTCAAGTTTGGTTTCCTCCTGTACGGTCCTATCACTCCCCTGTATTAACTGCATATCCCAGCTCTGTGTCATCATCAGACTTCATCAGCTGATGAAATCTGGGGAAGACTGATGCACAGAGACATTAAATGCCTTACCCCTGTCATACCCTTCTAGTGGCAGAGCTGAGAACAGGGCACAGGAGTCCTCGTGTGACAACTTTTGCTCTACCCATTTGTTTCACTTGAGCTGGAAACTCAGAGGAGCTGTTCTCAGACACAAGAGAGCTGCTGTGCTTCACAAAGAAGAGGTTAGTGCAATCTAAATGTTGTGATGGAAACAGTTTGAAAGAGACCATTTTTTAAATTCTCTTTTTATCTCTATCCCAAGTTGTCTTTCACTGACATTTTCTTAAACAGCAGGGAAGCAAAGAGTTAATGCAGGCAAACATTTACCTGCTTCTTAAATGGGTTTCCATGTGGGAACCACTGTGGCACTTGTCCTAAGACTCAGCAATGCACTGCTGTTAACACATTTACTGTGTATTTCATTTCTTTGTCAGTAAGAATGAAAACCAAAGGTAATCATTAGGGCTATAATGTGTGAAGATGCAGATTTTTGAAGATTAAAGCAAGAGCAACAAAGACCCATTAAGAAAATATATTTTTTATTAGTCTTCTTTAGTTTCTCTTTGGAAGCTGTAATTATTTTCCCTAGGTGAATCCTTCCGTTTGATATACAGTGTGTTGTACTGGATCTCAAACGCAGCTGGTGTGCATACAAGTTTCATTCATATTCTGCAGTCTGGGAGCCACTGTCAGCCTCATCTTGGATGTCAGCAGGAAGATGCTCATTTCAGGAAATCATTTCGTAGCTCACAGTGCTCCAGAGAGCACAATTTGTGTCTGGTGGTGCTACCCCAGGGGCCACCTCAGCTACTGCTGCATCAAATCAGGATGCCCATGTACAACACAGTTACATTTCATAGTACAGATAGGATCTTAACATACGTCCTTTGATGATACATGTAATTTTTATCCTGCAGTCCTCACATGAAAGGGAAGAGGGTATTTGTGCAAGTGAAAAGTAGTATTGTGTCTGAATTTATCACGCAGCAACTCCTCCAGCCCCAGCTTTTTATACATCTCTTGAGGAAAGATAACGTGCAAATACAACAGATAAAGGCACGTTGCAGTCTCGACTTTGGGCATAAGCAACCACATTCAGCTGCCTATAGGGTTTCCAAGCTGCAAGCGAAGGAAGGGTCAAAAAACCAATCTCAGATTCTGTAAGATCCTAAAATCAGAGTGCTCCCTGCTGGCTAGGATCACATGGAAGTGATCTGACCAGCCTGTGAAGGAGCTGCCCCGTGGGCTCCCCAGGAAGCAGCCAGGCAGTGCTGCACTTGACTCTTGCGTTGCACTTGTCCCCCATGACTTGCCAGCCCCCGTCGTGCCCAGCTGGCTCCCCGTGGTGGTGTGGGGCTGCCTGGGGGGCTCCGAAGCTCCCCGGGATGGGCTCCCCGAGCACCCTGCATCCCTGTGCTCCCAGGGATGAGCAGGGTCCTGTACCCTGGGGGGTGCTGGAGGGGAGGAGGCTTTGCGAACCATTTTGCTATCACTAAATAAACTTCTTTGTCTTTATATTTGAAAGGAAAAAAGCATTATTTCATTCTTGTCCTTGAGATGGACACATTGAACTTTGACTACGCTGCCGAACGGTCTTGAGCCGTCTCTTGCTACATGCCTCTCCCTGCTGGCTGTTTTGCCTCTTCCCTCAAGATCAGGAACCAAGATACAGGAGCGGATTGCACCGGGAAGCCTCTAGGGAGAAACCGGCCTAGCACCTGGACTGGATCCACACAAGGAGGCAGAGCCAAGGCTTTGAAGAAGCTGGAGAAGTCAGAGGCTTTTTGACCTAGTTGAAGGAGGGAGAGGGAAGGGAACTCATTATGCAGACATAAAAAAAAAAGAAAAAAAAAAGAAATCAAAGAAGCAAATGTTGGAAGCCATATACAAATACAACTGAATCAGCAGGCTGTTTACATCATGGCATTGTAGGCTGGACAAGACTTTACTTGTTTAAAACATGAAGTAGGTTCAGCTGTGTCAGGCCGCATCTGGTATATAGGGAGGCCTTCTCCTTGGTCTTGCTGATACTGTGGAGAAGCTCCTCCAGCTGCTGAGCCTGCATTTGGGAGCCCAGCTGCTCGTATTGCAGGTAATACGTTGCTGCTTGTGTTTCCCTTATCACATTCAGAGCTGCTTCTCCAAAACACTTTTGTGTCTGCTAGTGGCAGTCCCATATATATTCACATTTCTTTATTGGCTTCAACAGGCTTCAACATTTTCCCACTGCAATGCATACCAGGATGGTATTTGCAGTTCCTGTAGACTCTCCACTGGCTGTGGTCAGAAACAGAAGTTGCAGGACTTTCTCCACCAAAACGCTGAAGGGCCAGCATCAGACCTGGGACTTGAGGAAAGGAACTGGGCTCTTCACCTGTGCTTCCTTTATGCATCTTTTCACAGAGGTAAGAGCCTGCAAAATGTTCCCCACTTTACTGCTGTGTTAAGAAACTTCCTTGAACTCTACTAGTGCAGGTCTTCTTGTTGCCTTGCAGTTCCCTGCAAATTTTTGCTCATGACAGGCATGCCTAAACTGTGCCAGGTGTGTTTGGCACTGCAGAGGAAGGGCAAGGACTGTCAGTGGCAGGCACCTCTGCAGGCACCACATTCAAAAAAGATTGAAGGTCTCCCAAAAGGGCCAGGAAGGACTGATTAGGGGCTGGGAGATGCAGCAAGAGGCTGTCATGGAAGGCGAGGCATGTTTCCTGGCTCCAGTAGGGGAAGGGGAAATGAGATTAAGGATGCTTCTGGAGAAGAAGAGCAGGAGACAAAGGTCTGAAGAGACAAACATTATAGTATCTGCTGCTAAATTAGAAGAGACTGTAGAAAGGACAACATATAACGGGTTATTTTGGAGATATCCACTGCCTCTTGAGTTAAAAGCTCTGCTAGCCTGAACAGCCAGCTCCTGGAGCCAGTGGCTCTGCCTCCCATCCAAAGCTTCTCACAATTTTGTCACAAAATGTCTTTTCTGTCCACTGCCCACGAGGTTGACGTTATCCATCATCCCAGTGGGAAGCACTGCATTCCTGCTTTCTCCCTCAGCCTGATCATTGCAGCAGCTGCCTCTGAAAGGCAGAAAGTCTGGCAAAGATGGGTGTTATAAATGTGGACAATTTGTGGAGAAGTCCTATCTCCCAGCAGTTTCACTGATTCACTTCAGGGCATGGCTGCCATCCGGAGAGACCTAGACAGGCTGGAGGAATGGGCTGACAGGGGCCTTACAGAAATCAGAAAGGACAAATGCTGGTCCTGATAGCTGGAGAAGGAAAAGCTTTGCAGGTGCCAAACAGCAGCCCCCAGTCCCTACAGGGAAGGTGTGAAGAGGGCAGAGCCAGGACCTTTAGTGGTGTATGGTGGGAGGACAGGGGACAGATGGGGTACAAGGAGAAGCTTCTTCACCCTGAGGACAGCCAGGCAGTGGAGCAGTCTGCACTGGGAATTCACGGAGTCTTAGTCCATGGATGGTTTCAAGACCTAAATGAATAAAACCCTGAGCACCCTGGTCTGATTGCAGAGCCAACCCCGCTTTGAAAAGGGGTTAGACTGGAGACCTCCTGGGGTCCCTTCCAACCTGGGTTATGGCATGATCCTATAATCTGTGGAGCCACCTGTCAGATTCTTCTAACTAAATATGAGCATAAGGAGAAGGTAAGAAAACATGGTCTCTGCTGACTGGAGACATGGGTTGCTCTGGGGGACATTCACCTAGTGTTGCACAACCTTCCAACATTCTCTGGATTTAGCTGACACAGTATTTGCATCTTTTGCTGGGATGATCTTCTAGCAATAACTGGTAAGTCTTCAAAACCATTGTTTCTCAAAGGACACGCAGCCTTGTGCTGACAGTCTTCCCAAAGCAGACAAATCTTGCCTCCAGTGAAGGCTTCTCCTGCCACTTTATATTTATCCTGGGGAGACCCACTTCCAGGTAACATGCCCATTGGAAGTTCTTCTTTGTAAGCTCATTTTCATTTACATCTTTTTAAACACCTGAAGACATAGTAAAGAAGGGATCAATAGCTCAAGGACTACAAGATGCCATGAGATTTAGGTACAGTCTCATGAATGGAGTACACATCTTGGAGAACTCAATGATTTCTCTTTCCTAGCCCATCACTAAGGAAAACTATGGCTTTGCCCTCACAAGAAGGACTGCAGGAAGATACCTACAACTTTTCCCTCACAAAAATGCCCAGCTAATGCCTCTTATAATTTCTGTTCCTACACCACAAAATGTTGATGCCACCACCAGGACAGTTTCCATTAATCACAGTGTTCTAAGATCAGGGAGCCTCCCCATCTGTTGCCTGCTCCACCATCCTATGAAGTAGGAATTTATTTTGCCTACATTTTCAACCGAAACCCACTACTGGCTCATTCAATCTACCTGTATCACACCTTTGTGAAGGAGAGCAAAGGAGCCTGAAGACTGTTCAGGACCTTTCTCAGAACAGAAAAGAACTTGTGATATTTTTCCTTCTTTCTCTTGTTTCGGTCTATCTTTTCTCTTGGTTCTCCTTTACCTTGTTTCATTAATCCGTTTGCATGATAACCTGTGAGGGTTGAAAATGCAAGACTTTAGCTCTGCCCCGCACTGTTGATGCCCTACTGCTTGCTCTGACCGCAGTTACTAAGACAGTATCAGCTGCCCACATCAGGTGTCAACATCAGGTGTCATTTAGCACTGGATCTAGACTTGCTGCCACTGAAATCAGCGCTGGCAAAACTTGTTGCCAGTAAGGGGAAGGACCTAGGGCTTTGGTTTAAGGGGCAGGGTGGCTGGTGATGCTGGGGTCCTGCCAAGGCTGGGACTGGAATGGAAAGCTACGATTTTTTAAGTCCTGTAATATACTGTTATCACTGTGTAAGAAGGAGGAAGCATAGTCCTGACAGTAAGGCAGCAGGTTGGCAGCCAGGTTTCATTCTAAGACTTTTGAGTGGCATTGGGTAAGTCATTTAATCTCTCTCTAGCTGAACTTTCCATCTGTAAAGTCAGAGTAATTGCAAAGAATAGGAGACGGGGAACCTATCTCATCTACCTGGACTGTTGATGTTTTGTATCGCTAACTCTGATGGCTGCAGAGCGTCTGGTACTGTGATGTTCTGATGAAAATCAGTGTCTACAAACCTCCCTCTCATATCACAAAGTTCTCAGCCTTCAGGTCTTTTGTTTCAGACTGTGCACTCAGGTCACAGCTTTTAAACAGGTCAGTCTACAGCAAGTATGTTTGTTTTCATTGAACACCACTGTTTCATAGTGCCTCACACCATGATAGGCTTGACTGTAAAAGAAACTATTGAAACATTTGGCCTTGCTGTTGGAGGGGTTTTTAGGGTACATCAGTACAAGACATGGGGACCAGACTGATTTAAAGGCTAAATAAAGTTGTAGGCTGAAACAAAGCAGATTCTCCTGCTTAACCCATTTTGAATCCCTGGGGCTACTATTTGGCTTAATATAGTTCTGAAAGCCAAGAAAATGTTATTCATTATGCTCAAAAGATTGATCACAGCATTTATATCCCGAGGCCTGAATCATGAAGTCCTTATTCAGACAGAACTCCCATTGACTTCAAAGGGCGTTCTGTCTGCAGAAGAGCTTCAGAAATAGTGATGTACTGGCTCACAAGGCACTGTAAAAACCTTTTAGTCTCTATAAAAGAAGCCTCATCTGTGGAAGATCTAACAGAGATGTACAACCAGCATGCAAGTTTTGTCACTGAAATGACCAGAAACATAAAACCATGGGAGCAGGTAGTTAATTCTTCTCTATATTAATGCAAGCAAGATTCAACAAGAGCCAGCAGACAGAACTTTTCTGTATTGTTCAGACTACAAAAAGTCAAATCTAGGGATGCTACTGCATGAAGGCTTAAATTATGCCTTCCTGCCATTACCCTGGAAACACTGCAGCCATAAAAACACATACAATGTTGCTTCTGTGATTTCACATATTAAAAATTCCTTTTATCCTGGACTCTAATTATTCCTTTCAGAAGTTCTTTTAGAACAGGCCTTCCTGTTCTAAATACCTGCCCAAATGTGAGCATAAAAGGGAACAGAGTGAAATAAGACGTTTTCATGTAGAGGAAAGCCTTCGAATATGTCCTGCCAATATATCCAGCAGTCTCCTTCCTGACAAGATAGCAACATCCTTGGATGGTCCTAGGCTTTATGTTAGGGCATGTAGCCATGGCTTCTCCTAGAGACCAACCCTGTGATTGAAATAACCTGAGTGGAGTTCTCAGGCTTTCAGAGGTGTGATTTTGGAGCCAGTGTGCAGAATTTGAAGCTATCTGAGGTCTTCCACATTGGCAAGTTGTCCAAATTCTATGCATTACAAAGTTTAAGTTTTACAGTGATGGAATACTAAGGATGTGGTAGAGTCCATCTGGAAATGAGTAGCAAAGGCTGAAATTTAGCTTCATTTTAATTTAAAAGACAGTGAAGAAAAACTCAATAGTTTAAGTTTTTTCTTTGTTGAAATTTCTGTTTGCATAGAGAAGCTGCACTCAGTATTGCAGAGGCAAAACTGAAAAAAAAAACAACAGACAAAACCACCAGTAGCCAGTTTTCACATGATGTTAAGGTGTTGCATTGAGAAACAATGCCATTCTTCAGAGCTCCCCCCAAACACAGAGGTAAGTCTCAATTCAGATGAAATTTGGTGGAAAACTGAGAACCTGTCTCAGGGCTTCATCAAAGTTGCAGAGAGAGTTTGTTAAGCTAAATGCAATGTTTTACTATCAACTGTTGAGATCAACAGGGCTGAACTACCTAACAAAGTTGTATGACGAGGAGTGGGAAGCAGAGCACTGCAACTACAGGGCCGTTGCTCCGTTGCTCCACTGGAGGCAGTTTGTAGATTTTTCAGGACATGCGTTACAGGACATGTCTAGCTGCTCAAGTGTCCATTCAGTTTACAGAGGTTGGTTTGAGTCTAACGTGTAGTTGTTTGAATGTAGTTTGCTCTCCTTGAGAGCTTCCTCTGGTGCTTCATCATCTGGAGGCACAGTGCAGTGCTGCCGTTCTTCACCTTTCCGATTGCAGGAGCCCTATGAAGTTCAAACTGGGAATAGTTTCATCGTGGTGTATGCTCTAACAACAAATATTATCTAATCTAAGAACATGTAAGATGCAAGGGAGGGTGGGGCGACAATAAAACCAGTTACATACTCTTTTTGTAGTTATATCATTTTATTTAATTACAGTAATTTACAATTTCCATAAACAAGTTATGAGTTTCCTCTGGTGCTCCTTTGCCAAGACAGGTTTCTTTTTGATGTCACACCAAGTACATACACTGGAAGCATGTGTAAATATGCACTGGAAACAGAGGTACAAGGAACTGTTGAAAGCATGCAACCATTGGTTTTACACCAAGGTGAAGAAAGAGGTTCTTCCTTTCCTACTGGCAGTGTGCTCTTGGGCTTTCATGAAGGTGTTCTCACTGAAATCTTGTGACCCAATGGGGTCAAACTCAGTGACCATGACAAAAGGGGGCATGTGAAAATGTGTCCTTTGGATCTTCTCATATAAAGGACTGAAACTTTTTTTTTTTTTATCATCTTCCCAAACAAGAAGGGATACAATGCCTTCTGGCAAAGTAGTATAACGTGAGTTGCATTTGCTGGTGATATCTCTGACTTCCTCTTCAGAAATGCACCGTCTCTCCTGCATAACACAGGGGATTAGTCGTAGTAGGGGATCTTTCCAAGGAACTTACTCTTTAAAACAGGTAAATGAATACTGGGGACAGTAGCAGACATCACAGAGGTATAAAAGAACAATAGGGATATTTCTTTATATGGACTTTTCTAATTGCCAGAGGCACGTTCTGGCAGAGATGACTTAGCAATACACACTGATGGGATGAGCTCCAGCATGTAGAGGAGAATAATGACAATGCTTCTTTTAGCGAAGATGGCAGAATTTTAACAAGGGATTCCCACAAACCCCATAAACTCTCTCTGTAGCATGTTTCAGGTGTTGGCGGATGTGCCTCTTACATATACTGAGAATGGCCTACACCTACAGATGTTAGTCCCTGTTTGCAGAAGAAGGTGGCCACTTTGTAAGCCATGCTACCAAGCCCCTGAGAACCAGAAACCATCGTTTCTGTAGGAGGCAACACCAGCTGGGAGCATACAGCTGTGAAATGAAGAGAAAGGACGTTCTTCCATTTCCACATGTTCACATTCTCAACACAGAAGCTGAGTGTCATTGCTCACTTCCCACCTGTTCTCACTGAGGAAGCAAAGGCTTTACAGTAATCCAGTCACAATGGGGAAATGGTGAATGATAAACACTAGACATTTGGGACAGAGACAGAAGTTAGAAAAAAACAGTCTACAAGTAGAGGTGTTGAACCTATATGCCTTTTATGTGCAAAGATCACACCCAAAACAGCTAATGTCAATCATACTCAGCTTACAAAAAGATGAGTTCAGGAAAAAACATTTAAATTCAGAGAACAAATTCTTCAGACACAAATCAAGATGGGAAGTAAGGTCCAATTAAGTGGCAATGACTTGCTGAATAAGGTCCCTACAAAATAGGAAGAACCGACACCTGCATTCAGAGTCTGAGACACCCAGAGAAACAGTGTCTGCCTGGGCAAAGGTGACAGCTTCAAGAGATCAGTAGCCATGGAAATGTCAGTAAACAGAATGAATTTTAAGGAAACTTTGACAAGAGGGTAAGCAGTAACTGGAGAACCCTTCAGAGGCAAGAATACATGTACTGCCCTCTCCACAGACATTTATTGTACAAACAGTTCTTATTTTTTTAGATACACAGTATGTTCTCAGTGACATCAATAAGAAACTATCTGGGGCAAAGACTTTGTAGTATCTCCTTCATAGAGTAGCCACATTTTTGAATTTTTGAAGGCCCTGGTTTTAGAAGCTTAAAGTCAAACTCACTCTCAGTTCACATTTAATTAAGAAATAATCTGCTTTCCTCACTTCTGGCAATAGCTTCAAAATAAAAGAACGATCTGAAAGTAAGTAGCACTGGAAGACTACAGCATGCCTTTCTAACCACAGCTCGTGTGTTGCACTGTCCTTTGTTGGAAGCCAATTTCTGATTCCTGCTGTTCAAATATGATTCACATTTCTGCAGTCAGTGAGGTCTGTGAGGTACACCATCAGAAATGACAGGTAAACAGTGATGGGGGAAAAGGCAGGAGCGTTCTCAGACACACACACAGAGCTTGCCTGGCCTTTCATACAGCTGGCAGAACACCAGATCTGTGAATCAGCTAATGAATGTATCTCAAGAAGCAAGAGACGAAACAATGCATTCATCACTGCTAAAATTTAACTTTGTAACTTACCTTTCGGCAACAAAAATTCATAACAAGGATAATAAAAAGGGCAACAGAGGAACATTCTTCTCCTTTCTTTATTGGAATAACTTGCTGTTTGTCCAGCACTCATGTGCACTGAGCTGAGACCAGCAAGTTCACTTTCCTTTTGTTATGCTGTGAACAGAGTATAGACCATAAGGTAAAAACTTGTGCACTAAATGTCTGCTCTGCTGGTGAAATCTTTAAGCCTTACAACAGTTGGTTCAAAGGAACAGATCGGATTCTGTTTGCATGGCATTTTTTAGATAGCGTGTGGATTAAATGACTCTGTTCAGAGATGGCTGTCTCCAATCCCTGCTGATCAAGGAGTGTCCCTCTGCACAGCGGCATTTACAGACCCTGCTGTGACACCTGAGGAGGAAGCCATGCTCTGCCCACCTTGCAGCCCCGCTACAGCTGCCCTGGCAGACTCCTGGTGAGTAGAGCCGTCCCCAGCTTTCATATTGCCACTGCTGCTTCACTGACCATGCCAACAGTGACTATCGAGAACAAATTAAAGACAGGCCAGGCTGCAGAAAGTCACATTCCTCTCACTCAGGATTGTAAAAATGATAAACTCCACATTCATTGCTACTTTCATAGTACCAATAATGTCATTAATCTACTGCAGTATTCCACTGACCACTTAGCGTCCATCTCACAGAGACAGAACCGTGTTTTTCATCATCCTTGACCCTCTCTGGGGGCACGTGCCTGATCGGAGGCATGGGGGTACCACTGGGGATGCCAGGAAGGGGTCTCTGAATTCCCCTCTCCCAGGTCGTTAGGAGAGGGCTCACAATTAACATGATTGTATTCAGCAAGCTCTGTATCTCCTGTGTTCCTATCATAGACTCACTTTTCTTACAAATCTGAAGTCAGATGGTTATGTCCCCATATAATGGCCTTATCGGCAGGGTCTCTTTTAAAACTCTGTGTACCTGAGCTGGATGTACAGAGTATAATTTGTATAAGTAAGTATTTTCTGGCCCATGAACGCTTGTACTGTTGAATGCAGGAATAGGCTGTTGCTGGAGGGACAGGTATGTTACGGGATACAGAAGAGCACCTACACCACTTTGGTTGTTGTATCTCTAACCAACATCAATGTGCAAAGGTGCAAATTAAGGGATCCGCACGGTGTTTAGCTCGGAGCCTAACCTAATGGGTTGTTGTAAATAAAGTCTGTGCATTGCTAGAGCAGTTTGCTGGAGACAAAAGAGCTGTACCAGAGGCAAAACAGGGCAATATGGTTAACCTACCCCATTTCATGGTATTGTGTAGACCTTTCTCATTGCTCTAAAAACTTAGTACTTATGTTCCTTTGCATTGTCTTTGCCTGTCCTGACTTCTGGGATGTGCCAGACCTATGCAGTAAGGGAACACACAGTGCCAACCTGCTCTCTCGTCGTCTCCTACCTGTCCTCACGCTGGTGCATCCAAAGGACAGCGTTATTTCCGACACTGAAAGAGCAAGGAGCAAGCTGTGCCTTCTTCAGCAGGTACTTGTTTGGGTCAAAGGTTCATATGCAAGAGCATACTTTTCACTGCCATCTTCCTCCTCCTGGAGAGAATGCCTCACGCTGCAGGAGTTCGAGTGGCGTCAACAGCATACTTTGGATGCCTGCTAATTACAAAAATCTGTAGATCTGCCACGCACTGCTACATTCGCAGATTAGAAACGGTTCCCATTTTTGCAGAACAGTCCCTCAATTATTCATTAATTGGGGCTCCATGTGCCACTTTCCTGCATGGTCTGTGCTTGCCAATCTAGTCCAGGGGTCAAAGGAAGTTACTTCCTTGTAAGCAGAGTTGCTTGGTGCAGATCTTTCGTATTTATTCCCCTTACTGGCGTCTTCAAGACCCTAAAAAGAAGTTGGGCTTGAGAAGGAAGAGAGGCTGTCCGTGCCCTTTCTTGCTACAGATGCGATGTCAAAGTGCACCAACAAATAAGTGGTATTACGATGCCACATCCCATCTCTAGCCACTTGGCAGTTGTCCCAAATAAGAAAATGAAGACCCTGTTTAAAAGCAAGGGACTTCTTATCTGCTTGATGAAGGCAAGCAGAAGAATTTCAGGATTAGACTTGTGCTCTATTGAAAAAATGCATCTTTGTGGATCTGATGTATGCAAGGTATCCTAATTTGTGAAGACAAGAGCTGTATGGTCCTTGGGTTTTAAGGATTGCTGTTGTCAGTATGCCATGTACCTAAAGCTCAGAGAGCTATCTTGAATATATAGGATGTTGGGTTCACTTAGCAAACTGACTTCATTTATGCAATCCATTAAAATACACCTCCTTGGCCCATCACACTAAGGAGTGTGAATCGACCATTATTCAAGACTGGTTTACAGAATTATTACTGGTAATGATTACAATTAAGAGATGCATAAAGTAAGTACTGTAAGTATCTGTAATGATACAATTTCTTGTTTCACTTCTTAAAGTTTTCATATCTCCTTAGTAAATCTGAATACAACTGCAGTGCCTAATTAACCCCAGTTTCGTTTCATTAGTATGCTGTAAACAAAAAAAGAAACAGGTGTCTAGGCAGGTAGGTAACCTTCATAGTAAACAGTTCATCCTAGGAAGAGACGTAAGTGTTTTTGCTTCAGCACAGAAAGTGGTAAACACAGAGACACACAAAGAAACACCCTCTCCCCCCCTCCCCCCCCGCCAGATTCCTGGATGCCATCAGGACCTTTCCCTGGAGAAGCCTACAAGCTCGTAGCCTTCATTTTATTGCTATTATTTGTACATTGTTATTTGCATGGCAGTTAGTAATTACGAGGTTGCCATATGGCCCTAGCTGCCCATTCTTTTCCGGATTGATTCAAGCTACATGTAGCAATTTTTTCTTCCTGGTTTGTCAGAAACTCATTCAACAAAGCCTCTTCAACTCACGTGGACCCCGGCTCATTAGCTAGCATCTGAGCAGCTTCCTAAAACACTTCCTTAAAAGGCTGCAACTTTCCTTTTAAAGTCTAAGAAAATTTGATCCAGTCAAGCATGTGAAAAAATGCGAACTACTGGTCAGATATTGCATGCACAGAAAAAAAGTAAGTCATCTATCTGTATCTGTCAACCAAAGACGTTTGCTTTCCAGGTGATGCTGGGAAGCACCTTCCTGCGAGGTCAGCCTTTGCAAGCAGGAACGGGAGGGCTGGTGGATAGGCTGCCTCTCCACCACACAGGCTTTCTGAATGCAACCTTGCAGCTGTGTGACAGGTAGGAGGACAGTTTCAGCTGTAGAAATTTTGGCAATACTCCTTTCAGTCCCTCTGGAGCTTTCTTCATCCTTTTTAGCAAAGGAAATGTTTTCTCCATGATAACTACATCAGCTCAGAGCCCAAATAAGATGGAGATTCCTTGAATGAAACAGCCTTGTGTACATTCCTCTCCAGGCTGTGATCCTTACATCAACTCTCATCACCATCCTGAGGCAGAAGGCAGCCTTTCCTAGAAAAAAAGTCAGAATCACTACACTCTTCCTTTTCTGATTTAAGACCTAATATGCTACAGAGACACTCCATTTCTCTTGACATCCTCCACTCACTGGTACTGGTGTGTTTATTTATTTGTATGTAAACAACCTTGAAAGAACACCCCTCCCAGGCTTGCAGTATCTCCTCCACCTAGCAAAGATACAATCATCACACACACTAAAGCGTAAATAACACAGCAGCAAACCCCAGCCTCCCACCGGCAACAAGAACACAGATCAGTGCGAAATCACCTGAGCCTTGGGGACCCAAAAGGCTCCTGTCCTCCGGCTGCCTCCCCAGCCCTGCTCTGTTCCTGCTGGTGAATAACGAAGCTGCGGCTGTCCCCAGCAGTGCGGGATGCCCTTCCATACACGTTCACAAACAGAGTTCTTACAGCTCCAGGGCACAGATTCCAGCTCTTTTGGACCAAAAGCCTGTTTCAGTCAGCAGTCGCATTATGAAGATAACTGCGTAAATTTACTGGCACTCAAGGCTTCTAAGTAAACATTAAAATTATTAAAAGTGCCCTCCCCTGGCAATGTTCATCCCAGAATCTTGCTCTGTGTTTTCAGAAGGGAACAGCCTCAGCCATCACTGCAGCACTTCACGCTGAGTACCTGACTGCTATCCAAAACTTCTTGGTCACCCAGTGGCACCTGGACTTTAGATACAACATCAGATGCTTTCCAGACTCTCACTCTGCCTGAGTGACTTCTAGGAAATTTGGATGAAATTATTTACTGTAAATTGATGTCATTGCCTTACTGCAGCTCATACTGTGTGATGAAGACAGTAATGAGGCTAGTGCTGGTTAAAACGCCCAATATGACTAATTGCATGGGTGAACATTTCTTTAATACAGACAAGGTGAAAAAAACAAATTAAAATGTAAAAGATTTTAAGTACTTTGAAGAGCTCTATGCATAAAGAGGCATCCTGCTGGGTCTGCCGTGAGGGAAACCTCTGAGAAAGGGGCAGTGAGGAGCAGTGGGGGCAGACTGAGAGTGTCTGCCTCCTCTTCCACCAGCACAGACTTTTGCCAAGTATCCATCTTTCTACACTGCAGTTATGACTGTTACATTAAATCAGCCTTGTCAAACCGATGCAGATTTATGTCTGAACATTTCCACCAGCTTAAAGATGGCTCACTCCAGTTGAACCTGCTCATACAGGGGTACAAGCTACATGGGCACAGGCTAACCACTACAAGGCAGCTTTAAATCCAGATAACCACCCAAGAAGGTCGTGCTGATGACCATTTATGTTAAATTGGTAAAGCATTCACAAGTAGACATGCCCTCTCTAAAGAATAAAAGAACCTGCTTTCTGTTAAACTTGGTAGCCTAGGGAAATGTATTCCAGCCTGCCTTGCTTTCAAGCAGGGAGGAAAAAATGTCTATCAGTTGCTGCCAGCCAGCCTCAGAAGCTGTGTTTGTGTCGCTAGCTGCCAAGGTGTGGGATTGGTTTCCTTCTGTCATGGTGTTTGACAGAATAATTATGGTTCAGAAAAGAGCCGCATCATGAAGGCAGAGGGTGAGGGCATGCTGCTGAGCACAGCTGCCCCTTGCTCGTGTTGCTTCCAGGGACAGAGACTCCTGAGGTTCCCTCAAGCTGCGAGTATGCCAGCCCTGAAACCACACAGCAGTTCTTTACCCAAGCCTGCCTGTGTACGCAGCCAGGCTGTGGGAGCATGGAGTCATCTACCCCACGCTGACTGTGCTCAGTGACGCTCATTTGTTTAAACCCGAACGAAGCTCCTTGCACAGCTCACCTGGAGCACCAGCCTCACGGTGTCCCTCAAGCCTGAACATCCCTTGGGGGGCAGACACGAATGTGGCAGCCCTTTGGGTCCAGCCACGAATCCTCCTGGACTCCCCTGATGTAGCCAGAGCATTCTGCAGTCAGAACAGGAGGTCGTGAACAAGCCACAGGAAAACTCGTTGTGGTGAATGGGAAAGGGCAACAAGGGCAGCCTGCACCTTTCTTGGCCACTCACCTGCATCCACAGGAGGTGCCAGGTCTAGCCATGGCTCTGCCTCTCCAGCTGCCAGCGAGATGAAGAGGTGGGTACGGGGACCGAGCTGTGACTTTCAAGGCAAAGAGAAATGAGAGGCAGGTAGCAAAGAGGTACGAAAGGAATGGCAGGCAGATGAGCCCGTCATCAGCCCTCTGTGGCTGCTTTACAAAGAATATGGATGCAGTGACATAGTGGAGAAAAATGAAACATTAAATCTTTTGGAAATCTGCATGCTATAAAGTTTACCTTTAACCCCAAGCTTGGTGATAAACAGAATGTATGAAATGTTTGGAAAAGTGTTGAAAAAGACTATCAGACTAAACGGATGCTCACAGATCTGGAGTGCCTACCGCCACAAAAATCTCAGGAACATAGTGGGGTGAGACCTGTGCCTTAGCTTATGACGAATGTAATTCTCTGTTGTTTGAGCACTAAGTTCACCACAGATGAGCTGAGGGGCAGAAAGAAATGCCCGCTGCTTTTTATACAGTGCTTCATTTAAGGCATTTACACATTCAGTACTTCGACAGGCTAGCGCCTGTGATGCCAGCTCGGTTGTTGGTCTGTACTGCTATAAATTGCTCCCGCAGCAAGGAAGGATGCAGCATAAAAATGTGATGATACAAACACTTCACTGTTTGTCGCTCAGGGCTGCCTGTTCACTTTGCTGTGTTATCTCTGCCTGCCCCCCCTCCCACACCATCTGCACCGCGTGCCTGTGTCCCTGGCTCCTGGGGCAAAGCACGCACAGTAGCTTTGCGCTTGCTTCCCTCCTACAGCCACTTTGCCAGCTTTCTAACTGTGGCACGTGCTGGCCTATGTTCCTCCTGTTAATACCGTTATTTCTTAGTATGATTTAATACCATCTTCTCCCCACTTCTATCTAAAGATTTCTGAGCATAATTCTTTGGAAGACACATTTTTCCTTGCCCCCTGAGACAGTGAGGAGGGTGTCTGACGATTGTTTAAAAGGATTCTTTTGCCCTCTGCGATCTCCAGCCGGCGTCCTGGCATTCGGGACGGCATCGCCGGCATTGTGCTGGGGCCAAGTCCGAGCAATTCAGGCTGCCGCAGGCCCCCTCAGCACGGCTCCTCTGGCCGAAGCAGCCAGCAGCCGCCTTCACTGGGGGCTTCGGTCCCAACCCACAGATGCTGGACGCTGCTATCGCGTTATCCGGGAGGCGGCTCCACCTAGCCCAGCACGGCAAGCAGTTGATGGCTTTTCCACATGCCTGCAGAGACAACAAGGGTTTCCAAGTGAGAAAAAGCTCACGTCTTTCTCCTTTTGAGGCTGAGACTCTGGCTTTTGTTACTCCAGCATTTCCCTCTGTTGCTGTTCTGCGTGAAATTTACATTGGTAGGGCTCAGCACTTCGGGAGCCACAGGTACCCGCCATTTCATTTTTCAGACTTGGTCTTAGTTTGGAGTTGCAATGAATGCTTATTGTGTCTGAGTAACAGAAAATGGGATTCTGTCAAATTCCAGTATTTGAATTTATGAACTTAACAGAAATTGGCCGCAGACTTGTCATTGCAATGCATCCCACTGCACAGAACGACTGTAAACTTCTCCATGCAACCCTGCTCTGTGAGTATACGTACGTGCATGTCACCGCATCCTTTCTTACTCATGAAACACACATCAATATTGTATTAATAAGTAGGCATCGATTTTCTACTGAGAACATAAAGATTTATGAAAGTAGGCAGTGCTGTGTGGCAGAAACTACGAAAGCAGTTTCTAGAAAATCTATGAAGTACTTTATATTTGAGATACGGAAAAAAATTTCCATTCCAAGTAAATCCAAATAGACAGTCCTTTGTGAATAATAGATTGCTTTCATATCAGGCAAGGGCAAGATTTAAGGGCATCTGGTTTGCGACAGAATGCAAATCTTGGTCCACATTTGAACACAAATGGCTTCCTTCTACATTATGGAGAGATTCAGGGAAGCTCCCAGTGGAGCAAGGAAAGTACAGGCTAAACACCTGCGCAATGGCCCTGAGGCAAAAGGGCTAAGCTAAGGAAACAGGGTGACATACTCCTGTCAGGCTGACAATAAAACTCTCTGGTGGTCTTCAGAGTAGGAAAAAGGGTGTTTAAAATGTACCGATGCAGATGTGTTGGTAACAGCAAGAAGCAGAATCTGTAATTAGGACCATTTAGAGAGTTCCCTGTCTGTATTCCATCTCCCAGAGCTAGGGATTGTAACAGGGCATGAGATGTACACGTCCAGTGCTTGTCTTTTTTTATGCTTACACACAAGGTCAGTCTTAGGACTTAGAAATTCTGCTACAGAAAATACCTCAGAAACCAGCTCATGCAGAGGAAATGCCCAGTCTTATTTCTCCATGATATCATACTCAACAGTTGTGAAGAACAAGTAGAAAAATACACCCCTGAAGCCTGGCATATCCCAGACAGTACAAAAGAAGCATTACGTGCAACATAATCAGAAGTACAACTGCAGTCCCTGTATCTGATTTCTTCCTGTACTGCATGCATCCTTAAATCCTGCAGAATACGCAGGCTGTGGCTGTGTGTGTTTCTGCTGATGTGTGTACTACACAAAAGGATAAAGGACTTGGTGTGCTCGTAACAGAGCTTTCTGCTGAAGTGTTCCTATACTTCAGCAAGGGGATGGGAACAAGAACTGGAAAGGTTTTAGAGAAGAAATATGTCAAACTAGAAAAGTCCTGGTAGTTTTATTTGTTGCCCTCAGTAATTAGCTGTTTCTATCTTTATAATTAATTTTTTTGTCACTATTACCACAAATACCTTCAATTTCCTCTGTCCCCCAATGGCCTCTGAGTCATTAATATTCTGCTTTAAGCAAGTATCGGAGCTGTCATGAATTTCAAATCTCCCCAAGGAAGCTTTTTAAAATTGTAAGTAAGACCTGATACTGAGACTTATTAGCACCAAACTTGGAAACAAAGCTTCTGTGCAGGCAGTGACGACTCTTCAACTTACAGTTGCTGTCACCTTTTTTATCCTGAGATTTATTATAAATGTGAATACCTCAAAGGATTTCTTTGATGCAGCCAACATTTCCAGCTCTCATAAACTGCTGTTTATTGATAGAACTGGGATGGTGCCAGCATCTCAGATTTGAGTGATGAAGCTGAACTTCTAGGTCAGATTTAATTGCACCCATACTGAGATCTGTTCAGAAGAAATCCACTGAAAGCGTCAGTGATAGTACACCAGAGCAAATGCACTGCTGTATGATAAAGAAACTGGAAATGTGTATACTAGCTAAAAGACAGGTTATAAACTCCATAGAGCTGCAATATCTAGATCGAGATCAGATGCCAGACTCAATGCTTTGAGACTGGCTCTTGTTTGAACCTCTCAAATGATGCCTGCATCCAACGCTTTTGCTCCTGTCCACTTACCTATTAATGTCTGGACAACTCCATTTTTTTCAGCCCTGTGTCTGGAATTAACACCCCCAGCTGAAGAGTAAATCTAAAATTATCTGCAGATCAGAAAGTCCTTCTTCATTAACCTACCACAGTGTCCTCTGCAGCCACAACTATTTCTAGGTATTTTAAACTAGTAAATCAGTCTGCACTTGGGATCACACAGGTGCTAAATCACCTTACTGAAGCTCACTCCAGAAAGGGTAAATCTCCCCCCCTGCCTGAACTTAGAAAAGCTGTAAGGAAGGAAGGTCCCAATGTGAGATGATTACTAGAACCTGTAGCAGAAGTTTGAGCACCATCGTGGCCCCATCTAACAGCTGTTCTGAACTGCTGGTGTAAGTGATTTGCAGCACAAAAAATAGGTAAACTTGAAATAGAGAGGCAGCTATGGAGGGAGCTGTGTGTCAGTGGTGTGCTGTTGACACTGCTAACTAAACATCTTTCCTTGGTGACACATGGAGCAGGAGTTATGAGAGGAAACCTCATGAACTTCCACACAAGGGAGCCCAAAGAGAGGGAGAAAGCGTTGTACTTCGATGCTTCTCAGAGCAGAAGGTGTTAACCCAGAGACAGGGTTCTCAGTAGGGCTTCTTGCTCGAGTTATACCACAGCGTCTTGTTCTTTGGCCAGCACAAAATAACAAGAAACGCAGAGTTTAGCAGAGAAATCTCTCCAGCTGGAGATTTTGGTGCATCTCAGCTTCCAAAAACTCACAGTTCAGCAAAGCCTATTTTGAATGACCCAAACCACCGATAAACACTGTCACCTGTCAGGAGGGAGAGACACCTGAGCGCCAACACAGCTGTCTCCTAAGCCTGGCCGTCAGAGCCACGCAAGACTGCAAGAACAGCTCTCTCAGAGCCACCTTAATGGCTCCCCCAAACCTGAGAGGTGAGAAGATGGCAGTTAGCTGCCGAACCTCCTCAGGCTGGGCAGGCTTGCGTGTCTCAGCACACCCCGAGCCCCTTCCCTGACTAGTGGAGCTCTCCCTCCGCACCAGCCAGGACCCTCCTGCTCCCACTCCAGCCGCCAGCTGAGGACTGAGGGAGCCGGACCCCGCGCCGCCAACGGCCGCCAACGGCCGCCAACGGCCGCCAACGGCCGCCAACGGCCGCCAACGGCCGCCAACGGCCGCCAACGGCCGCCAACGGCCGCCAACGGCCGCCAACGGCCGCCAACGGCCGCCAACGGCCGCCAACGGCCGCCAACGGCCGCCAACGGCCGCCAACGGCCGCCAACGGCCGCCAACGGCCGCCAACGGCCGCCCGTCCGTCCTTGCGGCCGCCCGCAGAGGGCGCCCGCCGCCCGCGAACGCCGCCGGCCCCGCCCGGCCCCGCTGCCGCCCCTCAGCGCTGCGGGGCCGCCCCGCGGCCGTGTCCCCGCATCTCCCCGCGGTCTCCGTCAGCCGCCGCCGGCCGGTGCCGGGCTCTGTCCCTCCCGAGGCCGTCTCGGCAGGGGCTGCCCCTTCGGTGCGGCGGCCGGCAGGGCAGCTGTGCGCCCGCGCCGCGTTCCTTCCCCCGGTGCCGCCTTGTCGCCCCGATGGCGGCCGCCCGCGGGACAAAACACGCGTGGCAGCTGTGCGTGGCGGCAGGAGCCGGGGGCGTCGCCTTTGTGCGCCGCCTTGGGCGGCTGTTCGGCGGCACGGGACGCAGCCCGAGGTGGCCGGGCTGCATCGCTTGTGGCAGCTCACAGGGCAGCTTTCTTAGCAGGAATGGCCGCTCCGCCGGCTGAGCGAAGTTGTGACAGCGGAGCAGCTCGCACACCTCTCCTGCCGGCACGACACTGAGAGGGACCGGGGCACCGCTGGGGGCTCCCCACGGCCCTCACAGCCGTGAGGGCGCTGCGGGGCTGCACTGCTAGGGGGTAGCAATAGGAGGCTGCAAAGGGGGTGCGGGTCCCCCGCGCGTTCTGCCCTCTCTATCGCATCCCCCCTGCTTTGGCGGTAGCAGGGGGTCTGGCATTCGGCTCTTTATGGCATCCGTTTCTGAGAAAATCACCAACTTGCGGCGAGGAGGAAGATCTATCACAAACGATTGTGCTGTGTGCAGGGCTCGAAGTGAAAAGGGAGCTGTATGTAACCAGACGCACATAACCCACAGCCTGCAAACAGAAATCATAATCGTAGGGGAAGATTAACAGGGAAACAAGCCTGTAGAATTTTATTGTTAAGAGATCAATTTATTACGCCCTCGGCTGCGAGTTAAATTAATACACGCAGAATTACAGCACGGCAAAGGGATGCCTGCGCCCGTCGCGGGGAGAGCTCGCTTTTTCTTTCGCAGTTATTTAGGGAGGACTGGGAGCACTTGTGAAGTCATGTCCATGAAAGCCCCGAAGAGAAGCGAGTAACCAATAACTGCGGTGCAAGCAACAAGGTCCCCCCCACCGCCGCCCGCCCTTCGCAAGAAAAAGGGGGAAAAAATCGCCGGTGCCAATCAGGGCGCACCGCAAAATCGCAGGGACCCTCCCCGGCAGCGCCTCGGAGCCCCCGGCCCCTTCCCGTGCGAGGCTGCGGGCACGGCAGGAGGAGGAGGCGGCGGCTCCTCCCAGGGACCGGCTCCCGGTATTTTTTGGAGGATTTGCTCGCAACTCGGCTACGGACCTGAGGGGGGAACAAGTTGCCGCCGTAGCGGGGGCGGGAGGCTCCGCAGCCGCCTCGGTGCGCTGCGACTGCGGCGGGGAGCCGAGCCGAGCCGTGGCACCGGGGGAGCGATGAGGAAGAACCGGGCGGCGGAAAGCCCCGCTGCCGAGCCCCTCGCCGAGGACTGACGGCGTTTCGGGGCTGAGCCATCCCGAAGCGGCGGAGGCGCTTCCCCGGGACCGCGGGCGCCCTCGGATGCGGGCTGGGGGGCCGCTAGGAGCCCCCAGCCCCGGCGCGCTGCCGAGCCACCATGACCTCGGTGGCTGGAACCAAGGAGCGGGGCGCGGGCACGGCGCGGAGCAGAAAATACGGGGTAAGTTGGGGCCGTGACCGGCCGGCACGGCTCGGGGCGTGGGGGGGAGCGGGCTGCCGGCCCCGCCTGACCCGCTGCTCCTTCTCCGCTGCAGGTGACCGAGCCCTGCTCGCCCACCAAGCCCGGCGCCCCCTTCTCCCCCGAGAGCTGGTACCGGAGGGCTTACGAGGAGTCCCGGGCCGGCAGCCGCCCGGCCCCGGAGGGAGCCGGCTCGGCGCTGGGCTCCTCCGGCACGCCGTCCCCCGGCTCCGGCACCTCGTCGCCGGGCTCCTTCAGCGGCTCGCCGGGACCCGCCTCGCCCGGCATCGGCACCAGCTCCCCCGGCTCGCTGGGCGGCTCGCCGGGCTTCGGCACCGGCTCGCCGGGCTCCGGCAGCGGCGGCGGCTCCTCGCCGGGCTCCGACCGCGGCGTCTGGTGCGAGCACTGCAACGCCCGCCTGGCGGAGCTCAAGAGGCAGGCGCTCAAGCTCCTCATCCCCGGGCCCGTCAGCAGCAAGGTGAGGCTCGCGGGGTGTGCTCGGGCTGCCCGCTGCTCGGGCTCGTTGCTCTTGCCCGTCCCTTCCTCCCGGTTCGCGTGGGGTACGGCAGCCCCGTCCCCGGGGTGCGTGGCAGCCCATTGAGATTGCCCCCTGCCGCCCCCTTCCCCTGCATCACTGGTGGTTTTGCACTGTGGTTTACCAGGTGGGTGCTCTCGTGCCCGCTGAGGGGTGGGCAAGGGTGGGGATGCCACACGGGAGCCGTGGCACCCTTCCTGTCCTGCTGCCGTTGATCCCTAAGGATTTACAAAACGGCCTAGCACTTAGCAGCCAGCCTAGTGGCAGGGTGCGTATGGTCTGGTGACTGCACGGCCAGGTGCGGCAGAGACCCTCCTGTACTTCGGATGAGGCATTGACATGCTGTATGAGCCCGAAGGTCAAATAGGGAAGCTGTGGCAGACCACAACGCTGAACCCAGCTTTCCAGGGTGTTGTTAATGTAAGGACGACTTGGTGATGGTGTTCTCTACAGAGAAATGGTAGATGGCGTTCTTTTCTTTTTAAGAAGACCTAGAAATACTCTAAGCTTCTGCACCCAGAGCATTGGATTGAATAATCCAGTGCCTAAAAAGTATGGAAGCGTTTCTGAAATCCATCCTCAGGTTGTAAGAGCTGATTGATCATGGGTAGGAGCTGAAAGTCTTTGGAGAGACCAGACTGCCAACAGAGGCAGACATACTCTGGAATTCCCTGATTAAATTTTATTTTGCATTTTTTTCCTGTTTGATTTACGTATAAAGATTAAGACCAACAGCCCTCGAAGAGTCCCCAGTAGCCAGCCCTTGGCTGACCCCGTGCTACCAAAACAGTGAGCATTGGGCTCCTCCATAGCAACCCTGTGAGCGTTGTATTGTGAACGGGTCTACAGCTCCCAGAACATAATACAATGCAATTTTGTTTGCCCTGTTGGGTTCAGGTGCTATCAAATGGTAATATTTACTCTTCCACTTCAAAGAGTTTTCATTAGTGGTTGCGATAAAGAGGTATCATGGAAAACAGCCGAGTGCTGAGAAAGGGTCCTCAGTATTACTGTTGTTATACGCCCCATTATTTATTTATGTGCTGTTTGAGAGGGAGTTGGTGCTGTCTTGAACAAAAGACTAAAGGGCTGGTCATTACCTTGTCTCAAGAGCTGGCTTAATTGAATTCATGAAAAGGAAAAAGGGAGAACCATAAAAATTGATATCACTAAATGGATGGTAATGGTTGGTTCCATGGAAGGGACTCTGTACCAAAATGTTTACAAACTTGAGGCTGTGTGGTTTGGCAGTGTTTACCAAATTCTCCAGAAGTGAGTATACTACGTGGGAAACTGGATACAGATATGGGAGCTATTGGAGCAACTGAAATTGACCATGGGGGTAAAATATAAGCAGCAAGGCTTCGTATCCCTTGCAAAGTGTTAGCAATAAACCACTTTTGCAGTGACGTAAAGATGTGTGCAGGATTTTCTTGTTATAACAGTGGTAGCTGTTGCCTGTCCTAGCCTTCCAGAGATGTTCCCCTCCTGTTACTGTTGTTAATTGTTCTGTTGTTCAGAGTTCAGCTGATGGTGTTGACCAGGCCAGTCTCTATTCACATCAGTACTAATCCTTACTACTTCATTTTCCGCCACCTTATCCTATGCTCTTTTCTAACACCTCTCTTCCAAGCCTTCCAGTTCTGTAGGTCTGCCCCTTACAAAACTTTCTATTCAGTGTGTAGGTGTGGAGTTAGGGAGGAAGAAGGAAGCATGAGTAAGGTGGTTTCTGAGGGCTGTGGTGACCCTCTCCCCTATTCTCTGTGCTTAAAAGTACTTGCAGGCTCAAGCCTCTTGAGGTTCTCCAGCCTTTCCCATGCAGCTCTCTTGCAAATGGTTGTTACCTGGCTGTGGCTGTTGCAGAAACATCCATTTCTCTCATTCTTTCCATCTTTACAACTGTTAGGAACTTCTTGGGCTTCCTGCAGAGGCAGCCCAGCACAGTGAGTCTTTGGTCTAGGTGGTGTAGAATAAAGGTATCACGACTACTGCCAATGACTTCTTAGGACTGGGTATGCGAACTTGTTACTGGCATCCACTAGGCAGCCTTATCGGTGTCTGGCTGGGGGACAGCAGGGTGTTGGTGTGGGCTCTGCCAGCTCAGCCAGGGTCTGCTTGGTGCAGTGAAGCACCAGGACCCCTGTACTGGGAGATACACGGTGCTTTTAACAGTGCAAATGGCCCTGTGTCTGGGGAAAGCTTGCTTCTGTTTGGATTGAGGCTGGAGCCTACTGTGCGGTGCTAGTGTGGCTAGCATTTATCAGGGTCCTGTGAGGTACCCTTTTGATTGCTGCTGTGGGAGTAGGTGTTGGGGTGGATCTGGTCCAGCCGTTGGGTTGGGTGGAAGAAGGAACTGATCACGTTCTTGAGCCTGGGTGTTCCCTCCAAACTTGCAAAGCATCTGACAACTCAAGACTATGGTGTCCAGTAGTATTACCAATTAGTTGTGTCCACCTTTATTAGAATGGAGCATTTAAAATGTCAACCTTCTTTCAGTCAGCTAGGTCTTGGTTACTTGCCTGACCACTCTTATTGGTGCTGTTGAAGATGGCCTAGAGATGTCATTAGCATAATAAATCAGTGGCACCTGTTTCACATCTGTGTTGTAGTTAGGGATGCATAAAACCCTGGGTACTGTGTATTGCAGAACAAGCAGAATGTGAGGGTATCTGTGTTTTGACACGTATCTTATAGCAGATATTAGAATTTGCAGTAACCTATCTGAATGTGAACATACATTTGCTTTCCACAGCGTATAATCATGTAAAGGTTTGTCTGTATGTGCAAAGTGTAACAGTACACTTAATTGCTGCATAAACAGACCAAGCTTTATGCATGCAGCTATGCACTGAAGCTTCTCATTTTGATACAGAAAAAACAACACGTAACCTGTCCCAAACTGCGCTGACTAGCTCGTTGTTAGTGCTGAGGTGTAGAGCTTTCAGTTCCTAATGGAAGCATTTTCTCCTAATATGTCAACAGGATGAAAACTTAATACTCTTTTTTTTTGGGGGGGGGGGGGGGGCGGAGGATGATGAATATACAACTGTAGTTGTGCTGCTCCTTTATTTTAACTACTTAAAATGTCATGCTTCCTGACAAACAGAAAAAGAAAAATGCTAACATTTGTTTTTTTCCCCTTCTTGTGATACGGATGTGCCTAAATGTTGTACAGCAATTATCTGCATACGGGGGGTTTTGTGTTAGGAGAATGAAATTTTATTGTAACTCCTGTATGAAGCATGCCCATGGGAAGTGACTGGCACAGGAGGCTGTTACAGTTGCACGTTGTAGTCTGTAACTGAGAGGATTGTAGAGCATTTGGTGGCCATTGTTTTTTGTTGTTGGAATCAAACACTTGCATGGTAATAAGAGCTGTCTCAAATTGCTAATATTGTTTTTTAACAACTTTAAGCTTGTTCTTGGGCTGTATTTTGAGACAGGCATCCCTCAAAGTTCTAGCATAGGAGCTTGTGGCATCGCTCTCCATGCTTATCAGAATTCATGAGAGATCTGCTTGCCGTCACTTCAAACCTGTGATAGCCTCTGGCTGCTTTGGAACACTAAACTTGTGGGTGTCCAACAAAGAAATGATCAGTAGGTTTAATTGAAGAGTTGCTATATTTATTTACATCAAATTATATAGTGTGTAAACAATCAGTTGAATGCTAGTAATGAGTAGTCTCAAGCCAGTGCTTATAATTTGTTAATATGGAGTTGAGGAAAAAATAATGAATGCAGCCTTTAAACCTAGAGGTAATTCTGGTGTGCAGGCACTAATATCTGCTTTGGTGTGCTGTGATTAATAAGGATGCTGACGTATTCCCTGGCTAAAAGGTCTGTGCTTGCAAGTGTAAGAGATGGACAAATTCTGGTTTAGCACAGTGTGGCTGTGAATGGAGCAGAAGTTGCATTCAGGGTAGTTCTGTTTTTCCCTGGCAAATTTACTGGAACTCTTTTGCTTGCGTGTTGTTGAATTAGCCTTTTCTGTTCAAGGGGTGTTAAGTAGTCTAAGACTTGACTAATAATTATTAATAATGAAGAAAGCCCTGAAGCTGGTCTAATGAAAAATAGGTTCCCGTTAGCTTGGAGCTGCTCTAGAAACACTCCCAGTAGACAGGACAGTAATGAACCCTTCCTCAAAGCTTAGCGAGCGGCAGAATAATGGAATTTCATTTCCGTCCGGACCTTTAATTTGTGAACAAGCACGGCCAGTCTGTATGGTTACTTAATTCACTGTGCAAAAATCTCAGGCACCTAATCATTTCATCCTAACTCATTGTAATGCAGATAGGATTATTGCATTAGAAATGTGATTTTAAATGGCCTGGGGCAGTAATTTGTCAGCATTTGGAAGGATTAACTCTATTAAAGTTTAGGCAACAACAACCATTCTTTTGTGTTGCATCACAGGTTACAATACCAAACATTTAGCATAACTCATCTGTGAATCTTTTTACAACTGTATGTTTCCTGGCAAGTTGGGAAACAGCAAGCGACTTTGTTTGCCCTAGAATTACAGCTGCTTAGAGGCAAAAGGATATGCTTTTACATCTGACAAATGAATGTCAACCCTTTTCTAGAGGCAGCTGCAAGTCACCTGTCTTATTGTCAATGTGTGAAATGATGTAGGTATTTCTCTCAAGCTTGCAAATGTCTTGTGAGGTAAAGGTGAAGATACTGTATATTGGGGGCTGTCAAAACTGCTAGCTCTGCAGCTTTCTCCATGGGATTGTAAGAGTCATTCTTACCGAGTGCCCTGGAAACTAGGAACAGGCCTATGATTATGTTTAGTGAATTGAGACTATGGCGTTTTTCCTATCAGAAAATACTTTCTGGAGACCATAGTCTGTGTTGTTGAGGGGAAAAAAATATTTAAATTTCTGTCTGAGGTAAACCTCTAAGGAGGAGCAAAATTTTGGTCAGACTGCTCTTTCTACAGAGACTTGGCTGAGCATCTAAAAATACTGTATTCAGAAATACAGTACCTAGTCTGTAGCTGGCCTTTTGGTGCCAGGCTATTGTAAAGACAGGTTCTTCAAGGTGCTTTATACCTGCCAAGAACTCTAGAATGATTTCTAAAATCATCTTGTATTTTCAGGTTGTTTTGTTATCTGCCTGGAAATATGGGTTGTGATGTGGGTAGTAATCTTGTATAGTAAGCCCAGGATTTTTGGTGTACAGTTTTGGAAGGGGAGGAGGAGGAAAGGTAGTCTATTCTGAATTCCCTGGAGAGCATTAGGAAAAGTGTCATGTGTCACCAGTACAAGCCATTGGCATGTACTGGGACTCATGCTGGTGTCAGCAGGTTATTAGAAAGCTGCAACGCTGTGTCTGCAGGGTTGAAAGACGCTTGCAGTTTTGCTACATCAGTGGTGTGTAGCCTCTTGATGTCGCATCATTGGGGTGCTTCCAAGCACGGAACTTGCAGCATGCCACTGCAGTGAACTTTACTGCTGTTATCTATGCAGTGATGTAGCAGGAACTGTAGCACTTTGTGGCATGCGGTCTGCATGTCAAAGGTGTGGATGTTCTAACTTAAAATGTTAGCTTAGATCTTAGTGAAGTGTCGTGCTGTAGCTTCGGAGGCATGTATGTTAGAGTGTGAGGAATACAAGCATGTGGGCTTTTCACAGGATCGTCTAGGTTGGAAGAGACCTCCAAGATCACCCAGTCCAACCTCTGCCCTAACACTAACAAGTCCTCCACTAAACCATATCACTAAGGGCTACATCTAAATGTCTTTTAAAGACCTCCAGGGATGGTCACTCAGCCACCTCCCTGGGCAGCCCATTCCAATGCCTAACAACCCTTTCAGTAAAGACGTTCTTCCTAACATCCAACCTAAACCTCCCCTGGTGCAACTTCAGCCCATTCCCCCTCGTCCTGTCACCAGGCACGTGGGAGAACAGACCAACCCCCACCTCGCTACAGCCTCCTTTAAGGTACCTGTAGAGAGCGATAAGGTCGCCCCTGAGCCTCCTCTTCTCCAGGCTGAACAAGCCCAGCTCCCTCAGCCGCTCCTCGTAAGACTTGTTCTCCAGACCCCTCACCAGCTTGGTCGCCCTTCTCTGGACTCACTTGAGCACCTCCATGTCCTTCTTGTAGCGAGGGGCCCAAAACTGAACACAGTACTCGAGGTGCGGCCTCACCAGAGCCGAGTACAGGGGCACAATCACTTCCCTAGCCCTGCTGGCCACACTGCTTCTTATGCAAGCCAGGATGCTGTTGGCCTTCTTGGCCACCTGGGCACACTGCTGGCTCATATTCAGCCGACTATCAACCAATACTCCCAGGTCCCTCTCGGCCAGGCAGCTTTCCAGCCACTCATCTCCCAGCCTGTAGCTCTGCTTGGGGTTGTTACGCCCCAGATGCAGGACCCGGCACTTGGCCTTGTTGTTTTCCCCCAGTATGGGATGAATAATGCCCACTCCATGTTGCTTGTTGCTGAAGCTGCAATTCAAGAGCTATCCCTGACTGCAGGAAAGCAGCTTGCATGTTTACTTTGAATTAAGCAAGCTTCAGTATGTAACAACCACCTCGTGAACCAAATGGTATCCCAAGAGTGAGAACTTCTAGAAGTGTCTTTCAAAATCTTTCCTATTACTGGTCCAAACTTTGGTTGCACTGTGACACTGATTGAAGCAACAATCATTAATTAAGGTACTAATTAAGCTCTTCTGGAAAGCAGTGGCGGGGTAATAACTGCAAACTGCCTTCTGTAGTCACACTGAAATGCTGCTTTTCTTTGGAAGCTTTATCTCGCAGGTTTGAAAGAAATGGCAGTGTTTCACTGAGCAGTTTTTTGACAAGGGGGTGCTTTTTGGAGCAAGGTTAAGTTTAAGGGGATCATACCATGGCTACATCCTTATTCGTAGGTTTATAGGACTCAAATCCTCAGTGAATCATGGTGCCCAGTTTTATTTTCAGTTGCCTGCTGTTCAACCTTCCTACATCAAACCAGGAATTACAAAAAGTGAACATAACGAGACTGCCAGGAACTGTTTAGATCTTGTTTCAAAACTTGAAACACATAATCAGATATAAGACACTACAATTGTACCAGTAAGGTAACATTCATGTGTATTTGCTTATGCTTATTTCCTCCCCTTCACCTTTTTAGCCTAATATAACTTTGAAGTATAGCTTAAAAATGCCCTCAAAGCATTCTTGAGGTTTCTCCAAGCAAAAGCATGGACCCTCACAAGATATTTAATAAGGCAGTGTAATGTTGACTGGACTGTTCTGATGAGCTTGGGGTGGAAGGCTTTTGGAAGATCCTGCAAGAAGTGTTGAATATTGAAAACTCTTACTTTCTTAATGAGTTATGCCTGATTACATACAATAAGAGCAGAGAAGTGGGAAGGAGAAGAGGGAAGTGATGGTCCACATCTGAACTGTGTCATTCTGTTGACTTGTATGGAATCGTGGCTGGATTGTGACTTCACCAAAATCAGCAGGGTTACATTTAGGCCACAGCTCTACCTACTGCATGCCTTGATCAGGAAATACTTGCATGCATTTACAGCAGCAGTCAGATGCCCTGCTCAGGCTGAGCAGGTCTAAGAGATCCTGGACCCTTCCGAGGTTCCTAAACTGTCTGTTCTTTCTCTTTTCCCTATGAAGGTCATAAGTTAGCATCCCTGCCGGTCTCCTCTGTGAATACATGGTGGTTGCTCCCTGCCTTAGTTCTTATCAAAATGATAGATAGTTCAAACACTTTCAGTAGTGCTGCTTTCTAAACTCAGATCCTTTTGATTGAAAGGTCAGGGAGTGACTAGATGTGCTTTTATTACAGCAGATGTGAGGAGGCCATGATCTCTGAGAAGGGTAGTGATGAGAGCTGCACAATGCATCCAACCATAACCTCAGTTGTAACCAGTACAGAATACAGGGAGTATTTTTAGTTACTTACAAAAGAGAAATTTAAAGGAAAATAAGAGATTACCTAGATAACATAATCATTTTTTAAAAAAATGGTGTTTGATTGCACCTTGGATTTGCTTTCATGCTGTCAGAATTAAATTTATTGGTTTTGCTGTGCAGTAAGGATGTTAAAAGCTCCTTACCATTTTAGCATTGGTATGGTTCTTAAATTTTATTTTCATGTTCAACTGTTTGTTTAGTCATCGCTAAGACCTTCTATTCTGTTCAATCTGTACTATTAAAACCTAGTCTGTGGTTGATCTTGCATTTCTTATTATAAAATATTGTAAGTTTTCTGGGAGGGAAGAAGAAAACTTCAATCTGAGAACCCTTCAGGCTGTTTCCTCTTCTCAGCATTCCCCTGAAACAGTAGTCAGTAGTACTCTTTGTACAAGGGAAAAAAATAAATGCTAAGGAAGTTCTGTTTGAGAGACCCGAGGGAGCTAAAAGGGCCTTAAATTGGTCTTGGCTTACAAGTCATGACAAAAACAGAGGAAAACCCTCTCCTCTGAAGGAACTGGATACCTTTGGATTCTAATAAGTAAAGCCTGTGTTGGTAGGAGACTTTTGTATTGCATATTTAAACTTGTAGTACCTTCCTCTAACAAAGCAGGGCTGAGTCTGCTCACTTTGCGCAACAGGTTGGAGAAATTTACTTAAAGACCCAACAGTGTGTGTTCTGTTAGTAGGTGGTGAATGATCTTATTCGATGAATTTGGTGATTCAGAAAAAGCATCAAAAGCTTTCTTAATTATTTTATTCTAATAAAACGAAACCCACTAAGCCAATATGAGTTTGGCTATGGGAAACAAGTTAAATGGGTGGTGATGTGTCAGAGGAATTGCATATGCAGGAGATATGATGTCTGTCTCCAACTCTGCATGACAGATGTGAAGCATCCATCCAGGTCCAGTGTCTGTAGGAAAATCTCAAATCAGGAATAGGATCTGTTCAAGCATTTGGTTTCCAAGTGAACTTCAAGTGGAAATTGCTTTATTTTTTTTACAAATGTTTCAACCTGCAGATATTCTGTGATCTACTAAGAGCAAACTTCTACTCTTAGTTTATATCTTGCTATGTCCCTGAAATCATAAATATTTTGACACGATCATTTATTTGCACTTGGGTATTCACAGAGAATTCTCTATTCCATGGGCTTGCACGAGAACAAAATTCTACTCACATGAATGTTTTGGGGAAAACCAAATGAAAGGGGGCTTTGACAGCTGTCACAGTAAATGTGTGGGTTACTTTTTTTGAAGGAAAAGTGAAAATTCAGTGGTTTCAGGGTGTTCAACTTTGTTTGGAGCTGTCTGAGCAGACCTACCTCAACAGTGCAATTAATTTTCCCAAAGTTATGTGTTCATTCCCTCTTCTTCTCCCACCCTCATAATTAACTGAAGATAAATGAGGGTTCAGGAATACAGCCCCTCAATTTCTGTGGGGCCCTGTGTGGTTCTCTTGGGAATTGCTTGTTCCTTTGATCACCACAGGTCTACTGCAAGATGTGACGGAGGTTCCTGCAGTGCTGAAGAGGATGATTGTTCTGCAGACTTTTGCTAAAAGTGGGGCAGAACTTGGCCTCTGCGTGTTTCTGCCCTGGCTCCTGTAAGAGTCACTTGGGCAAAATCCTGCCCTACCAAAGCTGGGCTTGGTTACGCTGGACCTACTTGGAGTATGGGATTTTGCCTTCTAGCTGGTAGCTTGAGTTATTGTATGCTATTATTTCAATTGGACGGTTTTATTTTTCTGTGCCTTGTAGCTAAATGAACCTCTGACCTGCCAAGTGCCAAATGGTGGAAGAATTACCCACTGACTCCATCCACCTGATGGACTCCAGCAGAAAGCCTGGTGGGCAATAAGGCTGTCAGGGCTTTAAGCAGGCACTGAACAGCAAGAAGAGAAGTCATTACTCTTCATTTCTCTATTAGTTTCACTGCTCATTTAATAGTGCTGGGCAAAGAAAAACATTAATATCCTATTCAGCAGCCAAATGCACCGAATTGGGAGTTGTGACTCGTGTGTTTTCCTCTTTTCTAATGGGTATCATTAAAATTTAACAAGTCATCTAAATCATGTTAGTATTCCCAGGGTTAATATCGCTGAAATTGCTGGCAGCATTCCCGCAGGAAGAGTTAACAGTTGCTGAGGCTGGTGGCTGGCATTTGTTGCTGGGAGGGAGGTGTGGAGACTGGAGGAGCCCTGGCGCTGGGAAGGCACAATGAAGTCTTTGGTGACAAGGGGCATTTGCAATACACATACATATTCTTTCCTTTTCACCTCTCCCTTTTCACTCCCTTCCCCCCCCCTTCTCTCCCCAGCAGTCCTAAAGCTGTCATTTCACTTCATACACATTAGATTTCTAATGGAAATTCTTGACAATAAGCCTGCCTGCTTGTGAACCTAGCAGGAAGGCACACAAGTGTGCTGGTGTGCTAGTCAGTGCGAGTGTCAGATTTAAGAGATTGTTAGACCGTAGATGGCTTTTACCGGAGGTCGAGGAGGCTAACAAAGTGGGAGATGCAATTAAAATGGTATTCCTTGGAAAGGAATAGCTAGCTGTCTGGGCAGGCTGAACCTGGGGAAATGATGGGTAGTTGGAAGGCCATTAGTGATGGCTTTGTAAGCAGTTTTGCAGCATGGGTGGTAAACCTAAATCCAGAGCTGCTCTTTTAGCATGCCTAATCAGACCTCTTGTTTTCTCCCATGTGTCAAATACACTTCTGAATAATGGATTTGACAAATTCTGTGGATTTTCTTGGGTTAGATTTTCAGGTGGGAGAAAAGTTGCAAGTGGGGGAAAAAAAAGAGGGGAAGCTGGCATAAGGGAGGTTTTGGGTGCATTCTCCCACCACCATGAAGACAAGCCTCTGGATTTTGCAGAGCTGATTTTTTTTTTTCTGTGAAGTCATTGATCCAAAGAGGCTGGCTGATGTAGAATATGATAAGTGATTGGACAGGCAGCTCATTAAAATGCCTGCTCATTTTAAATGAACAGTTGAGATCTGATTCCTACAAATTCTTGATAAAAATTCTGATATTTATGTTTGTATTAAGAAAAGTATTTTTGGAATTGCTTTCCCCTCTTCAGTCACTCTCAGTTGTCAGAGGGATCTGGTCACATCTCTCCTGTGCTCTTCTTGGCTGGAGAATGGTTGGGTGTTTGGTTTCAATGTCAATGCTTTTTTAAAATTCCAAGGGGTAAGGGTAGGCACTTAGAGCAAATTGACCAAACATCTTGGTGTCTTCAGGGAATTCTGATGTCTTGCTCTTCTGGGTGTTTTATATGATTTCTATTTAAGGCGTGGTAGCTGCAGAATGGAAGCTTGTAACTCTTCTTCCTTTTGATGATGAAGATGAATGGCATGTACATGTATCCCAGGACAGAAATAGCAGGCAGTGGCGTATATAGTTAAGGAAACTGCCTCACGTGGTTATTCTGGATGCTTTAAGGCCTGAAACAGCCAGTTACCCAACAGGAGAAGCAGAGAGGAAGAGACATCCACAAAACCAAAGCAGATTAACAGAACAGCATGTGCATTGGTTGTGGTGGACATGAGCAAACCCCGCAGCTGTGCTCAGCTGAGCCATGGCCTATCCCTTCAAGCCTGCAGTCAGCTCCTCTGGTGAGGGGTGTGAGATGCGAGAGCAGGAAAGGCACACGGAGAGGAGAGGTGCCAGACTTGGAGAGGAAGAAGGCAGGCTGTGGAGACAGAAATGAAGTGGGAAACAGAGTGTGCCTTAGATGGGCCAGGCAGCAATGGAACGGGGCTTGAACAGAGCTTCTGCGGGAAAGCTCCATGCTGGGGAAGTGGGGAGGAACGGCTGGTAAACACAAGTCCTGTAAGAAGGACAGCTTTCTGCTGGGGTGCTCTGCTGGTGTCCTGAAAGCTTTACGGAAAGAATTCATATGAGGATTGTGTGTATTTTTTTCCTTATTACTCTTCTTCTCATTTTCTGAGCTCTAGTCTATAGTTTAGAAACCAGCAAGCAGCCAGAAGAGCAGAAGGCAGTTTGGGGGAGCTGCCTTTGGTTTAATGCACTTTATTATTTTAATTCTGAGTTAGGTCTTCCAAAGGCTGAGGCACTAGTGCATTCTGTGATCTAAAGTTATAACTGGAATAACTGGGTTTTCTTTCTTAAATCTAATTCATTTGTTTCTCTGTTTTCCAGTCAGAAAGACCTATACATTCCATACCGTTGATTTGAGGCTTGCTATAAAACAGGGACTCAACCCATTGCATTAACAGCTTTGCCCAACATAGCAATTAAATGGCATATATTTCACTGTATCGGTAGTAGGGTAGGAGCTGACATTCTGGAGTGTAGTTATGAATTCAACCTGTTTTTCACTTTCCATACGCCAGTCTCTGAAGGCAAGAAGGCGTGACTTCCAGATTAATTTAAATCCTTATGGTATTGAACTTACTAATTTTGTAGTATTATTGTATTGGACACTCTAAGGTCATGCTATTAAGCAGTAGCTGTTCCAAATACTTCACAAGCAATATAGAAAAGACACAAGGTGTGAAAGGAAAGCTCAGGAAAGGGAGGGGGTTATTCAGGAAGGGAGGGCTGAGTGCACTGGCACTGATGGCTTCTAAATGCAGCACTTTATGGATTGGAGTGCTTTAAATTGCCAACCTTCTGTGTCACTCCTAGTTACTTAGTTCTTTCTAGCTTGGTCTGCCTCTGTCTTGCCTGTTTAATATTCCACTTAAGTATAATGAGAGATGAGACATGCAGGATGCCGGTGTCCTCCAGGAGTCAGCTCTACTGACGTGAATACTTGTGTTAGCTGTTTATAGGCAATGAACTAAAATGAACTAAACATGGGTATAAAGAGGAGGGGGAGAAGGAAAAGGAAAATTGTTGTGACTTCTCTTAATTTGCTATTCCTTTTATCAGCAAAGGAAATAAATTCTTTCCCTTTCCCACTCCAAATGCACGCACTCTGGTTAATAGGAATCATTTCAATAAGTACACACTGGTAATGCCCAGATAAGGGTTATTTCTGTGCCTGAAATATCAGGGCCCAGAGTGTGCTATGTGGGAAGCTTGTGTGGAATCACGCTGCCGAGGAAGCAGTGTGTAGTAATGCGCATGGGTGACACTGATAAATGGCTCCTCTAAGCAAGCATCTGCAGCAAATTGTCAGACTGAGACTTCCCAGCATACCCCAAACCTCTGTATGAATGAAATCTCTGTTGTGCCGTTATTTACCCACCTCCACATGAAATGACAGGATAGGATTCATTACTTCAGTGTAGCTTTTATACGATTCTGCTCTCCTCGTGTGTGTATATATTCTTTCTGCACCATTTTGGCAGTGATGGCTGCAGAACTCGTAGTGTCCTCTCACTGACTAGCCATACAGTTCTTTGAAATGGGGCAAAGCTACTTTCAGCATAACGTACAGGTCTTTGGTTTCTGGAAGCCTTAAATGAAGTGTTGTATGTATTCTTTGGCCAGACACTTATAACTGAGGCAAGTAATAAGTATGGTTTGGTATTGTTTTATTTTGTGGTGGTCATTCTGGTTGTGGTGACTGGGAAAAAAGAGGTTAAAGCTCTTGGATTCTTTTTTTTGAGGAATCATGATTATTCTCTTCAAAGGGCAGTGAGACAGTCTGCAAATCTTTTTTTTTTTTGCACTGAAGTAAAGCTTCTCCTGTGCTACCACTGGACATCGCTGATGCATGAAAAGGATTGGACTTGCTCTTGGCTTTTCTTCAATAAATATTCTTTTGGACTTGAAGCCTTGGTGATTTTTCTAGAATAACTTGTCATTGAAACTGAAACTCAGTTAATTTAAGCTTTGGAAAGGCTTCCTGGGATCGGGGTAAGATTTCTGACACACTTTGAAAACAAGCTGAGACTATCTAAGATTTGGAAGTTAGCATAAACGTGCCGTTAACACAAAGGTGTCAGTACATAAAGATAGATTCCCTGCTCCTCTTAATTCCAGCTGATACATCAAACCTCAGGGCTCTGAAAAACAAAACTCTGTGGACTTAGCTGCAAGGATGTAATATGGGAACCCTCTGACAGAGCAGCAGAAAGGTAACACTGTCAGGACAGAAGAGAACATCCTGCACACGTACCTTAGCTACCAGATTTCACTAACAGGCACCTCAGCTGAAGTTTGCCTTCACTGGAGAAATAAATAAATTCAGCAGGAAGCCTGGGTGCAGCTGGGGTGAGGGTGCTTGTCTTGCCCTGTTGTGGTGTTGGTGGCTGCCCACAGCTGTCTGCTCCACCCTGCTGCTGCAGCTGTCTTAAACTGGTGCTTGGCTATTACAGCCCTCAGCTTCTTGCTATCTTAGCCTTTGCCCTTAGGCTCCTCTTGTCTGCCTTGCTGTTTTTTTTTTTTTTGTGTGTAAAAAGCTTTAATAGCTGCTTGTTTATGATGTGGAATGGGAGTTTCTCTTCAGAAGCTTCCATAGCAAAAAGACCTTTTCCATGGCTCAGCAGAAGATGACATGCTGCTAGGGGTAGACTCAAGTGGTTTGTAACACTCATGCTTGTGAAAGTTGCAGGACTTCACACAGTTGCAAATACTCAAGTTGACATACCTATTACTGTTGTACTTGTGTAGATCTCATCTCCTTAAAGTGTAGGGCGGGGCTGCTCCTTCCATTTTTACAGCTGAGGAGACACAGAAGCATCTTCTCCTAGTCCTGATGAACTGATTGTATAAAACTGAGGCCAGGTTTCCTACATGCATGTGCTCTTGATGAATGGGCTTTCCTCTCTTGCTAATACTGCCACCTCATTCTGCAGCAGCTCTTGTGTACTGGCTCAGCATTGATTCTTTTGACTCTGTACAGAGAGGAGTTGTGGTTTGCATTTCAAAGCTGTCAGCCTTAAGGGGGGTGGAATATGGCAGTTGAATATATGGCAACTAATTACCCAGTTATGACAAAGTCTTTAAAAAGACCTTGACTTCTGATTCTGTGATTGGTACCAGAAGCTAGCTGTTAGCACAACAAAAAAGAAGAATGCTGCTAATGGTGTTGTATGTTCTCTTGTGGTATGGTTTCTTTTTTTTTGGGACAGTGTTTATTTAATTTTCTTCCTTTTTCCTCCTACCTTGGACAGTTCATATCTATGAATAATTTAATTGTCCTTGGCTGTCTGCTGTTGTGAATGGCATGCTGTTAAGTATTCTGTATTCATGTGGTATTTGTTAATGTTTATTTTGTATTCTGTCTGCCTCTCTGCCTTTTCAGAGATCAAATGGATGATGCAAGGCTTGACAACATATAAATGCTATTAAACTCTATCTGAAAGAACAGAATGGGGGCCTTTGTCATTTCATTAGCTAGGCCGTTAATTGGAACAGATTGTTCAGTGTTTTCCTCTAGTAGAGAAGTAAATGTTTATGAATGCATTTCCCTACTTTTTGGAAAGTTTGTCTTGAATGCATAGAATTCATATGTAACTTGTACTGCCTTATATCTCAGAGGACTCCTCCTCTGTTACCTGTCCCTAGCCATTCTTTGTTAGTGTTATTTATAGGGTTTAAATTGCAGAAATACAAATTTTCCATGTCTTCTGACTGAGGATTGTATTGTTTTAACACCTTTTGTCCTGAGTCTGGGTAAGCCAAGAAAAACATCTCAACTTTTTCTGATCCAAACACAAGCATCACTACTGGTATTCCAAACATTTGTTTAGGTCCTGTCTGTAATCTTTGTGAGCCTTAGGCTGAGATCCTGAGAAGAGTAAGCAGAAAGCACACCCAAAGCTACTCCACAGTTTTACCAGGTGAATGAGAAACCAGGCTAATGCTTTACTGCATTTCTATAGTGTGTGTGATCTTGGGGATGATTCCTTCTGAGAAAGTATCATTCTTCAGATGCGTCATGCTATGAGCAAAAAATATTTGTCATTGTGGGTAAATCACTTAATGTCCTGCTTTCCTGCTGGCTGTTATATTAATAGTAACTTCTTAAATATAACATCAGTGTTTTTCATCATCCACAATTCTCTAATTTTGAGTGCATGTTGCTGCTGTAACAGCCTCTATTTTTTGAGCAACTCTAACAAAATCTACAAAGTGTCTCAGGTACTGTTTATTTTCTTGTTTCTTCTGGTGCCTACCAGAGTCCACTGCACACCACTAGACCTCATAAAACTTGCATAGCCCTGCAGTCAGCAGAGGGTCTTCTGTTGGTGAGTGCACATGCAGTGTCTAATTCCTGCCAGATCTGAGTGAGTAACTAGGTTTCTGTACTTCACCTCAGCCTTGCAGTAATTCTTACAGCAATGGTTCCCTTGCAGAATGAGTGTCTAACCCAAAACAAATGGCTGGGGAGGAGTAGCTGTTGCAAACAGGATTTGCAGGACTCATTCAGGAGAAGGAGGCATTAGCCCATACCCCTCCTTTGTCAGATCTCACTGGCAACTTTCTTTCTAAGAGGAGTGCTCCAGCTGCTGTCTCACAGGGACTTGGAGCATGGTGCCATGCAAGTCAGTGGCTCCAGCTGAGATCAGCACTTAGCAGGGTCATAGTCTCTGCTGAAAGCAAGATGTCACAGAACAGCATCTTGTTCCTGTAAGTGCAAGGGATGAGGGAAGGGGGGCTTGCAGCTGCCTTTGCCCAGAGTGGAAGTCAGAGCTGCTGCTTCACATTTGTGTACCCGCCCCAGCATTGCCTTGTTAACAGTCTGTTAGGAAGCAGACCTAAAGCAGAGGAGTAACTTCTATGAAGCTGACCCCACTGTTGCTGGGCGGCCGGCTCACAGGTACGTGCGCTTGTTTTGCTTGGCTGATGCCTTGAGAATTCAGTCTTGCAGCTCTTGTTCCTGGATGTAAGCCAGGAGAAGGAAAGCGAGTCCTGAGACTGGGCATCAGCTATGCAGCATGCTCTGCAATGTGTCTCGAGGCAGGCATGTTTGGAGACGCTTCCCACCACGAGCAGCACTGGATGTGCTGCCTCTTTGTCTGTGGAATGGCTTATTATGCCACCTTTAATCTGAACCATCTGTGATAACCTGTGTGCTCTGTTATAATACTGTTTTTGTGTCAGGCTTCCAGCAGCGTGCTGTGAGTGAGCTGGAGACCAGCGTGGGAATTAAGGTAGAAAATCCACTGGCAACATATTGCAGTACACATACCATTAATTGAGAAATCGTTGTGTTAATTGTAAACTCTACATGCCACACTAGACTCAATTTTAGTTTTTAATTCTGGAAACTGTAGTGACGCAGTAAAATTGTAGGGTGTATAAAGGCAAAATGTATTTGTTGGTGTTCTGGTGTTGGGTGAAGCAGTAATGGAGTTTGTGCTTCCTTCCTTCATTGTGTGTTGAAGGATCCTGTCAGGCAGTCTGAGGCTTGTTTATCACCCAAAACATGGAGCTGCTAATTGGCTACAGCCCTGTGCTTTCTTTACATGCTGCTGTTTCCCTTCCTGTTACCACAAAACACCTCCATATACCCCTATACTTTAAAACAAAAAACATTTATGCTGTTTTAACTTCTCTATTCCATCTTCTGCTCTTGCTTTTGGTAATTTTATTTCCCCTAACTAATGGCTCACCTGGATAGGATTGCCGCTGGCTCTGTGATTATAGCAATTAACTCTAACCTCAAGAAAACAGCTTGCTGTGTTGCCTGGCAGCCAGGGCCTACAGGAGCTGGTGAAACAATGCATTGGACTTCAAGACCGAAATGAAGAAAAAGTATTGCTTAGCATGCAAAGCAAATTATTATGGAGGATCTCCTCAATTTTGAGGTTGGTTATAATATTTCAAAATCTCTTGCTGTGAATTCTTTACAAGGCAACTCTGAAAAAAACACTTTTGTAGTAAACTGCAAAGGCTAGGTGACAATGCAAACAAACCATCTGAATTGGGTTACATGGCCCAATTAAACCTTTATTGAGCTAACAGCAGCCTCCTGAATTGGCTGCATGAGAGAAAAGTAGGTCTGCCTACAAACATGGTGCTGGCAGAGCTGCAACTTGTTTTTGTACTTTTATTGCCCTTTTTAATAATTCTTTTACCGAACGTCAGCACAGGGGAAATTCCAGCCGAACTCCCTGAACCAGTTTTGTGGAGTGGGAAAGGTGTCGTGCACCAGGGCAGCTCCTCTGGGCTGAAGCGCTGCCAGCAGTGGTGGCAGAACATTGTGGTTGGAAGGGGCCCCTGGAAGATACCTAGTCTAGCCACTTCTTCAAAGCAGGGTGGGCTTTGGTGTTAGATCAGCTTGCTTGGGGTGCTGGTGCAGTCAAATTATGAGCATCTCCAAGGTTAGAGATCATGCAACCTCTCTGGGCCCCTGTTGCTGTGCTTCTGCAGGCCTGTCCACCCAAGCGCACATTTCTACCAGCACTTACCTGTCTGACCTTGTGGTGAGCTGCTTAGGGAGCTAACCCTGCGACCCCTCTGCCACCCCCAGGTCCCTGGTACTAGCAAAAAGGGGATCAATGCATGCAGCGTTACTCAGTAAATCTGACCTTGTCTCACCTTCTGTTCTCTTTCAGTCTGGAGGTAATTGCATTTCCTATAGCCAAATATCTACACCCGGCTGAGTGATTAAGACATGCACTGCTCATCTGACATCAGAATATTTGTAAACACTATGACAACACATAGCTACAGGCAAAGGAATTTTTCCCAGCAGTTTGACTGCATCAAAAATGTCTGCTTTATTTTTCCCCCTCTAATTATGAGTACATTTCAAATACCACAGTCTTAGTTATTTACACTTCTGTCAGCATTTTCCACATTTTTTGGTAGGTGATAGAAAAATGGACAGAGATGCCAATCAGATTAACAGAATGTCTACTCTTAGAGCTGTTGTGAAAGCCTGTGAATGTAGTACGGCAATGCAAGAAGACAGGCAAGTATTATATTGATAGTACTAAATCTAAATATAGTATTTCATTCTACCTATGTGTGGCCATGAGTGACGACTTGCAGTGACAAATAGCGGATTAAATATCATCTAATCGAAGAAGACTTATAAGAAGGGGAAAACTGCTTGAAAAAACAAATGCATCTTACACATCTATGTTCCCCCCTATGTAGACTATGAAAAGATGTGATTTAACCCTGCTGATACTGAGATGTTTGTGCCGGGCTGTCCTGTTGTCTCCTTAAAACCTGTACTGCACCAGCTGTTGTTTCTGCAGCTGTACAACATGGAGACCTTCCACTTTGAGCTGCTTTTACTGAGTGACAAAAGTCTGCTGCAGCGTTCTCTGCCTTCGTAAGGGACTGTGACGCCAAGTGCATGGGGTTCTTCTTGATTCTGTACTGCTGTTCACCCCAGGCAGTGAGCTGCTAAGCTCCTATAAGACAAGTGCCTTATACATTCAGTATTCTCCTTCACTCCCCCTTTGCTGTGCCTGTGAGCAAAGAGGAATATCCACTTGATGGATCAAACACTGCATCTGCATTGCAACAAAGTGAATTCATACTTGACTGTGTTCTTGCAATTATAATACAATATTCAGTGTCAGATATTAATCTGCAGTCACAGAAAGGTCTGTGGTGTTCAGCAGATCTGCAAGTTCCAGATTAATTGGAGAGAATCAGTGAAGCATCAATGTATGTTCAAAATATGGATGGACCTGTCTTGTGAAAGATGAGGATTCTTCTTAAACCAGAATGAGATTTAACTCATCTGCAACTTAATTATGGAGGAGTTACTGAAAAAAACAATTTATTAGCCACAAAGTAAAACATCCTGCTAATACCACTTTCTCCTTGGGTTGAGTTTACTGTGGGATACCACTGCACTTCTCAAAATTATATCCTGGGCACTTTACTGTGCTGGAAAAGTCAGTTTTATTATAGCTCCCCAGTAGCCACAAACCAGGGTGTTTCTGTAGGCCAAGATTTCTCTACAGAAGTTCATAGCATTTACTGATGCAGGGGGTAGATAGGAAGAGAAGCAGCATTTCTGTCTTTCTGTGGCTTGTGCTGTTGTTTATTTTCTTTTCACTAGTCTCTGGTGGTGGAAAAGAGAACTAATTACAAGTCCCTGGCTGTGACTACTGTTTGTACTTTAGGGTTTAATAAAAAAAATTTAGGGCTGCTTCTACCTGCAGAGGTAATTCAACAAGTTCAGGGAATCCTATGAGCAAACGTTGCTCTGTCTCTTGTGTCACCCAGAAAACTTTGCAAGCTCACTTAATTGCAACCGTCCTGGGCTAAAATGTTAACTATGGCTTGGCAAGGTAGAAATGAGCCTTGACGATGGCTTTCCCCTGCTGAGAGGAGGTGGGTGTGCCCGCAGTGATACAGTAGTGATGTGGCAGAGGAGCATAGGTGCTATATGCCAGTTCTGTACCTGGTCGAATCCTCTGGAGGCTGGTGACCTAGGTTTGCTGGCAGAAATGACTGATGCTCTTCTGGTTGCATAGGTGGCTGCTGTGCTGTACTGTGGGAGATTGCAAAGCATAAGTGATGAGCAGAAGAAAGGCATAGGGAGCGGGAAGTGTTTAAAAGCCAACCAGCAAACAAAAAAACACAAACTTTTTTCACTGCCATCAGTTCGATGTTCTCTGAGGTGTATACTTGTACCAATGAAGTCATACTTACTAGGAACTTTCTCATGTTCACAGTTTAATTAGTCAAATGCATTAACAATTTTTTGTATCTGGACTTAGAACTGCTGTATTTATTACTAGAACTGTTTTGGAAATCCATTTAAACAATTCACAAGTATCAATGAATTATCTTCAGGGCAGATGAAAGGCTGAAATAAATATACGACTAGAGATCAAAGGTATGGAGGAGTGAAAGGACTTTTCACAGTCACAAGAATCCTGATAGTTTGATTCCCAGGACCTTTTATGACAAGAAGCAATGTGACATAGTGAATGGTTGCTAACCGAATATATGGAAGTCGAAATTCTTTCTTGCAGTAGCACAAGCAAACCATATGGCCTTGAACTAACTGTGCTACCTACGTGTTTTTAGCTTTGTTTCTTTACCCTGGTTACTTTCCTTCCCTACAAAGACTGTACATTCTCATTTGGGAAAAAGCTTTCTGCCTTCATACAGGACATGGCATGTTTTTTCTTTTTTTGTTAAATTAAAAAATTTTTAGTTGTTGCCTCTTAAGTACTACCAAAATATGAAGCATAAACAATAAATGTGGAAATAGATTTACCATGTGTTACACTCTTTCAAACCGTAATTTCTTTAATCTATTCTTGCATTTCTTCTTTTTTAGCTCTGTGGATGTCCATAGAGCTCTAGACTACCACGAAGCTCTATATTCTGCATACCTGCATACACAATGACTTTCTCCAATCTAGTTCCTGCTATTTACAAATCAAATGCTCAGACAGCAGTCTGACAGTGCTCTTTTCTGTCTCTTACCTTCCCCATGCTGTTGCATTACAGAAGGACCAGGTAAACTCTATATTGACTGTTGTGCTGGTCCTGCTCTGTGTTTTTCTTCGCATATACTGCCCACCAACACGATGGCAAGCTTAAATGAACCTCAAATCTAACTTTCTGTTGGACCAGAACTGACTCTAGCCTAGTATATTTTTTAAAGGAGGGAGCGTGTATGTTAATGTCACACACACATCTTGTCTCTCAAGGCTCAATAGTTTTAGGCCGGCTGCTTGCCTGTGTAATGCTTGCTGACACTCAGAACTTTGCCTTCTAATTGTAGCAGGGGAAAATACAACCCCTGTCAGAGTCACTGGTGGGTCAGTGGAGAACAAAGGCAGTAATCAATCCAAGGCCTAATTAAAGGCAGTGGTGCCAGGAAATGATAGGGAATTCAACAGCCTGACACTCAAACTTCCCTAATTGGACTAGTGTTCTTTATAAGTGCCCTGTGCCCTGCTCCATATTGCCCCAGCTATGATAGCAGTATCTCAGTCTGTGTTTAGTGTTTTGCTTTGCTCTGGAGTTTGAGGCAGAGATGGTTAGAGGGATCCGTTTGCAGTGACTGCTGTAGCTTCGTGCTCTTTCATCTCTTTGTTTAATCTCGGTTCCTGAATGATACTCATAAGCAAGTTTATATTTCTTAATAAAAGAGTGTACCAAGAGAAGAACACTGAGATGTCAACAGCTCTCTTTTCATGTTTTAAAACTTTTTTCTACTCCCCCCTCTCTACTGAAGGGTTTGTTCTGCAGGCCAGGTTGTCCAGGAGGGCCAGCTGCCTTCTGGGCAGTTTCATAAACTAATAATTCTGTGCAAGGCAGAGCAAATAAAGGAAATTTTATTTTTGTATAGAGAGGATGACTTTGGTTCATTAACAATTTCATTTTAATAATTTCAATAACAAACATTAATTAACCTAAATTTGTGTTGTGGTCCCTACTCCATGAGATTAAAAGGAAATTCCTTTGAATAACTTCAGAAAAGGGGCTTAAACAGCATGTCTTTGTGACCAAGTAACAAGACTGTTTTCTACACCCGACTCTGTAACCGTATGACAAACAGTATTCTTGTATGCCACAAGAATATGGGAGAACTTACAAACCAGTTGAGAGTTCTCTGTTAGTACAAAAACATTATCTTGAGCTGTGCAATACATTTCAGTTAAATATTATTAACTAAAGTTAAGTAAGCAATGCTATTGCTGGCTTCTGTCACTTCTGCATAAAAGGGTCCTGCAGAGCATCTCAAGTGTAGAGAAGTCCTCAGCATCTTTGAAGCGAAATGTGTTTTGAGCATCAGACTAATTTTCGTACTTCTGTGGAAATCTTCCCATGCCACTTGATACTTTACTGGCTGCTGGAGGCTTCTGTACAATAGTGAGAAACAGAGTTAATTCCTTCTGAATTTTATGTCAAGAAGAAGCTGCTTGGGAATAAAGTGTAATGAGTGTCTAGAAAAAGAATGGCAAGATCTTTTTTGGGGATATGAAAATCATTTGTTGGGGCCGGGGAGAAGAGAAAATTGTGGGTAGGAAATGGCAGCATGACAAAGAAAAAATAAAGCTAACAGCACCATGGAGGATTCGATTATGAACTCTTGCAATTAAATCACTTCTTTCATTCCTTCCTCAGCTATATGGTAAGATCTCATAAGCTAGAGAACTATAAGTAGTTTGATGGACTTCACTGGGATGTTGCCATACGACATATCTCAGCATGTCTTTGGAGGGCTGAGATGTTAGTGTGGGCCTGATGGGACGGGACCCTCCCCTGATGCCAGTGGAGCGTGTGCCCTGTCCTCACTGCTTTAGCGATGGAGGAGATGTGAATGGGAGGCAGAGATGTTTCCCCTCTAAGCATAAATGATTTGATATTTTTATTTCCAGAGAAATAAAAATAATAAGTGCAATAAGTGCATGTATTCAATTACTCATTGGTGTAGTAAGCTACCCATATAACTCATTTTCCCATGTATTTTTTAATTGGGAGTTGGATGTCATCGAGTATAAGGGATTTTCCGCTATGAAGTGGAAAGGCTCTTATGAAGCAGTATTTAAAATACAGAAGTTCAACATGCACGGTGCTGTTTTTGTGTTAATAGCACTTGTTTCATGCCATTTTTTACATGAGTAAAACAGAAACCGAGTCAGGTCGCTAGTCTTTTTGTGTTGTCTACCTGACTGCAGAATGAGCTCTGTAAATAGGAGTGCAGTGAAGGACCACTGAATGCTATTTTTTTCTCCACCTGGAAACAATTGGTTTTGATGACAATTCTACACTTAAAATTATGGGAATCTTAAAGCAACAGGCCATTGCTTACCTACACATACCATTTTCAGCCGAGCTGTTCTCTAGTACCTAATTACAATAATGGGAGTTAATCCAGGTTTGAACTTCAAACCATTTGAAGAATAACTAATAAACACAACTAATGACTGGGTTTTCTGTGTATGCTAGAAACAGTATTTCTTTGTATGTTACTTAAAACACTTGAAAATGTCTCTGTTGCTTTTCATAAGAGGTGTGGAAAACTCTCTACAGACTTGCCTGTCTCCTAAACCATCCAGCCTCTTGCAAATTATGTACCTTGCAGAGAAACATTATTAATTCCAGCGGACTGGTCTGTGGCACAGTCTGAATCTGTTTATAATCTTTCAGCACTCTGATATTGCCTGCACCCCTAACAAGAAGTATCAGAGGCATGCGGAGGGGGAGGGATGGGGCCATGCTTCATTGTAAGTACTTTGAAAAAAGAACAGCAACTGCTTTCTCTTAAACCTCTACTGTTTAACTCAATCTAGCGATATAGGAGTTCATTGTGAGAAATGATAATCAAACAAGTCTACCTGATGAGCCGCTTATGGGATGTGGAAGCAGGTTTTTTTGGATCTAGGGGGGTTTTCTGATGCTCTGAGTTCAGATCCTTTTCACTAAAGAAGAGTCAAGAATTTTTGGGAAAAAATGTAATGAAATCATAATGTATTGCAGGCTGTCAAGGGCTGGTGCATCATTATTTATCCTTTTAGACTGAGTTATTAGTATCTTTTAGTGTACTATAATAGGTCACCATATACTGGGAGTTAATAGCGTGTTTGTGCTGCCAGCAAGATATTTAGGTACATACCTAGCTGAATACCAAGTTTCTTTGAGCAGAAAGACCCGCTATGTTCAGGACTCCTCCTAGCTAGCAGGGTAAGTTTTCCCAGCTTTGTTCTGTTTTTTTTTTTTTTTCTTTTTCTTTTTTTTTTTGGTGTAGCCAACCTTGTGCTTCAAATCTATCTGCTGCACAAATGTACCGTATAGAATGCAGCATGAGACATAAGCCTGCTTAAATTCTTCTAGCCTTGATGTAAAGAATAATGCTGACTAGAGAAAAACACAGTAATTGTTTTTTTTGGATAGACTGTAAGGGGCTTTGCCAGCTGCAAATAGAGAATTTTCCCTGCCTTTTGAGTGAATAGCAGACTGTCAGTCACCACTGAGTTTCTCTGATGCAGTGGTTCAAAGGCATCTATATTACAATTACTACTTGTTATTACTTACAATCTTTAAGTATGGAGTAATGTTCTATTCTATTCTAGGAATAGAAGGTATTTTGAGCAAGTTTGCTGATGACACCAAACTTGGAGGAGTTGTGGACTCGAATGAGGGTGGAAAGGCCTTGCAGAGGGATCTGGATAGGTTGGAGAGCTGGGCGATCACCAACCGCATGAAGTTCAATAAGAGCAAGTGCCGGGTCCTGCACCTGGGACGGGGAAACCCTGGCTGCACGTACAGACTGGGCGATGAGACGCTGGAGAGCAGCCCAGAGGAGAGGGATCTGGGGGTCGTGGTAGACAGCAAGTTGAATATGAGCCAGCAGTGTGCCCTGGCGGCCAGGAGGGCCAACCGTGTCCTGGGGTGCATCAAGCACGGCATTGCTAGTCGGTCGAGGGAAGGGATTGTCCCGCTCTACTCTGCGCTGGTGCGGCCTCACCTCGAGTACTGTGTGCAGTTCTGGGCACCACAGTATAAAAAGGACATGAAACTGTTGGAGAGTGTACAGAGGAGGGCTACGAAGATGGTGAAAGGCCTGGAGGGGAAGACGTACGAGGAACGGCTGAGGTCACTGGGCCTGTTCAGCCTGGAGAAGAGGAGGCTGAGGGGAGACCTCATCACAGTCTACAACTTCCTCGTAAGGGGGTGTCGGGAGGCAGGAAACCTTTTCTCCATTAACACCAGTGACAGGACCCGCGGGAACGGGGTTAAGCTGAGGCAGGGGAAATTTAGGCTCGACATCAGGAGGGGGTTCTTCACAGAGAGGGTGGTTGCACACTGGAACAGGCTCCCCAGGGAAGTGGTCACTGCACCAAGCCTGTCTGAATTTAAGAAGAGATTGGACTGTGCACTTAGTCACATGGTCTAAACTTTTGGGTAGACCTGTGCGGTATCAAGAGTTGGACTTGATGATCCTTAAGGGTCCCTTCCAACTCAGGATATTCTATGATTCTATGTTTTCTCATCAACAGGCTACATGGGTGTCGTACATGCTGTTTGTTTGGTAGCTGCTGTTGTTTTGCGGCATTAGGAAGACCCGCTGTTGCAGAGACCACATTGCTTTCCACTGTTACAAGCAGTCACTAATTGCGTTTTGACTATTTCCATGGAAGGTTTGGGTTGTAACTGCATTTTCCTTGGTCTAGTGGCAGTTTACCCGTTTTCTGGTCCTGAATGAAAGTGATCAAGTGAGAAGTCTTGACTTGCAGAACATGTGAGGTAAAGCACAGCACAAGACTGCTTTAGCTTGCCAGGACCTGACTTACGCTGGAGTGAACGACACTCGCACAGGGCTGTCATCTTGGGCCTACCTTCTTCTGAAATTGTCTTTTTGATCTGGGATAACTGACAAAACTGGTGTCTTCTTTCTGATGTGTATTCTCACATTTCCAACACGTGCATTCTAATCCGTAGCCGTTTCCGAGCTTTCAAGCTCATCAGATTCACTTAATGTTTCTCCTTTGATTTGTTTGCCATTAAGAAATCAGTATTTGACACCTACGCAGCATTCAAAGCTGAAGTTCGCTGGTGTGAGCTACGAACACTTGCTGTCTGTCAGACACAGTAGGGCATTAATTAAAGGGAAATGATGGACTCCTTAACAATGTTGTTACATTTTTTCGAGGCCGAGCACAATGTTCTCTGGTATGTTGTGTGAGATTGTCACATTCATAATAGGGCAGGTTAGGAGTGCAAAAACCACAGCTCATTTAAACTGTTTACCAAAGTTTGTTGTAGGCGATGTCATGTTCTTTCCTGCTTCATTAGCACTGGTTGAGTTGTCTTTTGCTTTGTTATGCCTTTGCACGCCTCTCAGACTCCATCATGTTGGCCGTTGCACCTCATTATTTGCACCTCACAGTAAAAGCTAGATATCTGTGGAAAGCAGGTCCTATTATGGCATGCACTGTGTACCCAAAAGTGATGACTCTTTGCTCTTAATCAACAGCAGCAACTTTTAAATTAAGAAGGAAGTCTGAGGGTGTACCTCAGCGGTTTTTTTTCTCCTGTTCGTGACATGGGAATTCTGAATAATCACATTACATTCGCAGCCATCCACCATAGATAACTTTCTATTCTGATTAGTTAGGATTATGTTTCTAATGCTTTTAAATGCTACATAGTCCCAGAGAAGGGGGGTTAACAAACTCAGGGTATAGGGTCTCCCTAAATTTCCAGAGGAGGCAGCAAGACTTGTAGAACAATTTTAAGACTGAGGCCATGAGATGAAGAAATGCAAGTTTCACGTACCTACCATGTAATACTCTGCAAATACCAATGCCTGAGTTTTGCTAAAGGACTGTAAGCAAAGGGCTCATTATACAAGGGCCACGGGAGATTTTAGTACTTATGTTTTCTACAGAAATCTTCAGGTGAAAGGTGTTGAAAAAATTCAATGTGCTGTGGTTAAGCTGTATTATCACTCTAACTTATCACCACAATTGTAATAGTTTAAAATGGATTCGATGACTAAGTCACCATGAATAATTTGATATGTTAATAAAAAACAAATCTAAGTTGTGAACTATAAACACAGCTGCTTATTCTGCTTTTATTGCAGAAGCAAATGAGAGAAAAAAAAAGCCGTTACGTTGATAAAAACTTTTGCCAAAGTCCCTGAACTTTTGACGGCTAAGGTATTGGAGGGATAGAAAACATTTCCTCAAACATCTCCGCTCTTTTTTTTTTTTTTTTTCCTCCTTTGGGCAGCTGTTTTTATGACTGTAGGGAAACTTTACCCTTCAAGGGTTATTCACCACCTGGATCATTATAACACTATAACCTTTAGGAGGCTTCTACCCAGAGGCAAAAGGAGATAACTTTGGTAAATGGTCTATAATTCTAGCTCTTAGGTCTTTCACCTTGCCCTGTGCTCATTGCTTTCTGTTGTGTGTATGGATGGGGAGAAGCTATTATACTGAGAAATCAAAAGCAGTGAAATGCAGGTTGTTATCCTGCTTTCAGATTACCTCAGGGCGGCAACGCAATGAAACCCTTGTGTTCATATTGTGACCGCCTTTTTCTGGGGATTGTTCTTCAGTAAATAGTCTTTGTATATGGCCACGGCTCTGATCTGCAGGCGCTTAAACTGGCAGGCTGGTTCTGTGCCAGCATGTCTGCAAAGGTCAGTAGTGGTGCCTGAGTGTAAGTGGTTCTCCTGCTGTGAGCGAGTGTCTATCAGCCAGACACGTCGGCAAGCACTTACCTGGAACATCCCTCTCCCATGCTTGAGGTACCTAAGACCTGGAGCGTGCACACTTAGCGCAGCGTGCTCCTCCTGTAGCAGTTCCACAGCTCTTTCTGGCTCCAGGCTCGCTGGAAGGTGTGGGCTCCCTCATGAAGCACTGCGGTTTATATCCACGTATGTATGCCAAATGGATACCCTGTGCTCACAGGCAGCATAGCATCATGGTATCTGTTTTGTGAGTTGGTGTGTCAAGAAGGTAAGTGGCATATGTCAGTTTTGTGATGCTAATGCACGAGTCCCCTCTCCTGCTCCTCACCTTCACATGAGCCAGTGCAAGAAATTTCAGCCAAATTTTGTAGCATGTGCTTACGGGAGCATGACTCTCTTCAGTGTTTAAAAAAGCCATGGTACGGTGACCGCAGGAGGAAATCTTTAATTTGTGAATCAGGAGAGTTCATCTAGAGGCAGACACATGTTGGCCCTTCATTCTCCATGGTCACTGGGGCTAGAGAAAAATGAATGCGGGTTTTAATACTCAGACCTGTTGGCCTCTTCTTTCAAAATGAGGAATTAAGCCTTTTCTGACCACAGTCAGCACTGTGCTGAGCTCAACACCTAGTCTGCAGTTCAAACAATGCCTGGCAAAAGTCTTACGGCTTCAAAGAAAGCTTTGTTTGGATGATAATAGAGGAATTTAGTCTGATGGATACGGCTATAAAATAATTTGGAGGAGAGATCGCATGAATTGGGGATGAGTTGCCTTTACCTGTAGTGTTTAAAAGAGTGTTTCAGATGCAACGCATCATCTGTGTTGAAAACAGCATTAAGTGCTTTATTGCTGCTATAGTGTGGGAAGCAGTAGAAAGGAATTACACAGACTAGCAGAAGAGAGCTTTGACTTGACTTGCTGTGAATTACTAATCAGGTGTTGAGTACAGGACTAAATATTAACACCTTTGAGTACACTAAACACTTGTGAACTCTGCCTTTAATCTCTATAAAGGTACTTGGCATGGAGAAGGAAAAAGCAATTTGTTATCGGGGTTGGCATGCATTTGGAAAGGGTTTGTTGATTTGAGAGGCAGTTCCACATCAGGCCATCAAGCTCGACAGTGAGCTAAATTTCTAGTTCAAGTGCTGGTGTGTCAGTAATACTGAACAAATGCCGGATGCTTTCTGGATGTCTGATGAAAGGAGCAGGTAATCAGATTGTACGTGTACCTCACTTCCAACCTTTCCTGAACTAGCAGAGCTGCCATCCAGTGGGATGGGGGAGAGAATTGAAGGGCAAAAGTGAGGAAAAAGCCCTTGTGGGTTGAGATAAAGACAGTTTATTAAGTGAAGGGAAAAAACAGAGAGAGAAAAAGGCAAAGAAAACCCACAACAAATGTAAGCAGTGCAAAAGCAGTCACTTGCCACCAGCAGACTGATGCCCAGCCAGTCCTTGAGCAGCTGTAACGCAGGGCAGCTTCCCCTGCAGTTTTAGTGCTGAGCATGACGTTGTACTGTAGGGGACATCCCCATCCCTCTGCTTGGCACATGTCAGCCATCCCCTCCCAGCCTCTTGTCCACCTCAAGCCTGCTCACTGGGGCAGCAGTGTGAGAAACAGAGGGCCTTGGTGCTGTCCGTCAATAGCTAGTTATAATAGGCACGTTGTCAACGCTTTTTTGGTCAGCCATTTAAAATGCAGCTCTCTGTGGGCTCCTGTGAAGAAAATTTTCTTAGTCCCAGCCATGCCTAGTACACCCTCCCTGTTAACTGGGTGAATGTTGGATTTCAGAGTGCAGTAACCTGATGGTTTAGCTGAGGTCTATTTTGGGAATAAAGAAAAAACTCAACAGTCAAGATTGGCAGGCTGTTCAAAGCAGTATGCTTCTAAGAACCTCCTTTTCTTTTTGTATAACTGTTTTTTTTCTTTAAATTAGCAAAACAGAGAGGAAATCACATACCAAATGCCCAAACAGATGTAGGAGACTGAGAGGAAAGAATGCAAGGCTCTGTATATTTTTTTTGTTTGTTTAACAGTTTGCTCTGGTGTGTTTTATTTGGGGTTGATTGTGGCTACAGACTGTAGATATCTGTTTCTTACAGAATGTAAAGGCAATAAGCACGAATCTCATCTCTCTTTCTCCTCTCCCCTTTCAAATATTAAATGACTTACCCCTTCTTCCTCATTTTATCAGGTAGCTCCCATCACATTTCTAATTCTCACTGCTGAATGTTAATTGAAAGACTTGGTAGAGACAGGTGTCTTGATCTGTCTGTTCAGGTACTACTACTTGTGGGATAAAAATGCATATGAACACTTAATTTAGAGGCACAATTTTATTTTTATCACCAAAAATATATCAGCAAGTAGAAGTGAAAAAACAAGGCCAAAGTTCACATTCAGTTAATCTACTTATCCCAAGCTGCTTAAAGTGTCTATTTTGAATGAAGTTGCGGACCCACTCTCATTTGAGCCCTAAGTTTGAAAAATGTCTGAATAACAAAGCTGTAATTGCCATTCCCCCTGGTAACGGAGAACTAGCTGCAATTGCAGGGAAAATACGGAGTGTGCCTGTGGGCTTTCTCAACATGCAAAATAACCCTAAACTATATCCTGCCTTTAAAAACATCAAATACTATTACTGGAGAGCCTATATTCTTTAGAATAAGCAAGAGGGCGTAGGAAAGGAAGAAAAGGGTCAAATTGCCTACAGCAAGTCTTGTGCTTGAGGTAGTGATGGACTGGCAGGTTGTCAAAACACAGACAGACGCTTCTGTAATGTATGAACAACATGGCATCAGAATGAATGAGCAGTGTTCTGCTTTTCCAGCCTCCTTCCACCCCCGCTGCGTTATTAGCTGCATTGCATAATTTCTGTGTGTGAAACATTTTATAGAGTCAGTATGGTGCTTGTCAAACTACCTGTCATTATCCCCCTTGTAAGGCAGTTATTCTGTCTGCTCCTGCTTTGGTCCGCTCTCTTCCCTATGGGAAGTACAGCACAGCTGACTTGGATTTCAGTCTCAACTGCTGTCTAAAATCATCCCTTCGGAAATGCATCTATTGACTTTCGATGGGAGCATCGTTTGTAGTGAGTGCTGGGGGTAGGTCTATCAATAAGCCAAGACTTGGGTGCTCTTGGACCGACAAGAGAACGCTGCTCATGTTTTTGTCTTTACTTGAATGATTCTGTTAACTTTGAGTTAATTGACTGAGGGCAGGAGAGATGAATCCAAGGACAAATACTCATCATGGATGAATTTTTGTGAGATAAAATCTGGCCATGTAAACGAGCAAATGACAGTTGACCAAAAGCTCACATTCTTTCATATGTGAGGTTGTATCTGTGTGGAAGTCTGGGAGGTTTACTGCTGATGAAAAAGCTGGACACGGAAGTTGAGATTTCAGACAACGTTTACTGACTGTTCTAGGACCTCACTTACAAACTTGAGGGTTTTAACATTCAATTACAAGTATGTTCTGTGTATCTATTTGTCTATAAATTATACTTATCTTAAAAGCAAAATATTTTGACTTTCTCCTGGAAGTAAAATGCAGCTGTTTAATTTGGTGACCTGAAGTTTCAGTTCTGAGCTGTGTCAGAATAAAAATACAGCAAATAGACAGAAAAAGGTAGGCAAAACCGGGTTCCAAGTTCATCAAATCTGCCAAGCCTCATCGCCTACATAGTTTTACTCTGCCAGGTTTCAGGTGGCCTCCTGAAACGTAGCAGGCACTCAGAAGTGGCTCTGCCAATGCTGCGGGCAAGCCTGTGTACATGCACCCTTGTATGTGCAGGAGGTGAAGGAATAGCTGGCTGCTCTCCTTTGAGTTTGTGCTCATTTCTGCTGCCCAGATGGGCATAACTCTCTACAGAAAGGGTTGGAAGTGTTTCAGCTGAGGAGATTCTAACATTGCAGGGTATTAAAATCAGAGACATAATTGGGCTGCCACTAATCCTATGCCTGTAAGGCAAACACATGACAGCAATGGACAAAGAGGAGGTAGGATGTGAGGGTGTGTTATATAGTCGAGGGGACGAAAAGGCTGTGGGAGTCTTCAGGGAGGCTTAAGGGAGTGGTGGGGCTACGCTCCGGGTTGCCTGAAAGTGTGGAGTGAAGCACAGATCCAGGATACCTGTGGGAAAAGCATCGGGTTTGGATGCAGGGTACGAGGAGAGACGGGACATCCAGCAGCTGTAGGGAATTTTCAGCAGCAGGCTTGGTCTGCTGGCTTCTGCCCAGACTGCTGTGTCCCAGACTAAACTGTGGCTCTGTGGGCTGCAGGTGGGAACAGACAAGCACTGCTCATGGCATAGTCTCCATAGTAATCAGGAAAACCATGTTTAATCTTGTTGGATAACTTCTCTGCTCTCTGTGGGGTTGTAGTAAAGGTGAAATAAACTTGGTTGCAAGAGAGCTGACTGCTCATGAACTGAAGCCCTGTCCATGCCGTTACGGGGACTGAGCAGCTGGGGCGAGTTATTCCCTCGTGCTGCTCCAGAGCTAGTGTTTTGCTTGCCTATTGCAGAGCAGTTTGCCAAGGTAATTCACAAATATGTGTGCAGTGCTCAGTATTATGAACCAAAACAGAAGATTTAAGTTTAGGTGCAGATGCCCTTTGAGATTAAGGCCCAATTACGGTAAACTTCTGAAGTGAAAATGAGTCCTGCAAGATGCTCTTCTAGGCCTGCTAAGATCAGGTTATGGAAATGCCCCATCACTCTGTTCATGTGAAATGCTGTCCTTGGTCTTCCAGTGAAGGTTTACTGGCTTTCTCTAGCAGTAAGTCATCTCCACTAACATTTCCTTCTGCTAATGTGATGTGTTTCTATGTCAGTGTGGTACAGTACCAGTTCTCTCTTACAGACAGGATGATTTGCTTGGCAATCTATGATACAATTATATGTTGAAGCATGCAGTGAGGGACTGTCTTTGGCCAGTGATAAAATGACAATGATTGCACATAATTGCTGAAAACAATTTTGAATTTTATTAATGAGATACTCCAAACAACATCTTGTAGACTATTGTCTCAGTTAACAGCCAATTTGTAAGAGTTAAGTGTTGTGTAATTTGCGTTTATTTCCCCTATTTATATTGAAATGACACTTGCTGTCCATAATTACCCACCCTCCAGATACAAGTTGTTGCTTTTTAGTTGCTGTTTTCTTTAAAAGAAGTGGAAATAAACACACAATTTAGAGTTGTATTGATTAGTCTAATCGAGGGTATAAGTAGGGTTTTTGCTGGGTGTCTGTTTCCCTACATTTTGGGAACAGTAGCTACCGAATTGGTACAGGCAGTGCTACTCGGTGATGATGAAATCATCTCAGCTGAGTGTGCTCCTGCCAGCTGGCCCTGCTTTGGGAAGGAGGTTGGGTCAGGGGTCTCCTGGGGTCCCTTCCAGCCCGGGGGATCCCGTGACCCTGTTTTGTGATCAGTGCCTGCTCCCCCTGCCTGTGTTCCAGGTTCCAGTGATGCTGAATCCAATCTGAGGAAGAGGGACTGTTCTGCCGGGTTATACATAATGCTTCCTTTTTTCCTTTAGGAAGTTTATTTTAGGTTGAAGTTCTAGTAGTCATGTGGGATTATAAAGGTAGGAAAAGCAATTCTCGTCCAGCAGATCAATAGAGAAAGCTTTTATGTGCATCAGCTCTTCCAGCCAATGTTCCAGAATATTATAGGTGTGAGGAAATATAGTCTGTTTCAGAAAAATGGAAGGAAAATACACATTTTCACTCACTTTTGGCTTTGATCATCAGCACTCTGTTTTATGATAGCAAAAACACTGAGGCAAACCTACTTTTTCATTCTTCTCACCCCCTAGTAGTTAGAGATGCTGTAGAAATGCATATGGTTGAGAGATTTCTGGTTTGTTGTCCTCCTCCCTATTCGATTGTTTATCTACTTTGAGAGGTATTACTGCCAGTTTCCTGTAGGTGGTGTTAAGTGTTGTATAATATGATTTATCTGACTGCAGGGAAGGATGGAGAGAAATTTCAATTGGCCAATTTTTCTGCTCTGAAGTCCTGATGTTGACAGATACCTATCCGGTGCTAAAGGAACTCCATCCACAGTCTTGATGTTACTGTCTACAAGAAAGAGGCTGCCACACATTTCATACACAGGTCTGTCTCACTTGCTGAGCCTTCTTCAGACTTCTGTGCCTCTTGGTAACTGAAATTCTGTATACTTCTTGAAATAATGTGCCTAAATGATACCATAAGAACTAGTTGGTGGAATAATTCAACTATTTGCTTAATCAAATAAGTGATGGTATTCAAATAATTTTTCATCAGAAACGCTGTGATCCTGTGATTCCCCAGACTCTGCAGGAGGAGCTGATATCTTACTTACTGTGGAATTCATAAGCTGGGTAGTATAGGCTGAGGAAAAAGAAACAGAGCGTCTTTCTCACTTTCTTCACTGAGGTGTAAATAGGATGTGTCACTGCAGTTCTGGTAAACAGATATGCAGTCTGTTGAATTTCTTGCTCATCTGATGAATTACAGGAGTGTTTCCACAGATGCTACCCAGCACAGTTTAATCTGGAGGGTACATCTCTTCCCCTTTTTTCCCACTCTCCATTTACTGGTGCTAGCTTTGCCTTAGTGCTGACTTGCTCAAGAGGAGCAGAAATATGGGATTCAGAAATGCATTGCTTGAAATGAAAGCATTCCACATAGCTGTTAAATCTTTGAAGCTGATGATAAAATATTTGCTGTGACTTTTTTTTTGTTCATTTTATTTTTTCCTGTAAATTTATGAATGAATTTCTGAGGGCTGAGAGGAACCTCATGAAGTTCAACAGGGAGAAGTGCAAAGTCTTGCACAGGGGAGGAACAACCCCAGGCACCAGTACTTGCTGGGGGCTAGCCAGCTGGAAAGCAGCTTTGCAGAAAAGGTTCTGGGGGGTTCTGGTGGACACCAAGTTGACCGTGAGACAACAAGGTGCCCTTGCAGAAATCCCTGAAGGGAGGCTGTTAAGAAGACCAAGCCAGGCTCTTTTCTGTGGTGCCAAGTAATAGGGTAAGAGGCAATGGGCACAAACTGGAACACAGGAGCATCCCAGAACACTTTTTCACTGTGCAGGTGATGGAGCACAGGCACAGGTTGCTCAGAGATGCTGCAGAGCCTCCCTCCTTGGAGATCTTCAAAAGCCTCCCAGACATGGTCCTGGGCAGCCACCTCCAGAGGTCCCTTCCCACTTCAGCCCTTCCATGGTTCTGTGAATTCTTGCTTGTGATTTCTCCCAACAGTGAGTTTAACAGCTCTTGGCCATTCCCCTCTGCTTTGAACAGGATTTCAAGAACAAGTAAATCTTGAATGATTAAAATTGTAGCTCTTGTAGTGGGCTGAATTGGTGGGAAGAAAACTGAAGCACAAGAAGCTTGAAAATCTGACAATTGGGATCATTTGATCAAACTTTGAACTTACTGATTTAATCATAGTTTTATTTGGCTTTTCTAGAAGGCTGCAGTAATCATAGAAATGAAGGATTTCTTTCAACTTTGCAAATAACACTGGAAACACGTTAGTTTGTTGGGTCAACTTTGAAGAAATGGTGCTATTAAACAGGTGTATAATCAAACAGACCTGCAAATAGTAATCACTGGCCGAGAAATTACGGTCTCTTTCAGGCACAGGGAATATCTAATTAATCCCTGAAGCTATGGGTGGGCTAGAACACACCTGCTGTGATGTCTGGAAGATGAGACCTTAGGTGGCAAGGGGCAGGAGAGCAGAGGGATTAACTCCCTATTTAAAAACAAAGCAAACCCCAAATACAAACCATAGTATTTCTTTTTCTCCAAGCTTATTGTAGAACTGTCATTTTCATTTTCTGTGTAGGTCTGCCTCTGACACTTTGGAGTACTTTCAAAATTTGTGACGGGAGGATCACACCCGGATGACTCATTCACAGAAGGAATATCTGTCCATCAGGCCCCTTAAATATTTTTGTTAACAGCCATAGAAGGCTATACATAGTAAGTGCACAGTTAGTGGTACTTGCAGGAGGAAATGGTAGTCTTGTGCAGAGGTATCTCTGTGCTCTGATCTTCCTGTGAAGAGTGGGTTGGAGCCTTTCAGTCTGTATCCATGCGTGCATGCTTTTTTTATTTTAATTTTTTAGAATCTTTATTATGTGTAATCTCAGGAGATCTGCAGATACCAAAAAGGCTTGTGTCAAATAAATCAACTAGCATGTAAAACATGAGTATATACCTTTTCATAGAAAATTTTAATTTTTCCTCTTTCAAGAATAACATTTTTAGTCATCTAGTGTAACGTCTCCTTGTCAAAGTTGAGGAATATTTCATTATTAAAGATAAACACCTTCTTACTTGCAAAATGGTTTCAGCTGTGCTGTGGTTGGATGTGAATGTGAGACAAACCAGAAATAAAGTGGAACTTAATCCCTTTTGGACAGTTATGCACTGTTAATTCTGCAGTACACACCTTACTATTTTTGTGTGTGCATGTCGGATGTTTAAAACAGTTCCTTGGGTGCTTGGATTTGTAAGTTAAGCTGAAGCAGGAGAGTGAGTATGGGATTCAGGGGAATATACTGTACTTAGTCTTTGTACCGTCTCATATGCACTTCCAAAAAGCAAGGTTTTCTCCCAGATAATCCTGTTGTTTTGTATTTTGTTAGGGAGAATGATTGATAGCTTGTTTACAAATACTAGTGTGCTGATTATTACTATTTTAATTTTGCAATAATTATATGCTCTGTAAATTTTAAGAGGGTTGGCACTGCGTAGGAGGTACGACATCTGAAACCAAATGAACAGCACTGGATAGAAGCCCTGTTGAAGTTGGTTGTTCCAAAGATGGACTGGTCCCAAGAACCTAAGAAGTTGTAGGATAAGTGATAAGACTTCTACTGTGCCTTCTGGTTTGCAGCTTCTGATTAATGTATCTGAACAGTATAAAGTAATGGAGTTTAACTTCAGAAGCTTTAATCACTTTTTTTTGCTATATATTTTACATTTTCCTTAGTCTATAGATTAAAGTATTGAGTTTAGTATGTGTGTGTTTGTTCCCCCTCCTGCCCAAAACTTCAGGTTCTGTGAAAGCTTGGGATTAGTATCATGAGTGCTAATTATTAGTATTACTAATAATTACTAATTATTAATATTATTTTATTCCACTAAATCTGTGATGGAATAGGCAGGTTGCAAATTAGTTCTCCCTTTAGAACAAGTGTTACATGTTTGTCTTAGAGCCATGATGTTGCATACAGAGAGCATTTATCTCCCTTCTTCCTCTGCTTGATTTGCTGCCCCAAGGGAAAGCAGGACCTTGAAAAACAAGATTTGATTACATGAGTGGAGGAGAAACTGACCTTCAGATGCTGTACCTTCTGTAATTGGGGGGAGGGAGCTTAATGGTTTAAGCATATACTTGGTTGGAGAGAGATGTGCAAATCTTGCTTAGGGAGGCAAAACTCTTGCGCTCAATTACTGTCTTACCTGAGAGGAGCTTAATATTTTTGTCCCTGCTGTTTCATTTCAGGAATGGTAACTGATGTGGCAGGCAGTAATAGGAAAGAAACCTTTACAAAACCTTTCCAGAAGCTGACATTTCATGCTGAGCTCTTTTGTCTGGTAGCAGCTGGCTTGGCAGCTTGCAATCTTGAGGTCCAGGTGTTGGAGCAACCTTCTTTCCAAAACCTGTCCTATTATTCTACCTCCTCTCCTGTAGCTGTATGATCAGCGATGTGTTTCGTGAGGTACAAGAACGCTTACGGTTGCTGCCCGTGCCTGAGAAATGAGACGTTTCCGGGTCCCTAACTATTATCTAGACATAGCCGACACTTCAAATGAAGCTTTGACGTCAACATCAAGTGGTCATTGGTGTCTGTGAGCTAATCCTCTGTGCCTAAGGTCAGCACTGTTTATGTGAAAATAAGCACAGGAAAGATGTTTTTTTTAAAGCATTCTTTTATGTGCCTTCAGAGTTGTTTTGATGCCAATTTCAAGCACTTTATGACACTTCATGTCTGGATGTCTCTGGGGTCTTGTGAAGCCGTGAGGGTTTCAAGTGTGATGGAACGACTTCTGTCCGAGTGTTTCTGTTCAGGCAGATAGCAGCGCTCTTAATATATGTGCTTGGGCCTAGGCAGTTAATCTATTTGTCAATACAAGGATCAGCTATTATTAACTTTCTGAAACTTACATACGCAGGCTTTTGTAATAAACTGTGACTCAGTACTTAAGTCAGGTTCTTGTTACCGTTGCCTGACAGGAGGACTTCCAGGCTTGAGACACAGCCTGCAGAGCCTACTGAACATTGTGCTTCTCAGAGAGCACCTTGGAAGAAAAACAGCACCAAACCACCAGGACGAGAAAGTGCTAGAGAGTCTTAGTCTCCTTCCTTTCTGAATGCTGCAAGGCTGCTGCTTAAACACTTGTACTCCTTCCTGAATTTGAGGGTTTTCTTTTTCCATTTACTGGATTAATTGCTGTTACTTGGAGAAACAATGAAATGTCTTTATTTGGAGATGGAGAAGTGGTCTTGTATGTTAGTCCTGTCCCGTAAGGCTCCTGTAATGCTTCTCCTGGACTGATAAATGCCACAAAAGCTGCCAGTATGCTTGGTCTTTCATCAAGACACCGCTGAAAATGGTCTGGTACTGGACTCTGGAGCACCTTGTACTTGCAGTGCCATGCTTCACGTTTTCTCAGCTTGACAGTGAATTACTGAGAACTATTGATCAAGAATGTTTTTTCAGCCAGCTGTGTGCTTCTTTAGTTGTAATTTGATCTAAACCATATTTCCTTAGTTTACTAGAGAAAGATCATGTGGTTTAGCTCCATTACATTCAAGCAGTTAAGTTGCACATCTACTACTTTTCTGCCATCTTTTAAGTTATATATTGACTTGACATTTTTTTTTTGTCTCTGACTATTCTTACTCCCTGCGTGATTCTAAGCCAAGTATTTTTATTTACTTTTAGTATTTTTATGGCTATCAAAGCTATACTGACCAAACCTTTTCATTGCTTCCTTCCTACTGCTAGTAATACTGTTTGTCCTTTGGGGGTTCTACCTATCCTGTAAGAATTCACTAAAAATTGCTTTATTCTTTGTGTTCTTAGCAGTTTGCATTAAACCATGCCAGCCTAAATATATTCTGTGTACCTACCTGTATTATTATATCTTTTTTTTTTCTGTTTTACAATCCCTAGTTCTTAATTATGTTTAAAAAATAGAGAAAAAAACAACACATGAAGACTAAGGCAAAAGTAACAGTCTGTGCTGTGACTTCAGGTATTTCTCCACCTTTTCTGTTGGTTAACAGAAAACTTTCCTGTGCTAATGGATTTGTGTATTCTGCTCTCTGACTTATTTCTAAATATTAATCTAAATTCCTTATAGTCACTTCAATTTCTCTTGGTAGTTGCAATTCATAGTGTGTCTCTGTCTTAGCCTTTCGGACTTTCATATCCCTGTGCTCGTACTAGCCTCTTTATACTCGCTGTTATCAATGTATCTTTGTTTTCATTTTTTTACCACTCCTTTTTGACGTTTAAGATGGTGAAAGAGCTCTTGATGAAGCCTTATTGAGCTCCTGTTGTACATCTTGACTTTCATCCCCAGAAGAACACTTTGCTGTTGGGCCTTTTAATGTTACCGTCCTACAGAAAAGAACTGCTTTTCATTTTCCCTTCTGAGTTGCTTCCTATGGGATAACAAACTCCCTGGGCTCCCTCCCCTTTCTTGCTCATTGTTTCACAAGCTCTTCAATCTAAAATGCCTTTTATGCTTAGAGTCTGGCAACTGGAGGCATTTGTGACAAAGGGGGGTTACAAATGTGATCACTAATTTTGATATAATTGACAAACTAGGGTGACTGGAGGCTGAGGGAAACTTGAGTCCGGAAGGGCTTGTGTTACTCACAATCGGATTAAATATCTAGAAGGGGAGAAACTCTCATGCATCAGGGCACAAACGAACCCCTAAATGAATTGGTATAAGAGATGGATGGACCATTACTGTGATCAGATACAGCTATTTCTGTGCTTTGCTGATAACCTGAGGGATGGCAGATTGGTGTATGGTCTGTCAGAAAGAAGGGAGAAAAGAACTGCTTCTTCCAGTGTCTGTCAATATGTTTGTATTTCTGGATAAGGATTAAATAATCATAATAAACATCAGTGTTGCTACTGGCTGTGATAGGAATTATTTCGTCTGGGTATGTGTGAGCTGTGTATGGGATTAGGTGCCAGTATCTCTAATGGTGGTGTCCACAGAGGAATTTCTTTCAAAGTTGGTGGAGTGATTTTAAATCTACCCTTGTAACAATTAATGTGGCTTATAAATGAAATACGTACAACTATTTCTCAAAAAAAAAAAAAAATATATATATATCTATATATGCGGGGACAGAGGTAGATTCCTTAAAGATAACTAAAATGCTGTAATTCTCATGTCGTGGTCAGTCCATGGAACATTTTATTCTGTATTAGCCAGCATGATTAGCTTCATGCTTATTGTCCATTCCATGATATTCATGTTGCAGATAACTTCAGATGCACAGCTACTTTAAGCACACAGAAACTGAGCCTCCTGTATTGATGCTGTGTATGTGTTAGTGAGGAATATGGCAAACGTGGATGGAGACTAGCCATAATTTCACTCTGAAGTTCGTTATTCTGTCAAATTTTTCTGCTGAAAAAGTACTAACAGTCCTTCAGCTGCTTGCTTTTTTTGATACAGCTTAAATCATGTTCCCATAACACCCTTTGTCTCAACACTGTTTTGCTTATATATATATATATATTTTACTTTTAATTTTTAATCTATCACTTGGTATATAAAGCAAATAATAAGCTTTGGAAACTAGGAAATTGCTTTCCATGGGAGTGCTTGTTTGTTTTGGGATTTCTGTCTGATTTCCTAACCAATTAACAAAACGGTCTTCCTCTGTTTTTAAGAGCATTTCTGTGGAGGACGGGGTGTTGAAAGCTTCTTAAACATAGTTGTAACTGTGAGGGAGACAGACCACCCGTTTTCAAAATGTTCCAGAGAACAAAAGACGTTCATACTGACAGATCATACGTTCTGTCATTGTAACACCAAACTATTAAGTAAAACTGTCCCTCAAGGCAGAGCATTTCATTTATTTTCCTTTGAGTGAGTAACTTGTTCATTAAGATGAACTAAGTGCCTAAATCCAGACTGTACTGCGCACAAGGAAAATTGATTTATCACAGCTCTTTGGTATTGGGTGTTTTATATTTAGAGAAATTATATTTAGTTTTATATTTAGGAGAATATTTTGATAGCAGCAGTGGGATGAAGAATCAACTCCTGCTCTAGAGTATGCAAAGCATTGTTTTTAAACCCTTTCACTCGTGATATTGTGGTGGTGACTAACGAGATTCTCACAACAGACACGGGGAGTGAGCAAGAGAGTTGAGGACCACGTGCATACCTGTCTTCATTTGCTCTCTTAAACCAAGTAAGGAAAATACTTGGTATTCTTACACAGGCACTGGATTTTCTTTAGGGGAATGAAGACAAATGGACATGGTCATGCTGAATTTTTAAGCAGGTTCTGCACATGTATTCTAAGTAGGGGTCATCTGGTCAACACGGACTGTTCCATTAGAAGACATGACATCCCTTTCCTTGGAGTGATATCAGTTGTTTCCCTGAGAGGACTGAAGAAAGGAAGGGAAAGAGGATGAACTGCACAAAGTAAAAAAAGGAATTCTGCGCAAGGCAGGGAAACGTTTGAGAAGTTACGTGCTTGTGTGTGAATGCGGAGGTGTGGGAGGCAAAAATGTTCTGTGTCTGCATTTGCATCTACGCCTGGGATCTCGATCTGGCAAAAGAAGGGACTGAAGCTCAGGGAGACAGTGGGCACACAAGAATTAGTGGTAACAGCTATAATCAAAAGGAAGTAAAACCCAGCACCAGATGGTCTAACCTTGCGCGGCGCTACTCAGTCATCTCGTGGGGACACATGGTGCTGATTAAGCTTAAAAACTGCAAATAATGATATAAATTAGCTGGCTAGTGCTAGACTGTTTATGATCCCTAGCTTTGCAAGATTTTGTTACCTCATCTGAAAAACATCAACTCACAATCACGTCTAAAGCTTTTGGGAAAGGGTTTAAGGAAAACCAGCGGTAACATTGCTAATGATTTCTCCTTCCCATTCCCCTTGATCTTCCCCTTTTTCACTTAATTCTCCTCTATTGCGCTCACTTCTATATGCACTGTAGCTTTTAGCACGTTGGAACTGGTCGTGGTTTTTCATTCCATTCTGTCGACTTGGGCTCAGACCCCTCTCGACTCTTCGAGCTGGGTTTGGGCATGGCTTTCTAACTCAGCTGTGCCACTGAGACTTGGGAGTAAAACCTTCTCTGACAGGCTGTGAAGCTGAGAAAGCCACGGTGATGCTCAGCCTCACTTCCTCCATCTGTGAAAAGCTGAAAAAAGGGTGGAATAAAGTGTGTGTTAGCTGTCTTGTTTTACAGGGATTGCAAGCTGCCCAAGCAACATGTGGTCCTTAGCTGAGCGCTTGAACAGTATGTAGCACGTGTGCTGACTTTAGCTGATTTCTCTGAACCATAAAACAAGCGGTGTTATATAGTTCCTATCTAGCAACAAGGATCGTCTAGGGAAGGACCAGATTTAGAAGTCGCCGTTTGAGGACAGCTAATGTAGCCACCCCAAATATTGTTATAAGATCTTTCTAAAACCTGCGCCAAAGTTGACACATAGCTGTGCTGTATGTTGGAGCCTGTTAATTCTGACCCTGTGTGTGCTGGGTGTCTTGTTCTGTAATCACCCCAGACACCTGAGCAAATAGAGATAAAGCATGAATAATCTGGTTGGCCAGGAATATGTCTACAGTAATTGCGTAGAAATCAGGAACACACTCTTTAGATAATATTATGCTGCATCTTAGCTTCCCAACCAAGATGTTTCTCTGTAGCCCACACATCATTTATTTTTCTGTTTCCCTCTTTTGGGGGAGGGGAGAGGCAATATTCTACAGAGCCTTCTGAATGCAGTCTTTTTTTTTTTCCTTCAAAAGTATCATTCCCCCAGTAGATGCAGACACTGCCGTGTGGTCTAAGCACAAAATAGATTGCAGTCAATTCTGCCATCTGCTGATGATCCATTCTGGCAGCTTGCCACCATACTTGTAACGGGGAGCTAAATCCAAATCAGTTGAGGACCTTAAGAGGATTCTCTCCACTGGTAGGCCTTTGCTATAAGTAAAGAGAGGCAAAACTGGGCCTGTCTTTTGATAAAAACAATGATTTTGTGCTACTAGAATTATTCTTGGTTATAAATCAGGACTCACAGGCAAGAACTTTAGTATGACGCTGGTAATAAGGCTGTAACAGGAACACGAAATCTCTAAATACTGCTGATTGCAAAATGTGGAAACTGGTCAGTGTTTTGAATCTGAATATCCTCAATTGCTGGGGAATTTAGGCAATAAGATGGGATTTGATTTGTAAGGGATTTAAACCTTGCCTGTATTGTGCTCAGGACATAACAAGCTTGCTTCTACTGCAGTTTGGATACAGCTAGAAGTCTCAGCAATGTATTCGTGTGCTGAAGAATTGCTGAGGGGAAGCCTTCAGAAACTAAGGACCTTACATTATTTATTATTATTATCAGTGGGAAAAAGTAAAGAACAAAGTAAAACTGTTTCCAGCTGTTGATTTACATCTGTATTCCTAGTGTTTGCTTTGTCCTGGATTCCCAGTACTTTTCTGAATGTATCCAGCACCAAAACCTGCCTTTTGAGCCAATCTCTCCCAGAACATTGAACCAATAAGGGGACAAAAGTGAGAGGAAATTTGCAGTAAGCCTGCAGTAGATGACTTACGGAACATGCTATGAGGATACAAGGGATACAATACTGAAACAATCTCTCAGAATGCAATTTCTTTAACATTTAATTTGTATATTCATTTTTTATATAAAAGAAACTGCTGCAGTGTTAGCAGCAGTCAGGATGGAAATGGTCTCAGATCAGCCAAATATTTTTTTTTTTAGGAGTCAGATTAGTCATGAGAGGAGGGTGGGTAAAAAAGTCATTTGTGGTATACTGTACTTCAGTCTGCATTTTAAGGGGTTTATGTCTTCCTGAGAAGAGTCAGTTGTTTAGAGCTGTTTGTTAGTCCTTGCTGGGCCATGTTTCTGGAAACTTGACTTGTGTGGCAGATTTTCTTCTCCCTGTATACCTTTACTTGCTGTCCTGTGACTTGGCCTCAATTTCTGCCAGGTAGGCCTATAAAGCTACAAAGGACTTCAGCATAAAAGCAGGAGGACGGCTAGAGAAAGGTCTGAGTAGACATCAGATAATGACAAAGTCAGTAGAATGACTAATGACAAAGTCAGTAGAAATTTTAGCCTCCAATCCTGGAAATACTTAACCATGTGCTTTATTTTATGTCCCATGACTAATTCTAAGAAAAGCAGTGGGGCGACTGAGACAGTGCAAGGAAGCATTACATAGCTCCAATCTGTAGTATGGCTTGGTCTGTTAAATGGCACCTACTTGGCAAAAAAGTTCACTACCTTGTGTCACACCATGTTGATGCCTTTGTGTTTTGTCTGAAATTCAAAGAGGACCTGGACATTAAAGAGTGCAAAGAGGGAGAGCATTTCTCCTCAACTGTGGCTTTCCAAATGCACGTTATGCTTATTGCTTTACAGTTCTAGATATTCTTCCTCTCCCCCCTTCTTGACTGGAGCAGCAGAAAGTTATCCATTAGGTAGCAACAGCCCACGTCCCCAGTAAAAGGACCAGGTGTAAGTTGGGGTAAAGGAAGGGAGGGGAGAGTGAGTGGGCATGAATTGAAGAGGTTCTTGGGCTTTGCAGTAATTCAAGCTCTGGCTTGGATTGCCGCCAGCCACTGGGGGTTACAGTACTGTGGGAGGGGAAGGAAAGGGTAGCTAGACTGATTTATTTAGCAGTTAATTCAAGTGGTTTGTAAGCTTTTGAATGCTGAGCAATCAGCCCAGTAGGGGAGCTCTTCCACTGTGTCTTGTGATGCGCGCTTGCTATTAAGTGTTTATAACAGAATAAAAGCATGTTGTGTTAAAACAGTGTGTGCTTAACAAGCAGCATGCCTCTTAGCTAATCTAACAGACATCCTGTGTTTGGTTGGAGAAGTATAAGAAGTCAGCATGGCCTTTTTTTTTTTTAAATGTTTAAATTCTCATTGACCTCCATCCTCTTAGGAAATAACTGAAAAGTTAAACCCACAAATTCTTCAGCTTTTCTTAAAACCTTAGGTGGTTCGCTGACACAGACATTGAGAAAGAGGACATTAAATGTCTTCTTACCATGCCTGAATGCCAGCCAGCATGCATGGATTTTTATTTCAATAAGCTTCTAAATGTAGAATAGATTTTTAAAGTGGCCTGTAAATAACTGGAACCTTGTACCTTTTTATTTTATAATAATTTATTTATTTCTGTTTTCAAGTAAAAACCTTTGTTTGCTGTCTGTACTCTTGGGTTCTATCAAGAATATTGAGCTTATGAGCTCTCTTATCAAAGTCAAGCTTGCAAATTCATGTTCTGGAGTGGAAACAGGATATGTTAATTAAAGATATTAAATATTAGCCAAAGGTGACTTATCCAAAATTTTAACTGTACAGTCAAATGAATGTAAACAAAATAAAATGTCTTCTAAATTAGCCTGGGCCAAAACATCTGTTCTTGACAGATATCTAAGGCTGTCAGGATAGGTGGTGGCAAGATAGATATTTGGCATGCAGGAGAGATGGGAGATGTAGTGTGCGTTTTTAGTGGTGAAGTAGTAGGAAGAGATTTCTAAGCAAGAACTTGAAAGGTACAGTGCTAGGGGTAAATAAGAGGTGGCAACTAGTAATAGTTTTTTTTTGCCAATTTGTTTTGTTCTGCTGTGTCTTGCAGGCTCCTGTGTAGTTGCCAGGATTTGTGCGTGTTGTGAGGGAGGAAAGAGGCTGGTGTTGTCCAACTCAAGAGTGCGGGTTTCTGGGCAGCTGTGGGACCTAGCTGATGGGTCTTGAAATGTGCAGTCCTTTCCCAGCGGGGCACCCTCATTTCAGGGAAGCTCTGCTGGCTGGAGCTCTGTGTCACTGGAGTGGGCCAGCTCCTCACCAGATTCTTTAGGCTGTGGAGAGCCTAGGTCATGTCAGCTTGTGTCTCACACCACCCCCACCCCACGGGCTGCAAGATGCATTTCTAATGTGGAACAACAAAGTCTGTCTTTCACAGGAACAAATGACACTGTCTGCTGTGCCAACCTTCTGTCTTGCCAGGGAATCAGAAAGGTCTCTAGGTAACTTGCAAAGTATATATCCCAGCCACTGAATACTATGAAAACAAAGCAGACCTCAATTCTTCCTTTTTATTTGATAGGAAATAATGGAAAGGATATCCTGTGTGCTTGGGTTTGGTGAACGTTTAGTGTTCCTTGAGAAACTTTTGCTCACCTCTTTCCCTTTATTTTGATTAATACTTCGCTATTGGTATCATTCGCGGTGCAAGCCATGTTGTCTCACTTGTAAAATCAACATTAGATGTTAAACATACTGAGAACTATATAATCCCTGCAGTTTCTCTTACCCTCTCATACAAAGCTTAGACTCCCAGGTGATTATAAGTGGCTTTTATTCTTTAATCACCATTAGTTTATTTATTTATTTGCATCTCTTTCAGCTTAGATTATTTCATGCTGCTGTTTCTATTCTCTTGCCACAGAAGTCTCCATAATATTCCTCCTCCTTCCCTCAGTAACCGCTTACTGTGTCTGAAAATGGTTACCTTAGGGAGGATATTTTACTTGTCCCCTTGATATTGGTTCATGCCTGCAGAGTTTTTCAGCTGCAGTTCTTGCCTGGTACAGGTAAGAACTGCATTTGACCCAAAGTTTTGGAAAGTACTACTCCCTCTTTACTGAATGCTGTGTGGATTCTGTTTTGGTTTAGATCAGGTATACAATGGAAATCATGCAGCAAATGTTATATTCCTACTAAAACTTAACAGCTGCTGATAATAGACAGGTATTGAGCCTTCCCATGGTTCCTATACAAAGTAAAGGTATGTTCAAGGCTGCCACACCAAGGCACCAACCACATAGTAAAATATTTGCTTCCTTACAGCTGTGTTTTTTTTTAAGATGTAACTACTTCTGCCTTCAGAATCTGTATTTCCATCAGAGTGAATTGCATGTTTCATAGGTTAAAAAAATAAAAAGCTGTTTCAATACAGCTTTACAAACAGTAGGCACCAAGACCACTCCTCCTCCTTTTATCTGTGTAATACTGAAATACCTTCTACAAGTCATTGGTTCCAGTCAGGTCTTTGCACTCTTTAGTCTCTGGAGAGGTTATTATTAAAAGTCTTTTCAGTAGACATGGCAGCTGCTGTTAAAGTGCATTTTTCTTACAATAAATAAATGTTTACCTGCAAGAAATAAAGTCCAGCATTTCTGAGCAAGAAGAGTCTTGGGTGTTAAGAGTTGTGAAATATGCAGCTGATTTCTGAAATAATTCCAGATCAAGGCTGAACATACTGAGCACTGTTACACTGTACGTAAACAACAGTATTTGTGTTGGAGCTGGATCAAAGCACTTTTTTTTTTTTTTTCTGTTATAAATGGCTGAAGAATGAACAGGTCAGTGACTAGAGATTAACATTCATTTTAGTCATTTCATGTCTGCATGATTAGCAGCGGGCCTCCTTCCAGGCTTCACCTGTTTCATGCGGCGCTCCCAAACTGCAGGGCCTGCAGGTTCTGCAGCTGAGCATTCAGGGAAGCAGAAGACTCTTCAACAACTACAATTACGGGGATTCATTTGAATGAAAATTAAAATAAGCCAAAGTACTTTTTCAAAACTCCCAGCCCATCTTTTTTCTGAGCTGAAGAACTGACTTATTTTCTGCCTTCTTTTTGTCTCTTGGCTCATTGCTGATCCAAGATGTTTTACTTCTTACTCAATGATTTAGTTTCTTTAACAACTTCTGCTGGGGAACTTTCCTGACATTGTTTCTAGAAATAGAAATAAATAAGGAATTGCTTACTATTCATTCACTACATTGTTTGCATACCGAGGAATTTGAATAGATGACAATAGTAGGCCTTGCATGGTCCGAATTGACTAGCATGTTATGCTGTGTGGAAAGAGCTTTCCTGTAGTCTCCCGCCTGCTACAGAATAAATGGTAATGGCAAACGCTTGGGTGCAGCAAACCAGCGAGGAATGCTTTCCTGTGCAAGTGGAGACCTCTGCATCTGCGGCTGCCAACAGAAGGCATTCATTGCCACGTTTGCTACCTGCCTTGATCTGAGCTATCCATGCAGTGCAGCCTCTGTTGCCGAGGCTCGGGACAAGCCTGTCAGCAGGAGGATGGACGCTGTGAAAGTCTCATAGCACCGACGGCATGCCTCTGGGTAGTGCTACACAGAGTCAGCATCGAAACCAGGATAAGGACCTGGGGTAATGCGTGAGACCTGCAGTGCTCCTTGAGGTAAAGCTTTGTGCGCTGACTTTCGTTTCCCTGTTAAAAAGAAAGGGACATGTGATAGGTTAAACTGCACGAAGCAACTCCATTCTGGAGATTCGATAGTAAATATTGGGTTTACGTGGGTTTTCTACTTTCTAAATTGTTTGGGCATTAACTTACACTTCAGAGAGAGATTGATCTCCCTCCAGTCAAACCCCAGAACTACACCAGCACTGATTTGAAGTCCTGTTTTTGCATTTTTTTTTTCCTGAGCTTTTTCTTAAAATTATAAAAGGAGGGGGAAAATCCCAAACCAACAAACAAAATTAAAACAAACCCCAGGTGGGCCCTTATTCTGAAGCATACTTGGCGTACCTTCTGCCTTTGAGAAATTTACACGTCCTGTAGAAATCTAGGCTACAGATTTCTTCTATCAACAAGATTTTTTGTGGTATTGTAACCTGTTGGTCCTAAATACAGATCCTAGTGATTAGCTGGTCTTTGATTATATAGGAAAAAAAATAGTTCCTCCTGCAGTAGGAACACTGGTATTGATGCTAAACAGAAACATTATTTTAATGCAATGATTTAGTTAAAAAATGAAACCAAACCAGCTTCTGTCCTTTAGCCAGTTCATCCTCTGTTACTAGGCCTGTTGCTGGGAGCATCAGGAACCAGTTAGTATCCCAAAAACTTGCCTGCTCTCATTTGAAAAAGCAAACCACTCTGCAGCAGTTATCATACCTCTAGAGCCCCTTTTTTCTAAAGTAAATAAGATGTTTTGGCCTTGATTAGCAGATATAGGGAAAGTCATAATAGAAGTGATGATGGGATGGGTTTTAATAAATTTTCTTTCACTGGTACCATTCTATACAGGTTTTTAGAAAGGAGAAAAGAGGTGTGCTGTAAGTCAAACATAACTACCAGGTTGTAATCCTCTGGAAAATGCCACCGATGAATCCATTTCCTTATGCAAGTACTCTGCTTCAAACAAATCCTGAAGATGAATTTGGCTTCCTGAAGGGAAATGTGAAGATCTGAGAACCAAATTACAGGGCAGCCATGAAATACTTGGGCTTGTAGGGCTTTAAGTGTACTCACAGCTACTCAAAGATATTTACCAGGTGGTGGCAATGTCTTATGTAGAAAAGAACTGGCAAATTAAAAATGTGACTCATGTCGAGCCATAAAAATAATCACATTTGCTTAGGAGAGTTGCTGTTCATAACCTTTCAAAGAAGAGATGACCAGAAGGAAGAAGAAGAAAAAAATTGTTTATGCAAATACAAATGCCCACTTACTGGAAGCTTTCAGTTAGATCTGTTTGGTATTTAGGTACAATTTTGTGCTTGTCATTACTGACTCTCCTCAACATGCTGCTGGGATGTGAGAAATAGGATAATAAAAAGTTGTTTTGAAGTCAGTTATTTAAGCTATGCTTTGTTCCATTCTATAGGGTTCAGGAGTTTGGAGTATTTCTGAGGTTGGTTTAATGCAAGTAAGATATTTTGGACATAATGTGCTGTTATAATGCCATACCAATTACTGTAAGTAAGCTGGAGTGGAAGAACAGATAGCAAGTAGCATGGAAAACATTAAATATTCAAAGGAAATCTATGAGAAGTTGTGGACACACAATGTGAAAGGATGCATTTCTATTGGGTGTTCCTTTTAAGATCCTGTCACTTTCACCTCCATTTGGAAGAGGCATCCTCCTCTTTTAAAAATAGAGAGGGTTTCCAATGAAACACATCCTCTCTACAAAGGAAGAAACTTACATGTAATGAATTGAGTTTGTGCAAGGAATGGTTTCCTCTAGTTGAAATGCTAAGTCTGCTCAAGCTCACTACGATGGATTCAGAAAGGTATTTAGGCATATACTTCCCAGCAAACTTGTGGATCTTGGCCATCTGTATGCAGGGAGTTTCAAATGGGAACCTGTATTACAGGGCTGAACAGAGTTTGGGTTTGAAACCTACCCTTGTGTCTTGTCTTCTTTTCATTGGAGTTAACCAGCGAGGAGCTGCCAGCACCAGTAGAGGGAGAGGTGTACGTTCTCTCAAGATCATCACAAGAAACTGCATCTTGTAGGGTTTTTTATCACTCAGAAAACTGTTCTGGATCTTTGCTTTAAACTATGAGTGTTACCTATTTAACTATGGTTTACTTTGTTTGAGGAGAGGAAACGGAAACCTCTGAACTAATGTTTTCTGCATAGAAGTAAGATCTGTATTTCTTCTACATTATGATTCAATTGATTTAGTTCCTGATCCACTTAATAGATCATGCGAACACTGCACTGGAGAATACCGTCCTCTGGATGAAATATCAAACATACTAGTTAAGATTCCCATACTTTTGTTGTTGTTGTAGAAAGTCTTTAGTTCTTTTGGTGCCATGTTTTAACATTAATAATCTCAGTTACCAAGTCTTTGGCACATTAATAAGTTACTACACGTCATCTGCTCTGCAGTGATTTTGCACATTTTTACCCATGCATCTTTCTCCTAAGGAGCCCAGGTAGGGGATAAGTTGAACCCAGCAATGTGAGGTATGAGTACTCTTAGGCAGACAGACCACAGGAGACTTGATTTCTGGTCACTTCAGCCATACCCTTTAGCAGCTTCACACCCTTTCTCCAGTAATTTGTGACAACATGCTGTCTTTTGTGTAGGTTAAAAAGTCTGGATACAACAAAATATTAAACTTAAAAACAAAACAAATCAAAACAAAAAAGGTACTTTTAATTCTCTGATCATAACTGCAAATGTTAGTCCTGCTTTGGTGGCTGAAAGTCTTCTAAATGCTTATTGTTAGTTTTTTGTCCCAAACAACTCGATCCACAGGTGACTGTTTATTGCAGGGACCCACAGCATCCCCTGGCTTGTGCTTCCCCAGGCTGCTGGAATTTCTGCTTCCAAGTTCTGAATCTCTGTTTTGTGCGTACCAGCTAATTTCTGTTTTGAGCTTTTGTTTGAATCAGCATTTGGCTCTATGTTCATGTGGGCAGCTTGACTGGATATCCAAGCTGATTTTTGGGAGCACAGTTCCATAGGAAATAGATCGGGTTGAACAGGACACGTCTTAAGCCCACTGCTTGGATCAGCAAGCGTGAGGGAGGCTACTCTGCCATGAGAATTCAGTCAAAGCCTTTATTGTCAGACAATGTGCTCTGTGTGCATGGTGGAAAAAATACATACTAAAACCTCAGCAAAGGATTCTCCTGAATATATAACATAATGGCTTCAGTAGAATTAACCTTGGTTTTTTTTTGGTCTGAGAACATAACACTAATTTGTAGAATTGAGAGAGACTTCAATGACCCCTATCTTAACTCAGCTGTCAAAAAGACAAATTTACCCCTTTCCAAAATCTTTCTTATCATTTATCACTTCTGGTTTAGTCTGAGAGCTCAGCAACTCACTTTCAGTTACCTACAAACACACTGCCTGTGTATGATAAGGAGGCATTTGCTAAATCATTTTGGGAAATGAAAGCCAGAGAGATTATATTATTGTTGGTAGCCTTTTGGTAAGTTTTAATACCGAGTATTTTTTTTCCTTGAAATCACAGGCCACTTACAATATCACAATTTACTAAAAGGTTACAGTAGTTCTTCACCTGAATGCATTCTATATGTAAAGATAAATTAAATTTACTCTTTGGTGACTGCAAGCCCATATTATATTCCTTCAGAGCCTAAGTCTAGTAATAGATCTAGTAATGGAATTACTTTAAGTTTCATAGATGGCTGAGTGTCCGGCATTAGTCACCACAGGCTCTTGATCAGTGGAGTTTGTGTCTGAAGTGGGGGGAAAAAAAATAATTCCATTGTATGTAACTTTTCTCATTGTCTCAGTTTCTGCTTTGTTGGGAATGAGCTGCATTCAGGAACGGCTTTTGTAGGGACTGTGTACTGTTTAGGTTTCTCATGAACCAGAATTGGGTGCAGGTAGCTTTCTTATTTATTTATGTGACACGTTTTTTAGCGTGCTCCATAAATTTACACTTTCACATTAATTTCAGGCAGAGTACTAGAATGTTAGTTTAGATCTCCCTGTTACTACAGGCTTCTTATTCTTTTTACGTCCGAAAAGTGTATATGAAGGTACAGTCTTTGTCCTTACTGTTCTGGTAAGGAGACAAGTTGGGGGCTGCTTTTTTCTTCCCTGTGTTCTTTGACTATTTCTGAGCTAGTAGACAGGGAAGCTGGAAGTAAGAATGTTTAAATATGCACCATGTTTTACCACAATAAAACCAGCATAAGAAAAAAAAATCAAGTGTTGGAAATTTAGCACGTGAAGATGTTTGTTTCTAACTCTAGTGATGAGTGTGGTTTGGCCAAATGACATGCTCATGCATCGCTGTTCTGGTGCATCAGAAAAGAAGCTTGGGAAGACAGTTCAGAGGAAAAGTGAAATTATTCAAGTATGAAAGAAGAAGATGGTATTAGGAAAAATGATTCTAGGAGCAGTTCAAAGAAAAAAAAGAGAAATATTACTGAATTACAGTGCCGTAATTTTTCAGTCTGCTGCCACAGCCTGCTTTTCAGTCTTTGATCTGCATACATTTTAGTGAAGCACTCTTCATACGTAATTTACGCAGACAGCTTTTCAGTCACCCAAGTTGATTTCATTATCGTGGGATAACATTCTCAGTTCGTTCCACTCGCTTCGAAATGCTCCCTTTTAAAGTTCCACATAGCCTTACAGGTAAACAGCAAACTGTGTTTCATGATATCTTTTGCATGCTTCATGCTATACTGATTTCATTGAATCTGCTTGCACAGATAAGTACTTGTCTGTTTAGGCGCTGCTGTAGGTAAGCCCAGAGTAATCAGAATTTCAGATTTCAGACCTTGGAGTTCCTCTGATGTACTTACTTGGTCAGAAATAATGGATAGTAATTTTTTGAAGTTAATAAGCAAATTCAAATATGTTTAAAACATATTTAAACATTCAAATATGTTTAAAAAAAAAAAAGGAAATGGGGACTCTTGCTCCTAGGTTTGAGAACAGGTTGATAGTTATGTATGTATGTACTTAAAAAATAAAAATAAAATTGACTACTCTGTTTTAGAGGACATGATGTGTTCTCAGAGACTATTGGCCCAGTAAAGGTGAAAAGCTCAAATACCTGTGTTAGAAGATAGACCAGAGACAGTATTTGTCAAAATGGACGTGCAGCAGAGCTTGCATGGGTCAAAGCTTCTTCTCTAACTCTTACGGAAGGTCATAGGTTGTTGTTCAACCACTTTTGCAATGTTCTACCTTGTACCTCTCTCATTCAATGAGAGAACAAGTAACGTCAACAGCTGCTGCAGCAATGACTTATTTCCTTCTCCATAGTTCCAAGCTGTGTTTGTTTTTATTTTTCATTGTTTTTATTTTTGCTTTCCTTCATTAGTATTTGAATACATGGACTTGTTCTATTTATAAACTTTTGAATTTGGAAAATATCCTGTGTCATAGTTTAGAGGCCCTAATTTGCAGCTGACAAAAGTTGAAGAGTAAAAGAAATAATGCCTTGAGTTTTGCAATAAGAGAAATATAGTGTTCTCTTATTGATGATGGATTATCTTACGATATTATTACTGGAAGAAGTTTCTAAGTCAACAGAATGCTTCCACAGATTGATGTTGTGATGGCAATTACAAAAGTTGCCATGTTTTCAAAAATCAAAAGGCTGACACTATGCGTATCTACATCCACAGTATGACTCTTTAATCACTTTTCAAATTACTTTTAAAATGTTGTTGCTTATCAATGTCTGGGTGTGTATTTGTGTGAGGAGGAGGCGGCATAGGAATAGTGTTCAGTTCTTCTGGGCGTTTGGGACAGTGACCTCACCATCTTCTGGTGATGTCCAGCTCCTGGTGTCATCACGTTTGCCCCCATTCAAGCTCTAACAAATGCTGTTGTCTCCTGCTTCCCAACTTGTTTGGACTCTCTCAGGAAGGGCAAGCAGCCAGTGCTGGTTTCTCCTCTGGCAAATGGCAGGGCTGAGGAGAATCATCACCAGCAATATTCTGGTGGTGTCCTGCTTGTCCCGGCCTGCTCTGCTTGGGCAGAGAAGAGGAGAGCATGTTCTCCCTGCCTGCAAGAAGAGACAAATGCACTTCCCAAAACATTGACAAGCAATCAAGTTGTTCTGCTGGATCAAAGGGTCTCTATTGACTTAGTGCATTTAGGGGATTAACACTTAACAAACGTGACTGACTGACTGAATACAACAGCTTCAAAAAAAATCACTGAACAACTGCACCAAAGAAGTGTCACACTAGCAAAAAAAAAAAAATACACCTATGTATTTTGCTTTACAGTTACGTCAGAGGCTGTTACTTGTCTGTGGCATGCTCTGGTTTCCTGATTAGAAGACTGTTAGGTGATTGTATAGTGCTTGTTGAGAACTATCTGGTCAGAGTTGCATTTGAAAAAAAAACTCTTAAAAATACTTTTTCTCTTCTACAATGAAATGAATCTCTTCTGTAATGAACCTTTTTTAAATTTAAATGTTGCTTTTTAAAACATCATTTTCTTTCTTTTTGATTGCTCTTCACATCTGTATTTCAAAAACAAGACAATAATTGTAGCCAAGACAGTTTAATACTGCTCAAGTTTAACTTGAGTAGTGTGATGAATTAACAAGATGGGCTAGGGAGTCAGTAAATTACTAGAGGAGTGGGCAAAGACGTGAAGAATACCAAGACAAATCTTGGTTTATTAACTTTAGGTAAGAGAGCGAATTCTATTTCCAAAATAGTAGTTCCTTTCTAGACCTAGAACTAGGGTTAATTTTTCTTTCCTGGAGATAATTCTGTGATTCTGTGATAATACTTAACCGTGTCTTAAAAGAACAGAAGTCCTCAGATCCAGTAAAGAAATGGATTTCTCTTTGTCCATAGTATAAGCTAGCTTCATGTAAGTCCAGGAAGAGGAAATTGAAGATCTCAATAAGCGCCAAGACATGACTGTTTGCAGGATACTATGGATTTCCTTGCCACCGTAGTTTTTAGGGCCAGAATATTTTAAAATGGGATGTAGCCTGACATGTGCTGGAGCTAGCCAGTGAAGTTTTCCAGTAGATACCCTGAAATTTTTTTTTTTTGGTAGAAAACATTGCTGGGATATTTTTTTCCCTAGTAGATGTATTTCTGTTGTATCTTTAACGACCCTAAACTGGAAACTTATTTTGGTTTGAGCACAGGTACTTTGTTCTAGGCAGGTGGGTTGGATTCTGTCACGCCTTCTGGGAGCTAGTGGAAGTCTCCATCGTGCGCTCACTGATTGGGATGTCCTACTGTAGTTTCTTCTTTGCCCAGTTAAAGCGGCTCTGGTGTCCCAATGCAACTGAGCAGCACTAGTCTGTTCAGTGAGTCCAGCTCAGGCTGATGTCACAAATCAACGTAGCCACATTTCCTGCAGGATGTAAATTTGGAATCTGCACTTTCTTCCATCAAATGCTAAGCATTAGTGTACATATGTGTATGTACTGTGTCTGTCTTTGTGTGTTTATAAAATTATCAAATAGGTAAGAACAACAACAACAAAAATATATGTATTTGTAGTCTGAGCAGGGTTACCTACAAATGGAAAAGCTTGGGATTTTTTTTTCCTATTTGTTTGCCATTGATGGGTGTTCTCAAGAGAATGCTGTGTTCTTGTGAAAACCTAGCAGTTGTTTTTTCATATGCATACACATAATTCACTCAAGCTATTCCCTGTTCTCCTCAGCTGACTCTGTTTTCTCCTTCCATTTAGGAAATTCAGTGTTCTCTAAAGCCCAGATAGGGGTTATCAATCATGTTCAATATTAGGTTACTTGCAGAAGAGAGTCATTACCTTTAATGTGTAATAACTGTGCCATGAAGATAATACAATAAAATCCAAGAAATGCAATTTAGAAAGGCTTCCTGCTCAAGCTTTAAAAATAAATAAATAAATAAAAGTTATAATCTCATCCTTAGGGTCACAGAAAATCTTGTTTATTTTATTCCTTCTACTTTGTCTGTGTCTTTTGGGGTTTCTTGCAGGGTAATGCATCTTGTGCCTGGATGGCCTCTCGGTGAAGGTCTGCTTCATTCAGCTATTTCTATAGAAACATCTAAGAATACTTCTGTCGTAGTACAGCTGCTGTGCTAAGGGCTGCTGCAGCACAGAGAGCAACTATTGTGTTGTACTCTGATTGTTGTCCTGCTAAAATCTTAGGATTTGATGAATTACGGGGAATAGGGTTATACTGTACTTTTGACATGGGTGTGAAACGAATCTGATGTTAGGTTATGAATAGTGCCCAAATGGAGATACTGGAAACATGGAAAAATAAGAAAGCTTTTGTGTTCAAACCTGTCCCTAGGGAAGCAAATGGTTGTTTTTTGGAGTGGCTTCAGTGGGAGGGAGGGTCAGGGTGTAGAGCTGCTGTTACTGCTTTTGTACCTTTTCTTTTGGCTCTGTTCTCTAGCACTAACACATTACTGAGCCTGGATGTCCAACGGGGAGCGAGCAAGATAGTGTCAACTTTAGAAGGTGGAAGAGTAATGAGATAAGTAGCAAAGGAGATTTCTCACACACATTTCTACCTTGGGAAGGGCAGTGCAGCCCAATCATTTCTACCAATCTTTTGTGGGACTTTTCCAGCTATGACTGGATTTCTCAGGAATAATTGAAAGCAATGGTTCAAAAAAACATTATTTTTAAGCAGCAGTGGCAGTTCCTAGTTCTGTGGTTTTAGACTTTGACAGTGTTTTTCTACTCCTATGAATGTTGCAGGGAGGGTCTTTGCATGAGGGGAATATTCCTTCTTTCTTCATTACCTTGGAGTAATATTCTGACTCAGTTGCCAGAATTCTTCTATCTTCATTTACTTTATTGAGAAACGTTTACATTTTCAAAATATTGAGTAAACTGTTCATTTTGTTTCGCTATTTCTCCCTCTCTTGGGTATCTCCCCACTATGCTATATGCCATCCTAGTTACTATAATCCAAATATGAGCAACAGCAGTTTCTGCTAATTTGATCAATTCACTTTTCCATGGGGAGGATTCCACTACAGGGATATGGTTTCCATGAACTATTCACTGTAGAATAAAAGACTCTGGTCTCCAGTTAGTAGAGGTATCATTTTTGTGATGTATTTTGATATTAAACTTTTAATGGGAATCCTACTCTCTTCTGTTGGAATCTGTTTCCTCCTGCTGTTGTCTCCAACTGTACATATCTTGGAGAGTAAAGCAACCTTGTTAGGTAAAGATAAACTTTTTTGGAGTTATTCCTTCATTTCCTTCAGGTTTGTACTTAAAAATGAGCAGCCATGCAGGGTAATAAAATTAGTCAACTGAACTCAAGTCCTTTTAGATCTAAAATTATAACTGAGAAGCTAATGGGGATTACAGTACCAGTGCTCTGTATTACTAGCAAGAGGTTATGATGAAGGTTTGGGATGGAAATCTGAACATGTACTACTAGTAGTACTACTGTTGAAACTTGGTTGAGGAGGTTACTCCACAGAAGGACAGCAGAAAGCATGACAGCTAACCAAACTCCCGAGCCATTCCTGCAACAAAGGCTTTGTTCAGGTTGTGTGGAAGCAAGAGGCCTGAGGTAGCTCCCACTCGTGTAAATAAAACTGAATGGATTTGGATTCTCTCTCTCTATGTAAAATTCCTAATTCCCTCAAAGTTCTGAAAAAGTAGGATCCAGTTACAAACAGAAGCAGGTGAATATACAGAAATCTCCCCTGTTCCTTAGCTGTATTTCTCCCCACAGCTGCACCTAAAACTTGACATGAACTTGCTCCTAACTGTTCTCATGATACCGGTGTAGCATTGTCTCTGGACACTGAAATAATACAGTCCTCTCTGCTGAAGTGTAACTTTAATTTCATAATCACATCCACAGCAGTTCTCAGAAATCCTATTTGAAATTCCTAATAATGATTGTTGTTTCTGGAAATGCTTAAAAAACAATCCAGTCAGATACCAGAAGCTATTTCAAGTGACTTTTCTAGCCAATCTTTGTTAACCAGTGCGGGTCAGAATTTTAGTCTCTAAGTACCAAATAGTGACAACACACCGTGATTAGTCTGTGGAGTAAGAATCCTGACAAAGTACTATGGAATAAATTCTAAAGGAAAATTGTAGTTGATTTACCCTAGGAAAAATGCAAAGTGGATTTGTCAAATTGTATCTGTTACGAGTTAGTGTTTTGGCTTGAATTAATAAGAGAAAATTATCCATAAACTATTAACTGGATGACACTTGTTGATGCAATGTCAGATTTGGTCTATTAAATATCTTTTTCCTAATATTAAACCCCACTCCTCGTCAGCACTAGTTAGATGTTTCTTATTTTTCTGACCTTAAAAAATATTCTCTGAAATTCTAAGAACCAAATGTTTCTTCTCATTATAATGTTGCATAAACGAGAGAGTAACTCTGCTGCTTATGTGTATACTCTTGTGGTTGGCTCTCAGGCTTGTGTGACTGGAAGTTGCATCTGACTAAGAGCACTAGTGTTTGGACAGATGTCCCTATGCGATGAGCCCCTGGTTCAGTCCTGACTCAATACTGGGCGGATGGCGGGAAGGACGGGGTTAGGGACACAAGCCAAGATAGCTCTATCTTGCAGCAGATTGAACAGGGCAGTGAATAAGTCTGCATTTCCTTTAAAGATGTTCTGAAATTTGTCCTAAGTGTTTGTTTATATCCACTGATCTTACTTGTAATGACACCACGACATTGTAGCCTTAGTCACAAGTTGTTTCAGTGTTTGTCCTGTGCTTTTCTGGAAGTCAGAGGTGATGATGCCATCCAGTTAATCCTGCAGCTGTTTGGACTAGCACTGATTTAGTTTCTGTTTCCATACCCTATCTTCAAGATTTTTTATCTTTCGTGTTAAGTTGTCAACCAGCTAAGATAGCTCATCGTTCTCAGAATGAGTCTCTTTGGAGACCCCAGTGTTTTGATGGGTGGCTGGCATTCAGGGCCCTGAGAGCCAGCTTGGATGGCAGAGGGAACGGGAAGCAAAAAGCCTTCAGTGAAGCTGTAAGTTGGTGGGAGGTTTAATGCAGGAGCCAAGAATGCAGCTTTCTACATCCTGATTTCTGGCTGATAGCATCTTTCTGTGGAAGTATTTTTTTTAAGCCACAAGTTCTTCTGAGCATAATCACAGTTAGAAAATGATTGTTAGCACTACAATTTAGGAGTTGTATCTCGTATTTCATCACTCCTTTTCTGAACGAGTGAAGTTCTGAAGTGAGGTGTGTTGTCAAACCTTTGAATTGTCCATTTGTCCCATTTTAGCTCTGACTTTAATGCGGGCTAGGAAAGGAGATGGACATAACTATTTTAGATCTTAAATCATTAGTAAAAACAATGAAGGTAGCAGTGCTTTATTAAAGAATGCCAGTATGGAGTTTTTGCCATTTTATGTGTTACTGGAGAATTTGCCCATTTTGGCTTGAAAACTGCTTTGCAGTGTTTTTAGTTTTTAAAGTCAAAATAGCATGTTACAAAAAATATTAAGGCAAATCCTGTAAATAATTTACCTTAAAGAGACATAAGTCTTTCGTTTTCTTCAGCCTGCCTGCTGACTAGCATTTTAAAACCGCATAAAACTTTACGTGGATAGCGTGCCATTTCTGAAGTTTATTTTCTGTGGGATTTGACTCACTGTGTATAAATCCGCAGAACAAAACCAAGACTCAAGTAAAACTAGATAGACCTTGTATTCATGCATGTGCGCTTGAGGTTTTGTGGTTTCCACTGAAATGGAAACTGGACGTAGAAGTGTATGTTCTGCTGTAACTTGGCAGCAGGGTGTCAGGCAGGAGAGTCTATGAAACTGGGAAACAAAATTTTTCTCTGGAGGGAGAGTAGATCTAAGGTTCCTGCTCTTTTGTTTTTTTAATAGCATTCTGTGCTTTTGTTTGTATTAAGAAAATTCTGTGGTCTGTTTACCGTGGCCAGAACTTCAAGCAAAGAGAGATGGAGAATTGGTAAAAATGTCCATCTGTCAGGTGTTTGCAAACTGTTTGGGTTTGTGATAAAACTAAAATGATACTAAAAATATAAGTGTTGAATCACTTAATCAAAGAGGATGGCTTTTACTTTGGACTTTTAATGAAACTGAAATGGCTTGAGCAAAACTGGTTTTGTTCCATAGTTTATTCTTCTCTCTGCATCATACTGTTTCTTTTAGATTTGGGTTTTATTGTGATAGTTTGGCACATTGCTATTTAGGATCTGCACTAGGGCTAGTGGGAATGGAGGCAGCAGTAGTGTCAGGAGATGTGGGTACAATGTTATCTAGGGTAGCCAAAGAAATGTTGAGGTGGTTGCCTGATTTTTATGTCGTTAAATATCTGTGGCTAGATTTCTGTCAAATATATGCACAAATAAGTTCTACTCAGCTGTGTTGAGTATTTTATGTAGGTCTATGTAATGCATTAGTGCATTGTCTTAAGATCAGAGGGATCTTAAACATACGGAGCGCACTTAATATGACAGGGTGGTGTTAATAAATTCTTCTTTTATCCTTTTGCTTTTGTTAGGTTGAAGTTTGACAGCGGTTCCTAAGCTGTGGGCTCACAGCATGCTTGTTAGTGGTTTGAGGGGAGCAGTACGATTCTGTGGCACTGACTGTCTCCAGCTGCCATTCGCATTAAGAGAAAGCCACAAACAGGATGCGCTGTGGTTCCCATCATCACTGGGCTGTTACAAAATTATGGTTTAGAGAGAGAGGCTTTGTGCAGTAGGAACTGGTAGGGCTTGTGTCTTCAAGATTCTTCCAGTAAGCCATGGACTGTCCAGTGAAAGCCTTTTGGAAGCCTTGAATTGCTGCATTTTATGTTTCTTATGATACAGAGGTTAAAAAAAAAATATTCCTGTGGGTTTCAGCACAAGATTTATTTGAGCTGTTAACTGCTGTGATGAAGGTGATCCCTGAAGTCCTCAGCACAAGCTTGGTAACAGATGACTTTGTCAGGACGGTATATTGGATCTGTTACAAGCAAATGATGTATGACTTGAACAGATAGCATTTGTCTGGGATTTTTGTCCTGTTGTAGTGGAAACTCTGCTATACAGTCCTTCACCTGATTATCTAGTAAGGACAGATGCACTATAACTATGTGCAACATAGCTACTAGCATGTAACACACATTCAAGGCTTAAATTTGTCTAATTTAAATCTACGTTTTCATTTAAATCTGTTGGCAGAGGAGTTCTTGACTAGGAAACAAAAAATGAGACTTGTGCATTTGATACTGACTTCAGTAAAGTCCTGCTGTTCTGTTGGGCTGAGTGATCCCTTTCTCCTGGAGAATAGGAGGTGGAATGGGGCTGCAACAAGGAGACTCCAAAATATCAAAAGGGACTTTGTCCCTTGGAAAGATGTTGAAAGGATCGGGAGTGCGAGTGGCATTCTCCTATATCCTCGTGGTTGTAGTCTGGGACCCAAGAAGGAGACAAACGGATCAGGTGAATGATTGCTGCCACACTCAGGGTTTTGGGTTCTGTATTAGGTTTATGGGGCAAGGTTTTGGTATCAGGGGGCTGCAGGGGTGGCCTCTGTGAGGAGAGTTCAGAAGCTGCCCCATGTTAGGTAAGGGCCAGTTTCAGGTGGCTCCAAAAGGGACCCGCTGCTGCACAGAGCTGAGACAATGAGTGGTGTTCTTTGTTCCTCTGTGAGAGTGTGTTTAAGAAAGGGAAAAAAAATGCAGTGCCACAGCAGCTGGGAGAGTGAGGAGTGAGAACCAGCCCTGCAGCCCCCAAGGGCAGTGCAGCAGGAGGGCAGGAGGTGCTCCAGGCAGGCAGCAGCAGTTCCCCAGCGGCCTGTGGAGAGGCCCCTGGTGGAGCAGGCTGTCCCCCCGCAGCCCATGGGTCCCACATGGAGCAGATCTCCATGCTGCAGCCCGTGGAGGAGCCCCCGGTGGAGCAGGTGGATGTGGCCTGGAGGAGGGGGTCAGGACGGCATCCCGTGGGAGGGACCCTGTGGAGCAGGGGCAGAGAGTGACCATGAAGGAGCGACAGAGACGAAGTGCTATAGACTGACCTCAGCCCCCATTCCACGTTCCCCTGCACCACTTGGGGGGAGGACGTAGAAGAGGGTAGATGGTGGGAATGTATTTTTTTTTTTTTTTTGTTTCTCACTGCTCTTGCTTGTTAGTAATAGGTAATAAATTTTACTAATCTCCCTATGCTGAGTCTGTTTTGCCTGTCATGATAATTGTTGAGTGATCTCCCTGTCCTTATCTGAACCCCTGAGCCCTTTTCATCACATTTTCTCCTCCTTTCCTTTTGAAGAGGGGGAGTGAGAGGGCAGCTGTGGTGGAGCTCAGCTGCCCAGCTGGGTAAAACCACCACAGGTTCTATGATCTTGGATACACCTTTGAGAGTGGATGTCTTGATGCTGGATGGGGCTCATCTGACCAGGTGGGGAAAGAGAGTTCTGGGCAGCAAGCTGGCTGGGCATATTAGCAGGACTTTAAACTAGATTCAGCAGGGCAAGGGGATGTACTTCTGAGTGATGGAGAAGAACTGGGGAACACTGACACTTCAGGAAGCAACAGGGAAAAGCCTGTGAATCCTCCCAAAGGAATTAGGGAGGACTCCTCTAAAATGTGATGCGGCTGACAGCCCAACTGAAGTGCCTCTACACCAATACACACAGCAATTACACCATGGTGCAATTAGAAAACTATGACCTAATTGCTATCACAGAAGTGTGGTGGGATGAATCCTGTAACTGGAACACGGCAGTAGAGGTCAACAAGATTTTTGGAAGACATAGACAGGGAAGGGATGTAGTCACGGCACCAAGCCTGTTGGAGTTTAAGAAGCATTTGGACTGTGCTCTTAGTCATATGGTATGAATTTTTGGGTAGACCTGTGTGGTGCCAGGAGTTGGACTCGATGATCCTTGTGGGTCCCTTCCTACTCAGGATATTCTATGATTCTATAAGGAGGGGTGGGGGTGTTACCCTCTGTGTTAAGAAATGGATTTATTAGAAAGAGCTGCCTCTGAGAAACAGCCATGAACAGCCTGAAAGCTTGCGGGTAAAAATCAAGGACAGACCAATAAAGGACACCTTGTGGTTGAGGTCTTCTACAGGCTGCCTGACCAAGGAGAGCCTGTTGCTGTCAAGTTCCTGCTTCAGCTACAAGAAACATTGCACTTGTAGGCTCTCATCCTGATGGGGGACCTCAGCCACCCGGATGTCTGCTGGGAAAGCAACACAGCAGGCTGTGAGCAATCCAGGAGACTCCTGGAGTGCATCGAGAATAACTTCCTGGTCCAACCAAGGAGAAGCATTACTGGACCTGGTGCTCACCTGCGCTGATGAACTCAGAAAGGAGGTTAAGATTGGAGGCAGTATGGGCTGGTCTGGGCTGCAGTGACCATGCCCTCATTGAGTTTCTGATCTCGAGGAATATGGTTCTGGCAAAGAACAAAGTCAGGACCATGAACTTCTAATCAGTGAGCTTCCAGCTATTTAAAGAGCTAGTGGATGAGATCCCCTGGGACACTGTCCTTAGGGACAGAGGATCTGAGAGCTGGCAACGCTTTAAGGATACCTAAAAGTATCCTTAGACCTAAAGTATCCTTAAAGTGCAAGAGCTCGCTATCCCCATGCGTAAGAAATCAAGAAGGAAGGGTAGGAAACTGGCACGGCTGAACAAAGACCTGCTGGTCAAACTGATTTTTTTTTTCTTATTTGATTAAGCAAAACTTGGAGCAAACAGATGGAAAATATCATGGGATCTGGAATGAATATAGCTTTTGGTAGGAACCAAAATGCGATTTGATCTTGTAGCCTTTCTTTTCTATTATTTTAATTCTCCGTATTGCATTCAGGGAAATAAATTAGTCTTCCTGTGGGTTATTCATCACCTGTAATTTTCCATTAGCATTTTTCAAAGTCTCTCAGAGTCACTGTTTTTGTTTCACGTATCAAAGGAAGTGAGATCAAATCCTGTTATGGTGTACTTTTCCATCAGGTTAGCTGAGTTTTCTCATTTTAGAGTAAACTTGGGGGGAGGATGGGCAAAAAAAGATATCAAGTAATATCTAATAAGCAATCGTTTTTGTCTCAAACCTTAAAAATAAAATTGCATCTTAAGATAAAATAAGAAGAGACACCTCATAGAAAATGTATTTATCTTAGATATTGAAGATTTGATCCAACAAATACTCATGTGTGTGTAAACGTGCTCAGATTGAACATTGCTGATAGTGAGTGGGTTCACGCAAAGTACCTCACCCATGCAAGAGTGTGTAGGTCCTCACTGGCCCTTAAATAGCCCATTTGAGAAGAAGACCTATTGTTTTTGTAGCCACGAGGCAGCAACTTGGTTCATGCACACCCTGCCTGCCCCTGGGGACTGCTGATTTCCTCCGTCCGGCTCCGTACAGGCAGAATTGCCAAGTGATTTTTGAGCAAACTTGCTGTGGGAAGTGTCCACGCAACTTCTACGAGGAAAATTTTTTTCTTGGAGTCTGAGGTGCAACATCTGGGGAAAAAGAGAAGAGATCCTATAGAGTCAGACATGTTGTCAGGGTATTCAGCTAAGCATGTTCATAACAAAGTTCAACTCACCTTGCCTTAACAAGGCAGAGTGCCCATCACCACACTTTGGAGAAAGATTTTCATTTTGGAGCAATTTTGTATGAGGAGATGAGAAAACTCTTTGAGCGAGTGTGCAACAAATTGTATTGCTTGGTGGGTTCAGACAGGTTTTCTGCATATGTGAGTATGATGGTAGGAAACAGCATCTGGGCTACCTATGCCTTGTACAAATGCCCAGACTATTAGGGTGGGAGTGCAGAAAGCAAAGTACTCTCTCTCATATTCATGTTGCTTAAAAAATAACCTAACATTCTCTTCAAATTCTGGTGAGATATTCTCACCATCACCAGGTAAAATATCATCAGATATTTCATCTGGTTAGCAGTGGCACAAAGACATTTCTTCAGGTGAGGAGGCCAGACATTGGTGACAGAAACTGTGTGGTGTTGGAAACTGCACTCAATGAGAAACCTGTCACAGTAACTGTGGTCACAAGCTCTGCTTTTGTGCATTTCTCCTCCAAGTGCATGCCTTGTGTGGAAAGGTGTTGGATGTTTTTTGGATTTTTTTTTTTTGATGGATGCCTTGTGCCTTGTAGATACTGATTATAGAAATTCACGCTCAGGAGGAAGCTGTGGAACAACGGCTTTCAAAAAGGGTCTGTATTACCTCTGAAGAAAAGTACGTTGAGAATTTCACGGTTGGCTGAACTCTTTGGTCATTGACATCAATGTGAATTTTATTACTGGCTCGGATTGGCTCTGTCCTTTCGTAAATCTCATTCTTAAGAGAAGCACAGAAGCCTAGATTTCTCCTCAGCTCTGGTCACTTTTGTACTGTTCTTGTGACTCAGAGCTATGAGTCAAGTTTAACTGGCTGGTAAAATCGAGTTTGCAACTGCATTGTTGAGTTGGTGATGTGCTAGCAAGGATGTCAGACTTGTTCCTTTTCTTCTACAGCCTGTTCAGAGATCCATTGTTATTTGAGAAATATTCAGTGAAGAGTTGGAGGGCATACATCAAAGTAGTGATGTATCCATTTCCCTCAAAACTCCTTTTTTTCCTTTGATGTCTCTTAGTGTCTTGCACAACACCTATCGTAGAGGAAGCCATTTCTTTGTGAATTAAATTTTGCTTCTCATTAGCGAGATATTCTTTAATTTTTCATCTGATGAACGTATCCAAAGAAGATCCAGACTCATACCCAGTTGAGTCCTGATGCACATCATAAGCTGGTTGTTACAGTTAATCTGCATTGGGACAGCAGTGATTCCCAAATATTTAACGTTTTGAGAAAGGTCAAAGGGCCAGACCAGAACATATAAGACAGAAATGTAGGCACGATTTTAAAGGCCCTATGGCTGAATGGTGAGATGTATGCAGCGTGGTGGTGATAATGAAATTGCAGCTTAGAGAACTTACTGACTTTTTCCCTGTGATTTTGCCACTTTGTGTTGTCCCACAGCTAGGGTAAGACCCCCTGCCTCCTGAAGCCAAGGCGCATCCACAGATAGATGGGATGTGTTCTGCATGTGGAGGAAAATAGATTCTGTGGGCTCTCACAGTACTGCTTGTAAAGTACATGCTTTAACTCGAAGTTGATGGTAATTCACCGCTGATTCTTAAAGTGGAAGTCTTCTGCCATTTAAGTTTACAAGAAGAAACCTCTGAGACTGGCTGTCAGTTAAATCTCCCACCCAAAATCCAAGCATATTACAGCTAATCTTTCTGTTTCTGTATCCATTCGTTCTCTCACTTCAGAGACAGTAGCTGCCAGATGCTAATAAAATTGGAAGGGATGGTGATGCTGCAATGGCATCCCATTGGTACAACTAGTGCATTCCAGGGGTAGCAATAAATGCTATCTATGAGATGCAGAGAGCCATTTTGCACTAGCACAGATGGTTTAGTGTCCCTAAAGGAAAGGGGGAGGATAAACCCCGGCTGAGGTGGGAATCATGGCCATTGCAGCCTTCCTGTTGGGATATAGGATAGAGCATCATCAGAGAGACCCGTCCCAAATAATGCACCTAGACTTCAGGTGGGATTTACAGGTATGGGTGTATGGTGTTCAATGAATATAGCAGCCTACTTAACTGCAGGAAACGGTGTCATTTGGCTATGCTATTTGCTCAGTTTTCAGGGGGAAAAACAAGAACAAAAACCAACCAAGCAACCAACCACCTCCACCAAAAACCCTCCTCTTTTTGGCCATGTGCCAGGCATGACAATCAGCCTTGAACACAGTTTGGCAACAAGGGCTGAGGGTTTTATTTTCTTAACTTCAAGGTTTCTTTACTATAATGTCTTTTGTACTCTCTACAATAATTGCTACGCTAACTTTGTTTAAAAAAAAAAGAGAAAGAAAAGGAGACAAAACAAAAAAGGAAAATTGACAAAGTGGTTGATTTTAACAGGATTACAAGGAGCAAGAACACTTCCTTTTGTGCCTGTAAGCACTCTAAGTAGCCTGCTTCTCTGACGACTCAGAGAGGACAAATTTAAGAACATCTACCAGGCTCCATACACCCTTCCCAGATGTAATCCCTGAGACATCTCTTGTGACCTCCTACGAGGTGGTTCCCTGCTGAAAGGGAGCCTGATTGCTCTGCAGAAATTGCTCCTCAGAAATTATGTTATGCTTCCAAAGTCAGGTGCTAAGTCTTCAGAATTGTGGGAGGTGACAACTTGAAACAAACACATTTTTAGTGACAAACAATAGAGATTAGGCTAGTGGGGTTTCATTTTTATGTCCCCTCCCTCCCTTTCCTTGGATTTTTGCTGTCATTATTACCATATCCAACTGGGATTTGTGAATAATTTGGCTAGCTGTCAGCCCACTGTGGTAGGTACTGCTGAAGCTGGGAGGAATGATTTGAGAAAAGTTGCAGTAAGAGAAGAGGCTGGCATGTATTGAGTGTTTTTCCAGTGGGACTGTTTCTTCTCTGCTTCTTCCTTGTGTCCCCTTCCTTATTTCTCTCTTATTTTTGGCACCTAGAGACCTATGTCTCTAAAGCCACATACAAACATGGATGGCCTCTCTACTCCAGTAGCAATTCATGAAATCCCTCCTCACGGTGCTGTATGATTTCATTGATAAACCTCCTTGATTAATTTTCCATTTCAGAATTTCAGTGGAGCTGCAGCTGGGCATAGATGGTGGCCAACATGGAAATACTTTTTCTGCATCCCCATATATACTAGAGCAGGTCTATCTTCATTTACTTCACTACTTTTAACCATATTTTATTTAGACTGCAGCCTAACCCTACAAGTCCTGTCACATCAGGAGTGGTATGCCTCCTGACCTTTCTCTGTGTTGTTTTTTGTTTTCAGGTAGCTGAACTCTGCTTGGGAAGGACCCATGGGTTCTCCTCTGTAACAGAGGGGAGCTTTGCAACTAAGCATGTGGGATGAGAGACCTTGGGTTGCTGAGCTGACAGTAGATCTGTCCCTTAGGAAAGCGGTGCAGGTTGTTTATTTCTGACTTGTAGCATCTCATCCTCAGCCTTCTCAGCACCATTCAGGTTGCCCTGGTACCCCTTTGGAAAAAACATGGGGGATAAAAATTTTAACTTCCTGCTTTTTCTGATCATGCCATCTATCTGTAAAGACTTGAAAATGAGTAGAGTCTTGATTCTTAATATTGCTGTGGGTTTTCTACTCTTTAATAGTGCCCTCTCTCTTCTAGTGTGGCAAAGGTGATAGGCTTAAATTGTAACGTGTTCGTGTGCAATTCTCATCCCTCTGTAGTTAAACATACTATTGCATGCAGTTTTTCAGTTTAATTCCAATTCATTAGGTCTGCAGTGGTTATTCAGTAGCTCATTTTTGCAGTACCTTGAGTTCCCAGGTTATTTCCTATCCAATCCAAATTAGCTAGACCTGCTCTAAGCTCAGGTAGGCAGAACAGGTACGCATGTTTTTGTAATGGAGGGCTGAGGGTGTCCTCAGAATTCTTTTGGGATATGGGAAGGCTGGCTTGCTTCACACCTCTATGAGGGCAGGTCTCAGTGAATGTTAACTGAAGATGTACAAGTGTACCCAGGGTGGCAGGACCTCCCTGTGCCAACTCATACTTGCCACAAAACGTGGTTCTTGACTGTTTTGCCTCACATGTAATCACCAATCTCTGTATCAGATTTGGTGCACATTTGCACCAAAGGGTTATAGTGTTTCTAAATAAGAGCAGGAACATGGAAAATCTGCCTTGTCAGTCAACAGAAAGGTGCAGAGACAGATGAGAAAGCCTAATATTGTCCAGGAAGTGTTTTGTGTATTCAGAAGCTGATAAAGAAGATAGAAATGGTTAGCTACTGAGCAGAAACTGGGAAATGCAAGTGTGGGTCAGAAATGGCGTGCCAGGCCAGGAGTATGGATGAGTTTCTTAGAGCTAGTTATTTACCTCTCTTCTCTCGTTCCCTTGATGTTAAATCGAGGTTTGGTCTTAGCCTGATCTCTCCCGTCACATGGATTCCAACTTTGGCACACTGCCTTTGAGGGTCGTCTAATCCTCTCATGACCTAAACTTTCCTCTGATCTGCACCAGTGCAGTAGCTGTCTGAAATATGTGGGTGTCCATCTTTTACAAACCTTTTGAGATTAGGATCCAAGCCTCTAGTCTGAAGGACATCAGCGCTTGCTGGTATCCCTGCAGCACAGGCACGGGAGTGCTGGCATCCGCGTGTGTGGTTCACAGGCCGTGTGGCGGCCTGCCACACTTACAGGTTTGGCAATCGCATTGAGAGGAGGGAGCAACACAGAGCAGGGGTAGGCTGCCTGTGACAAATGTATTAGGCCAAGCTAAGACTGTGGCAGTACAGTGAAGTAAAGGAATGGCTGTATCTGAAATAGCGTACCTGCATTCGTTTTGAGCTAGCTAGTCTTGAAAATGATAACCAAGAAGAAGGAATAGTGCATACTTCAGTGATAACTGCCCAAAGGTGTATGTGGAGATCCTGGTATGTGCTTGGCCTTCTACCCTGATTAAACACTGCAGGTCCATTAATCATGCTAATTCGAGGCACGTAACTGAATTCTGTGCCTACATTAGTAGGTCATGCTGGCTTTCTGCAGTCAGTGGGGACAAGCACATCTGTCAGATAATTGAGATTAAGGCACCTCCCGAAAATGATTCAGATGACCTCACATCTCTGTGGACCATTTGGGGAGCCTGGAATGATTGCTCTGTACTTCAGTGCACATCTACAGATTTAACAGGGTAAGTTTAGACTGAAGTTTTTGCTGCCACATCTTTGTCACAGGGAAGGCCTGTTTTGTTAGCATGAGGGCGTCATAAATATCTCACCTTTGTTGCTATGAGCTGCTGCAATTAGCAGTTGGGGTATGTGTGTTATGAAACAGAGCTGCCTACGTTTTTATCAGGTGTTGTGTGAATGGCTTTGTTTTCTACAACTGGGACAAGGAATTAGGGGTTGCTGTTGAATTTGTGAGCTCAAGTTTGGTGAGGTGCAGCCAGTTGATCAAGAAATTTCAGGTCAAAACGCTGGTTCTTCTCATGTCTTTCTGTGAATAGGTGTTTAATTCCCAGCATTTTTAAGGGCCTCTTCCGTGAATGGTGCTGGAGCAGTTTCATTGTGCCAAAAAACTATGATAGACTGTTAATCCACGGCTCCTGGGGACAGGTGGGAAAGAGAGGCCCGTTCAGGAAAATAAATTGTTTTTGAAGATATGCCAGAGGAAAATTAATTAACACCTAGCGAAGGCCACTTCAGTGTTTCTTGGAACTGGGTTTATCCTAGAAGTTTTAGGTACACTGGTCTGTAAATTACTTTAAATTTTCAATTTTACTGATTCTTTTTATACTCTAGTGCTGTTTGCTTTATTGCCTTTTTTTTTTTTTCTGTGCCCCTGTGTAACATCTGTATAACTTGGTATTGTGCTTCCACATCCCAGGGAACCACAAACATGTCATACATCAGATTTGCTCTGAGAATATTGTTCATTTCAAAATTCAGAAATCTGTATTTAATCTTAAATGTATCCACTGTTTTCACAGTAATCATTTCCTGTTAGTAAATTAAATGACTTTAAAGTTAATGAACAGCAAACAAAGAGAGGACAAAGAACAGAAAAACTCAATTTTCTTGTTCAGTATTAACAGCATAATGTTGAAGGCATCCTCTTAGCTTAGCTAGGAGGACCGTTGATGACCTTTTATAGGAATTAGAATATATGGGTTTGGTTGCTGGCTCTGTCCAGGCTCTCAGTTTAATGTGGCTGTGATCTCAATATGCTCCTTGGATATAAATAAAGCTGTCACAGCAGTGGTGGGTTCATCCTCCCATGACAGAGACTGTGTTCCTTCTCCCACACATGTAATATCTACTTGGACCAGAGAGGCAAGGATGCCTGACCGTGCTTTATCTTCTACTCTTTTGCTTTTGAAAAGCCCAAGTCTGGTATCCAACCTGTGGGTTTATGGAAAGAGGCAATGACAAACATGGTGTTTTCCTGCCCCAGGGGTGCTACACCACTTTAGTTATTTTGTTTGTTGTTCTGAACACTTTAATGGGTATCATTCTTGGAACAACATTCTGCTTCATTCAAACCATTTCATAGATTTGGAGTATTCTTATAGTCAGTGAGGGAAGACAGTTTTCCAGAGGTGATTTAAGCAGGAGGTAAACTTTACAAACTCAGACACTTTCACTTTCTTCAAAGTAACCTATCTTCCTCCTTTGACTATGTGGGCCTAGTCAGGCTCAAGTGATATTAGAGCACTCTATCTTTGCATATCCATTGTTTTTATGACTTTTGGATGTTGTCCAGACACCATTCAGGTATAAATTGAATTGAAAATTTTTGAGTTGTATTGCCGTTTTGAATCATAGAATATCCTGAGTTGGGAGGGACCCCAAAGATGATCAAGTCCAAATCCTGGCTCCACACAGGACTATCTAAAAATTAAGCCATATGTCTGAGAGCATTGCCACATGCTTCTTGATCTCCAGCAGGCTCAGTACTGTGACCACTTCCCTGGAGAGCCTGTTCCAGTGCCTTACCATCTTCTCATAGGTGTCTGATGTTTACTTGTGCAAACTCTTGGTTATTGTGCTGTGTCAATGAGGAGGTGCTAATACTATTACTTGTGACTTTTTGAGGATATGTGTAGTTGATAGCCTTCTAGGAGAGGTAAATCTGTGCCAACAGAACTATACATCACCAAATCATTCCATATGACCTGTGATAGTGCCCTAAAGCCCACTGAGCATGAGGACTGCTGTGCTATGAAGACATGGTTTTCACAGACTTGGTGTTGATTCCTTAAATGCAGAGTCTGCTTCAACCAGTAGAAACCAGTCCCAGGTATTTATCTTTTAGTAGCGCTGATAAAATCATATCTCCAAAGTAGATAGACTTGTCATTTAGGGATCCCTCAACATGAAGGAGCTTATCACAGATTCCGGATCAGGAAAGCTGATATGTTTTATGCTGAACGTTTTATGTAATGGATGAGCCTTTTCTCAGTGGATAAAAGTTTCACCTTGCTGGCTGTTTTAATTTTCTTTTCCATTTATTTCAACTTCCTGCATCAGTTCCATTCACACTCACTTATTGTTTTTCCCCTTACCATGTTGTTTCTGGTCTTATATTAACAGCCTGCTTCACAAGACACTATAAATCTTACTCTGGATGGACAGAAATGGGTATCTCATCAGTTCATCGAGGGAATCTTGGCAGGGGAAAAAAGATGTACTCATTCCACACACAAGTGCTAGCTGACTTCCCAAGCTGGGCAAGATTTGGCTTTCAAGTGAGTTGTAATTGCTTCAGAGTAATTGGGCTGGAAGCTTCTAGTTTTGTGTTTAGTATGGTCTCCCTCTGTTTCCTGATGATGGCTTTGGCCACTTGTCAAATACAGAAAAGATCCAAAGGTCTGTATAGTAATATGAGGGAAGAGAACTTGCAGTGGGCCCTTGCTAGTCTGTGGGTTTGTAAGGCTCTTGATGTTATGTGAAACCAAAGCAGAGGACTAAAACTTTTTTTTTTTTTTTTAACGAAGAGTGCTAATTCAGTAAAGGAAATAGCAGAATTCGAGGGTTGTCTGCTAGCTAGTCTGTACTGCATGGGAAATAGCTTGGGAGGCATGAATATCTATCCTTCAACTTCTATATAAATCTTAAATTAAGTTAGGCTTGATTTACTTCAGATTAAAAAGGGAAATGGATATGCGTAGAGAAGTGCACAATGCACAAAGCCCTTCCGGCTGGAGTATTTTTGCTGTTGTGGAAGCATTTGTAACACCACTGAAGCACAGCTCCTTGGCAATGCAGCTGTCTTCCCCTCTTTGCAATGACTTCTGATGAAATACCCAGTCAAACCTGGGGTGCTCAGAGCTTAGGTTTAGCATAACCAAAAAGTTAGTTAAACTCTGGAAGAAAAAATGAAGATGCAATCTCACTCTTCAGAGTGAAACTACAAAAAACACTTATTTTAGAATGAGACAGAGACCTTGTTGCACCTATGTTGAGGACGAGTATCAGTAAAATCCTTTGCAAGTCTCTTCATCTTGCTCAACATACAAAGTCATTTGACTTGGTTTTCTTTAATGGCTATGTTGTGATTTGTGGGGTTCACTTCTGTTGGTGTAACTACCCGGTCTATCAAAGTAAGTATTTACGCTCTATTTCATGTGCTTCTACATCTGGAGGAGAAGATGAAAACAGTTTAATTTACAACTGAAAGATGCTTGCATTTGGCTGAGGTGAGTGTAGTAGAACATAGGCAGAACAAAATACCCCCTTTAATAACATCAGCTCACTGGTACTTCTAGTTCATTTAGATCAACACCCTCTGTCTATTAATGATACTGTTTCTGCTCCATACCTTTGCTCATAGCTGAACTAGCAGGAGGTTGGTTTGAAGCTCTGTTGGTAAAAATCAAAATCTCAAGCAGCCAGCATTTTGGAAGTGGAGATTTTCGAACGATGTCCTAGCTGTGAGGTTGATATTGATGAGCTGTTTTGGAGAAGCGGACATTGAGGAGACAACTAACTGGATAGTATAAATCTGCTCAGATATCTGATCAAAGGTTGCTTATGTAAGGAGACCATAGTAAGAGAGAGGGCCTCAGGAATTTGCTTTTTTGTTTCTTTCTGGAAAGGGAAAATAAAACACTTGAACCTATTTTTCTTAATTTGAATTTATCTTATTTGAAATTACATGACTTTCCTCTTCATCTGCAAAGGGGAGAAAGGGAGTTAATTCTCACCATGTAGTGATCTTCTAGCATTTCCTTAGTGGTGACTTGTGCATATGTTCACCGATAATAGTTTGAAGTGCTATATATCACGCAATGCTGTGTTTTACAGTTTTTTTCTTTTTTTTTAATTGACAAAAAGCTGGAAAAAAGTAAAGTTGTTGCATATTTGTGAAGTACTTGTAGAAGATTGGAGGAGAAAAGAAATATTGGGGGACTTTGTGAGGGGAAAAACAGAAAGAGAAACATAGTCCTTTTGGAATTTGGTCTAAATGGAATTAATGTGAGCAGGACCAGCCTTGAGCATTTAAAAGGATATAGAGCACTTTAAAGACCTAAAGACATGCTTTTGTTGTCAGACTGCAATGCAAGTTGTTTATAGTTAGAGGCAAAAAAAATGGGTTCTTTCTGGCTCTTGCAAGATTTAGTTACTTTTGGTTAGTATTTTATATTAGAAAAGCCTGATGTGTTTCAAATTAGGGTAATTTGAGGTTTTGGATAGGAGCTCTCTAATAAACATAATCAAGAAAAGATGTTCCATGGGGTAAGTCACATAATATCTGGGTTTGTTAATGTTCTTTTCTCTTCCATGTCTCCACCACCCAACCAATGTGAGAATAGTCTACAGTTATTTTTAGCTTTATATGGTTTTTATTTATTTATTTATTTGCCACTTACATATTGCAGCATTATCTTGACTTCTAAAAAGATTTAATAGTTGGAAACCCTAGAAGGCTCAGAGAGGCCAGGAAATTGTCCAGGGAGAAAATGGGGTACTGAAGGGAGAGGAGGGGTGCCCAGCACCCCTTCTGTTTGTGCACAGGCGCTGCCTCTGTGAGAACAGAATTGAGAGAATGGTGTAGCAAATATCATTTGAGAAGAGTTAAATTGTAATGGTGTAAAGGCTTAATGAGATTCTTGGTAGTCCGAGTCAGGGAGATCCACACCCGTGAATGGGGTGCCATGGGTCTGCAGCATGGGCACTCAGGCACATGTTTGTTGGCCAACCCTTTCCACAGCTCAGTGATAGGTAGGACATCCATTTCCCTTCTGTGAGATTTTCTGCACGCATGACTGCTGTGACACCACTTACTACCTTGGCAGTTTCTTACACTGTTTTCTTCTGTTTTCACAGATTTATTTAACATGAAATGAGTATGTCCTATACATGAAATTGCCCTATACAAAGGGATATAATTTCTGTAGCACCGCACATTATGAACCATTACAGGTAAAACATGTCCCCACCAGTGGAAGTCCTTCTCAACCTTGTATGGCTACATGAGGAGCCGCCAGAGTGCAGACTCTGGTTTACCCTAAAAAATCCTTTCTGGTTTAGACACTGCACTTAGTGGCCTCGGCAACTTGTTTCTTGGATTCATCTCATGAGTGATGCGCTGAAAGCTGCAAATGAAATATGATATAGGAATTACTTTCTGGGACCTGAAAGACATTTTCATGTATTGGAAGGAAGAATGACTTTAAGTAGCGTTGGTTGTTGTGATGAGTCTTCACATTGACTTCCCAGGTGCCAGCATAGTGAGTATGTGTGAAGACAGGGAATCTCATGTCCGAAATGGACTGAGCACCCTGCTCAGTTTGCTGCATCTGTTCTGCTGGGTACTGTAGCCCACACAGGGAGCCGGATTGCTCCAAAAGAAATGAGAAAATGTGTTAGGAGGTTCCATCTGAACATCAGAAAACACTTTTTTTTTTTTTTTTCCTGCAAGGGAGACAGCACTGCCACAGGTTGCCCAGAGAGGTTGTGGAGTGTCTCTCCATGGAAATACTAAAAAGCCATGTGGACATGGTCCTGTGCAACTCTAGGTGACCCTGCTTGAGCAGGACCAGGTGACTTCCAGAGGTCCCTTCCAACCCCAGCCATTCTGTGATTTTGTTGCTCTGCTTTCCTCACCCAAATTCTACGAAGCACTCCTTGGCTCAGTCAGAATGGGCAAGTAATGCATTTTCTGCATTCTCTATTTGGGTCTGATGTCAGGAAAGAGAGAGTTATTCTTTATTCTCTGAATTGTAAATTCTCCTCTTGAGGTTAGACACAGTTCTAAATGTGATAATTTCTACTGTCTTCAGACCTTTGAGATTTATTTTCATGTTGTCCTCTGAAAGCTGATTTTGCATGTTACTATGTAGCAGAGAAGATCTCTGTCAATTTTTTAAAAAATGCTAATATGAACATGAGGAAACTAGCCATAAGAGTTCAGGACAGAGACATTTCAGAGCTTAATTTGTGTGTTAAAGTGCTTGGGCCACCTCATGCATCTGACATAGCTGACACTTGCTGCCAAGAATAGATGTGAAAACAATTAAATGCAAAGCCTGGCTGGGAATACAGGGGCAGGAGGTGGGGTGTAGAATCAGAGGTTCACATTTATTCTGAAAGATGGTGTAAAATGTTTTGGCAGTGCAGGCATAACTGTCCCTAGAAATAAAATGACCTTAATATGCAGTAGTGTATTCAATGTTTAATTTAAAAGAAGAAGCAGAAGAAAAAGCCGTAAAAAACTCTGAATGTATATACACACAATCAAACTTCGTTACAGTTATATTTGCACTGGATACCAAGTGATATCTCTGTAATCCTTCTCTTTCCGTGTCCCCTAAGTTTCACATAATAATTCACAAAATGCTATAGAAGTGGATGCCAAAAAAGGTCTCTGGTGGAGTTTTGTGATCATGCCAGAAAGTATTCTATGGATGGTGATGTGGGAGAGTGAGTTAAATTACAATACTAAATGTATGGCTTAGTTGAGAGAACCAAAAGCATTTAAAACTGGGGGGAAAAGGGGAGTGGAGGAGTAGTTGGACTTCCCAGCATCTCCAGCTTGCCAGTCCCAATGGTAATCAGTGCAGACCCTGTAAACATTAATAAAACAGAAAGATCCCAGTGTTCTAGCATCAATTCTGGAAAAGCCTTGAAGACCTTACATGTTGCTAATGTAGTAGTGATAAAATGTGTGAAATAATTTCTGATAGAGGCTGTGAGCTGGAGGAACACTTCTGATTATTAATATCAAACTGCACATAAAAATAACGTGGAAAAATAATTAAAATGATTGTAATTAAGTAAAATATAGTGAGATATTTGAGTGTACATTGAAACTTGTTTCCACCCATAAACTTGGAAGAATGGGTTATCAAAAAAATATAACAAGTAGGGCAGCTGTATGCTTTTAAAACGGTGTTGTGTAGGGATTGGGTTCTTACAGCTCCCAGTGTGTTTTTTTTTTTTTTTCTTCTTTCTTATGGGACATATCTAGTGTTCTTGCTAGCTTTAGCAGTGCGGTGTCATAGGGCTTTTGTGCCTGTGTTACTCTACACATAAAAAAGAGGAAATACAGAATAATGAATGGATTATTGTCAGTCTAGAAGTCTAGTCTTGAATGTCTCAAATTAGGTCAGTTGAACGGGGCCTGTCCATGGCTTCACTGATGACCAATCACCATGGTTGATGACCATGATGATTTTTTGTCATGGGGTGGTAGGTGCTGTTGGCCTAAAGGGCATTCTCTCCTGGAGAGAATGTTGCAGCCACCTTAGCAGATGGAGAGGGTCTAATGAGTTGAACACAGCTCTGGGGCTTTATTAACAGCAAGATATAACCTTGTGTTTGGCTGTTTTCCTTTGAAAAAGGAACCACCATTAAGTGGTTCCTTTTTCCAGGTGTCACTGCTGAAGTGTCCACGTTGCTCCTCTTGGTTTAAAGGCTTCGGGCACCAAACTGCAGTTTGCAGGTACTGCTGTAGGAGCTGGCTGCAGAGGACAAGCATGATGCTCAAGACTGCCATACTTTGTGAATCTTGCCTAAAGCCGTAGCAGTACGTTTCATTTCTTCTGATCTGCTCAGACTCCTTCTGCCCTCCAACTCTTGCTCTGCCTCCATCTCAGTTTGGCTCTTCTGCTAGAGTACTGCAAATAGTGAGGTTTGGTGCTCATTCCAGAGCACTGTGTTCTTTAGTCCATGCCCCATCTGCTTCAGAAAAGAACAGAGCAATTTCTTTGAAGGAACTGTCCAGGTGTGTGTGAATGAGGAGTAAAGATGCATGAGCAACAGAGACGAATTTCAAATTTAAATGAATAGCATCCAGACTCTGCAAATGAAACTTTAAGGAAAGTAAGGTAATGCAGTGATAGGAGAGCTTTCTATCTCATAACTGAAGCTGGATTTATTTTCTCTTTCTGGATATCCAGCTTTCAGCTATTCAGACAAAAGAAATTTAAGACAGTAGAATAACAACTCCTTGTTTCCCCCTTCCTGCACTGTTGTTCTTTGAAGAGGCTTTTCTGAATGATGTTGACACTATTTTTTTCTTCTTTTTTTTTTTTTAAATATAAATCCAGATGTCAGGTTGTCTTTCAATAAATAACAAAAAGTAGATTTTTTGCATGTTGGATAAATTCCGGACATACGTAGGTTTCATAACTTGTTTACCTGTCAGCGGTTGCTGGAATTCTGACAAGGTGCTTCAGGAGGCCACTGGTTTTCTCTGCTTATTCTAAATCTTTTTTGTATAGGCAGATACGTCCAATTTTTCTTAAACTGGGCTTGATTTCTGAACTTATAGAGCTGAATCAGTAGAGAAGAACCTGCAGCCCGAGTTTACAGAGGGTTGCTGTCTTGAAATGATAAATTAATTGCAGGAGTTGCCTTTGGTAGGGGGATTTAATCAATGCATTTCAAGAGCAGTGCCATAGTGGCAGTGGCTGCCTCTAGAGCTAGCAGTTTCATCCTTTCAGATGCCATTCCCGTTTCCCTATCGATTATGCTGTGACTGGGTACGCAAGGAGCCCTGTATTATCTGAAGTCATAAGTGTCTTTAATCTTTACAAAGGTTGGAAGTCCATTCTCCTCCCTGCTGCTTAGAGAGCTTTTCAGCTGACACCGTAACCTGATGAACATTGTATTTTGATTTGAGGCTGGGTAATGTTACCAGGCTCTACTGGAAGCTTTTTCTTCCCCTTTCCCCCTTCTCTTTTTTCTTTTCTTTTTTTTTTTTTTTTTTTTAGTTTTCTTTTTCTTTCGCATGGCTCACTTGGGGACTATTTGGGAAAAGATTTGTAATCTTAGCCTTCATCAGACCACACAAGTCAAGAGGCTGATCCCCTCTTGGGCTTGTCAGCAGTCAGCTTATTGAGCACTGAACGTGAGCGGTGCCGGGAGTGGGGGAGGTATGTTTTAGCCCACACTTGTAGATCGGTGTCACGGGGGGCCACAACACCGTGCTGTTTAGCAGCGAGGGCTCATTATGTGCCTGTCCCCTGTGGTCCCTCAGCAAGGGCTTGAGGCTTCTGTTGTCAGCGGATGCGTGAGGGGAGAGGAGGGGCGGGGAAGGGAGTGCTTGGCCTCCCTCGGCTCTGAATGCTTTCATTGAGACCCTGATGAGAACGCCTTCCAACTGAGCCCTGTCACATCCTCCACCCTCGGAGTTGCTTGGGATTTTGTGAGGGTGTGGAGAACGGGATACAGGCTGTGGTGTCTGTGACAGTGCGGGCACCTTTGAACAAACCTAATAGTTCTGAAATGATACTGTGCCTGCTTTTTGGGTTTGGGTTGTTCCTATTTTAATCAGTGACTACAGAAGAGTTTATTAGCTATGCCCCAAAGTTTCCTTAATTTCACATATCTGACCATGAAGTTATGTATTGCAGCAGGGCATTAACCAGCCTGGAGAAGTGCAGTAGTTAGTGTTAGGCCACGTTGCTGGTCCTGGCTCTAAGTCTCCAGAAGCAGCAGTGTTCCCAGAGGACGCATCAAGGCCCACAGAATCACATTGCACTCTGTGCTGTGTAGTTACAGCATGGATGCGTTTCAGAATGGTTACAGGAATGCTTGGAGATCTCTTGAGGAAGGTATTTATAAACAGTGTCCCATCCCTCCAACTCCCAGGGCTGAAAATTGCTGGTAACTTAAAGGCAACATCCTTCATCTGTGCAGGGTGGCCAGACAAGTTCCAGTGGCTAACACAGGTTTCCTAACTCATATGATGGTTTCTTATCCTTGGCAACTCTGTCCAAATAGTTTCTTTTTCAGTTGGCTTCAGATCCACGAAGGTTTCTGCTGTACCCAGATCACCAGCTGCCCGGCAGCCAAGTGACCCAGCAGCCTCTGGAGCCGTGCCCGTACCTTGTGTGGGACAGCCGTGTCGGCCTGGGCCAGTGCTGGTGTGGTGGGTGCCTTGGGAGGGAGCAGCCAAAGACAGGTCCTTAGGTGTCTCCAAAAGCCACAGTGAGTGGAGTTGGATCTCTGTTCTTCTCACATAAAGCTACACTCAGTAGCCCCACAGCTTCCATCCTGACCACAGCTTCTCATCTGCCTCGTGCATCTTTCTGCACTCACCAGCCCCTCAACCCCAGTCTCTGTCACCTACCCTTGGCGCAAAGTGCCAAATCCTGTAAAACCCTTCCCCCAGCTCCACTGCAGCAGATGCAGTCAGAGTATGCTGAACTGGACCTGAAGCATATGCTAAAGCATACAAATTAGCTTATAGTTTGAGTAGAAAATCACACAGAGTTTAATGAAATTTAGCAGGTATGTTTGTAGCATACTTCAGAGAGAAAGACTGCTTGTTGAGGGCTTGTCATAACACACATTCTACCACTTGAGCCACGTTGGCATGGTTAAAACAGTGCAACTGCCCCAAGGCTGGAGAACAGAACAGAGCTTTGCCTGGTGCAAAGGTGTCCCGTTCTCATGCTGTATATGAAATGGTCATGTCTGTAATTCTTTTCCCGCTGAGAGAGCTGGCAGATTCTTGTTACTTCCATTGTTTTTTTCATGGTCTTGTTTTTTTTCTTCCACCTCCTCTGTGCATGCCCCAAATATTTATACCGTGCTAACCAAACATAAGTTGATCTAGCAAATGGGTGGAAACCTGCAAACAACTTTGTTCCTGAAATTATTCCCAGCTGAAAAGCTGAGGTGTGCTTTAGCTTCCTGCCCTTTATACTAAGTGGAATAAACGTCCTTTCATGACTGCCCTAATGCCCTTAGATTACTCTGACTGCATGGAGTTGGGGGCACTCAGCACCCTTTAAGATAAAGATTTTACCTTTGTGGTGCATTTTTCTTGGTTTTAGGTTGTTTTTGTCTATCTGTAATTTTGCTTATATAGGCATAAAAATGGTATAAATGTATCTAAAATACTTTACATGAGAAATTTGTAGAGTATAGGAGTCTCTTGGATCTCACTGGAGTGAGTCATCAATAGTGATAAAATCCTAAAGAGAGAAGTATATTTACATACCCAAATTTCACTTCTAAAGAAAAATGTCTTTGATATGTTACATCTCATTTTAGGGGTTCCAGGGATCACAGGCAATAATTACAAGTTATCACATGCACACAAAAGAAATTAAGCAAAAACATAATTAGACAATTTTGATAATTAGATCATTAACATGCTCTTAATATAATTGTGTTAATGGAGACGGCTATAAATACAAAGCTATATCTGGTTAATGTCTGGTATTACATCAAAGCTGAGAAGCTTTCACATGCAAGTGTAACCCACACTGGGATAATTTAAAACTGTTAAAATGAAATTTCAGTGCTTGCACTGGGATTTTTCTTTGCTCGGTTCACAGTATTGATGCTAATAACAATAATGAATAGTGTCACGCACATCCAGTGTGATCAGTGTGGTATCGATTAGCCTGAACCTGGGATTAGCAAAGCACAGGGTGAAGCGGAGTGGCAGGGCTCAGGGGCAGGAGAAGGGGCAGAGGGGACCTGCTTGGTCTGGGGGCTCTGCACACCCATTAGCCCCAGGGAGCCAGAGGCAGGACTGCAAAAGGCTGTGCAAGCTGGAGGGGAAGTGTAGGTACTGTTTTGCGTGGAGGAAGGAAGCAGGACGGTGGTGTTTTGCCCTTTCTGTGGAAAAAAGGGGGATTTCCAAGATGCTGAGTCACAGAAATGTAGTTACATCTTGGACACAATGGGAGTTTGTGAAGAATCCAAAGGCAGGACCAAGCAGGACAGCCCTTTTACGGGTGAAGGGCTTGGGGGTGAGAAAGAGGCTGTAAATGCTAACAGGCCCAATACTACTGAGGGAAGGGATTTAGCAGGTGAAATTGAGGCTGTGAGAGTCTGCATGGCTAGACAGAAGGGGACATTAGCTGCCTACACAGCAAGTGGCTGTCAGCACCTCATGTGTGGCTACTATTTAAACCAGCAGCCCACCTCAGGCCTGCTGTACATCAAGGAGGACGTTTGAAACAGGTGCTGTCAAACCTCAGAGCTGATAACAGGATGCTCTTGTGCAACTTCTTTCCACCTGAAATGCAGCGTAAGTCTTTCGGGAAAGCAGAGTGGGTACAACACATTAACAGAGATGTGATTCTCCTCCTAGGTCAGCAATTCCAAATCTTTGCTGACCCCATCAGCTAGGCCTTCAAATTATTTGTATCAGAAATCAGTTTGGAAAAAATATATGTTCTTTCATAGATCATTCCACTGCTTTTCCCCCTTATTTCTCACTGTCAGCTTCAAGTAGGTATCTCACTTTCTCCCTCTGTAACCTCAGGGGTTGCACAGTGATCCTGGGACTGTTCTCCATGGTCTTAACCAGCCCTCCAGATTTCACAGTGCCCACTTCATCCTGGGTCCATTCATGTGAAGGAAATAACTCCTAAACAAGGCATGTAACAGCTCTCCAGGTGCTGAGGTGTATGCTCATTAGTTCAGTTGGAATAAAAAGCTGGTAAAAATCTCCAGTCAGTGCTAGTTTGAGATATGACTGCTGCTGAGTGATAAGAGCAGGTCTGCGTGCAGCTTGTAATGCTCCACATATGCAAAGATTTGAGAATCAGTGCAGAAGGGAGACTTGCTCCTATTTCCAAATTACGTGTTTTTAACAATGTTATCCATCTAATGCAAACTGAAAACAGCAAAGAAGCAAATATATTTCAAATTTTTGTGTCTCTGACTGTGAAGTTGCACGGGAGAGACTTCATTATTACTGCAAAGTGGATATTGTCTTTGTGATATACTTTCCCAGAGGTCAGGAAGAAAATTCTGTTTCCTAGCTGGCACACAGATGAGCTCCATCTGTTTTGAATAAAGTGGGCAGGATTTTACTTTTACTTACAGTTTTGCTAAGATTAAGATTAGTTGGGTTGTCTGGTGTTTTCATATTCAAGGACATTGAAGAAAGTCAATTTAATTAAAGTGTGAATTTCAAATGGCTTTGTTAAATTGCAGTAAAGCTCTGCATATAGGGACTCTTCAGGTTTTAACAGACCGTAATAAGTGTTGCACTAAAGCTTGTGATGCGCTGAGTTTAGTCAATTCATACCCTTGACCTTCCCAGCTCCTCACCAGTCAAGCTGGGAAGGAGGGAAGAAATCCAATAGCGACAGAAAAGAAATTAGAGAAAAGATTCTGAATGAGTGTTGCTTGAGAAGAGCATATCCAAGATGAAGGAGAGTTAGCTCAGGTCAGAATCTCTGCATTAAATACAGATAAATGCAGGTAAAATTTTATTCATGCAGCTTTTTGGAATAAAGAAAACCAAGTAGAGAAAGGAAGATCAGACATGCAAAGGCAAATCTCTTTACCCACTATAAAATAACCTCTGTTAGTCTACAGGTATTTTTTTTTCTCCAGAACAGTGATCTTAGTTAATATGCCTGCAATATGAAGATACTTACGTTTCTTCGTATGGAGAGAAAAGCACAGGAGTGAGCATGCAGGAATGGTTTTCAAAAACAGAACACAAAAGTAAGCTGAATAGGACACAATCTTTTTGAGTTTCTGATGCAGGTCAGTTGTAGATGGCGTTGAAGCTGAAAAGATTTGATAAAGTTACATTCTGAATAGCTCTTCTGAGAATGAGAGGGCCATGAAATAAACAATAATTCTGCTAATGACTGTTTGCTTAAAATAAAAGGAATATGATTCTTATGTTTGAATAGCATTTACAAGAGATTTCAGCTTGCTGCAAATCCATTTGTAAATCATGAGTACAGTAAGTATGTAGGTGTCACAAATAGTGTCCTGACCTTCACACTTGTGATGTTTAGTTACCATTCTTCGGGTATGACACCTATTTGAGAAATCGCTGGTTACAACGTCAATACTTGCTCAGTGCTGGCATTCATCAAAGGACTGCAATGTTCTTCTCACAGGAAAAGCAAGCTAAGCTTTGAAAATCTGGAGTTGTTTTATAAGAATAATTGCTACTGTAGCCTGGTTACCTAAAGGTTCATGTGATCTGTTGATTCAGTGCTTACCAAAGCTTGGAATAATGGGAAAAATTGAAAAGATCAAAGAAAAACAAATGTTATTCCAGTATTTTAACAGGTCTGGCCCATGTAGTTATAGGTCAGTCATGCTTTGTGCTTATCCCAGGTGGGTTTGAAAGGGTGGGTGCAGGATGCCAACAAGAGCAGTGTCTTTGTGAATGGCATTCTGAAGGTTTTTGTGGATTAAAAAAAAAAAGTATTACATTTGCCACTCTGGTGAGGAGTGAGGCTAAACATCTGGATGATAAAGATAGCAGTTTGTAGGCTCTAGAAAGCATCTCATTCTAGCAATAGCTAGGTCAAATTTGAGGCTGGCGACCAGTTTAATGAAAAGGCAACTATGGCAAGTGAGTTCTGTGGGGTGACTGGAAACTTGAGCAACAATACATCTGTGCTACATCTCGGTTTGGTACATGACACAAGACTGCTTACAGCAGTGATGCAGAAAAGTACTGGGGGGCCAAGGTGAATAATCAATTGAACACAAGCTCATAGTGTGCTCTGGCGGCTAGGAAAGCAGATGCAATCTGTCAACATTTGGGCAGGAGCGCACCAGGCTGGAAGTAGAGAATAGACCCACTGCTTTTTCCAGTACAAGTGAAGAGGCCGGTGCTGCTTTGTGTTTGTTTTTTGTGCTACAGAAAGGCAGCTGACAATTTCTGCCCTTTTGGCAAGGGCTGAGTTTGTCTACCTTGTAGCTATAGAAGAAACATCCCTGCAGGACACCCTCTGCATGCTCTGGTCACAGATTCAAGTCTGGGCTGCAGAGCCCCAGACAGCTGAACAGCAGAGCTCATTGGGCAAGGCTTGGATTTGCACCATTGAGTGTATATTTAGATTTTCCTGCTGCTATTCCATCTCTTCTTCCCAACCCAATTAAAAATCTGGCTGCTGTCTAGCTATCAAATGCGAACACAAACACCTGTGTGCCAGATGTGTGCAGCTGTAAGTCTGTCAGGCTGATCCATCATCAGAGCCATAAGCTGATCCATTGGGCAATTAGAAAACACTTTTTGTTTTGCCCCTTCTTCTGTTCCTCCTCCCCCTTTTTAATCCTCCTGTTTTTCCAGTGTTTTCTCTCTCCTGCTTCCTGCTGCGGCAAGTTTGTGAGAGGGAGTCTCGCTCAGACTTTATCTGTCTCTTTCAGATAAGAAGACAAAGAGCCTAAACCAAAGGAGTGCGTTTCTCTGGCTGCAGAGTGGCTGGTTTGTACTGACAAACGTTAAATTATTAAAGTCCAAATGTCAGTAGTATCTGCCAGCTCATGAAAAACTCCTTGACACTGTTGTGAGGACTATACCAGAGAGGATCATGATATGATTCCCCCCCCCCCTGCTCTATGAAAAAATTGCTCCTACGTCCCACAAATGTGTTCTGGAGATGCTCATTGTAGGACAAGGAGTATTCTTGTGGCCTTTGTGAAAGTGAAGGCTTACATCATCATCAGAAAGCAATTCCTGAAGCTTGAGGGACAAAAATGTTATTAGCTAAAGAGGTGGGTTATGATAACACTGTGGAGGTTTTTACTGCAGTTGATGAGAGAGTCTCTCTGCAAGAGCTTGTCGGAAACAGGGTCATGTAAAAAGCCTCTTCCGTTACTCCCTTTCTCTTCCCTTACAACCTTTGTCTCACCTTTTGTCCTCCATACAGTCCTCCAGTTCAGGATTCCCCCCTTCTCTGCCCCCTCTCCGCTCTCTCTGCCGTCTCCCAGCGTGCAGTAACAACGCTTGCAGGGGGATGCTCCTGCCAGGGAGAGGAGAGGGTTCCAGAAGGACAAGAGGGAAATCTGTTCTCCTTTTCTAGCAAGGGAGCTGAGATATGCGGAGCAAAAGAAAAAGGGAGGCCATCGCACTGCCCTGTTGGTCTTGTTCACGTACAACTTCTGCTTTTACTTAACAAATGCTGCTTGTGCTAGCAGAGATCCTGTCACCTTAGATAATTCAGATGATTCAGTCTTAGCAAAAGCAACTGGTTTTTATCTGAAGGCTCCCAGCTCAGTTTGGTGGTACAGTCCTACTGATTTATAGTCATGGTCCCTCTCCTGTCATACTTATTTGAGGAAAAACTCCCACTGACTTAGGCTTATTTGAACATGCTTTTGCTTTAACAGAAGTGGTGCTATTGTAACAGTGAGAAGCTGTTTTTCAACTGTTGGGGCTCTGGAATGCTGAAAACAGCAGATCTCTGAAATGTAGCCTAGAAGATGATAGGATATGTTTAAGTTAGGATGCAGAGTCACTTGGAAAATAGCCCAAGTGCCTCTGGAAAGTAAATTTACAAGTATAATCTTTTTATTAGGTTAGAAAGTGAGCCCTCAAGAGAGAAAAGAGAACAGAAAAAGATGACTATTTATTTATTTATTTATTTTTAAATAGAGACCAACCGTGGACTAGCATGATTGTGTTTAGAGCAGAGATGTTTGCACAGCCATGGAAAAACATGTGTTTTTTATCAGGGTTAAGGCTCCCCTCCTACTTACATTTCTTAATTAGTTCTTTTACTCCCTGCCTGTGGAGAATGGGAATCTGGAGAACACACTTTCCAGGGCAGAGCTTTGATTGTTGCTTTCCCCCCTACTTCTCCCCTCTCCTTGTGTGATGGATTACATACCGGTGGTCATTGCTGCCTGGACCCTCTCAGAAACAAGAGAAATCCATGAGTTTTTTGTGAGCATCTCCAAGCAGAAACTGACCTCTGTGATCTAGCTAGTGTTGACTGCTTTGTTCTTCCCTGAAGAGCAATGAATAATACTGGTGTTGAAAACCAAAATTTGATAAGCAGGTTTTGAGATCCATTGTAAAGTGGAGTTTTCTCTGAGGTAATGACATAGGATTGGCTACAGTTGGCTGAACCAAATTTAAGATTTGCACAGTTGCATGCCCTACATTACTGTTGACCTTCTTGGTTTGCGAAACAAGTAGCGTGCATACGAAATATTTGCTTATGAACCTCTGATCAGCTAGGTTCCACGTAACATGTAAAAGTGCAAATTGGTCATCCTATTTTTGGCCTGCTACTCTCTGCACCAATTGAGCTCTGCCTGCTTGTGCCCCGTCTCCTTTTGAGCTTTGTGCGAGTGTGTGTGAAACACTGTCCTTCATGCTAAAAGTGTTTGTTTGCTTTCTCTGTAGAGGGAGATGGGCGCCATGCTGGATAGCAGGAAGGAAAGAATTGCTCTTCCTGATCTGCTTTCCAGTGATGGAGTTGCAATGTCATGAAAATTGTAGAGCAAGGTACAGCTTTACGAAGGCAGACAAAGAGAGGATGCTTCTGCATTACCTTACATGATCACACAGTTGTGCTCTCCCCCCTCCTCCCTGAGGTCAGGGCTGCATTTACCCTGTTACAGCTGTGAACTTCAATGTTTTTTAACTAGTGCCTGCTTACTGGGTAAAGCAAGAATTCCTCAGCATCCCTGTCTATGACGGCTCTCTAAAAAGCAAAACTTCCTTAACTCTACTGTATTTCCAATGTAGCTTTATAATTCAGGACCAAAGATGAGGGATAAATTAATAGATGGCCAGAGTGGAGAAGGTCAACAGCCAAACATAGCTGGCTTTGGTATTTACTTGAGGTTGAAAACTCAATGCGAAAATGCTCCTTGCAAACAAGTTCAGTTCAGTGCTCTGTTTAGTTCGGTGCTTGCCTTGTGCATTTTTGCTGTGGTCCATGTTGTGACTGATCTCCTGAAGCTTTCAAACCTCTTACACGTCTTCATTTGTTTATTCTAGGAATAGGAGTTTATAGTAATGCTGTTTATACTAAAGATGGGTGAACCATTAGAGCAATAAGAGAAACCATCGTGAACCTTTGCCCTGAACTCAAACCAAACTCTTATGTGACTTTTAAAGTTCTGTTTCAATTTCAGTGTCACTGTACTTTGTTCTGTCAGGACTGGAAATGAGTGCCAAAATATAAATGGTATTTCCAGTGTCAACCTCAGATTTCACAAGCAAATCTGCTCTCATGACAGTGTGTATGGAGATTCTGAGACCTCACAAGTTTTAGTAGTGAGTATAACCTTTCCAACTCCTGCTGCTCAGTGCAGCTAGCACAAACCACATATTCATGGGGTTTGCCCATCGCTATTTCATACAGGCCTATGGGACAAGATACTGTTTATTGAACTAATAGGCATTCTGTAGGGAAATGTGTGCAGATGATTGCTTGCACATGAAATAATGAAACATAATGTCATCTAGCTGCATTTCCTTGTTCTTCAAACAAGGGTGCTGTGACTGTCCAGCCCTGACCTTCCCCTAGATGTGTTGCAAGTCTGCCCACTAATTCTTCTGTGAAATTACACTGGAGCTGGCCAGTGCAGAATAACAAAGTAATGGGCTCTAGCATTTTTTTATTGTTGTTGAGAACAGACTGTGACTAATGTTTCTGGAACCTGTGTTTCTCCAAATTCATTTGCTATCCTTTAGGATTTTGTTTCATATTCCGGACCTGGATCCAGTTTTGAGCTATCTATCTAGGGGAGTCTGATAGATAATGAGGGCCAGTTGTAGCAGTAATCAATTCAGGTGGTGTCTGTTTTCTTCCTTTCTACTCCCGAGGAGGAACAGTATTCCTTCCTCTTTCTCTGTTTATTGTTGTATCAGAGAATGATCTGATGTTTGTTTTAACACTGAGATGAAGCTGGATTCACTGCTGTCCAGCACTCCTTAAAGCTGGTGTGCTACTTGAATATTTATATCATGCTGACATTTGCTTACTTGAAGAGAAGACTTTATTTCCTTGGAATATTTATCATAGTATCCAGGAATTTCCATGTTAAACTGCTGCTGGATCTGAATGCTGTGTATAAGTACCTGGGTTCAAGGCCAGTTGCTTAAGGGAAGTTAACTTTCAAAGAACAACCACCAGCTCTGTGGCATTAGCTAGCTGCAGGAAGAGCTGGCAAGGATTTTTCCTGGACTGACACTGAGCAGCCTGGAAAGAAGACTCAGACCTCACTTCAGCTGTATGGATGGCTTTGTGCATTAAGGGAAAAGTAGAGTCCTCTCCCTGCGTACCTGGCATCATGGATGGGGTGCCTATATCTGATGTGATCTGTTGACCTAGTTGTGGTCTTGGATGGAAAATAGGATTTGACATCTTTTGCTTCCTGTTTTTTCCCCCTGATTTCCATCAGCCACTTTCCTGAAGGTTAAGGGGGGAGGGTTGATGCAGAATCCAGTTCCTGCCTCCCTGACACACTTTGATGCCCTGACCCCCTTTGTGCATGGAATAGAAATGACCAGTTTGAGGCTTGATCAGATCTCAGCCTCCTGTTGTTTCCCATCAGCTTATATGGCTCTCTTGGGCTTCTGGGGCTAGAACTGCTCTTTTGCTGCTGTGCATAAAGAGGCGCCATGATTTATGAATCAATTAATCACTGCATGCTGAGGAGCTGTTCACGGTAGTTAAACAGTGAAAATAAAATGCTTGAGTATATAATAAAGATGGATCATAATGAATGTGACCCTTTACCGATGAATTTTCTCCCTCCTTATATGATACCCCTACTCATTTTTTCCCAGTGCAGCTAAACTATCAAGACATGAAATCTGTCTATCTTTGATGGCATGGGGTTCATCAAATTACTCGATAAGGGTGGTCTCTATTTTTGGATTTTTTTTAATTTCTACTTTTCCAGTTTGATTTCACTTTCCTGCTTAAGCTGATAAAGCCTCAAAGAAGAAGAAAAAAAATAGATTCTGATGCTACTGCATGTAAATCTTTTTAATAATTAGAACAAAATCCACCAATAAGTCCCCAAAACTTAAGGAGGGGAAGCCTGGCCTGTAAAAGCACTAAAATATTGTGTGAAATTTCCATAACCAGTGACTCAAGTATAAAGCTCTGTTTCCTCACCTACCTTATCTTGGTTACGTACATATATGTATGTGCATTCATATGTATGTGTATATATGTACATATTCTCCACCACTTCCAGCATTGCTGGTCTAGAACTCCTGTTTTTTGCATGTAAAGAGAGAACCTCAGATGAGTACACTAGAAATGTTAGTTTCCATCACGTAGCTGTCATGGTTTGTTCTGCATAACATCATTGCTCTGCATTTGTGAGACCACACAATACTACATAACTAGTCAGGTTTGGTGATAAGCCCTGCTATGACTGCTGTTTGGCATCACAACTTGCTGAAGCACTTACTGTGCAGATTGGGCCAGCGTTGTAGTCAGATTGGGGTGGCTCCACAGAGAGCACCACTGACATTGAAAACTCTACCTATGAGGTAAAGATATGAGGTAAGTGGTTTTAAATCACACATGGTTTTGTCTCAAAAATACATTTTCCAAGGAGAAAATTATTCGCTACACATGATGAGTAGATAGTGAACCTTGCTATAAGCCCATTGATTTTAGGGGAGTTGCTCTTGATCTCACCTGTGTAACTAAAAGTAGATTTCATTCAAGTCAGAAATTAGGTGCAGTGGTGTGTGTGAAGTAGGTTAATTCGTTCTCCCTGCCATGCATTGCAGCTTGCATTGGAATTATAATATTTGTCATTTATCAGTAAAAGTAAAATAATTTTTTTTTCCTACATGATCCAGTTTCTCATTTTTGTTTAACTGCTGCTGGCGTATGTTGACTGTATCTAATGGCTTTTGTTTGCATTCTAAGCTTATCTCATAAATTGGCTTTTGAAATGCACAATCAGCAGTAATAATGTTTCACTGTGGTGACAGTGGTTAAATATTTCTCTCCTGTCCCCCCCTCCCTTCTCTGTTTGCTCTTTAGGACCCGTGTTTCTCCTCAGCGATTCATGACAAGCTCCAAGTTCCCAATACCATTCGGAAGGCATGGAACGAGAAGGACAACAGATGCGATGTTTGTGCCACACACCTGAACCAGCTGAAGCAAGAGGCCATTCAGATGGTGCTGACCTTAGAGCAGGCTGCCAACTCAGAACATTATGATGCCTCGCCAGGATCTCCCCCACCCCTCTCCAACATCCCCACGTTAGTGGGCTCCCGGCACATGGGCAGCTTGCAGCCCAGGGACTGGGCATACATGCCTGCTCCTTATGCTACGTCTAATTATACTGGCTTTGTTGCCAACAAACACAGTGGAAAACCCAACAGTCTAGGAATTGTCAATGGGGTGGAGAAGAAAAATGGCTCTCCTGGACACCAAGCCAAGGTCAGCTTTCAAATGGCCACCAGCCCCAGCAATGGTAACGTTCTTAATTCTGTGGCTATTCAGGCTCATCAGTACCTTGACGGCACCTGGTCTTTGTCGAGAACGAATGGTGTTACTCTATACCCCTACCAAGTAAGTAGTTTAAAATAACAAAGTGCGTTCCTTTCTTTTATCTTCATTTTTTTTTTCCTCATCCAAGCTTGCAGGGGCATGCTGACACTGCTTGTTCCTGTTGGGGAGCAGTAGAGCCAATCACATAGTAAGGACCAGAAAAAGGAGTGCTATAAATTCTCTTTTCCTTGGTAGGGGGGAAGACACAGATCACAACTAGTATTAATTAAAACACCTCTTATTAATGCAGCTGTTATTAATAATAGAGCCATGCTGTTGTTATTAATAGCTGATAATTAGCCACACTGTCCATTTATTCCTTCACACAGTTCACACAAACTCATTCACTCTCATAATACTTGGCTGGAGCAACAACTGGGAGGCCAAACACATTTGTCTATTCACAAGTGGAAAACAGCACTGATGTACCAGTAAATTCTGGCTGGGTATTTGTGAAGTTCCTAGAGGGTCCTTTGGTTCATCAGGGCATATATGATCCTATAGTCTTTGTAGAGCAGCCACCAGCTGTGTTGATGTGCCTGAAGTTACACAGGTTCCTATTGATGCTAGTGTGTGCTGGTGGCCTTCTGCAGATTAAACTGATTCTTGGTGTTCTGATTTTTATTAATTCTCATGGATTCAGAAGGATCAGTAATCTCCAGAGTTTAGCAGTTTGGGGAATATTTCCATATACTTCTCAGTAGGTTCTTTCCTCCTTTTTGGATGGCTGACTTTTGGTAACTATACACACTCATAGGTAGCTGTAGAACCCACTCACATTAACTTGTGCAGAAGGAGGAGGTAGGCTTTCCAAAGCACTTGCTTTTGCAGGTAGTGAGATTTTTAGAGTGCCCAAGCTCTTGCATATTGCAACACAAGCCTATTCTTTTTGAATTCTGCCAGCTATCCCTATTGGCTTCCGTAGGCACGTGAATAACTATTTTTGGAAGTTGGTCTTTCTACTAAGTTATGAACAGATTGCAACATAGGTCCCTACATTAGTATTTAACATTTGTTGGTATGAGTGACTGGTATTATAGCCAGAAAAAAACCACAACCCACAGTGCTATTCATAAGCATTAAGATATAGCCATGCACCAAAGAAGGGTTGGTAAAACTGGAAATGAATTACAGTTATTTTATCTGGAAAATATGTGACTGTTGTGTTGTGGATCTATGCTCTAGTGAACCTGAGTCACATTTGGGCAGATCACTATGCGATGATAGTTTGATCTAAGACAAAAGCATTTGATCTAAGAAAAGAACTAAACAACACATATTAAGAAAACTGAATTATTATTTGTATTAGGAAAATTGGTTCAGTCTCATTGCTTTCACAATTGTTTAGCTCATCTTCTGTGAAAATGTCTTTTGTTTACCTTTTAATAATGTTCATGGTTCCTAGGCGGTTCATTTTGTCTTAAAAAATATTCACTAAGGAGAATCTATTACTCAAAACTTTCCAGTCTGATTCTGTTCAGCTCCAGTTACTATAAGGACTGCTGTTCCCAGCCATTTTCCTCTACTTTTGCTAACGTGGAAATAGAAAAGATAGTGGCTGGAATCTGCTAACAGATTCAACACCTCCCTTCCTGCAAAACAAACAAAAAACACACAAAAAAATCTACCATCCCACAGATGCTAGTCTGTAATGGACTGTTTGTTGATAGTAAGTTTTATAGTCTCTTTACAACCTTCAAACGTTGAAATTCTCGCTTTACTTAGAGGGTCACAGTTAATTGTCCAGTCAGGGAATAACGATGGTAGCTTTTGTCTTTAAGCACTTTGAAAGGATTTTAGTGTTTGGTTATGTAGTTAGTATCTGTATCAGACTGGAAATTAATCAAGTAATAAGAATAACTTTGATTAGTGATCTCTGCAACTTGAGATAATAAGGAGATGCAAGCTTTGCTTCTTCTTTAATGTACAGAAAACAATGTTGCTATGTATTTTTCAGAACATTCTAGATCTCTCTACCCCGTATACATATAATTGTCATTATGTACTTACTGTTAGAGTTACAAAACCCTGCTGGGGAAGAACATTAGGAAGATGAATCTGTTATCCCATCTTAATTAGAACTCTGATTTTCATGATTTTGGGGAAAAAAAAAAAAGACAAAGGCACTAGTTACTTACTTGCAAATGTCTATTAATTAATTTTTCTTGCCTTCCCTCAAGAATAGATTAAGAATAGAAGCCTCACTGTGTATTAGCTTAGAGGAATAGAAAAGAAGTAAAAGAATTCCTTGGGATGGAAACCTTGTACTTCACACAGAGTTATAGTACCCTTCTACATTATAACTTTGTCATACTGATGTCCAGGGAGAAGTCAGTCTCATCGCTCTAGACTTAATGGCGCCTGTTTGTAGACCCCTCCCATTGTAAATTAGCTTTTGTTAGACAGTCCAGATAACTTGACAGCAATGGTAGAGTACCTTGAAATGTGACTGTATTTTCTTACTGAAGTATCACAAAAAAAAAAAAAAGAAACACATTATTCTGGAAGAGACACACTGTGGCTCAGAATTGACTTATGGTAACTTTAGGTACTAAAAAATATTCCTACTATTGTAATTTCTAGGATATTGATCCCTTCTTAGGATCTTCTTCTCCAGACTGCCTTAAATAGCACCTTGTTGTGGGGAATGAATTACAGCTTTTCTTTGAGTTCCGCTGAAATAAATAAAAAGTTTTGTGATATTGTAGGGCTCACCTGCTGCAATAGTGTAGGGCAAGTCTTAAATAACACCCTACTATTCAACCAGTTCTGCAGAAAAAGCAGTTGCTATCAGGAGTAAGTAAAACAAATGCAAATTTATATACTACTGAATTTAGTAATTTAGTATATGTCTACAGCCAGAAAAACCAGAAGTAGTAATGATGTCTTTAACTGGAGTTGTATGTTAGATATAAAAGAACCTCTCTAATGATACAGACAGTTCAAATAAATTTCATGGAGGCATTATGGGAACTCACCGATGGAATCTCCAAGGAGTAAGTCAGAGAATTATCTGCTAAGTAGTGCTTAGACAAAATTGTCCCTACCTGGAGATTAGGAGATGGAGTACGTGACCCTGGCTGTCCCCACCATCCCTGTTTTATGTGATTCCACGTTTAGCCGCTCTTTGACTAGACAGAAACAAAGATCTGGTTCCAAAACCCTGTGATCTTCCCTAGGCTTGGCTCACAAATGAACAGCTGATGCTGTTTTCTGTAAGGAGCTGAATCAAATTTTGCTGGTAAGCAGCCCTCTTGTGAGGCAGGGAATCAGGGGCAGGGAAAGGGAACTGATTAATCTCAAAACGTATGGCCCATTAAGACCCTCCTATGAACACTGGAATGCTGAAATGGTTGCTTGAAGAGGGTAATTGTGATCCCTTTCTGACGATTACATATCGGAAAATACCAGCTGAAATTCAGTAGAACTGAATAGAGTCTGAAAATTGTGCTCTTTCAGTCACCAGCAGGTAGCATTTTTATGCATGCCCTCGGGATCAGACTGTGTTTTAACTCTTGTAGAGGCTTCTGTTGATCTCTCTATCACTCAAAGGAATTTCAGTCCTTTCTTGCTCAGAGAAAACTCCTTGGAGTTGGTGAGGTTTTTACTTGGGAAGGCCTGTAATTGTATGTGCAGCTGCTAATGTGAATTATAGGATATCACAGTGTCAGCACACTTATGTTACTTACCAGTTGTCACAAAATGCTTTTAAAGAGCAAGAAATGGTTGAGCTATTGTAGGAGCTGCAAAGTCTAAATACCTTGATGAGATGACTGCTTCTACTAATTTTATACAAAATGTGATACCAAATTAAATGCATAATGTTTTTGCTACTTATTATCCAAAGCTTCTAAAATATCTGAAACAAAACCACCACATTAATGAGAATGAGATAGATTTGAGTCTGTAGTAGTTCAGACTGATGTAGGGTTAGCTTTCAAAGGGAAATGACTGGAAAATAGGTGACTGGATTACAGTTAAACACTTTGGAGTAAAATTCACCACTATTTAGGAATAGTTGTTCCTCTTTAGAATCAGTACCCTCTTTTAACCTAAATGAACAGTGTAGTTCTCCTGTTTTAGTACGCCTCTAAGCCAAAAGCATGGTGTGAACTGCTGAACATAAAATCGTGGGCTTTTCCTTGGTCCATGGACCACCTCTGGTTACCTTCCTGAATCTGCATAAGAATCTTTTAGTGTATCTAAATTTTAAGTAGGTTGTTTGAAAACAAAACAAGATTAGCACAGCATGGTTTGCAGATCCGAGTGACAGAAAGGTAAGAGAAAAAGCAGAGAACTGGGAAAGGCCAGTTCCTCCAGGAATAATGTGGGCTGTGAAAGGGAAGGGTGGGGAGGAGAAAACATGGCTGTTGATGTGGATAGGGTGAGTACCTCCTGCTTCAGACTTTGAGGTTGTGAAGTTTGAATTAGGTATAGAAAAGATAGTACATGTAAGGATTTGAGTGATCATGATATTCAAGGAAAAAGTGTTCCTTTCTCTGCTGCACTTAAAAAGACCCTTTTGACCAAAAGTTTGGAAAATGAGATCTTAAACTGCAGAGAGCCTCTTGGCCCCAGGCATAATGATCTCAAGCCTATTCAGAGAGTTATCAAAGGCTTTATGTACAATTGATGAAAGCCTACAGTATGTGCTTTCTGTTTCCTCTTTATGTATAATATGTGTGTAGAAGAACACTGTTCTCTGAGAAAGAACCAGCTTGTTCTGGAGTTTTGCAGTGATGAATGATTTGTTTGGAGTTTACTTAGGTCACATCTGTCTCATAACACATCAGTTCTTTCAGGAACAGCCTTTTAAAAAGAAACTGGTAATGATTAGAGTTGGGCACAAGATGGAGAGTTCAGATACAGAGCCAAAGCCTGTGTGTGGGGTATGCTCATACAGGATTTGGATTCCAAGCTTTTTTTCTAAGTGTCTACTGTCTAATTTATTTCTCTTCCACTTGCTTCTGCTGTCACTTCTTAAAGTGTTCAGCAGGATAAAGCTAAAATGTTAATGATTGCTACAGCAGTGCCAGGATAATTTAAATAGCTTCTGAAGCATAGGTACAGAAATCATGTTATTTGCTCCATCTGTAGATTAGCAGGTGTTTTCTATAAAATTATTCCACGCTTCCTAGAGCCAGACCTATTTTGTCAAAGCATCTTAGCAATAAACAAAAAGGAAATTTGTGTACTGGTCCTTCTAGTACTGTGTTCTTATGTGACCACACTCAATTCCATACAAGATCTGTAATGCAGGAGGTATTTTGCCCACGTGCAGTTAGGTTTTGGCCCAGAATATTTTGGATGGCTTGCATTCAGTCACGAAATGCATGAGATCTTCATTTGAGTGTGGTGGATTCCAGAACAACATAGAAAACTTTGTTCTTGTTACTACAAGCTCATAAATGATGATGTTGAAGAAATGCATGCAAACTCTTGCGCTGATTTTTTTTTCATTCTTTGACCAAAGTAACTCATGGTGAGACTGTAGACTGAAAGTGCAGGAATTTTATTTCCAGGGTTTGTTTGACTGGACCAAGGAACAGATTGTCAAACAAATTCATTGGCACTGAAATTAATAACCCCACTTAATTATCTCTGTTGCCCTTGTTCCTCATGCATTAGTTGTTATCTCTGAAGTAGCTTTCCTTTAAAAGCCTTTTTAAACCACATCGCTAGTAATTAGATATGACCCTACTGAAGTCACTGTATGTCATGAGCTGACATTTTGCCGTGATTGTTTGATCATTCAGTTTGTATATTACAGGAGTTGGCTATTTGAATTTTATTCTTCCTGTCTACCTCCTCAACTAACAGCCCAGCTGTATATGGATTTTCTAATACCATCAAGAGGGAAAACTGAAGTCTGTGCTAACTAAAGGAGGAGGTTCTTTTTTTTTTTTTGCATTACCTTGGTGTGATTTGATCTCTTACAGCATTTTTATGCATGGCTTAATGACCTTAGAATCATTACTTTCCCCCTTCATGATACCAGGGCGACCAAGGGAAGAAGGAGGTAAAGGGTATCCCATGGATTGAAAAGAGCTAAGTAGGCTTATCCTATGAGTATGAAAACCCCATGACTCAGCTGTGATGTGAGGAAGAAATCTGTGGACTATTACAGGAGTGAGTTAATCCTGTAAATTAGCGAAAGCCAGAAGATCACAATTAGTGAGGATTTGTAGACTTGCTTTCCTCCCCTGCTCTGTTGCTTAAGAATTTTGTCCAAGTGTGAGACTAGTTTCTTTTCTGAAATAATATCTGTGCTAATTGCTTGCATCATTGAACAAAAGAACAAATTGAGAGATGGCTGAACAGTGAGGAAAAATGATGCAGAGATGGGATGGAGAAAGGGAGATGACAAACTGATGCATTAAAATAAAGTTGTCCCTTTGTCTCCCACACTGTAAATAAGGTGGCACAGAATCAGAGTAAAATGGTCATCTTGTCCTTACGCTTTATTTCATAGTTCATGAACAAAGGAATTCAAAAGTTAAGGCAGCCAGTTTGGAAGTGAGAAAAGGAAATATGCTTTTTATGCAATGTACAGTTTTGTGAAACCTATTACCATGGAAATAGCGTTGAGGCCAAAAGCTTAGGAATATTCATAAGAAGGTTGTATGTTTATGCGAGCAGTTAAAAACAAACAAAAGAAACCACCACCAAAACCTTTCTGCTGTTAGGATAATAAAGTTAAGGATAAATTTCCATATAGGATAAGGCAATTGGTATCATATTCTATGGAGAAAGCTTCCTTTAAATACATCTAATACATAGCTAAGGACTAGAATTCCTGAAACCACCAGGGAAGTTTTCCAGCACAGGAGTAACTGGGCTGACTGGGAGTTGGGTTCTGATGTACTTAGTCACCTCTTAGACTCTTTGTTCCTCTGTTCTGAAAGTGGCCCTTGAGTGGCAGCTGGAGAGAGAACCTAGATTAGAGATTGAACCTGGTGAAAGATAAACACCAGATGACAACAGATGACTGGTGCTCTGTTTTGGATGGAGGCCTGTAATAAACAGATTAGTGAAGAGTGCTTTTCCAACAGTTCCAACAACATTGCCAGAGTTCAATGTAGTTGTTGTATGTTTCAGAATTCTTTGTCTATTTTTATATTTATTTTTATTTCTTACTCAAGTGTGTGAAGATTCAGGGCTTCTAAAAACAAAAGCAAAACAAACAAAAAAACACCATTGGGTTGAATCATTCCTATAAGCAATGTACTGGTCTTTAAAGCTGCATAAAGATTCAGTCCCATGGCTGACATTCCTCCTATATCTTGCTATTGTTCTACATCCTTTGCAAGAAGAGAGAAAATAGAGATATTTGTATAAGGGTAACTCATTCTAATTGAGATGTGGAAGGAGGGAGTGATGGCAAAATAATCAGAAAGCAAATTTCTAGTAGTTTTCCTTTAAATTTCTAAAGGGTACTACTCAAAGAAGATGCAAATCAATGTATTGTTCCCTTGACAGAGACATTTGTTTTACATCATAAGTGAGACATTAAGATTATACTTAGTAATATAGTAAATACATTGTCGTTCCTTTTATTTTGCTTAGGAAAAGCATTGGGCTTTAAAATATGAAGAATTGCATTACTGTGCAAAAAAAAATAATAAACTGATAAAGCTTTTTTTTTTCTGATGCTATGCTGTGCTTTTGGAAAGTAAGGAACAAATAGCTAGAGGCTGATGTAACTCTGAAATGTGATTCCATATAGCTATCATGTAAAACTATTGTTTTCTTTTCTCTAAAGTGTTTCTGAAATGGCATCAGAAATAGAACAGCAAACTCTCTGCTGGCACAGCTCTCTCTTTAATTCAGTGAATGTGAGTTAAAGTGGTTGGTTTTTCCCCTGTCATGGAATAGTTGAGTTCAAAATTTTTGGTGTAATGACAAAAAAGGTCAGCAGAGTTGCCACCCTGGACTTTAAGAGAGCAAACTTGAAGCTACTTAGGGAGCTAGTTAGCAGTGTCTGCCGAGAATTTGTTTGAGAAGGTTTAGGGGTCCATGACAGCTGGTCACTTTTTAAGAACCACATTTTAAAAACACAGGACGAGGCAATCCCATTGTGCCACTGTCCTGGTTTCAGCTAGGATAGTTAATTTTCTTCTTACTAGCTGGTATGGTGCTGCATTGCAGATTTAGGATGAGAATAATGTTGATAACACACTGATGTTCTAGTTGTTGCTGAGCAGTGCTTACACTGTCATAGTAATTTGATATTTTTTTATGGTAAGGTCACCTGCTTGGTGGATGAAGGGATGGTGGTAGATGTAATATTTCTGTATTTTATTAAGGCCTTTAACACTGTTCCTCACAGAATCTTTCTGGGAAAGTTGTCCAACCGTGAGATGAACAGGTGCATGCTATACCGGGTAATGAACCAGCTTGATGGCAGAGCTCAAAGGGTCATAATAAATGGAGCTGCATCTGGCTGATGGTCAGTCACTAGTGGGGTTCCCCAGGGCTCGATACTGGAGCCAGCCCTGTTCAACGTTGTTATCAGTGATCTGGATGCAGGAGGGAAGTGCATCCTCAGCAGGTTTGCTGCTGACACTAAACTGGAAGGTATTTTTAACTGCCTGGAGAGATGAGAGGCCTTGCAGAGAGATCTAGATATGTTGGAGCATTGGGCAGTTGTCTATGGCATGAAATTCAACAAGGGTAAGTGCAGGGATCTGCACCTGGGATGGAGGAGTGCCAGACACAGGTACAGACAGGGAGGCGAGTAGCAGTAGAGCAGCCCTGCAGAAAGGGATCTGGTGGTGCTGGTCACAGCAGGCTCAACGTGAGCCAGCAGCGTGCCCTGGTAGCCAAGAAAGCAAACTGCATTTTGGGACGCATTATACACAGCATAACCAAAATGAGATGAAAAGAGGTGATTCTCCTGCTATATTTAGCGTTGGTGCGGCCTCACCTGGAATATTGTGCACAGTTCTGGGCTCCACAATATAAAAAGGATGTTAAGGTACTTGAAAGTGTCCAGAGGAGGGCAAAAAGCTGTCAAAAGGGCTGCGAGGCCTGTCCTGTGAGGGGAGGCTGAGGACACTGGGTTGTCCAGTCTGGACAGAAGGAGGCCGAGGGGTGGCCTCACTGCTCCCTGCAGCTCCCTGAGGGGAGGCGCAGAGGAAGGTGCCGGGCTCTGCTCCCTGGTCACCGACGGCAGGATGTGTGGGATCGGCACAGAGCAGAGCCAGGGGAGGTTCAGACTGGGCTTTAGGAAACATTTCTTTACCATGAGGGTTGTCAAACACTGCAACAGGCTTCATAGAGAGGTGGCTGATACCCCATGCCTGTCAGTGTTCAGGAGGCATCTGGACAACGCCCTCAATAACGTGCTTTAACTTATGGTTAGCCCTGAAGTGGTCAGGCAGTCGGGCTAGGTGATCTTGAAGGTCCCTTCCAACTGAACTATTTTATTCCAGACCACTGCAAATGTGAGAGATGTGTGTTGTATAAAATACATTTGGGACCAAACTCTTCTCTCTCACTCCAGGATAATTGGCTTGCAGTTGACATGGCTGCGTCGGAGTAGTAGAGCTAAGAAATCTGTTGGAGTTGCTCCTCTTGACAAATGAAAACATAAGGCTGATTATCCAGCAACTTTTGAACTTTGATTGTGCCTAGCTCTCTTCTGTGGACAGTAAGGAAGATTACATCTGCATGGTGTGAAGAAAAAGCCACTCCCAGCTAATGAAACCATCTTTTTTTAAACCCACAATCTTCTTTGAAGAGAAATGAAATTGCTCTTCAGCTTTCACACTCACCTAACCTCTCTGTAGCTGAACTTAGAGTTGCTCCAAAGGTTGAAGGGAAAGGGAGGGTAATGAGCCCTCAGCAGGAGCATCTGTAGCTCTGCCTTGCATGGGAGCACAGCAGTTGTCATCACTTGTATTGTTAAGGTATCAGAGGACTTTGGTTTAATAATTAAAAAAAAAAGTCTGACTGGTAGATGCAAATGTACAATGACTATACTGCAACCAGTGCAAGGCACTAGTTGTGTCGGTAGTGAGGCTTTTCTGTTGTGACAGCTCTTTGAATCAAGTATGTGCATCTGTCGTAGCTGTGCTTTACTTCAAATAGTTTGATTCTTTTAAAATCTATGATGGTGGCATGTACTTGTGTTTATTAAATAGCTGTCGAAATGTACACGCAGGCTTTTGGCTAATGGGAAAGACAAAAAGAATTAAAGGTTAGAACTATCCTTGATGATGTCACTTCTGCTACTCTAGTTTCGTTGTGGCTGCATTGATCTACAGCGAGTATGGTTCAGAGTCTCACTGTATAATTGTAATGCATTCCTGCCTGTGATGTGAATTCTGCAATTCCCTTATCCCTTTTACTGCAATATTACTTTTCAAGAAACTCAAGGCTATTAAAAAAGAAAGTGTTTAGCCTGAGTTTTGAAAAATATTTCATTTTTAAAGCATGTAGAGTAATATTTTCTTCCCTGTAAGAAAGATGTAGCTAATAAATATAAGCTAGTTTGAGACTCTGATTTTTGTCACTAATTTATTTCCTCAGGAGTTAGAGAAAGGAAAGATTCCCAGTAAATGTTTTATTTTCATAAGATACTGGCCTCAGATACTCTTGGTCAGATCAGAATATACAAGTTGTCCGTAGCCATGCCAAAAGTTTGGAGAAGGGCTATTGAAGATGATGATCTCATTGCATCAGAGGGCAATATAACGCTATTAAAAGTACGAGAGATACTGTTAGTTACTATGACTTTTGCAGGGAGATGTATTCAGCTCTTCCATCTTAGCAGGAGTTTACAAAGATGTAACCAGCGTCAAGAAGGAAAGTTGTGAGGCTTTATTTTTCCTTAAATCCTGGTGAGTTTAGGGCCACTGGAGGTAGGCAGTGTTGCTGGTTTTAAACCCAAACCATGAACACAATCGCGTCTGTTTTATTCTTGTATATTTGCTCAATTGCAGTGCAATATAGAAGTTGGATAATTAATTAAAGTATTATTAAAGAAATTATACAGAGCACATCAGAAGAAAATGTATAGTAGTGAGATATAAATTCTTAATTGATTAGTTTCTTTCATCCTTGAAGGCTTTGTGCAAAGTTCACTGCCGATGTGCGGGAGGTAAAACAAAAAAAATGTATGCGACATGATTCTCAATTGTACCATGAAGGTATATCATGGCAGTGATTGCAGACAGGACTGACAGAGCAAGCGTGCTCAAAAAACTTTGTCTACGTTTGGATCAGCTTCTATGAAATTCACCATGAAGAGCCTTGCAATGTTAGGCAGATTGAACTGACACTTACTTTGCAAGCTTGTGGAAGATTTCTGATTTTTGTTGTTGTTGTTGTTTTGATGAAAACCAGATATACTATCATTTGTCCTGATCAGCAAATAATATAACCAGCTACTGTTCATGTGACTTATGAGAACAGCACAGCTAAGGGTTCTTGACCATCAGGCCTTCTTGACAAATCATGAGAGTATCAGAGTGTCCTAAAGCTTTTATTTATTTATTTATTTTTTTAAATGAATGCTTTGGAGGAAAATAAAAATCAGTTCTTGTATTACCAGCTTTGTGATTCTCTGCCCTAGTCAGTTATCACGAGGGTCTTCACCTGTGTAATCCTGAATTCCTGGAAGTGCCGTTTAGCCAGAATTTAGCAGTTGAAGCTGATTATCTCCTCAGTGTTGTCCTCTACTTCAGCCTCTTTGCAAAGATCCCTTTAAACACTGCCAGAGATCATCTCATCAAGATTTATTCCTACTTACACAAAAGGAGGTGAAATGCAGACACCTGGCCTGATGATAGCAAGAGCAAGACCAGGATTCCTGGAAAGGAACTTGAGAGAGGGGTTATGCAGGTTATGAGATTTTACAGGCTTAGTGATGTGGGTTTCTTTGCTTCCTCTTCCATTCACTGCTCAATGATTTTAATAAGATATCATGAGCATTTTCCTCCTCTTCCTGCCTCCTCAATCCTTTGTCTCTGAAACGGGAACAGTTGGCAGTGCAAGGAGGCTCTAGACATTTTGTGATATCTATGATATTCATCTTTGATGAAGATGTATAGCACCTTATTATAGCACCTTATTCCTCATACGTGCTCCAGTATAGGCAGTTTAAAGCATGGCAGTGGAGACTTTTTATGGCTTGGTTTCCATTTGTGTGAGAGAGGAGGAGGGTACCTATTAGTTGCTTAACAGAAATACTGTAAAATAACTGATTGCTCTTAGGTTCCCATTTTATCTGCTAGACATTTTTATATCATCTTTGAGGGGAAAAAAGTTTTTGTGTAATGCCTGTATGCTATTGCTGCTAGTATTGTGCCTGATTTGATTACATTTAAGTAGAAATGCCTCTTTGTAGTTTCTTGGAGAATCCACAGGTGGTACCACAGAAAGCCAATGGACCTATCAGTAGCCACAGCTCCACTAGAGCAAGAGCATGGTTTTTGCTTATGTAGATAGAGAATTTGGATCCTAGACATTTTAAATATTGCACTGACATAGAATGGGGGAAAAATTAAATTCTACTGGCAGAATACCTAATATAAATCTGACTGAAAGATCTGGAGCAGTAACTGTATAACATTTTGCAGACTTTAAAGTCCATTCCTGTAAAAGGACTCAAAATACTTTGTACATCAAAACTAAACCTTGGCAATAGATTTGAATGAAACAGTTTATTGTCCCATGCTTTATATGTTAAAAATCCCATTTACAGGAAAGTGGAAGGGTGTGCCTGAGATGAGTGCCATGCAGTTTATGAAATGTTGAGAAAATAACCTTTTCTTCTGTTATTCATGCTCTGGACAATAAGGGTCACCTTGTGATTTTATTTGTGGAAGTTAAATTTGTGGCTTCCTGGAAGAATCAGTATCAGAGTGGATTATAAGATGGAGAAATTATAAAGGTTCACAATAACTTGGAAAATCTTTAGAAGCGGAGGAGACTGGCCAAAAGTCAGTTTCATGAAACTGATGTTGATTTCTTTAAAACTTCAAATACAACTTGAGCTGGAATTTTTATCAACTGCACAGATTTCATGCACTTTAGCATTTACAACAGGTTGCTACTGTGCTTTCTGGGAAAAAAAAAAAAAGATTGGAACCAAGAGCTTTGTTTTAGAGGGATTCACTTGGAAGTGTGCTCTTGGGAAGATCAAGGCTATGGAAGTTTTAAATTGACCTCTGAAGTTTTTAGGTTTTAGCACTATTGAAAATGATTCTTTCAACAAGCTTGTGAGTCCAGGATATATCTCCCCTGTTGTTTATTTAATTCCTTATAAAAACAGTTGTTTACTCCTCTAATTCCTAGTAAAAGTAGCTCCAGCAAGCTACAACCCTGTCAGCCTCATACAATGTTCTTTTTGCTCCTAGGGAATGTTCCATAATGCTGTTCTGCTGAAAAGTCAAGCTTTGAAACTGTAGACATTTTTTTCATACACTTTCATAACCATCTATTTCTTCAATAGGACTGGACACTGTGTGCATTGAAACCCATTGTCAGTAGGGGATGCTATGCAGGAATGGGTATTTCAACCTCCGGGTTGGTCAAAGGGCTATGCTGCCCCCATTTTGTAGAGCTTCTGTAGCTGTGACTGTTACGAGCAGAGCAACTCAGTGGTGGGAAGTATTGGAGAATTAGTCTAGAACCTCCTGAATTTTTGGTTTTAGTGCATACATATATTGATTCCACTTCTGATGTTTTGGGCATCCATGTTTTGGTTTCTTAATTTTTGTACACATGTGTTTTTGCTTGTACACACACAAATATATCTTTTTATTCCTCTTCATTTCCTCTTAGAAAGACTCCTTTCCTGCTTTTCCAAAGGAAACTGCTGAGAAACTTCAGGATAGGTTCTGATCTAAAATCAATGTGAAATCAAGTTTACTTCTCTGGTGACAGACCAGCAATCATAACTCTTGCTTTTAGTAATCATATGCCATTCTGCTGACATTAAAAAAAAAAAAAAAGAATCAGCATTGATTTTTTTAAAAGGAAATGTTTGGAAAGGAAATGAATGGGGAGTGTTTCAGCCCCTCCTAAGAATACTTAAGTAGCAGTTCTAGAGAAATATTTCAGGAGTGGTTTTTTTTATTATTATTATTATTATCCTGCATATAGAATGGTCCTCTACTGTTTGGAGCTAGTTCATACCTATGTTGTATTCCCTTTGTCCTAGTGTAAATGACTTAGCAAATGTCTACAGTATACACTGCAAAGAGACAGGAGACTTTTTTTCTCATTTATATAGATTACATCACTGCACTCCCACTGACCTCTAGTCAGCAATCTTTCTTTTGGCATGTCACTGTGGAGCAGAAAATCAGTTCATGATGCTCTATTAAAATTTAATTAAAATAAAGACTTCCTTTCAGAAACTGGTTTAAAAGTAACTTCTGAAACTTCTATGTTACAAATTGAGTAAACAAGTTGAAGGGGAAAAATCCAAAACATTTCACGAGCAAATAAAAATTCTCTGTGGGGTGCTGAAAGCCAAAATGAAAATTGAAGATAAACATGAGACATTTATTACAGTTCAGAATGGTTTGCTATATTTCAGATGATGAGCCTGTTTGTTGTTATATTTGGACTTCATTAGATGCATTTAATTAAATCTATTGTAAATCTGTTTTATTCCCAGTGGGCCAGTTAATGTAATCTTGGTGTTTGCTTATAAAAAATATCAACTAACAGTTCCTGCACTAATTTTAATCGCTATTTATTTTTAGATCATAGTGGAGTGTGTTTTGTCAGTTTAGGTTATTGTGTAAACTCCTTGGGGCTGTGACTTTTTGTCTGTGTGCTATGTAGAAGAAAGTAGATATTAATTGCTACTGTGTTAAAAAAAAAAAAAAAAAGTAGAGAAATAGCCTTCTGAAGCTTATTTAGGTTGACTTTTTTGAGAAAGAATTATAGCTATAAGTCTTGACTGTATACTTCCAGACAATTATTTTAAGCTGATATTCTCTTTTAATCTTCTGTACTTTTATTATTAAGTTTTACAAATGTGTGTTGTTATATTTTTTTTTGTTCTTGTCCTCTCCTGTCTCTTAGGCTGCCAACAGAAAAAGTGATGAGGGTATGTAAAAGAGCAGGAATAAGCATTAGCAGGTGTTAATGGTAAAGATTAGGAAATAATAAGCCTACAATGAGGCAGAAATTAAGAAGAATCACAAGGGTCTTAGATATTTCACAAAGTACATGTCTATCTGAGATTAAGGTACTATAGAGACAGGTAATAATTTATAGCAGGAGCTAGAAGAACATAACTGTCTATGTGCTGTGAGCCACTTCAGCTGTGAAAATATACACAAAGAATGCATATGAATAAAAGAGTAAATAATCAGCAGTATTTACTGTGAGCACTGCCTTCCAAAGTTAAACGCATTAGGGAAGATGCATAAGACTTTGTATATGACTGTCATTTGTCTTTTACTGCCCTTCTTCTATATAGGAATTGGTCAATACTGCATTGATCATTAAGGCTGTATGGAGTCTACTTCTGGGTTGATCTGGGTTCTGTTTTAAGGGAAAATAATTCTTTATGAATTCAGTGGTTATTATTTGCCCATCCAAAGTTCTCATTATTGGTTATACTGTCTGAATTTGAAAGAATATTGTCTTTCGAAAATGTTCACCATTTATTAGTGCTTCAGGTTGTGAATGTTCAACTGTGTTCCTTCCTGCCTTTTCAGAAAGTGCTGTAGAGCACAGCGAGACTCGAGCCTGTGCCCCTTTTCCCTCTATTATTCACTTTTCAGAACTGTTCAAGTTGGAAAATGTCTGTAGTTTATATCTTCGAAACTGATCACTGATTTTTTAAATGCCATCTTAGGGAAGTAAAGGAGTTGTGTTGCCTAAATAGAAGAAGCATCTTAAATCAGTGTTGAGGAGAAAATTTAGTTCTTCATCTGATGTTATTTAGCTGGTCAGGAGAGATGGGGAATGGTATCAATTAATCAGTCTGCAAGTGAGTGTGCGCTAAATTCCAGCTGGGAATGGATAGTCAGCATGCTTGAAGTACTCAGTGTGCAAGGGACCTAAAGGGAAAAGTGGGAGTGTGATTTTCTTACCGTAAAGCTGTCATAGTGAAGATGGATTATGATGGTTCCTGCAGACCAAAATGCAGATTACATGTACTGGGGAAAAAATCATTGCATGCATTTGAATTAAATGTTTGGCCAGCTTCAGCTAATGTGATGTTCAGCTAGCTCCTGGAAAACCACGCTCAGCTTGGATCCCTTCAAGAAAAAGACCTGGAAATTGGAAATGGCCAACTGAAACAAATGGGCTTGAAAACATGATAGAAGTTGCACGCAATGACTGGATGCAAAATCACAATTAGCTTGGAAAATAGAAGCAAACTAGGAGTATACGCAGAAAGCCGAGAATCTTTGGTGTTGTGTAGGAAATACTCATTTAATTCAGTGGAGCGTCATAGCAAGTGCATAGCCTGAAGCTTGCAGGTTGAGCTCTTTGCTGAGCGTCTGACAGGGGGCCAGAACAGAGCCGCCCAGTCCCTAGCGGTTTGCAGCACACCCCGACAGGGCTTAATTTGGTGTTCAGTTGAGGATGTGCTCCTTCTTTTCTTGCTTTCATTAGCTGAGATGGCAGTAAATCTAGAGCAAACAGAGGAGAATATAGCATAACTCAGCACCTAGTCAAGTCTATAGAATTCACTGCAGGAAGAGGCCTCCAAGTCAAACACAGTTGAACGATTTTTATGACTGCTAATACCAGCTGTAGCTATGCAAACCAAGGTAATAAGGCAATCAAACCTGTGCCCTAAGGCATTCACCTTCGGGGCCGGGAAGGAGCTCTTTCTGTCCGGCTAGTGGTTTTGTTTGAAGGCTCTTCTGGCACCTTTTGAATTCTTTTCATGTATTGCTGTTAAAACTGATGGTTGCTGCTGTCATAAAATAATTTTAAAACCCCAGCAGGACATTTTTATTATTAACATGAAAGTAAGACAGGTGTGCAGGTATTGTGACAGAGATTAGAAAGACCAACCTTGTTAAATTTATAGACAGGTCACTGCCGCTGATGCATGGCTTTTTTTTTTTCTCTTTTAGCAACTGCATACTGACTCCTTCGGAAATGAGACAATTTCACGGCAGGTCCCATTAGCACTGATAACTGTGAAATTAGCTGTTGCTACAGCTCTGCATTGGTATCATGAAAGAAGCAACACCTGCAAGGGACTATTAATATTAGGGACAGAAAAGGGTGAGGCAGCTACACAAAGCCAAAGGGCAGCGCAATTCAGCATGACTTACACTGTGAGATGGTAGATTAGTGCATGGTTTGTGTAATTCACCAAAAAGGGGGAGTTTTCAGCATGGAAGTTGAAGCTAAATGCTGTTTCCCTGTGGGGAAAGAGGAACACTATTGTTATGCTTTTTGACTTGAGAGGTTGGCTGGGATCATGGTCTCACAAGGTATTTGCACTGAAAGGATATGCTGTTCGCTTCTGAAGATTGTATCAGCATCTCTGCTTTGGGGACGGAAATACGAACGTTTCCTAGGCAAGTGCAAGGCTTAGCTCTGAGCCTTTTCCAGCTGGAATTCAGCCCCCTAAAAGTGCCTCTCTTGCAGCACCACACTGTTGGTGCTTCTCTTGTTTCCACTTCTGCACATCTTCCATGGATCTTTGAACAAAGTAATATAGCCAGTTCTCTGTGTTTACATTTCACCCCACAGACCCCTTCTGAACATAGAGTGTAACTCCTGAGCAGCTCTGCATTCAGCTTTGCATAATGGTTCCTATTTTAGCGAAGGCTACATCAGAATGTAACAATTTGTTTTGGATGAAAACTGGATGTCACAGCTTCAACTTCAATAAAGTTTCATCCAGATGCCACTGTAATATTATTCTAATCTCCTCTTAGGACTCTGACGTGTGATCAGCTTGATAAGTTCTCAGCAAGTTTACTAATACCTGGTAAATGTGAATGCATGGTCTTAGCTTACAGCAAATTCAAGATGATTTGAATTTGTTTCTTTCACTTAGATCTGTAAGAGTGACTAAGTAAATCACATTACCTTGCACTTGCAACAGGCTAAGAGTGTACATGTGGACAGCTGTTATGATGTAGTATAAAAAATTTTCTTTGCCTGAGCCATCATAACCTTTTAATACAATGTCAGGAATTTGGAGAGCAAACTGGCTCCTTAGACAGCATTACAAATGATGCATTGAATGGGTCACCTGACGTGCAACTTCAGTGACATTAATTTCATTGTGAGCACTTAAGTGGTTATAGCAGCATTTTAAGAACTAAATTTTGTGCAGAAGACTGGATATTTTATATTCTAAATGCTTCATGTGGAATTGAGCCCAAACAAAGCAAGCAGAAAAAATGCTTTCTTCAGAAAGGAGGCAAATTTCTCTTTTTAAGAGGAGAGATCTTACTTCAGTACAGGTAATACACTGGAAGATATGCTGCAGTATCTGGTAAGCTAAACTGAAATGCTGAGAAGGGACAAGCGAGATTTCAACACAGTATTTCTTTTTATAGAGCTTTTTTTTTTTTTTTTCTGCCTGAAGGTTTCAATGGAGCTTTCAGAATAACTGAGAGCACTTGGAGCCTTAGACCTGTCCTGAAAGACATGAATTTAACAAAGCATTCAAATATTCATTTTAAGTTTTATTTCACTAATGGATGAATCACAATATACAAGATTCTCCTTAGAGTCCTTTCAGATGATGTGTGGTTAATATTTCATAGCAGAAGGAAAAGAGAAAACTTCATGAGTAATATTAATAATCGTTGGTGTCAGAGGTTAACTTTTATTTAATCAGTTTTTAAAAATGTACTTCTATGTAAAGATGATTTAATGAAGCATATGGAAAAAGATATGCCGGAATAAATCTTCAAACTTAGAATATTTGATGAGTCAAGGAGGATTTCCTGTTCTCTCTTAACTTAAACTTCCTAGACTTCTGTATTGCTTGGTCCAACTGCTTGCTGGCCTTTAAATGATTTGACTCTTGACTGTAAACAACCCTTAAAACAGTCAGAAACTTGCTTCATACACCATCTTGGGCTAAGTTTCTACAAACCTAGGGATGTGGGTGTCCACCTGGAAAGATTTGAGTCTTCGTGATGCACTTCCCAAAATGATTTTGTTCTGTTTCTAGAGAAGTCCAAGCTGAACTTGCTATGTTTTCATTTAGGGATAATACCACTGCTGCTGGGATAAGGCAAAATGCCTTTTAGTGCTGTAGCTTTCCATGACTGAGGCAGTTTGACTTGCATCAAATAACCTCTGCTATGACTTGAGAATACATGGAAATTTTACTCCTAAATCATTAACTGCTTTGAAAACTACTATCCAAAATTCATCTGATCTGAAAAAATTAGGAAAAAAAAAAGGAAAAAATAATGTAGCTGAGAAGATAATTTATTTTGTGTTTGTGCACACGCTCATGCCTGAGATCATAGAATATCCCGAGTTGGAAGTGCCCCACAAGGATCATCGAGTCCAGCTCCTGGATCCCTAAAGAACCCCCCCCCCCCCCCCCCCCCCCCAAAAAAAAAAAAAATCAGATCATGTGTCTGAGAGCATTTGTCCAGTCAAGTCCTCTAGTTGCTTCCTTTGTAAGGTACTTTATGGATAGTTGTATTAGCCAACACACAGATGATCTCTACCACTGTGGTATCTGCCAGTACTGCTATAGTTATACCTTTGGCTGAAGTTTATGGATGTCAGCTTTTTTGTCATTTCTTTGTAATGGGGAAGCTGGTGGAATGGTAAAAACCTCTGAACAGATTCAAGACATTTGCTGGATTTCTGAGGGTCAAACCCACGCAACCTTCCAAGAGCAGCTGGATAAGAGGCATGTCAGACATGTAGTGGTCTTATCCCCCCAGAAGGTGAGATCTTGTGGTGACTGTGTGTGTTGGCCAAATTTGTGTTATGACGCATTTTTATGCAGTATTCAATATGGGAATCTCTACGCCTGTCATTTTTTTTTCGTACTGAAAATTAATTACTTTTCTCCCCGCATTTTAATGGTAGAACTTGATCATATGTCTTTTAAATAAAGACTAATGATCTAGTTCACACACCTATGTGTGGAAAAAGTAATGGTGTTTTTTATTGCTTACTCTCTTGCTAGCTATAGAAAGAAGTTGCTTTCTGGGTCAATAATGCCATTTAAGTTAAGCCCTCATGCTGACACACTCTGGTAGCTTCTAGAGCTGCTCTTGTCAACTGACAGTGAAAGGTCAATGGCTTACAGATTGCTGTTTGTGATAGGGAAGCAGCCACAGCAAGATTTGAACTTCTTATAATGCCTTGACATTGCTGGCAGGATAGTAGCTGATCAGAGAAATGAAAGTTTGTGTTCATAACAAATGTATTGCTCCTGCACACAGTGAACTTGAAAGACTTCTGCCTCAGCTTCAAGAGTGCCCTTACTTCGTTTGGATGCTGCTCCGTGTGCACAGACGGACAGAAGTCAGGTGTGACTGCCTTTCATGGTCCACACATGCTCTTCTGCCCTACTTATTTTAGCACAATTAGCCTGACCACTGAAGTCTTAAGAGGTAGCTGATGCAGCAAGGGTTTACACTGTGATCACTGAATCTGGATGCATGCACTCAACTTTAAATGAGCCACACAAAAGAAAGTCCTTTTCTCTTGTAAGAGATTTCCTTTTGTAATAGGGTAAAAATATGATAGGAAATATAGAAGTGATAGTAGAAAAAAAAATCCAATTAATTTCCAGCTGCACAGCTTTATGATGCAGCAGGAGGATACATAGGTAATTAAGAGAACCAACAACTTTAATGAAGTAGACTTAAAATAAAATAAATTCCGAAAGGTGGGGGCAGCCTCAGCTTTCCCACAGATTGCCATGTTATTATTGTCTCCTTGATGAGAAAGAAAGCAGGTTTATTGTGTAGCTGCACAGTATTATTTTTATTGGTTTATTTTATTTTATTTCATTGCTGAAATGCCTGGGGACCCAAAATTGAGGCTAGAACCTCTTTGCTAGCTGCTGCTCCTATATTTCATTTGCAGAGTAAGCGTGGGGATATGCCAGCTGGGAAACCTGCACTGCTGTTCTGTCCGCAGAGACTTGGCTGGTGGAGCTTCAGGAATGAGAGGGGTGTGTGGGTCTAGCTGAGAGTGCTTTGCTGCTTTCCTCATAAGGGACAGCTCGCAGCGCTGCTGGGGTCTGTCCACGAGGAGTCTGCTTCTCTAGGGCATGGAGTCTGTACCCTGGGCCAGCTCTCCTGCCTGTGGCTTCCTTGGGGAGGGCAGGAGAGGCTGGTATGATCCTGAATGGAAAGGTGAGTTATGAAAGCTGTTGTGTTCCTGTAATGAGGTAGGCACTTCACTGTTCAGAAAATATATTGATAATGAAGTAGTAGCCAATAAATAAAACTGGCAGGTCAGGTGACTCGGGCTAAAGGAGCACTGCAACCTGGAATCTCCAACTTGTGTACAAGGATATGTTTGCTTTAGGTATACATTTGCTGTCCTGAACGCTTCAGATCACGTAATTTCCCATCCTTTAATATTATTTTCCTTTTTGTTTGTCTTTTTGCTCCATAAATACATCAGTACCAAAGTAGAGAGGTAGAAGTAAGCTTGGCCAATACTCTTTCAGGGCCAGTATTCTTTCAGCCCCAGTACACCGATTCCTTCTGATGTAAATCGAGTACTAACTGTTCCTCACATGGATTACTTAGTTTAGGAGGGTACTGGCAAGCTGAGAAAAGTGAATTTATTGCTAAGCAGGATCCAGCAACCTATATCCCTCATGCCTTGGTGGTGGAGGTTGCTTGGGAATGTGCATCAGCTTATATTTACCAAGCTATGGTAGGTATGGGAATTTGCTGATTGAGAAAATGAACCATTGTCACAGGCTAAATAGAGCAGATTTCCTGTTTTATAATAAAGCTTTCGTTGTTGCTAGAAAAAAAAATGCAGTTCTTACTAGGTATTGTTTTGAAGAATGTGTGCTCAAGAAGTAACTCATGGGTTTTCAGGCAGTACTGTTGCTCTGTATGTTTTTGAATTATTTTGATTTGCTTCACTTTGCTTTTCAGTTCAAAAGCTAGGGCAAGAATGTGCACTGAGTGAAGGCGTGAAAGTAATGCTGTCATTATTTACTGTGGAAAAATAGAGCATAAAAAAATCAAAAATACTGTTTCATAAGACAGAATTCTTATGAAGAGGAACGGGGGAAAATGTCTCACAGCAGAGATAAATCCAACATTAGCTGGATGTCTGATCAGCTGTTGGATCAACTTCTAAGTAGCTGATCTTAAGACATTCAGTGATTTACTGTAAAGTATTTCATTTAATGGCATGGGCTCTTGGGTGTGAGACAGAATTAACTGTATCATGGCACTTTTGATGGGAGGATGTGCATGTGTCTGCACAAATTGGGATTTTGTCTTTGCTGAGGAGTGCTGGATCTGTGTTAAATAGCTATCTTGTTTATAGAGGGACATGGGATGTGGCTGCAACAGTCAAAGGTCATATCTCTTTTGGACAGCAGGAAGCTAGAGGCTGCAATTAAGCGCTAGGTGCTGTCATGGTAACTAAGTAATGTTTAAGTGAAAATAGTTTATGCTAAATACAGTCTGACTCTTCCTTGTTAGAAGTAAAGCATAATTAGCATTCTTGCCATCCGAGCAACTCCCCTTTTGACAAACCTTACTCTTTCTAAAGATGCGTTGTTTTATGTTTCAATACAAAGTCAGTACCACTACAGTAGCCTCTTCTGTTAAGTCAATATTTCAGATTTTGTGTGGAAATTTGAATAAAGCAGGAGGAAAACATGCCTGAGGACCCTCCCTTCAAGTTTCAGTTTTTGCAATGAATGGTTGCCTTTGGTAGCAGAATTTGGAGTGTTTACATCACAGACTCTTAAGAAAGCCTGAATGCAGCAGTTGTGCATGTCCTTTTTCAGTCCTTTCCTCATGGAACACATCCTTTTGATAGGAAAGGACTATCAAGAATTGCTCACTCGGTCTCTGCGTCAGCAGTTACAGTGATCTCAAGCTATAGCAGCTTAGTATTCTGCTGTGAGAGAAAAAGGTCATAATCAAATGGCAAGATGCTATGAGTGCCCTTAGCTACGGGGAGCTGGTTACCATTCAAAAATGATTTCTTCTACAGGTGGGTTTTGTGCTGAATATTTCCTGAAATATCACCGTTGCTGTAATGAGTGATTTGTGGCAGACGCAGTGTGTCCTTCATTCTCCGTGGTATGTTTAAGATGACTGCCTCTGCAAATCCCTACCACTTTCAAGTTGCTCTGATTCAATGGTGTTATTGTTCCTTTTTGCCCTGTGAAGGATGTGTTAAAATTAATTTGTGAGTTGTGTAGGAAGCAAAAGAATCCTCTGTCCCTCTACCTTCCACCCCCAAAGCCCCACTTCAGTTTCAGTAAACACTCTACCCAGTTTACCTCAATGTATTTGAATCTGTTTAACAGTGATAGTTGAAACTGACTCTGAAGTATTTCCCTTTTCTATTTTCACATGATAATTTATCCCACCAAATAAATTACAAAAATTAAGTATATTAAACGTCAATTTACCCACATTTCTCTTTCTCTTTGTGGTGCTGAGCACAGTGGATCCTAGCTGTTACCTTGTACTTTGAATAATACCGTAGATCATTTCTTTCTATGCTTTTTTTTTTTTTTTTACTAATGCACAGAACATAATGCAGAACTTGCATGTTTGGCAAACGGGATGAAGAAGTCAGTGTTTCCAGAGGGGCTCAAATAAAGGAGCCAAATTGTAGGAAGAGGACCTACTGCTTATTGATACATTCTCTTGTTGAGAGATGCTCTTCTGCATTTACTTGATTTTGCTTGAATAAGCAAATGATTTACTGTGAGATGCCTCTCTCATTGCCTGTTTCATCACTCCCATAGACCAGAAACTGAGCTCTTTGAGCCAAACAGGAAGAATAACTTTATCTTGTTATCACTGAGAGTAAACTCTGATGAGCCAAAAGGAGTTGGACAGAAGGTAAAAGATGAACATTTTAGAAGAGCCAGAACACCTGATTGTGCGCAACGGAGAACTTGAAATTAAGCTGCTAAACTTGTAGTCTAAGCAGATATATAAGAATTTATGATGTTTTTGGTGTGTGAAAGCGTTGGGAGAGGTATCCTTTAGAGCTTCCATCATGAACTCATCTTTTAGAGGGAACCTTTCACAAGAACGTGTTTCTTGGTAAATGTAGACGTTTGCTGTCTAAAATAAGTCAGGAAGTTATTTCTTCAGTATTTATTGGGTGGAAAATTCAGGGCTGCTCTGAATCAAGAGTGGATTGCCAAAGAAGTCATTTATGAGTCTGCACGTATATGAAAGAGAGCTTTCTACTATCAGTTTCTTCTTGCTAGTGAGCTTTTCTCTTCAGGTTAGGATCTTTGGATGCTGAAGATCGCCTTATAGTGACTTTGGACACAGATTTTTATCTTGAATTTGGCTCCAGATATGGATACATTTCATAAATTTCTGTGCATCTAGTTCATTCATCAGTCATTGAAGTTTACTAGATTTCAGGGATGTTCCTGGGTGCATCATGTCATCCAGAGCAAAGAATGTTTCACATCATTCATAAATGTTAAATTCCATTTCTACAGTACTTCCGGTTGGAGTCCTCAACTAGGAGCTTTAGAAACATGAATGAGCTTGGCTGTAAAATGCCCTTACGTAAATATAATTAACCTCATATTGCAGATGGCACGTTGTATTCACAGAGCGACACTTTAATTGGAACAGGAAGAGAATCTAGGCTGGTTGACACCTGTGGTTTAGCTGCAGAGCAATCTTTTTCCTATGAAGTAGAGAATTTAAATCATGACTTATCTCCAGCTCTTGCTGTATACTGTCAGAAAGCAGTGAAAGAAGAGGTTAATGGGTGCCTCGCTTTTATGAGACAGGAGAAAAATGGGGCTTGGGGAGGGACATCTGTCTTGTTCCATATGCACTTAAAAGGTTTTTATTGAGGCATGAAAGGTTGTGTTGTTCCGTGCTTTGTCTTTTCGTTGCTTATCCATGCACTGATGTGCTGCCAACAATTCAATAAAGGAATTTCTCAAAATATATCCTATTAACCTATCTTAAACCTCATGTATATGGTATGTGGGTACTAACAGAAGAGAAGGGAAAGAGAGTCAAGAATCTGTGCTTCTTTTCCCCATTAATTCCAGAAACTGTATCTAGTGAGAGAGCAGTGACACTGAAGAGGCAAATTTATGTGAATTGTACTTGCCAGGCAAACGTAATTTACATTATTCTGTTGTGTCTCCCTTCTTCCTGCAAAAGCCCAAGTTCAAGCCATGATTTTCAACTGTGTCTTTTGAACTAGGATGGGGAAAAAGAAATTTTCTAAGATTTTCTAAATTTCTAATTTATTTTATTTTATTCATGTTTGTATATATGTGAACTTCAGTGAGGAATGTAAGAGTAGAAGGGATTATCTGGTGCTGTGACTGGAGGACAAGGCAAATGGGATGTTATGATACCACCAAAGCCCACCCTTCAGTTTGGTATAACAGTTTAAATTATTTGTATGCTCTCTGGCCTATGAAGCAAAAGAAGGAAATACAGTAGAACTAGTTATTGTTTCGGAACACTTGTATATGAATTTTCTGGGCTTATTTCTGTCCACTACTGTATGTATATGCATTGAACTCTGAGAATAAATGAGGATTTATTAGTCAAATATTGTAGGCATATATGCCGGTGCCAGGTGAGGTGCTTAGCCTGTGGATTGACCCAGGTGTTGAAATTTCTGCAGCATAAGCTGTACTGGACATGAAAAAAAAGGCTCCCAGCCTGGCCTAGGATTTGGAATAGCACTTTGCCCTTCATCACCTCTGGCTGGGTGTCCAAAGGGACAATTCCATAATTAATTGTCATGTTCTAGTTTGTTCTCCAGTTCTTGCCTTGATGTAAGGAAAAGATAGCAACACAGTGACTTGAGATGCTTCTTCAAGCAAAACCTGACGTTCTGTTTGAGGCTGGGTGTTGCTGTATCACAAGGTACTTCTGTGTGTTTTGACCTCTATAGCATGAAGTGGTGTTGAAAACTTCCTGGATGAGGAACAGTAGAACCTTTGAAATTCGGGGTAATATTTCAGCTTTCATTGCTTCTGGAGACATTTCATGGTTGAAAACCCCCCATTTTGCCAGGCCAAGGAAGCAAGTGCTAAAACTGGAAACCATTCCTAGTTTAGGAGATTCTGGGCTGTGATTTAAGACAGTTCTTACTTTGTCTTAATTTGTCTATACCTTGTGCTAAGCAAAATAACGTGTCTTCCCATTTCGGTATCCTTGCAATACGCTGTCAGCTAAGAAGCCTCCCTGCTGAGGCAAACAGCAAATTAACAGAGCAGAAGGACAGACAGTATATACATTTGGGAGTTTAATTTTGAGAGAGCTCATGCTGAGAAATGGATTTTTGCCCAGGAAGCGTGCCAGCACGAGTAAAGAAACCAAGCAGTGATGCTGGGCCCTCAGGAGCAAAAGGGTATGTAACAAGCCCAATGTGCCCCATTATGAGTGTCCATCCAGGGCAGCTCTGGGAGGGCTCTCTGACATGGCTGTTTACACTGGAATGCAGCTTTTCACAGATAATGCATCATTATCAATGTCAATAGTAGCTTCCTGCTTTCTGCAACAAAGCAAGCTTATGTTACTGAGCAGGAAGAAGAGCTGTAAGAAACTGCTGCTGCCTTTTCAGCAGGCTCTGGTGGTCAGTGCCATGCAGATGTTTCACAGCTTGAAGTTTGAGCGACTTTACCATCCTTGTAGTATTTGGATTGTATTAGTATGGCATGATAACAATAGCAGTACTACTGAAAAACCATGGAAGCAACCTCATTCTGCTTTAGTTCGTAAGTGTATGCTTTTCCTAAAATGAGAATAACTCATCTGTTTTCTCTCTTTGTCCTATGGGTAGTATGGTGCTCCACAAATACAGAATTTGTAAATATGTTTATTTCCAGATTCTTACTCAGTTCCTCTAAATTTTTAATATAAATTCTTGTACTTAGGTCATACTTTCTTAAGATCTTCATCCCCATTTGTTAAAAGGCATTAATGTTCCTTTTGCTGGCTAATATCTATTTCTGTTTGTGTGCATAATTTAGGAGGAGTGGTGTATATTTGTATCTTTTTAAAAGAATCTCATGTCTCCTTGGTAAGAGAGTATTTGATTTTGAGCTAAATATTCAAAAGTTCATGAACCAAGCATCTCATCAGCTTTTGAGGAAGCCTGAGAGTAATACCTTTCAGGAAATGTGCACAATCTGTGTGAAACTCTTTATTTCTTGTTTGCTCTGTCCTGTTCTTGCTAATAGCATTTGTCAATATGTGTGGCTTACATAAAATTCTCCATAATTGCAGAAACCATTTAATTACTCCTTTTATGTCCATAGCATGATGCTGCAGTGTATGTGGAAACTCATATTTGGAACAGCAAATCTTATTTGGCAGTAGACGGGGAAGTTATGATTGCAATTGAGACTGCAGTTGAGATATGTCAACTCATTGGCTCAACTGTTATCAGGTTCCTGCGCAACTGAGCTTCACTTCCCACTTCCCTGTCAGCACTGACAACTGAATAATGATCACAGAATCACAGAATGGTATGGGTTGGAAGGGACCTTTAAAGATCATGTAGTTCCAACACTGCTGTCATGGTCCATCCCTGATTTCACCGATATGAAGTGGATGGACTAAGACAGAATTAAGTTTGTGTATGTGTTCTGCTCTGAAGGAAGAACTTTTAAAATCTGTCTGCTTAGCAGTGGCCATTGTGGCAGATGATGAAATTGGTTTCAAGGTAGTTTGAGATGATAAGGCAGAATCTTGTGCCAGTTCATTCATGGCAAATGTAAAGATCTGAGTTAACAAAAATTATGGAAAACTTCAGGAAATTATTGTTTAGTGAATTCAAGTGTATTGGATGCCCCAAGTGGACATGTGTAGGTTAGCACATTGAAGAGAAAAAGTTTGGTTGCCTGCATGCTGAAAACACAGGGAGGTACTGGCAGCTAGCCTAAATTCCTGAGTTTTAACACTAAGTAGTATGAGATGATTTAAGTCCAGGATTTCAGCCTTCTGAGACCCACTGCTCATTCATTATAACGAATCACTAAATCAGAAGGCTCAGTGTGCAAGTAACATCATTGGGGTACTCTCAGCGACTTTACTGGTTCCTCATCTAACACAGTGGCTTAATTTAGTGCTCCTGTAAGTATTACAGTTAATTGCCCTCAGAATAAGTACAATAGGGATAAACTCTTAGACTGTCTTCTTAGATGTAGCAGAACAGGTAACACTTTTCTATACAAGAAGCAGAGGTGGATTGGAGGTTGGTCAATGCCTATGGAATAATCTTCTGCAGAATGAAAGAATGTTAACCATATTGCATGCTGTTTCGCCGTATAAATGAAATCACAGTTCTTCAACTTCACATTTAATGACCAAAATGTCTAACAGCTGAAATAAAGCAAACCTAACTAGAAAGAGAGTTAACTACAGGATGATCTCGAGTACTTTTCTTGATGTACCTCACAAAGATATCCCCTTTCTATTGTGGTGGTATCACCACCTTACAGTGATGCTAAGGAAAGGAATGAGAACTGAAAAAGAACACATGAGTTTAGCAAACTTTTTGCAGGACGAAGGAAGCTATGCTTTGGAAGATTGCTAGCATTATCTGTTTTTCCCAGAGAAGGACTGAGATGGGGCTTCCTAACAAAGAAAATGCTAAATGGGCCATCAGAAGAATGAAATCATCGAGTGTTTAAAACCTTTTAAGAAAGCTAATGAAAGTGAGTGGTAATGATCCCAATTTTCCAGAGAGATGATAAACAGTCTAGGATCCCAAGGGACTGACTCCTTCCTATGCTTTTGTGTTGGCCTTTCTGAAGAAAGGTCAACAAAACTATTTAATACACTAGTGCTGTGTTATTTTACAAAGGTAAACTTTTTTTTTTTCTTTTCTGAAGTAAAATGTAAGTATCTTACATGTTTCTAAGCTGTCTCTTTTGTACCATAAGGGGAAATCCAGTAAGGATTTTGGTTTACCCTTTCTTTTCCATATGGATGGAAAGCCATTGACATTATTGACATTTCTAATGATGGGATGAATTTATCCCATTAGTTTTAATGCAAACAAGGTTAGGTCTGAGCCAAAGTACTGTAGATTAGCATGACAGAAGCAATAAGCTTGTTCACAGACCTGCACAGATGTAGTGAATGAAATGCCTCTCTTACTTCATCTGCAACCCAGAGGCACTTCTGGATTAGGAGGGGTCAGCAAGTGAGTTTTAAGCTGATGACTCTCACTGCTTTTTTTTTTTTGTCTTCAGATATCTCAGCTTATGACAGAGACTAGTCGAGAGGGCCTGACTGAAGCAGCACTGAACCGCTACAATGCAGATAAACCCTCCTTGTACAGCTTCCCCGCCTCCCAGAGCACATATGTTGCTACTGACGTATCCACAGGCACTTCCGTGGCAGCATCATTTTTTGCCAGGTAAGAAAGACTTCTCAGATTTTACCTCTGGAAACAATTTCTTTCACAGGAATTTCGTTCATTTTGTAGTGAAGACATGGGGCTGACTGAGTAATGCACACATGACAAGAGACATGCTATATATAAAGCTCATCACAAGCCTGCTGAATTACCTTGAAAATGTTGTTTGATGCACCTGTGTACATTTGTCTCTAAGATGGCGATGATGCTTCTACCCTCCTCTGTAAAATAACAATTTCTTGATTTGGGATAAAATATGATTGTATTTGCAGAATAATACCTGATCCAGTGTGATTTTTATAAAGGATACCCTGAGTGAGAAGGACCCATCCAAGTAAATTTTTTTTTGAGATAGGCAATCAATTGTATTACTAACTGGAGTTGGATAGTTGTCTTTGCAGGCAACCTTCAGGTTTGGTGAATTTTACTTACATCTAGCCAAATTATTAAGATTTATATCTCCAGACTGAATATTTTAGGTTTCTGATTTCAGTTTCTGTCCCTGTCATGCTGTTGAGTTGACCTGATGGTCTAAACTCTGCCTCAGAACACCCTTTCTGTTGATCACTGAGCCAGTGTTTCCAACAAAGTTTTCAAAAATCTGATGAAAGTTTCATTTAAAATCTTATGGTTATCTCTATTAATTTTTTAGTAAAAATGGTTTGTTACATGGGCATACCAGCTGATAAGTGAAATATTCACTATTGACAATGGAAACATTTTTCTGTGCAGAAATAAGCTCTCTACAGAACAGGCTTTTAGCCTGCTTGAATCCTGGTGTAACTAAAGAAGTTGAAATAATCTTTGTCTTTTAATGTTCTTCAGTAATTAGAAGATTGACTTGGAAAGAGTTGTGGAAGCAATGAAACAGCAAGAGAATAAGCTATTTTCACATTGCTTCCAATCCAATCTAGTGAGATATCTGAAACATTGAGTGAATTTTTGAGTAAATGCCTCAGGCATACTCAGATTAGCTTCTTACCCTTTGGTGAGCCAACTATTAGTAATTCCACATGATTCTATTTCATTATAAAGGAAAATGGAAAACTTATAAAGTTGCTGAACTTTGAAGGCTGTAAATCTGGAATGAAGATTTTCCTATTTTTCCTCACATGAGGACTGCATATGTTCAACCAGTGTCACACAATAAATGAATCATGTAAGAGGATTAAAAGCGGTATTTTAGAGGAGCCAGTGAACACTGTTTGGGACATCTCTGCCGTTTTTCTTTACAGATGTGATGCTGCAATAGCAAATGTGAATGAGGACAGCGGTCTTGATTTGCTGCCCTTTTCTGTTAAACTGCAGGCAGTTTAAATTAAAATTGCTGAACATAGTCGTATGGTAATATCTAACTGGAGTGCAGATTGGGATTAGCACATATTTAACATGAATTGATTTATGAAGATTGCTTAACTCATTTGCTCTTCATTGTTGCACCTGTATGCTGATAGAATTCATTTTCTCTTAATATACACTGCTGAAGTGTAGGAAACTAATTAAGTTTACTCAAAATCCCAAGATTAGGTCCCAGCATTTTAAGTAGTACTCTTAGTTTCTAGCTGATGTTGTGAATACTTGGATGTCCTTGGCCCAGCAGAGAGACCCCATGTTTAGGCTGTTTATTTTTAAGCTGTACTTAGCAAGATGAAAGTGACTAGTTTAGTTCGGAGTATTATACTAGATTAATGTCAGTTGGGTAAGTCAGTTTAGTTTTAGACTTCAAATTGTATCATCTGCTGATAGTTCAAGCAGAAAATCAAATTCAATCATTTGATGCTTGACATTTTAACAAGAAAGTCCACAATTTGCTTTGAAAATGTGGACCTTCTGTTAATTTTTGTTTTGCATCTGATGTGTCTTTTTGCATTTTTGTGAAGTTGGGATATGAAGTAAGAACCTGCATGTTGTATGTGTTTAAAAAGTAGAAGTAAGTCTTTAAGCTTCTAAGTTGTTTTTTCCTTTTAGTATAAACGTATGCCTGTTTTTTTTGAACATATATGTGATGTCGTGATTAGATAGATGATCAGTAAAAAATTATTATGCAGGGAAATTTGCTAATATGAAGCTGAGGTTGGAAGCAGAGGAATGGAAAATATTCTTTTGAAATTAGAATCATGTAGCACAGTATTTCACTATGTTCCCTAACAAGCAAAGTGATCTTCAGATGAGCCTCAGATGTAAAAGTAATCCATCATCATAAAAAAAAAATAAAAAAAAAACTAAGATGCAATAGTGTGAAGGAAATGTCAAGGCATCCATGGGAACTTTTGGTTGTAATTACTTGAGAAGCATCAGGAGTGGAACAGACTAAGAACTAGGAGCTTAGATTTTTTTATTTATTTTTTTTGTTCTCAGGCACTGCTGGTCCAATAGTGGTACTCACTGACTGGCCTATAGCTGGCTGTGAGCCATGGAGAAGTTTCTGAAGGCCACAGCAACTCTCAATCTTTTGAAAAGCCAGCAGATTTATCAGTTATCTCAATACTTAACTGTCATGTTTCATGATATATAGATGACAGATTTCCCAACCAGTTAAAAGGCTTGCAACTTCTGTGAATTGTCATTTGTCAGGATATCGCTGCAAGAAAACTTATATGTAGAATTCCCATGGGATCGTATGTGACTATTTTAAAGGAACAAATAATGAAAATTGTCCAAAGAGCTGTGCTGGCAAGCTTATGAATATTAGATGATGCATGTATGAATAATGAATTTCTGACCGTGATTCTGACATAGAAGCTGAATTGAAATGATAGCATTTCTAGTGATGGGCACCAAATTTGCTGTCCTGTTAGGGTTTATCATTCATTTTAGCTCCCAATACCCTCTAGTCCGTGCTAATTCAACATCATCTTGCTTCTTATAAGTAGTCTATTTGTGATAAAAATAATTCATTTAGTGAATGCGAAATAATGTTAAGATTCTTTACATAAAATTTGGATGTTGTCATGAGAAGCACTGGATCTTTGGGCCTCGTGTCCTCCAGGCATAATGTAGGAGTGTGTCACCACCAGCTGAGGGAGAAGAAAAAGCCTGTGCTAATGCTGCCACAGAACTGAGGGAACGACCTTCTTTTGCTGGTTTTCATAGTGTCTCTGTGAAGCTCTAGCAGGACAAGGGATGTTGTACTAAACCTTGCTTACTATCTCATTTCTCACATGGGGAAAACTTCTGCAATGCTGATTTCAGCTTTGACCTGGCTACTCCATGAATAAATCTGGCTTTATGAATTGAATTTTTCTATTTTGATCTAAGCTGTGGACTCTCAATAGTCTCTTGAAGCATGATATCACAGTGCAGGAACTAGAAGTCAAAACTGAACCAAAGCCTCTCAGTTAACCTTAGAACACTCACAGGTTCTTGTCATGTTGGTACTGTTCCTTGTTTGCCCTGTCACAATGAGCTTGCTTTCTGGGAGAAGAAAAACCTCTACTACTTCATGACAAAGGAGAACTGTAAAAGCCTCTCTCTCTTTGGACCTCAAAAAGAGGGAGATAATGGTAGGTTTGAAAGTTGTTTTCTGTTGCTGGTCACAAAGTGTAACAGCGTATCCTGAACAAAAGCCCACCACCCTCTGAAATCTGATATAGTTGTATTTGATTTAATTAAGCCTAATGGGAATATAGATAATCTTGAGCGTAACCTGAAAAAATCTGTTCTAGGGATCATCTTCCATGTCTTTGTAGATCTTAAAACACTAGGCAGGGCCACACAATGCTCCTCCTGTAGATGCAGCAAGTCATCTATGTGTTTTTCAAAGCAAATGCAGAAGTATCCAGATTTTTGAAATATTTCCTATTTTGAGCAGAAATGAGTATAGAAATACTTAGCTTCGTGTAACTGACATGTAGCTACTCAGCATGGGATAAGCTCTAGTAACAGTTACCTCCTTTCTTGGAAAACTGCTGGTGACCCTTTTGACACTCATTCCCCCTCCCTGTGTGGTTCGGCAGTTGTGGGAGGAGGTAAGGCAGTGCTGTACTGGAAAGGGATATTGTGAACGTCCTATTCAGAATGCTCCGATTTCCCTTCCACTCATGCAAATGCTTTCTATTTTTATTTTTTAAATTATTACCATTTTTTAAAATACTGGTACAGTTTCTGTGGGACCCTCTTGATAAAGCTGTTGTGCTAACTTTGACCTAGGAATCAAGAGGACCCCAGAACCTTGAATCTCATGCCTCACTGATTTTTGCATGCATGTGAAAAGCAATCAGCTTATCATATAGCTTTTGGTGTTTGCTGTTTTTTTTTTTTTCTTATAGGTGCAATATTATGTGATTTTTGTTGAAATTCACAACAAATTTCACTGCAACTCTGCAAAACCTTTCCTCCTGTAGGGAAGAAAAATCTTTGATGCTCAAAGGCTTAGAATCCAGGAACATCAGGGTTTTCTTCTTTCCTTAAAGTTTGGGGATTGGTTTAAACTAATCATACCATTTTAAGGTCCTGGCTTGAATGTTTTGGAGGTCTGTGGGAAGCTCCCAAAAATGAACTTTTCCTGCTGTTTCAACAGTGGGTTTGTATGAACATGTGCAGTGAAAGGGTGTAAGAAACAGAGGCAGAGGCTAGTAGAGAAGGATATCACCTGGAGTGGATGGGTATTCCTGTATCACAGAGCCCAGCTTTGGCTGGGGCAGCTCCCTGGGAGAAAAATATCTGATTTGTGCCAGTGGTCTGTCTGCAACTGGTGTGGCTGAAGCATTAGCCTAGCAGATGAGGAGCCAGGCCAGGAGTCGCTTCCTGCTACTGCTGTAGCTTGTGCAGGTGCACAGCAGGTGGTGTAGGCCCAGGCAGCACCTCGGTGCTGCTGAGGCTTGGGAGACCTTGTGGAAAGAGGCTGTGACTGCTGTCAGAGCACGAAAGCTGCTTGTCCCATTCCCTGCACCTTTTCTCAAGAAAGTTCTGTTGAAGTTTTGAATATTTTTTAATGGTCTGGGTGCAGATGACTCGTGACAGTGTTTCCTCATGCTGAAGAGTGGTGGACAGAACTGCATTTTCTAGCCACGTGGTAGTTCCCTGGTTTAGGCACTGCTTAATAGATCTATGATGTCAAGTAGTGCTTACCTCAGCATCTCTAAGAGAAAACTATATTTCTGAGACTAAGGTGAAAACATATTTTGTTTTCTTGCTGTTCAGACTGTGCAGAACCTAAAAGAATTTTCTTTCATTAGCTGAACAAACCAAGTATAATAGTTAAATTGTGGACAGTTTCTCAGACATTTTGAAGAACTATATATTAACAAACCTGATCAGAATTTCAGCCCTTTTCCCTCATCCTCATAATATACTGCATAAGAAATACATAAAAAGAAGAAAGTTAATAGTAAAGATCCATAAGCTGTCTTTCACTAGGAATGCTGGGAACAAGTTTTAAAACATCAGTAAGTCATTTCCACAAATATTTCTATTTTCAAAGCCTGTCTTGGGGCTGACGAGTAGGGGAAATTTCAATCACAATGATCTCGGTCATTCTGAAAGATCATGAAATAAGTAATTACATTTGGCACCTAAGTTTGAGTGCACAACTTCAGGGTCTGTTTTTTCTTACTTGCTCAGTATTCATCAGAAATGCAGGAGATACATGTTCATAATCACTGCTTTTCTGTGCTCTCCATTGCTGTAAGAGCCCTAACAGACACTAGAGAATGACTCTTCCCGTTATTGGTGTTATTTCATGTGTATAAAGTAAGTGCCAATCAAAAGAGAATATTGATTGTCACAATGCCAAACGGGGCTAGTGGTTGGGACATGAAGAATATTCTCCCTCTTTTTCTCTGATTCAATGTAAACAAAAATAAAAATGTCCCAGCAGAAAAGACTACATGCTACATGTAGGAACAGCTGCTGCCTGGTAGTTGAGTCAATGATCTGATATGCAGGAAAAGAGAGTTAAGTATGACATCTGGATGAGGGAAAGCAAAAATACATGAACGATCTCGAATTTTGCATGGTAGTTCTATCTTGGGTCCCAAACAATTTCCAGTGACTGTTTTGACTGTCAAAGCTGACACGCTCCCCATGGCACTTTTGTTTTGATCAGATCATATCTTTTAATTACAAAAAAGTTTAGTAACAAAATTCCAGACCAGGTCATTTTCTAACAGGAATTGCATAGAGTACATGTCTGAAACCGTGGTGCCTGAATCTTTGGATATTGCACACCACTGTTACTTAAAAACTTAAGAAACTACATGCATATTTAGCCCTGTGTTGGAAATCTGGTTGTGATATGTTTAATTTGGCATTGGGCTGTAAACAAAAATAATTTGAACCTTCATGCCAATTAGGTACACTATATGTTAGTGGCAGGTTAATAGGTGTTATTCAGAGCTTGAAATAGAGACAATAAACCTTGATTTATAAGCAGGATTTTGGGATCAATCAGTGGAACTATGAAAAGAGATCAGCTAAAAATTATGCTTTGATTATCAGAATCCTATACTTGCAGGGATGTGCTGTCTGCTTAGCCTCAAAGCAAATAACTGATAAAAAAGATACAAATCCACCCTGTGTTCCTAGTATCAAATTAATACAGGATATACAGGGAGTTTACCATAACAAGTATACTTTTCTGGACTAACCTTGTTTTAAAAATAGTTATTTAGAACAGATTCATAACCTAAAATAAAAGATAACTATCCAACAACAATTTATTGATAGTTGAATAGAGAAGTTAAAATTCCAGTCCATGAAAGGTATGTTACTTTGTTGTTATGCCTTGCACTGAAATATGCTACACCTGCTTCTGTGCACTGCACAAGTGTTTTCTCATCTGCACTTGCCCCACATCTGGAATGTTTCGTATTGATGGTAACAGCAATAAAGTCATCAATGAATAATGTTGTTATTGACTCAATAATGTTGTTATTGAAGTGGTCATCAAGATTTGGAGTTTTTTGTGTAATTAGCTTTTCACAGCCTTGAGAAATCTTGATAATGTTCTAAGTAAAGCTCCCCATTCCTGCCTTTTTCTTTGGATAGTTTTGTGATGTTTCTTCACTGTGATTCAATCCCCAATTTCATGAGTATCTGATCCTGCAAAGCAAAGGGAACATAGCATGAAAGTTATTTTGCTTAAGAGATTGTTTTAAAACAGATGTCTCCTAAGTGTACTTCAATATATTAGTTGTTTCTGATATATCTTACCTGAAATCTAGAATCTTAACTCTTTCTTTTCTGATCTCCGTCAGAATCTGTGGTATTTAGTAAGTTTGTGGACGTGTCTTGAGAATTCATTTGTCCTATTAATTTTTATATGATCAGTTATGTTCAATTTTAAAATCTAAAAAATTTACTTAGGGATACAATACGTTTATATATGCTTTTCCCTCTTTTCTACTTATTTTCTCAAGTACAACACCATGATTGTATGGTAATCAGGACCTCCACTCACTAGAAAGAAAACCCCGCCCATCTATTAGTGTCAATAACTGATGGTATTACAATGAAAGGGACCAGCGATGCAAACAGATACTTAATCTACTTCATGTATTGTACATGCCTTGTAGGAGGTCTAAATGTTTTATAGTCTCTGTCAAGGCAGAAGGAGGCAACGAAGACACCTCCTGTCTTTAGGAGTTAGCAAAGGCCTTTGCCCTGTGTTTCTGAGGTGTTACCTTAACTTTCTCTGTTAGCACCTCACTGATTACTGCTATTGTAGATAAGCTTCAGATCTGCAAATCACAGTGCTGGCCCCATTCTTGATGCATCTCATGCTTTGCATTATAGAGGGGTATTGGATGCTGATGTTAGGTCACCGAGGCACCAATTGGTTTTGTGGTTTGCTAAGGAAGGAGAAAATTTTTCATGGATGTGTATTCCTGATTCTTATAGGTGATTTTGAGCATTTAGTACAAAAGTGTCTACATGTATGAAGGCTGAATTCGTGTTGCTCTCCATATACTATGCTAAATCAGTGGTAACTCCCTTACTTTAGTGGTAACTTCAGCCACATCTTGTGATTTCCTGCTGATTTCAATAGTCTGCAAAGGGAGAGGCTAACTAAGGATAGTTTTGGCCTTTAATTTCTAATGGCTTTTGAGTACCAGAATATTTGCTACACACCTGTTCCCTGTTGATTTCAGGAAAACTTAAAAGGAAATGAGGCTATTTCCTTTCCTCGCAACTCCTTAGCACTGCCTTTTCCTGCACCTGACATCTACATTAAGAAAAACTTCTAGCAGCATATACAGTAATCCTGCAGCACCTGTTACCAAAGACTCCTGGTGTTTAATCTTGGCTTTTACTCTTAGGGCAGTGGAAATAAAAATGGACAGCATTAATCTTCTGACTCCTAGTATAGCTGTGACTGCCAACTATAGTAGATGCAAACTCATGTTGATTTACTGTTTTGCATATTTCTTGCTTCTCTTGAACCTTGACATAAGAGATCTGATTTATAGTGTTTCTATCTTGCCTTGCAGAAAGATGAATTGGTGTAGTTGCACTGTCTATAGCACTGTCTATAGCAGAAAATTATATGCAGTACCAGTTGCTTTCTCCCTCTGTTTTTAACACCACCAAACTAACCTACTCTCAAAGAGATCATAAATCCACAGTAACAAGACTTTTTCCTAAACACGTGGGAGTTCAGAGTGGCAAACTTTTTATTCTAATTACTGCTTTCCTGTTGCAAGAAGTACTGTAACAGTGCTGCCCCAGTAGCCTTGAAATTCCAGCTGTGATCTACCTCATCTGCAGAGTCTTCCACTCAGCTGCTCAAAGAGCCAGAGTTTTCTTAACCTTAAGAGAGCAATCTGTTCAATGGCTTAATGGCTTTTCCGTATGATTACCAAGGAATACATACCATTTTATTTTTCTTTGTTCATAGAGTAAAATCTCCAACAACAAAACTGGTTGAAATGTTGAAGCATTTGCTTATTCCAAAGAATTTAACATTAGGTAGACAACTGCCAGTTGGACTTGCACATATTCATCCCTGTGATGTAGTTATAATATATGAGAAGACCATAGTACACCTGTTTTTACATGACTAGGTGGATGGTAGGAAATAGAAATTTAGAAGCTCACCTCTTGATTGAACATGATGCCTATCTCACAGATGCTGTCTGTTGGCAAATTTCAGCAAAAAAATACTGGTTTGGTCTCTTCTGAGTAACTCAAGTTCAGCATTACATGCATGCATTGTATGCAGGACAGTGACTCCAAAGCTTTATACCACACTTCTGTTTATTGACAATGTAAGATGTCTTTCAGGAGACAGACCTGCTAAAGGAGAAAACAAGAATAAACATGTACATTTAGGAAGCAAGTAACTACAGGACCAGTGTGGTTAACAGAGACTGTTTTCTCTATGAATCAGTTTCCTAAGACTTCATGACTTTGGGGTGTAGCTTTAGAGGCTTTTTATGACTAGAGAATTTCTAGGGGGCTTTTTCCTCTTGCTTAATAAAGAATTGCCAGCCGTTCTTCAGTCAAAATGTTGACATGGTCTGCCTCTCCTATTCATTGGTCTATTTTCAGGAAATCAGGAGAGATTCAATTACTTTAAGATCTCCTTTTCTGGTTAAAGTTGGTCAATGGATTCAAATGTCCTTATAGTGTAGACAAAGAGATTGACTTAGATTGCGTATTAGTCATTCTGATTTGAGTAACCAGACAAAAAACTAGTCCTGATAACTACTAAAGGCGAAGCAACCTTTGGTTTTATTACCCCAACAATAATGAGAGAAGGGGACCAAATTATTTACTCCATTGTCAGAATTACAGCAATAATCTCTTTGAATCTAAGCAAGAATGATGAAAAAGTGAAAATTGTGGAAATCTAGGCAAAGACAGAAAAGACAGTATTAGCAGAAATTATTTCCATTTCTTCTCAGAATAGCTCTTTGTATGCAAATATAGGGAGAAATCAGACAGCCTTTCGTTAGAAAGGAGAAAGTACATAGAAATTGGACAGCATCATGTCTTTTGTTCAAGCCATCTTTAAGTAAACTGAGTTACTTATCCATCCAGGGTGGAGCATATCAACACAGCATGAAAGTTTAAAGTTGCCTATTTCTGCTTTTGTTTTTTATTACTGAAGTAGAAACAAAGGAACATGAATCTAAGCTTTCTCATTACAATAGCTAATCCTTTTCTAGTTTTCCTCTTCTGCCATGATTGTGCCTTTCCACAGCAGCATCAACCTTTTATTAACACAGCACTACTTTAATTCAACCATGTGAATCATCATGAAATGATGTTGAGAACTGATAGGAGTGAGGAATAAATCTGTCTTCCATGTTTTTCTTGAGGTTATCACAAGCTAATAAAGTACAGTTAATAAAACACTGTGGATTTCACTGAGATGTTTGGGTTAACATTGTGAATTCTTGATTAATACATAAGAGCAATGCAAACCAAATGTGGAATGCATTAGACAGACTAAACTAGATGAAATTACGTATTATGTTAAATGATTCTGCTCCTGTTGGGATTCTGTAGAGGTGCAGAATGCCATATGACATTAACTGGAAAAATATTATTACACCTTTCAGGTGATGCTGAAATGGTGGTGTTGGGAAGATAGTTAACAGATTGCTTAGTCATCTGGGCCAACAATATGTGTTATATCACTGTCAAATGTAATATTATAAATCTAGGAATAAAGAATGTAGACCACGCTTACAGACTAGGGGCCTATGTACTGGGAAGCACTTACTAGAAAGGATCTATGTGTCATGCTTTATTAGTTGCATATGGGTGTACAGCGGGCTGCTGTGGCCGAGAAGGCTAATGCATCTCTTGAATAGCTGCAAGAATAAGAACGTACAAAAAGAGGTTGGGTTGTTACTTTAACTCTGCATTTGGAGTAGATATAATCACAGCTAGAATATTCTGTCTACTTCTGATGTCCACAGTTGAAGAAAGATGCTGAAAAAATGAAGAGGCCTCAGAAGGGACACAAAGATGATCAAAAATTTGAAAAACATGCCTTCCAACAGCTTGACTTCTTTAGTTTATCAAACAGATTTAGAGAGATGTGTTGACAGTGTGCAGGAAACCTCTGCAGGGAACAGAAACATGATACCAGAGGACTTCAGTCTAGCAGACAAAAGCATGTCAAGATGTAATGGCAGGAAGTTGAATCTAGACAAACTCAGAGTTGTAATGAAATGTGCATACTTAAGAAAGGGCAATGACATGTTGAAATGAACAAGAGTAGCAGCAAGTTTTCTTTTAGTATGTGTTTTTTCAATTAAAATGGGTATTTCAACAACAAAAAAAGGCAGCAGTTAACCACAGTTTAGGGGCTTTAAGAGATTTAATGTAGGCAAAATCCATCGTTTTTGCTGCACAGGAAGTTAAATATTTTAGAGAGTCATAATAGTCTCACTTAACAATCTGGGAAGACATTCATTTGTGTACAAGTTACAGCATCAAGGAGTACTATTTCTGTTCCTCTCTCAGACAAACGCTGTAACAAAGCATAAGATAAAATTGCAATGAAGAAAGGAGTAAACTATTCATTTTCTTGATTTATCTAGGAGTGATTGACAGGTAAGTTATTTAATCTTTTTTGTAGATGAACAGAGGGCTTCTTATGTTTTTAGCTGCCAGTATGTGGAATTTTAATTTTTGCCATTTATGCAACAAGATGTGGAAATCTTTGTGGATTTTTTTTCATGGCTTCCCTGGGCACACATCTGGTTGAGTAGTGCATTGTTTTGCTCTTCTTTTGAGATTACATCCATTTGTTGTCTGTTTCAGAAAGTACATCAGTATACAGCATAATACAGCATAAGAAACCAAACCAATCCCCTCCCCAAACACTAAAAAGGCTTTTTTTTTTTTTTTTTTTTTAAGTTATCAATACTAATTTTCTTTGCCTTTTGGATTGAGGTTGCCAGTCAGCAAAGGTGATGGATGTTTGTTGCTGGTAAAAGTACATTAGTCAAAATCATGAGTGGGAAAAAAGCATCTTAGTATTCTGGTATGAAAATTAAGAGGAGCAGTTACGAGTCAAAGCTGAAATAAAAAACCATTCTGTATCTGAAGGCAAAGTCTTTGGGGCAAATGTGTGTGCTTTAAAATTACTGGGATAAAACCAATGTAAAAAAAAAATACAGCTGTTCCACTTGATGGCTCATAAAATCTGAATAAAGTCCTTCAAGGGCTTTTTTTTTTTTTTTTATAGTGAGAGACTTTTTTGTATGTGTAGTTATGGTAGCATCTGGTTCCCATCTCTGGGAATTCAGAGAATCCACAGGCACCAACATGCTGTCTGCTGCAGAGAAGCTCTACAACACAGATAAATGCTTCAGACAAGTACTCGATACGTAATGTAATTGTCTGCAAGCTGGAAAGATGTTGGTGTTTGCTGGGAGGAGGCAAAATCTGAATCAGTAAAGTTTGATTAACATAAGCAATAGGATCAGCCCCTGCATAAAATTTCCTTTGTTCACCTGTGAAGAGTGGACTGATAAGCTAGCAACACCTGAGTCAATAGGATTAATCAGTCAGAGAAGGTAAGCAAGGCATACCAAGAGGAGTCAGTGGGTTTTCACAGAGGCTGTATCCTTCACAGACAGTTCAAACAATGGGATCGATAAACTAATTGTCAACAAATTTGAGCAGGAAATATATAAGGGGCATTTTATGAATAATGACATTGGATTTAGCTATTGTTGAATGATGAAGGAAAACACAATTTGTCTGTTATTTATGGTTCATCACATTTTTCATTCTAATGCCTTATCCTTTCTGTAAACAGGCTTTGTGTATTAGTAGTCATATCATTACCTTATATGAAATTATATTACATTGTGGTAAGAGTTTGTTGTACATTATCAACATATGTATCACAGAAAGCAAAATCTTCAGCATGCCTTGAACATGGGCACAGACAGCACAGATTTTCTGGCCCATATTGTGCTCAGCGTGTTGTTGCTTAACAAGTAATATGCTAGAGCTAATGGAGAGGCTATGTAAATATTGTACTGCTCTTATGGACGGAGATAGGCTCAACCTCAATAAGAGCTAAATATGAAATGCATTTAAGTACAACTTTGTACATGAATGAAACTTGTACATGAATGAAACTCCCCTGAAATTGAAAAGAGTCAAAAAATGACACCTCATGCTACCCAAAGGAATGCCTTATAATTGTAAACAAGGATGGAATAGATCCTTGCTCCAGCAATGTCAGCTAAGGATGCTCCACTGTGTAGACAGCAGTGTGGGACCCATGGGACTGTTGGCCAGGAGGGCGAGCCCTTCCCAACGCCCGGAGAACAGGGCCGGGCAGGCTGTGGCTGCTATTCACTTCCTCCAGCAGCCACATCTAAAAGAAAAGAGAGGTGCCAGATGCTATCTGTGACTTTGCAACTCAATCCCAGAAAGAAAGCTCAGGCTGTGACTCCGAGTTCCACACAGGTGCCTAGTTCTAGAGGAGTGCTGTGGTCTATGAAAGAGGCAGTATTTCAGAAATTTATTTTCAGCTTTTCCTATGGTTCAGCTTATATGTTTGTGTTGTTCCAGGCTGGGATGGTGGTGAGCAAAATGCCTGAATCTTCCTATTCACTGTGTACAGAAATTAGGTGAGATGAGGTTGTGACTTTACCATTATCTGAACTGCTGAGAAATCCTTGTGCCTAAGGCCTTTTCTGGATCTAGGATGAAGTTTAAATCTGAATCTGAAGGGTATGTGTAGACTACATACAGACTAACAGTTTTGGTTTTCATTTGCGTTACAATGAAAAGTACATTGTGAATACAAGAACCATACATTTCTAGAGCAAAATTTTCAAAATTGCTGAAGAGACTGGGTTTCCAAGAGCACTGAGGTGAGAATGATTTGGGAACCTAGGTCCCAATTTCAAAAACTGAGTGCTTAGGAACTTAAGTAATGGTGACTATCACCTAGATTCCTGAAATTCTAGGTAACTTCTGAAAACTGTACCTGTGTGATTACAACTTTTTCAATACTTCCAGGAGACAGATTTTATAGCTGTGTTCTGATTCAGATTTCTCTTTGGTTCTGTCATAAAGTACTATTCTTGTATTTTGAAAATTGTTTATTTTTAATTCCTGACAAATAACTACACTTAAACTGCAAACACATTATACAATATGTTAGCTCCAAGGGACAATATCTTAAATAGAAACAGATCCTTTTCTTTTTCTTCATGCCAACTCTTTGTTTAGTAGTATGGCAATTGCACACACACATCCCAGATGTTCATGGAAACAAAATTCCTTTTTAATTTACAGCAGAATATGGTTTTATCCCTTGCTGGCATTGTATTTGTCAAACGCACAAATGTTTAAAGCCTTATACTCAAATATACTACAGTAGTATTCTGCATGCCTCTTTCAAACTTACGTTTATAAAATCACAGAATAATTCAGGTTAGAAGAAACCTCTACAGTTTATCTAGTCCTACTCCCTACTTAAAGTAGGCCCAGTTACATCAGGTTGCTTGGGTTCTTGTCTCATGGAGCTTGGAATATCTCTGGATGGAGTTTGGACAAATTCCCTGAGTCCCTGTTCCATTGGTTGGCCATGAAAAAAGTTTTTATATAGAATTGGAATTTCCCATGTTGCAACTTTCTTTTGCCTCTTCTTTCCCTGTGCATCTCCAAGAATGCATCTGGCATGGTCTTTAAACCCTCCCATCAGTTGTAGACAGCTCTAAGATCTCCTCGTCACCTATTCAAGGCTGAGTAAACCCAGATGTCTCAGCATATCCTGGTACTATACATGCTCCAGCCCACCATTATCCTGGATGTTTATCTTAGTGGACAAAGAGAGAATTGTCTCATTGGAGAGAAGGTCATGGAGATGCATGTTCAGTGAGATACTGTTCTAGAAATGTAAACTTCTTATCTAGGAAACCTATCTATGGTACAACTCAATCAGCTTTTGCTGGTACTTAAAGTTCAGGTTTTGATTGTGATCTCTAAGATTCAGGTTTTAATCTCTGAAGCTCAATATATTTTCCATTGCTTTTACCTAAGCAATATGTAAATACATAGGAGAGACTGAATTGACAATGTATTTTGTAAGAAGATGCAGGATTTTATATTTTAGGTGTAGTCATTTCTACAGGTAGTTTTCTCTGCTGTTTTCATAATGAATGTGGATAATAAAGTGGAGCACCCAACAGTGGTTCATTTGTATTTGCTTTGCAAAGTCTTTGGCTGACAGTCAAACAGCACTGACAGCCTCAGCATCTGCTTCATACAGTCAAGAACCATTAAATATTGATGTTTCATGGAAAAAGTCATCTTCACAGACAGTGCTGATTTGGACACCAGATGATGGCATAGACCACAACAGGATTCCTCCCCAGATTACTTTTTCACACAGACTGGTGCTGTTGATTTGGGTCATGAGGGATAAAGGCTCAGACAGTGCCAAGGTCTTTTCAGGGCTGTACATGGTCTGGGGCTGGGGCTCCTCATGGGGGCTCAGGGCAGGGCCTGTCTCAGTGCCCCAGCCAGGGGCAGGCAGCAGGGGGCACTGGGGCAGCCCCGGCATCGGGCACCACCCTGGAGCTGGGCCGATGGGTGGCCCTGGAGGGGCCTGCAGCAGGGCATGTCCGCAGGGAGCTGGCGACTGGTCCTGCTGCGGCCTTGCTGGCACAGGGGCCAATGGCCACAGGGGCTAAAATGGGGTCCTGGGCCATGGGCAAGTTTGGAGAAAGGCCTAGGGGGCCAGGGCAGGACCTGTAAGGTCTGGGGGTGCCCTCAAGGCCCTGGCAGACCTGGAACTGGCCTTGGGGTTAGGAGGAGAAGGGCAAAGCCTGGACTGGCAGTGGGTGTGAGGCTGGAAAGGGGATGCAAACAGCAATGCAGGCTGTGAAAATGTTTTCTCTGCCAGCTTGTTCATCTGGGCCTTGGCTCTGGGGCTGAGGAGCCAAGTTTGACCAAAGCCTAGAGTTAGGATTAGATGGAAAAACCCTGAGCAGTTATCTGGCATGAGGCTGAAAACAGGCTGGAAAATGACAGAGTAGGCTGCAAAAAATTGTCTCCCCCTGAATTTCTACCTCAATGATCTGCAGAGTAATTTGGCTGAGGAGTCGATTAATACAGGAGAAGGGAGGAACTGATGTGTTGTCTGCAAAATTACTAGTGTAAACCTCTGTCAGATTCTCAGTGTGGATCTCAATTCTGTGTACAAAGTATATGAAAAACAAGCCAATAACTAGACCTGTATGAACTGTAATTTTTGTTGGACTGCTTAGTTTGTTTTGCAGTCTTTATTTTTACACTGGAATCAGAATAATTTCAAACTTATTTTGACTCCCACTGTGGAGGGTCGGAAGAGATGTATACAGTAGTGGCATTCATCTCTGTGAACCTTATTGCACTGGGAACTAACTAGCACAGCCCTCATGTTCTTACTGCTTCAGCTATTAGTGAAAGGGGTAATGGAGAAGAGTCAGGGAATTCAGTCCAAGTACAATTCCTTTTTCACACAAGCCACAGAAAACCAGCAGCAAGTGCTAATTATGGGTTTTAAGTTGAACATTTCCTCTTTATGCGTCTGTTTGCAAACAGCAAATTCCCTCCACACCCACATGTTTCAGACACCAAGAAGATACTGGAGCATGCAAATACATATTTTACTATAAACCGATTTCAGATTTTTCTCTTTAGTGTGGGTATCAAAACAGAATATTGTTTAGCTTGGTCAGTCAGTCTTTCTTGACTAGCTGGATGTTCACAGCTTTATCCAACACCCTCTGACCTGAGAGGCAAAGGAAAATAAATGTCAAGTGGTAAAGTGCTTGCAGAGTGTCCCTGTTCAGCCTTGATCGTCTTCTTCCCTACTTTGGGGAAGCTACTGTCTTCTGGCACTTGATTTTCTATCTTTGAGTTCACAAGTCTTAAGACAGTGCCCCATCTTGAGCTGGAATTTAATTCTGGATAATAAGGGGGATAATAGTGTTTACAGATTCTCTCTAAAGGGAAAAAATCTTCTCTTCCTCCAGTTTGTTGCTTCAAAGTTGATGCTGGAGCACCTAGTCAGTTGTACTTGTGCCCCAGAGACCTGGCAGGCACCGTTTTGTTGCTATGTCCTGGCTTCTTCAATACACTGACTTCATGGTGTGCATACTGATGTTACCAACAGCATTTTGTTACAGGACAGTATATATCTAATGGTTTATCTTTTCTGATTTGAATGATAATGCTATTACATACATCTTCCTCCTCTGTAAGGATTTTCCACCTTTTAGGTTTCCTATGGCAAGTTGGGATTTTTCAATCTTTTGTGGTTCCCCAGTACTCTCTCCTTAATTGTTTTACTGTTTGTTTCAGCTCTCTTATTACCTTTTCTTGGATTCTTCTCCCATTGGCATTTGCTTCCGTATGACTCTTACTTCATGAATTTTGGGACACTGAGAAGCAATTTTGGGTGTGTAATAAAGTTAAGAAATTTCTATCCCTCATCCTCCCCATATATCCTGGTTTGGCTCTGGGCCTTCCCTTTGATTGTGCTGATGAAACCTTGGGCCTGCCTAGCATTGTGTACCGTTGAATGACTATCCTTAAGAATAGCCCTCCAGCAACATGAAGTTCTTTTAACCTGAATCATCCAGTGGTCTGGTTTTAGAGAACTGGTGGCTGCTTGAGCAGAGCTTAAAAGGGCAGCAGACTCTGATGAGAAGCGTGTAGGAGGGAAGAAGGACTATTATCTTTAACTGCACACTGAGTTATCCTGTTGTACCTTCTAAGGCCTGAAGATGGAGAAGTACCGTGTGCTAAAACATATTATTTTTTTCATAAAAGCAATACAAATATTTGAATGGGCATTTGTATGTCTCAAAACACAAATGCTGTTTAAGTACTGAAGTGTAGTAACAATTACTCAGTTGTTTAAATTGTTGACACAAGCTGCAGCAGTAAGGATGTTAGTTGCCAATCTCTGAGTTAAGATCTAGGTTTCTCTAGGTAAGGAAGTAACCAAGACTTGAATCCCAAAATGCCCAATAATTTCTGTCTGTACAGAAAGGCACCTTGGCTCTGTTCAAAAGAACGTGCAAACCATTGTATGCAATAAAAGTTTGAAAACTGGTGCTTTGAGTCATATGTAAATTCTTGTTCAAATTTATGGTTTCTAAATGTGTGCAAATTATGACTTGTATTTTCTATGTGATCTATGAGAGAAAAGAATGAGCCATTACCTTCAATAAACCTTCATAGAACTTATTTAATTTGTCACTACAAATTGTATATTGAGCAGGAAAGTCTTGCTCAACTAACTTAATTTCCCTTCACAACAAGGTTACTTATCTAGGTGATGAAGGGAAGCTAGTAGACATGATTTTTTGGATTTGAGCAAAGCTTTCAGTACTGTCTCTCACAGTGTCCTTTTGGACAAAATGTCCAGCGTACCACTAGACAAGTACGTAATATGATGAGTGACCAATTCGCTGGTGGGTTGGATTCTAAGGGTTGTAGTGACTGGGCTTACATCAGGCTGGCAGCCAGCTACTAGGGGGTTACCACAGGGCTCCATTGTAGGGCCAGTTCTCTTTAATTTTTTCATAAATGACCTGGAGGCGGGACTTGAGTGCACACTAATTAAGTTTGCAGGTGGTACTAACTTGGGAGGGGCTGTTGACTCCCTTGAAGGGGGGGGGGAGAGGCCTTGCTGAGCGTTCTTGACAGACTAGAGGGCTAGACATCTGAAGTTTAAGGAGCCAGTGCTGGATTCTACACCTGGGGAGGGGCAACGCTGGCGATACATACTGACTGGGGGATGAGAGGCTGGAGAGCAGCCCCACAGAAAGGGATCTGTGGGTATTGGTAAATGGCAAGTTTGATATGAGTTAGCAGTGTGCCCTGGCAGTCAGGAGGGCTAACTGTGCCCTGGGGTGCATTAGGCACAGCATTGCTAGACAGTCTAAGGAAAGGGATTGTCATGCTCTGCTCGGTGCTGGTACAGCCTCACCTCGAGTGCTGGGTGCAGTTTTGGGCATCACAATATAAGGACATAAGAGTATTAGAGAGCATCCAAAGTAGGGCCATGAGGATGGTGAAGGGTCTGGAGGGGAAGATATTTGAGGAATGAGTGAGGTCCCTTGGTTTGCTCAGCCCAGAGCAGAGCAGGCCGAGGGGAGGCCTCATGGCGGCCTGCAGCTCCCTCACGAGGGGAGCAGGGGAGCGGAGGGGCAGGCGCTGAGCTCTGCTCTCTGGGGACAGCGACAGGACCCGAGGGAACGGCATGGAGCTGGGACAGGGGAGAGTCAGGCTGGGTGTTAGGGAAAGGTTCTGCACCCAGAGGGGGGTCGGGCACTGGGACAGGCTCCCCAGGGACGTGGTCATGGCACCGAGCTGCTGGAGTTCAAGAAGTGTTTGGACAAGGCTCTCAGACATAGGGTCTGATTTTTGGGTATTCCTTTGGGGACCCAGGAGTCAGACTCGATGATCCTTATGGGTCTCTTCCAACTCAGGATATTCTATGATTTTGTGTATGTCAAATGTTGAAATTTGTAATTCATCTGTCAAGACAGTGTTACCTTGATTGTTGGGCGGGGAACAGTATTTTAAGTGATTCCTTTGATATGCCTATGTAGCCATGGGAGGTTTGAAGAGTGGCACAAACTAGGTCCTCTGTGGAATCAATTTTCATGTCATTTTGCACCAGAAAATCTCAATTTTGTTTTTTGCAAAAATCAGTAGGGTTCTACCCAGCAATAGCAAACCCTAATGAAAAGGTGGAAGTGACCATTTATATGACAACAGAGTCTTTAGGTCATGTTGTGTACATATTCAGCACCCTGGTGCATTTTGCTGCAGGGATATGGCCAGGGGAACAGCAATTCAGGATGTGCTGCCAAGTCCTTGGGGACATCTGCACATCAGGTATTCTGCAGGCTGGCAGGGATTCACCCCCCCCTTGTCCTGGTGGCACGCACTCACCTGTTCCTTGTGTGTGAGGCTTCCCACTCCTCTTTTGTATCTTCTCCTAGCTCAGGCCACCCAGCAGCTATTCCTGCAAGAACCCATGCGCTCTGCTTAGAGTTGCTTTGTCAGGATGGAAACATGAGTTTAAGGGTAGATGATGTCTGGTTTTTAACACCTACCATTGCAGCTTCCACAAAGCAATTCTTTGCTGTTTTTTAAAACTTTTTTGAAAGCACGCTTGCTCATACAGATCCAGTTATGCACCTTGTGAAACAGACCAGCACATTAAAATTAATAAAGATTAATTAATAAAGAATTAAGGCAATATAATTAATGCCAATCAACAGGAACTTATGGAAAATAGCTCTTGTCAAAATGACTTGTAATTTCATCAAAAAGAAATATCAAGTAGAGCTGATTAAATATAATTGCATTGATGTGAAATTTGGTAGTTGAGGACTCTTAAGTCTTCTGGGTGTGTAAAAAGAGGCAATGGCTAGGAAGTGAAGAAAGAAGAGCTCAGATCGGAAATAAGGTTTTTGCTATAAGGACAGTTAACCATTGCGGGCTGAGGAACAGCAAAAGCTTTTTAAGTACAATTAAAAAATATACAGTGCAGATCTGTGGCCTGTTATATAGGAGGGGAAGCATGGTGATGATGTTGTTCTTTTGCTAGGTGTATAAACCAGCAAACCTCAAAATGGAAAAGCTCTCAATGTAGCCTGGGGGCGAGTGAGGAGGATGGCGGGTGTTTCTTGTGAAAGAAGCAGCAAGGAAGTTGTAAATGTGAGTCATGGATGGGTCCAGGAGGAAGAGCCAAGTTGAGAAGCTGTGAACTCTAGGGAACAATGTGAAACTTGGGGAGCAGTGTATGTGCTTTTTAATGAATAAGTATTTATGTTAAAATTTATTAAATAATTGGCAAAAATGTTTTCCTAAATGTTTGTTAATTGCACAAATTTCCAATTAAAAGGTCTCACTCTTCCACCTACTGTCATGATGCACAGAGCTTGATATTTGACCTTTTTTTTCCTTTTCAAATAATGCTATTTATACAAAATTTTCTGTTGAAATTAGGGGCATACTGGTTGCACTCAAAAATAGAAAAATCTAAATATTTGATTGCTGCCACTTATTATTTGTATTAAATAGTATATCAATGGACTATTTAAATCCGTGAAAAGACATTGTTCTAAGTAAGACATGGGTATTCAAGCTCCATCACTTCGAGAAAAGCTACAGGAAGTGTTTTACCTTAGGTTAAACTTGAATGAAATTGAGCTTGGGAGAGCTATGGAGATTCCTTCAGGGCACAATTCCTTCTTTTCTGTGCTCTTATAATACGTTAGATTTAGAAGCTTGTAATTTACTTCGGACTTACAACATCATGTTTTAATATCCCTTAGGCATTTCAGTTGCACTGACAAACACAAAAGGGATAAGAAGTCAAGGAAAGAAACCCTTTCTTCCACCTTCCTATCTAGTTCTTGTGTACCTGGTCTGGCACAAAGGCATCAGTTCTGATGAAAATTTATGTGTATATATAAATAGATTTTAAAAAATGCTTTGTCAACAAAAGTGTCTTGTTCTGAATCCTGATTTTGCATCAGTGTGATGTTACTTAGGTGACCCAAGAAGAAGAAGCCTTGCATAATTGGTGTGTACTGACTAGGAACCCTAAAAATTGTGGACTTAGTGTGTCAAGAAAAATCTGAGACACAAACAATAACGTCTAAAAATGCAAACTGATAGACTTGCTGTGTTGTTTTGCTCAGTGTGATTGCCTTTACTGAAAAGTTCAGAGGGATGGTTCTCAGCTGTGTGTGCTCTTTGCTTTTGGCAAGTTTGGCACCTCAGTGCCACACCACTCAGGGTGAGGGGATGGGTGGGATGTTTTTGTTTGTATTTTTTTCCCCACTGTGATAGCAAATGTGTCTTCTACTCATCTGTAATGTGAACAGCCTCACTCAAACATTCAGAGAGAAAACTGTATTTGTCTGTGGGTCTGTCAAACAGTTTAAGTCAGGTTTGTATTTAGAAACAGTGTAAAGCCTTTCCTTATTTCTGGTATTAATAAATTACCAGACGAAGCACCTGGGAAGTATCAAGCCTATCTTTAGCAAAGTTCTCATGCTCCTGTCATGTTCCCAAATGTTGTCCCCCACATGCCCTCCCTCTGGTGCAGCTTGCGTTATTACCCCGTTGTCAGAGTGCCTTCCCTGAGGACCTGGGCAGAAATATGACAGGATGCTACTGAGCTTCTGTCAGAGCAGAAGAGCTATCCTCATTTCTTATGGAGTGTAGCAAGTGGAGTAGAGGCTGATGGAGATGCCAAATACAGATTATTAGTAATAATAATTAGCAGGTAAAATCTTACCCCATTTTGAAACCGATGTGAATTTTGCCATCAGCTTCACAGGTCAACCTGTAACCTAACAAGGAGCCAAACCTGCTTGCTTTCTATTTCTTATTCCATAAACAGCAATACTGATTGCAATGAAAGGGTGCCCTGGCTAAACAAGGTGACTTGACACAGGCGTCTAACAGCAGAAATGTGATGTGAAATGCAGTTTATCATTATGGCTTATTTACCACATTGTGGGCTCTGCTACTGGAGTCAATGAGGAGTCAGTGGAATGATTGAATCCTTCCTTGGCATTATCGTAGTTCCCATGCCAAATTATGTGTCTGTCTTGCTGCTGAACTTTATGCTGGTCTGGTGACAGGACGAGGGGGAATGGGCTAAAGTTGCACCAGGGGAGGTTTAGGCTGGATATTAGGAAGAACTTCTTTACCGAAAGGGTTGTTAGGCATTGGAATGGGCTGCCCAGGGAAGTGGTTGAGTCACCATCCCTGGAGGTCTTTAAGAGACGTTTAGATGTAGCCCTTAGTGATACGGTTTAGTGGAGGACTTGTTAGTGTTAGGTCAGAGGTTGGACTGGGTGATCTTGGAGGTCTCTTCCAACCTAGATGATTCTGTGATTCTGTGATTTCCTTGCTGGTAGTTCATGATTCAGAAGACCTCCTGTAACAACAAGTTTCCTGAACTTAGAAGGACGCGAAATACGGTAGTTGGTCAAAACAGTTCTGAGATGTTTTTGCTTATTTTGCCAGCTCCCCACTTACCTATACAGCTTCTGTCCCTTCTTCAACCGAAAGAATTAAAATATTAGTAATCTGATCAAAATTTGGAGCTAGTTCAATATTTATATTCTTTAATCATCTTAAACCTTCGTTCTTGGGGTTTCCCAAGTAAAATCAAGAAAATTAATACTTGTGGTAAAAGACCTTTTTCTTCCAAGTACAGCTATGGACAAAATTGCACCTCTGGAATAAATACACAGTTTGTCCAATGACATTCTGTGCTTGTCTCCAAAAGAAAGGAGCAGAAACATTGCATCTGCACTTCAAAAGCTGCAATAAAATTTTATATTAGACTGTAACCTCAACCTGAAGAAATAAATACACTGTGTAGCCCTTCTAAACCTATTTCTTTTAATCTCTTGGCAGCATATGCATATAGAGATATTCCTGACAGCTGATTCAGCTTCTCTTAAAAAAAAAAAATGAAAATGCTGAAGGCTCTTTTTTTTTTTTTTTTTAAAGCACACTGCATTTAGTTTTCATAAATAACTGTTTAGTATAGGAATGTGTTTATTCTATGGAAGAAAAAGATATTCCTGGTTTTAGTATTTTTGTTTTTATTTGAAGGCTTTCACTCCACAAGTATGGCTCTAGACATCTGATGTCAGGGTAACTAAATGCCTAGGACAAAATTTTACCCAACTCCCTGAGTGGTATGACTGGTGACATTTTCTTTATCATTGGCCTTGCTGCTAGTTTCAACTACATCACATTCATTTCTCTCTGAGTAGTATACTGGTGCAAGTACAGATGTTACTAGATCTAAATTATCACCCTGGAGATTTGATCATCAGGGTGAAGAAGCTGATTCACTTATCTTTGATGGTTTGCAACTGGCAGAACATCCTACAGTGATAAAGACAACTGAGTGTGTTCAGGCATTGCTTCTGTTCTTCAGCCTAGATGAACATCGTCTCAGAAGCAACTTTTACATGAAACTTTTAGTTATAAGGTATGCTCAGGCATATGTGTTGATATGCATGTGTATGCAGTGGGTGTGGGTGTGAACAAATGCGTTTCGCCTCTGTCAAAAGTGAGTAAATATTGTTTTATTTATTAGATTAAATTCAGAGTTTTAATTGAACAAGTATCACAGAATATTTTGGCAGTACATGGACAGGTTATAGAGATTGATCCAGTTCCCACTGAAGCCAGCAAAAGTCTTTAATATGATGGAAGCTGGATCAAGTTCTTTGTAAGGTATCAATTGTTTGGTTGTATTTGTCACTTTTAAAGTAACAAGAACAGATATTTCATTGCTTTGGATTTAAAAAATAGAAATTTGCTTCAATACTAGTGGAAACTACTTTGATTTGTTTTCCATAAATATGTTTACAAAGAGATTTTGTCTGCAAAACTGTTCACAGAAACAAGTGTCTGTTCATCTATGTGTTTACTACTGAAGTGGATATTTTGGAAACCTTCCTTACATGTTTGGGAGTCAGACAGGAAGCAAAACGTACATTGTGCAATTTAATTCAGCAATCAATTCTTTTTTTGTTGGAAAAGAGCAATGATCAGTTTTTAATTGTCTAGGAACTGTTCTATGTGTAAAAACATGCTTTTGAGTAGCCTCAAACAAGGAAGTTATTTATAATTATATAGTTATTTCAAAGGTTTGTAAATAGATCATAGGACGTTTTATATATATACATATATATATATATATATATATGCAGCATTCAGATCTCACTACCAGAACAAGCTGGATTTGTAGATCAGTTACGAAGAAATCCCCATCAACAGCCCAGATACAAAGAAATTCTCCTTCCATTGCTGGGTTTCTAGGAAATGTATTTACTCATAATTACACTGGCTTTCCAGTGTAATGGATGTGAAGGAGTAGGTAACCCGTTCAAGGAATGAACCTAAGGAACAAAACTGCAAGCCAATCAGAAATACTACAGCTGTTGATATCTGGTATGTCTCTGTACTGCTAGTAGTTTTCATCTACTGGATTTGTCTACTGTAGCCGGGATTGAAAGAGTGGAGCTTTTCTCATGCCAGGGAGGTTGGGATTACGGTCCATGTGAACGGTTTTTGCAATGTGAAGGCACATACAAAGTCTACAGTGCTGTATAAGAAAGTCAGTCTGTCTTTCTGACTTCTGGCAATGACAGTCTATTCTACAAACAAACAGTCTTCTTTTGTCTGTTCTACAAACAGACAAACACAGTCTACAAAGCCAGCCCTTCATGTACAACTTTGGCAATGTCTTCCCACTTGTCATCTGTCTGCTTTGTACGGCACTGCCAAATGGATCTGACTGCGCAGTCAGCAAACCTGGGCCAAGAGGGCTGTCTCCACCAGGAAGGGAATTATCTGGTAGCACTGGGGCTGTCGTGTCCTGTTGTGTCTCTGTCCCTGGGATAGTTAAGTGAAGGGATCTTGGCTTGGCTTTCTTGTGCAGCTCCATTTCTCAACCTTTTGAGACTTTTATAACTTGGCGTAGAAGTGCTGATTCTTCTACTTGTGTCAGAAAAAGGGCAGGGTATGCTAGAGATTGTGCAGTTTTTATAAGCGTACCATAAATCTTCCGAAGCACCTAGTGTGAAGATCTTGTGGCCTTTTTAATCTCAGAGGTAACCTCTTAGCTTGGGGTTTCATCTTTGGTTTTCTGTTCTAACCTACATGGATAAGTCTTTCTTTATTTGCAGAGGTAAAGAAGGCTTTAACTTTACGGAAACTTTGTAAAAAAACCTCTCTCTGTTTGAGGCTATAGCTGATAATTAACTGGATGCCAGACAAGGTAGTTTAGGTAGTAACATAAGAAAAATTCATACTCATTAACTCCATATTCCCATCAAAATCAAATTTATTTTCTCTCTTTCTTTTATTTTCGTCATTTGGATTATAAATTGTACACAAAGTCATGGGCCACCGGACAGTCATCTGAGTGCAGCTTGCTCTGAATAAATGATGCTGAACAGCATGAGGCAAGCCTTGTTCCTTTACAGAGATAATTTTAATTAAATTTCAATTGACCTAAAAAAAAAAAAAAAGGAAGAAACTAATTAAAATTATTAAGAGGTATTTCAGTTGACGTAATCTGTCAGTAAGAAAGAGAGAAAATCAATCTGCCATGGAGTTTTCTGGCACCATTTGTACACAAAGCCTTTGCGTTATGATCTTTATTGACAACCGGAGGGGAAGGAGTTACCTAAGCAGTAGTATCGAATCAATACTTTACTCACAAAGCAGTTCTGAATAGCAGTAACGGAGAGCCTTTCTCCTTTAAATAAATGTTAACTCAGTGTTTTCTTAATGCGTGATTTTCATCACATATATTTAATGCTGTTGACACAATTCCCTTTACTGTTCTTATGCATCTCCGAAACGTCCCTGAACCAGTGGCCATGGTAACCCTCTCTGCCTGTACATTAGGTTACCTCCAAGATTGCCTTACTTGGGCTGGTTGTTAATGAGCATCATTTGCCAGTTCCCTTGTACAAGGTCGTTCTTAATTTCCTTCTGGTTTTAGCATAAGCTCAGCATTGACGAATCTCAGCCCTTGTTTTTTTTTTTTTTTTTTTTGGCCAGGGGAAAAAAATGTTTAAATATAAATATTTCTTTGTTTATCATTTTGCTGATGTGGCATCTTACCCATTTGCTATTTATTTATTCATTTTTTTATTGTTGAAATATGAAATTTTACCAATTCATGGCTCTGCACAACGTATCTGGGGCTTCCCTGTACATATTCTGGTTATGCAGACAAGATCTGAAAAATGCTATGGATTTATTGCTGTCTGTCTGCCTGTGAGCTAGTGTATGGTAAATGGCGTGCTATTTGCATACAATTACATAGTTGTGCCCTTGTTGTTAATACATTAATTGTGCATCATTGCTCTACTAACTGACAGACCCCTACCTGACTTCTAAAATGCCTTCTGCAGGCTCATCCAGACTTCATTGTCTGTATCAGCGTGGCCTTCAGCGGAGCTTCCCTTGCAGCTGGGAGGTGACCAACTGAGCAGCATGGAGCCATGGCCAGAACTGGGTAGCTGGACATGGTGTGCTTGTTACAAAAGTAGTATCTTGGAATTAAGAGTAAAACTATTAGCAGTTTTCTGCTACATTAGGAACTCGGTTCCAGTTTTGTGGGCCAGGTTCTTGCAGTTTAGTAAGCTGAAGTGGAAATTAAGGCAAAGTGTGAGAATTTGGGCCAAGCACTTCGTTACTTGAAGCATCATTTTTCCTCCCAGAATCAACAGATTTGCAACTGACCATATAGGAGATCACTGTTGAAAGGGGCTTTTTGGCTTCTGTATCGGTTTACAAATTTAAAATAATTTCTTGTAATTAAGGACGCTGCAGTTTTTGATGCTCTTAAAAGATTGTATCTTACACTAAATGGCAAATTTTGCACAGAGGTTGAAACATAGAGAATACAATTGTTTGTCATATGTGATTGTCACTTCTTTTTGACTGCCTTATAAATTAAGGTAGGCTGTGCTTTACATTAACAAACTTTATTCTTGCTGCACCATGTCTTTCTCTTTTTCAGAGTTTGCTTTTTGTGCGTATTCCAAATTAGAGCCACTAGCTTTAATCACAGTAATATGATTTTACTACTTTTAAGTCCTATCAGCATTACAGAACCCATAAAGCCATGTGAGGAGAGGGTTTCCTTGGCCTACACATTCCTATTTTCCTTCAGAAGGCCTCCTCTGCATGAAGGCAGGTGGCAAGAGGCAGCTCACCTCCACCAGAGCTCCCCTTGGCGATGAACATTTGAGGCAGAAAGGGCACAGTTTTCTTTCATTTTGGTCTAGCAGTAGGAGAAGAAAAATCTTGTGAATCTGAAGCTAGAGTTAATTTGCTCAGCATAATTGAAAGACGGTGGAAAGGGAACCTCATGCTGCCTCTTTTAGCAAATTTTCAGAGTGGAATCAGCTGGAGGGTTCAGGGCTTACCAGTTTGAATAATATGCAAAGACCATTAAAAATAGTGCTAGAAACATTCTGGGTAGTTTGTCCTTTTGCTGTACAGGATGTTTGTTTGGAGGTTACTTACTGGGTTTCCTTCTCAGACATTTCATTCCCAAGTCAAAAATTACTTATGTAAGCATTTCTTGAAGGGAATAAGAAATCACTTTTGGAAATTAAATTCCTAAACAGTGTTGCAGATGGTTGGGTAAGACTTTCTGGATTCTCTAGTTCTGGCAGGGTCATGAAACCAATTAATAATTCTATTGCAAATGGCATGCCAGATGGAGAAAATAGCACTGAAAAGCTAGTTACAGGTTAAATATTTTTTATCCCTAAACATCATGACAAACCTGTAGTAACATGAAGTAATCAGGCTGGGATGTTTCTTGTCTTTCTTTGTGAGAAATAGAAATGTGGTTTCTGGAGCAAAGCAGAGGAAAAGGCAGATGAAGGGTAATGTTTAGACCTGTTTTTATTGCACCTCAAAAGAAAGCTGCAATTATACATTAAAAAGTCACTTTTTTCACTTTAATTAATAGCTGAAACTGATTCATGCTTCTTTGCATGTCCTGTGGTGCATATGCCATGTGCAGCCATCATGGTTTTCAGTCTGTGACCTTTCTTTAAAACCAAAAAAACTAACTATAGGTCAGTGCAGCCTGACTGGCTTGTGAAGTCACTTTGCAGAAAAGTGGCCAATTCTCTTTACAAAGAAAGGGACAGATTTCAGTGTATAGATAATGTCTACTCAAAAAGAAAGACTGGGGAAAACTTGTCATATTTGTACTGATGAAGTAGGTGGAATGGAATCTCTGAAGTACTGGTCTGAGTTTTTAGAGAATAGCCATAAAATGGAAAAAAATTCCAACAGGCCGCTACTTCGTGCTGTTTCCATCCATAGATGGTGATGGAATACATCCACGATGTGCCAGTGTTGGCACTGCATTGTGTATCACTCTGTTTCAACCACCATTGAAATAATTGAAATAAGCATTTGATTCAGCGTCAAGCATTGGTTTGGGAAGAATCTTCTCTATGTCCAGAATGTATCCAAAGGGTAGGTTTAGATGTCTACAGAAACCCACAAATCTGTGAAGGGCCAAGCCATAAATAATAAAAACTGTTGCAGGATAATGAGTCTTTTAAAGACAAAGGAATCACAGAATAGAGTACAGAATACAGAGTACTGTATTATTTTCTCTTTATGATTAGCATTGAGCCATGTTAGCAGAAAACAACAGTGATTTCTGAACTGGGATCTTCCAACGTAAGTAGTGTTTCTTTCAAGGGGAAGCACCAAATGAAAAAGAGTGCCAGGCAGTAATTTCACAAATCGGCGAATTTGTTTTGAGGCCATCCAGAAACAGATGAAAACCACCAGATAAATGGTACAAATCACTGAACTGATGCCAAGCTACTCTACCAGTTCACATTTGTTCAAGGTATGTAAAGGGCTAATTTGCCCTTGCAGGTTTTTTCAGCTAGATCAAGTAAAATCTGTCATACTACCCATTCACAGAAAAGCCAGCAGGAACACCCTTTCTACTGAATTAGCTAGGTCAAGAGAAATGCGATTGTATGTCTTTCTCCCAGTCAGAGAAAATTGTACTGCTAGGTAAATTGGGACAAGGCAGATGTGGTATTAACAGTTGTATAACCATGATGGTAATCTTTGAGGATTAGCGTAAGAAAATATGGAGGCTCAATTATGGCAGAAGTCATAAACAAAATTAACTTGATGAGTGGACTCGAACTTCTCTGTTGTTCACCAGTTTCCAGCAGGGACTGCATGCTGTCCTGGTGGTACCTACCCGCACAAGAAGCTGGGTATATAACAAAGTCCAGGCTAATAAATCTGCTGGTTTTATTAGTTTGGGCTCTATGCTGGCACCACAGGAGGCAGCAGGAGGGATGCAGGGGTAAAAGGATACTGATGAATCAGCAACATGTCTTTTGTGGGATGAGGAAGTATCTGTAAAGCCTTTCTGAAAAAAAGGTCAGAAAACCAATACCGTCATGGATATTTGCTGACATTATGAACTTTCAAACACCCTTATGCTTTTTCTTTGGTGTGGGTCATGGTCTGCTGCTATCACAGTAGGGGTGTTTAACAAGTTCTAGTAAAAGAGAACTGTGTGTATGGAAGCTGCTGTGTAGACTTGATAGGATGTTAGGATGGAGTAGCAGAACAGTCAATACACTGAGACGTATTGTTAGGCAAAAACTAAGGGAAGATACATATATATTTTCTCTTTGATGAAGAGTGAGTCTTTGTACTGGGGAGCTCTGCTGTTAAATAACTTGCAGTGTACTTCCAGGATAACGTCTGCTTTTGACCATGATGGTTTCAGAACAATCTCCCCAATGCACTGTAACAGACAGTGACTGCAAAGGCAATGTTAAGGAATTGGTAATCCTTTCTGAATTGCAGCCCTACTGTGTCAGTGGTTAGCACACCACTCTTGGTTTACATTTTTTCCTTTGTAATACACGCTTCAGCGGATTTTGAAAAACGCAGCAAAACCTTTGAAGAAGGATAACAATTCTTTTTTCACAGCACCACAAGCCTGCATTGTGGATGCAGGAGGCAATGAAGTATTCAAGCAGGAAAGACATTTAGTGGGTAAATGTGCAAGAGATCTGTTCAAATGCATTTCTAAAAGTTGTCTAGAAGAAAGAGGATGGTAATACCGTAGTACTGAGACTTGTATTGCGATCTGACCCCATTCTACACAGTCCTTTACTTCTGGTTGTTCACAGTGGATTTTTGAGTCAGGAGCTTCATAATAAGTCAAATTAGTTGTGAATAAGACAATGAGAAAGTGTCTGTGCTGCCAGGTGGATTTCCTGGTACTCAGCCTTGCATGTTCAGCACGGATGGCTTGTGTGGGCTCAGTGAGAATCTGGCAGAGGTTGCTGAAGGTGAGGCTAGCAGTTTCAAACACCAGAACCAAAAGTGTTGGATAAATTTTTTTCTATTATAAAGCTATAGCAATTTTATTCACAGTTTATTTAAAACATAACTTAAAGAAGACTGCAGTTTGATTTCCAAAGTTAGACTGAAATGAGAATGCTTGATCATTTTGTCAATTTACATGAGCCTGTCAATTATTAATATACATGGAAGAGAGATGTAGACATAGAGAAATATACTTGTACACTAACTGAATTATTCCCTTCTGAGTTCTTTTTGGTAGGAAATTATACAAGATGTAATGAAGTCTTAGAGTGGAAATCAAAGAAATGTCACCCTGTATGATTGGGTGTAATGGCACCAAGGGAGCCTGAAAGTATTGTCTCAATTTATCATTTCCAAGACAAGCGCCTTGCATTTAAAATGAAGCAGGAAAGCCTTCAGAAATGTTCATTCAAAAAGCTTCACTTCTGCATTTGTTATTATCCTAGAATCTTTGAATTCTTGGCATTTAAAATATCCTTTCGGTGTCATTGATTTACTGCTGGTCAATCATATTTTTCCAGCTGAAAAAGGAAACTAAAAAATCCCTTCCCCATTCCCTTCCACTATCCACAAAATAAAGACCATTAAGAAGAACTTGATTTTTTCCCAAGAGTTCTGTTTGATTGAGACCCATAGAATAAAGGCCAGCATGAATGTCTCTGGTTTTTGCCAGCTCAGTATTTTCTTATGCTAATATGCCTCATATCTCATTGTGTCCCTCTTTTCGCTGATAGTTTTCCATCCTGTGGTCTGTTATAATAAGAATATTTACATTATTCATTCCTTTGCTTTGTGCTTCACTATTTCCTATCAGCTACTAAAGTGTAAAAACTGAGCTTGCATGATTGTCTTTTCCCACCTGCTTCCCTCCTGCCTTGCACCGCAGTTTATAACAGCATATTAAAATACAAAGCTAAATTGAGGTTCTTTTTTTTTTTTTTTTGGAAACTTTTCACTGCTCTTTCCTTCATGCTCCTTTTAGATTGCTCCTGGGGAGAGCTGGGGTGTTTGTTTCATTAATTAAAAGGTCCTGTAGTATTTGGTAGAGGGCTATCTCCTACTGATAGACTTAAAGCAGCTTATAGGATTTAAAAGGGTAATCCTGCTCTGCTATAGAACTCAGTTACAAAAATATTTCTTTGAACTCTCCTATGACCTGTATGTAGTTTATGGTAATTTCTATAGAGTTTATTTAATTTATTTCAGACTTTTATTGGTTTGATCCTTATTATATTTGATGGGAATTTCCCAAGAGAAAGGGATAAAAAAAAAATTCCAATGAATTATGACTTGAAAAAAATACCCTCTAGTTATATGCATTTGTTGTAGAAGAAATGTAGAACTGTGTCCTTAATTGGTAACATAATAAATTAATGTATCTGCCTGCATTCTCAATTTTCATTTTGGAAAAATGTGGTATTGCAACTGTTTTTCAAATTATAAAAAGCTTTCTATAAGATTGAGTAAGAACATTTCTTAAAAAAAAAAAAAAGCATAATGTAACCCTGAGGTGCTGCACTATTTTCCTTCACTTCCTGAACTTCAGATTTACATTATGATATTAAATACGCCACAGTACAAACAATAGGTACTTTGTAAGAGAAAACACAGTATCAGAGTAAATGAGGCAGGATAACAATACAGACCCTAGCACTAGGTCTTTAGTATCAGTTGCTATTTTCTGTACATTTCAATATAAATGTAAATAGAGAGAGTACATTTTCTACAGGTGGTGAGTTTTGTTGTCTGTTGCACATGCCTCTGAAATTCTAAAATCACAGCATGCAGTTCCCATCCGGTTTTAAGCTATTACTGACTTTTTAAATTTAGTGTGAGCTTTTGATTGCAGATGGGAGCACAAGGGAAAACTTTATCATGCAGCCCCTCAGTCCCTTGATACAAATGCAGTCTTTGTCTCCTCCTGTACCGGTACTTTGTATTGCACCTTTGTTGTACATCCAAGTAATATATGACCAACCTGCACCTCTGGGGCTGGAAGTGCAGTGTTTTCTTTTAAAATATTTCACTGTTATTCATTCCTTCCAACCAGTGATATCTGTGATGCAATAATTAGTGCTTTGCATTCATCTAAGATATGATAATCATATTTTAGAAACCATTCACATAAACCTGTAATTTTTCTGATGTTGCCTTTTTTTTTTTTTTAAGTGTACTAATCTAGGGTTGCTCTGACTTTATTTGCAATTTGGACATTTTCTAAAGCCAGCCATTTGACTGCACGTGGGGGTTGAATTAGAGATGAATATCCACATATGATTTGAGGTATAAGTATGGCATTCCCATATCAGGTTGAGAATTTCCAAGTCACCCCTGAGCACTGATGTCCAATGACCCAATACCCCTTAGAGTTGTCAGGGTATTCAGCAGTTTTTAATACCTTCTAGAAACATATATAGTAGCAGAAAACACACAAATTTTACATTTCTTCCCTTTGTTTTCCTGTTTATGTCAAGGCTCTAAGCTCTGTGCTTCTCAACACACTTTTTATATGACACGTAGATGGTGTTTGCACATAATTTACAGTCCTGTCAAATAATACTGTTGTGCCTCAAGGCCAATTAATCTGTGAGGGAAATGAAGAAGTTTACAGAACATTTAACAAGATGAAACGTTACCAAATCTACAGTTACAGGATAATGCTTAGATTTCTAAGCATGTAAGATGCTAATTCCATAAACATGTGGAAGACAGTTTTGTTTAGATCCTATGTGGAACAACCAAGCAGAGGAAGATCAGCAGCTCAGTTTACAGCCCTTCTCTAATGGAAAACAAGGCCTTTGCACAACGAGAAATGCAGTGATTGCAACTCTACTGGTGCTTTGTTATGGGTCAAATAGGTGACAGAAATGAAAATGCATCTGTATTCTGCGGGTTGAGGTTTTAGGCATTCTCCCTTGACAGGATTTTGTTTCTGGCACCTAAAGCTTACAGTCAGTACTGCAGTAGAGCTGAGGACGTGTGCCATATTGCACTACTTGTGTTTTCAACCTGATTATTCTTGTGTGATTGGAGAAGCTAGAAATTGAATTGGAAACCTCAAGGGCCTCTAAAGTGAAAAGTCAGCCAGGGATGCTAAGGTTATCACTATCAGCTCGGTATGCTTAATTAGAAGTTGAGTAGCAGATTATCGTTTACTTTACCAGTGTCAAAACCTTCATTAGAAATGAAACTGTGATGAAGAGGAGCATGTGGTGAACAGAGCCTGTGAACCATAACTCAGGCCTGTTTGTCTGGGGCAATGATTGGAAAGAATGAGAGGAGAGAGATGCTGGGGCTGGCATTACCCTGGGTGAACAAAATAATGAGTTTAAGCTGGTACTTCTGTGGAGCTGTTGAAACCTTTTATGTTTTTTTATGATGTGGGGGCTGGGGAGAAGGAATGGTTTGCAAGCCATTATGCCTTTCAGTTGTTGACATTGCCTTTTTACTTAAAGAATTTAAAGACAAACAAAAAGAGTCCAATATAGAGCCCATATCCAGATACAAGCAGTGAGGTTAACGTGAATAATGTTCTGTGTCTGTGGACCGAGGGTGGGTTTGGGTCACTTCCCTCACTACAGGGATGCTACATCACTGCAGAACCCTTGCTTAAAAACTCAGCTCCTCTTAGCCCCCCATACCTTGTTTAGGTAGTGAGCTCCATCTTACCTGCTCAGATACATTCAAATCAACCTAGGAAAAAATATCCCAGAGGTTTAATTGCCTACCTCACTGTTGCGAGGATGTCGGCCTGCAGCGTGCTGGGGCTTAACGTGACAGAGCCTTCCCAAGCCTCGGTGAGCAAAGTCGTTCCTGCGTGCGTGCAGAGGCTTGCAGACAGGCTGGCTCTGGTAGCTCTGATAACCACAGCATTTGCATTTTCACCTTCAACTGCTGATTTACTCCAGTGCTTTTACATCAGATAACCTACTTAAACAGAGCTTACAGACAGGTGAGGAGCAGTCACTAAGAAAGCTGTAATGGCTTAGGTGGGCAGAGGGAGATTTGTGGGTAAAGAGGTTTAAGGAAAGCAGAGTTTGGTTTAAATCATTAACCAGTGGGTGTGAAAGAGGTATACTGCAAGAACAGTTTTTGCTGTGCTTTTTAGTGTCTCTTTTATCTATGGTAGATCTCTGGTGTGTGTAAGCAACATCAGGAGATTCCCATTTTTCCCTTAGCACAGACTGTTATGTAGTGAAGCAATTCTGAACAAAAGGAAATGCCTCTTCAAATAGTGAGTGGCAGGAGTTACATATCTGATTTGGATTTCAGTTCTGCTCCTAATGCTAATGCTGCTACCAGCTTCAATAGGATCATTTTAATAGAGACCAAAATAGACGAGTTAAGTTGTTTCTTCTTCTGAATGGAGCAGTACAGGTGAAGGAAAGTCTTGTAGCCGTGTTCTGTTTGCTTGTTCCCCTCACTTGTACAAGTGTGAGGAAGCCTGAGAAAAGCAGACAGTTACATACCAAGCAGAAAAAATCCTTTACCTGAAAGCATTATCACATCTTGCCTGAGATGTTTCTATCCCCAAATCAGCCTGTAGGTTGCACCCACCATTTCACAGTGCTGACCCGTGTCTTGTTCATGTGACGGATGTGCACCAGGCCAAGTGTCAGGGAGAGTCAGCAGAGCCCTTGGCAAGAGAGCGGCCAGGAGCTGGCTGATGCTGCTGGAACAATTTGTCTTCCTACAGCCCACTCCCTGCCCCTGGCCGAAGGCCCTGCAGGAAAACAGGGGTGGCAGGGAATCATCTGTAGGTGGGTGAATTGTCTTGACAGCCTGTGGTCTGTAGGCAGAGTGTACACGGATGCCTGGGGATCATTCCTTGCTTAGGCTTTTTGAGCTTTCTGGACTGGTGGTGTGATGACGATGATGATGATAGTGATGATGATTCCAGTGAGCAGAGAATATTTTTTGCTAAACTCCTAACAGTGTCAACGGTAAGTTCAACAGTAGTAATGTAGCATCTGGTCTGCTACCTGTTAACATATTGAATGCCTTGGGCATCTTGGCAATGCTTTTAGGTATTATTGCCAGCAGCTTGTCAAAACTGGCTTCATTTTCTTTTAGAACCCTCCAGAAAAATCTCCAAGGGTGTCTGGTGGCTTTTGTCGTCTTCAAAGCCTACCAGAGCAGAGGGAGGCTCATGTCCATCTATGGGATAATCCTGAATGAGGGAAGTTAGGATGCTACACTCTCTAGCATCTGTGAGCTATGAAGGAGCATAAAGATGCTCTAGCATAGGAAGGCTGAGGGAGCTGGGCCTGCTCAGCCTGGAGAAGAGGAGGCTCAGGGGGATCTGATCAACGTGTTTAAGTATCTTGAGGAAGGGCGTCAAGGGGTTGGGGCCAGGCTCTTCTCAGTGGTGCCCAGCAACAAGGCGAGAGGCAATGGGCACAAACTGCAACACAGGCAGTTCCATCTGAACGTGAGGAAAAACTTCTTTACTGTGAGGGTGACTGAGCACTGGAACAGGCTGCCCAGAGAGGTTGTGGAGTCTCCTTCCCTGGAGAGATTCAAAAGGTGTCTGGGCACAATCCTGGGTAATGTGCTCTAGGTGGCCTGCTCGAGCACAGAGGTTGGACCAGGTCCCTTCTAACCTCAGATGTTCTGTGGTTCTGTGTCCAGTGGATGCCAAGGACGACGTCAGCTTTGCTGGCATGCCCATCTCTTTATTTATTTATTTATTTATTTTTTATTTTGTTGTTGTTGTTTTTACTGAATGCTGCATAACATGCACACACCTGGGACTACTAGCAATTTTCCTTAGTTGTTAAAGCTAGTTTTTTAATGAAACCTTGAATTAAATTCTTCCCTTTTCATTATCATTTTTTTCAATTTTTCCATTTAATGAAAAAAGATCCTACATGTAGAGAGAAAAAATATTCCCCATGCAAATGTGTTCAGTATGGGTTTTCTTTATTTTATTTTATTTTATTTTATATATTGTTAATACAACTATAATTTTTTAATTACATAAACTTAGACAAATATTTGAACGCTTTTAAATGCATGTATAGTGCATTTTATGCTTCATGCACAGTAAAATGGGGTTCTACAGTCATCTTCTGTATTGTAGTAGGTATTACTTGTGCTTGTTGGTAGTGTCACATTACTGATTTGGTTTACATACTTGTTAGTTAGCCACTTGGTCACGTATGTGCCCCATCAGAGTTTTGAATAGCTGCACAAGGAAATATGAGGTTTAGAGCTGTCAGTTTTAGAGGCAGGAAGAGACTTCTGTCATGAATGAGTTTTTTTATCTAATGTGTTTAAATGATATCTGATTCCTGAACAGAAGGTATGGGCTCAGTGCAGTACCTGCTGAATGAGTTTCTGTGGCCTGTGTTATGCAGGAGTTCAGACAGGATTGTAGGATGATGCTTCTGATTTTAACATCAAAAAATATCTTCTATAGTATAGTTTCTTCAGAAACTTACTCAGCTCTTCCCTTCTCTTGTGCCAGATTTCACAAATTAGGCTTGTATTATTGCATCCCACTGTTTTCATACAGGCTTTAAAAAGGCAGATTCAAGCAGAGGCTATGCTTTGAAAAAGTGTTTGTATGTTTTTATACATTTGGTGGTTGCCATGGTTAGTTATTGTCAGTATAACTCAGTTTATAATATAATGAGCTATTTTTGAGGAAATTCATTTGCTTCAGAGCATGAGTAGGTGCATATGAGCTTGGGTACATGCATGCATGCCAGCACCCAACTGTGCTCCTGTCCTAAGCATCCAGTTTCAATAAGTTCAGTGAGTGGGACTGTTACTTTATGCATACATATTTTTAAAGGAATAACATTGCTTGCTGCTTTTGGAAACTGTCCCTATTTTACAGCAAGAGATATCATGTGGCTCCTGAATTCTTTTACCAGCATTTAATATAATTCCATGTTATAGTTTATTTTCCATTATGCAGGACAAGTGGAGAGCTGAAACAACCTGAAAAAAACACATAATGCAGTATTCAGGGGGGACAGCTAAGTGACCACTACAGCCAACATGTCCATAATTTGGCTACCATTGCGCTGCAGCTACTAATCCAATGCTGCCTTCTGCAGATCAGACAGGAGTCCAGGATTATTGTCTCAGCCAGAGCATCCATCTGCGCTGCTCTTCATTGCATCATGAAGATGATTTCCAAGAACCTACAGATTGAGGAAATGTTGACTGAGTGGCTCCTGTGGAGTCAGGTCAGCTTGGGTCTGGCTTGTCTGCTTAGCTCCAGGTGGGTGCTGCCCATGCAAAACCCAGCCTGTCCCTGTGCAGAGCTGTTTGAAGGTACAGCAACACACATAATGTGTCCTTCTGTGACTGGTCCAGCAGGAGCTAATTTTTTGGACTCTGCTTCAGGGGCACTCACGGCTACTGTCGTGTATTTAGTGGAGCACTGGGGCTTGTAGCTCTGGTGGGCCCTGGAGTAGAAAGTCACTTTGGGAGTCTCAGCATCTGCACAACTGTTGATTTCAGATGGTTCAATTGTCCTGGGCACATAAAAGATCATACTTTTGACTCATTGTAGCATGCTTTTATTTCCAGAGCAGTTCTGAATAGGGTTTACCTGGAAAACAATGTGTGTAGGTATTTCTTATGAAAATTTGAAACATTTTATTGTTGTCTAAATTTTATATCATATTTTACATTGAGTTTTTACAAAAAAAGTAAGTGTTCTTTTCTCCCCCTTAAAAAAGCTATAAAAAGAAAAATCTGTGTCATAAAATGGAAGCTGGAAACTAACTGCAACTTGAGTTGCCTAATCAGAATTGTGATTTCTTCTTTATGCTTTTCTGTGAGCTAAGTTCTCTACAAGACGAGGTGTTACTGGTGGTGCAAAGTGCCTTCTGTGAAGGAAAGATTATCCAGTAAAAGACTCCAACTATTTCTATTTTCTTAAAACAAAACTTTCTGTTATATCTCGTCCACAACAATTGTTTTTGACTAGCTGTGCTTATAAAGGACACAGAAAAAATTTTAGATCCTCTTTGGGAGAATTTCTGCTAGCAGTCCCTGGCTACAAGGAAAGCTGAAAGCATCATATCAACGTGCAATTCCCATGCAATTGCAGGGAAGGGGTAAAGAGGCCTATCTTTAGGACAGGGCCTCTTGAGCACTTCAGAGGCTTGTGGATATGATGCCCTTGACAGTCCTTGACTCTTTAGATATTCCCAGCACACACAGGCTGTTCTGGAGAGCCTCTACTCTGTGATAACTGCTAAGGATCCTGCCTGCAATGTTCAGAGCAACAAGGTCGATAATGAGGACGTTTCAGATCATTTATCCATATGCATGTTATGGATCATTCCACTGTATTGGTTAATGGTGGTCTAGCGATGTAATTGGAATTCTGGAAACATAAATTAGTGTCATCCTCAAAAAGAACCAGACCAAAGTGACATGTTTTATTGGTTATTCCATTTAGATGTAATGTAATTTCAGATACTTGTAGGATTATAACATTGAGGCCTTATATGATAGATTCTGTAATTGGCTAGATTGGCTGCTTGATAAAAATTAACAGTGAAGCAGGCCTTTCTTATTGTATTTTGGTCTGAGACAGAAAGATCCTTTCAGTCTTATGTCCGAAGATTCCCCAAAATACTACTTCACTAATCATTTAAACAAAAATCAGAGTATTTTAAAATTTAAATAATTAAGAGTAACACAAACAGTTTAAATATATTTTTTCCCCACTCTTTCTGTTTTTATCGTGGCATGTACTCCATGAGCTCTATGTGTCTACTGGAATAGATGCCCATGTATTTAGCGTGAGAAACAGAAGCTGTCAATCCTGCTTCAGAGAGATTCCTGCTCAAGTTAACAGATAACTTTTCGTATTTTTCTTCAATTATAAAGTAGATGATGATGTGCATTCCTCTGGTTAGTTCCCTCAGTTTCCTTTCTACAGAACATTTGATGGTGCTGTCCATCAAGCATGATATAAGAGGAATAATGGGAAATGAAAGAAGAGGGAACCTGGAAGCACTGCATGTGAAGGTGATTGGGAAAGCCGAGGCTGGGGAGGCGAGTTCATTATTGTCTTTGTGTGGTTTCTATCAAGTGGAGTTCTGCTTCACGTGGCCATGCTAGTGACAGCTCATGGGATTCTGCTCATTCTCATCCTAAATAGGTTTTTACAGTTACAAATCCAGGAGGAAAAGTAAAGCTACTAACTGAATGTAAAGGCTTTCTGACTTGGCTCACAACTTACGTGAGGGCTGCCGAGTGCCTACTTACGAGTCGTAAGTAAGAATGAGCTTTCTGTTTACAAACAGTGCATTTGACTTGGCTGAGGCTGCCCATAAAAAAAAAAAAAAGCTGAAAATGCAGTCTCATGACTTATTTGAAATTTGAAATCCATGGAGGTAACAGATTTTACCACAGTAAAATCCTTAGGCACATTATCAAGGGAAAAGTCGCAGAGTTGTTTTGAATCTGAAGAGCAGCAACTGTGTTCTGCTTCCAAGATTTACTGTCCTAAAGCCCTGGACAGTGCGGGTAGTATTTCCAGAGTCAAAACAGCTGGCCTGAAAGAATAAGAGAACATCTCAGGAGAGAGAGTAAGAAGAAAAATAAAGGAAAAAAAAGACAATGAAGAAATAAGACATCAGGGTTTTGCTTAGTTGCACTTGAAGTGTTAGGTCTGATTATAGGTGTTCAAACTCCCCTTCACTGAGCCTCCCCTGGCAGTCAGAGCCTCCTGCTCAGCCCAGCATCCTACAGCGAGGGCAGGGGACAGGTGAGTGACTTTCCAGGGCAGCTGCCCCTTCCCCTTTCCTCCCTGTCATTTCTGCCCCTTCTGATGGCAGCAGCTGTCCTGCTTCTGGGGCAAAAGAGGCAGCCTTCAGCACTGAGGCAGCTGTTCCCTATCAGCCAGGCTGAGTTCTCTCTCTGGGCGACCAGCTGGGGACATGCAAAATGGATAGGAATGGACAAAAGCAGTATTTCCACATGCTTAGCAACATGTCCATCTTTCTATTTTTAGGCATACCTTATCAAATCCTTAAAACCTGCTGTCAACCCCCTTTTCCCACAGCGTGCTGTTCCCTTATGGGCCTGCTGACTGTAACATGGCTGGACACGGGCCCAAGCAGGGGCAGGCAATTGCCTGTGCTGCTCAGGAGTTAGCGTGACTGCTGGGCACCCTCTGAGAGAAGGCCGAGGCATCGTCCACAGCCTAGCATGGATCACAGTTGTTCCAAGGGGCTGTGTTTGGGTACGGACACCCTGTTTTAGGGGCTAGCAGCGTTTAGCTAAATGCTCTACCAGCTGGTCTTGAGACCAAAATATGGTTCCTTGCCCATTTTGGGTACTGGTATAAGCACAGCTGTGGGTTTCAGCTAGTGCCAGGTGACAGTGTAAAAAACTTATCCTGGTGCACCTTCCTCATGCTGCGGGAGGTGACTTTTGCTCTGGAATTGATCAGGTGGTCCTGGCCTCGTTTTGGCTCTTCCTGTAGTCTCTGGTGAAATTCCCTTTATCTTTGCTGTGAAAGCAAAGCTGTACCCCAACCAAAAGCTTAAAACAAAATAGCACCCTTGTCTGTCACGCTTGTTACTAGAAGGTTTTTTTAAAAAAATTCCAAAGGAATCCCAGGGTGTTCTCCAATAGTCAGGTGTGGGGTAAGCATCCGAGCGGGTGGATGCTGTTGTTCAGTAAAATGTCCAAAACCATCTTTTGGCTGAAAGAATGCTTCACTTAAAAGATAAAGTCTAGATTTCCAAAGGCCAATGGAGTAAGGGCAATGAAGTGCCAGAACAGATGTCCTAGGAAAGCTGTGAAGATGGCATCATAGGGTGTCTTCAGAAGTAGGGTGGGCAAGCATCTGTCAGAAATGGCATAGGTACGGTCAACTGTGGTCAGAAAATTTGGATCTGTCAGTACAGATTCAAAATTTTTGAGACAGATTTTCACAATACAGAGTCAATAAATCGATTCTATCCACAGAAGCTGAAACTGTTATTTGTGTACGGAAGTGACTGGAATACAAGAATATAACTGAGGGAAACCTCTGCTTGAAAATAGCATTACTGCAGTTTTTCTTTGGCTTTGAGTGGTTTTACTCTGTGGCTGTTGACAAAGAATGATTTAGATAGTGCAGATAATTGCAAATGGAATTTTCTGCAAACTTTTGGCAAATCTGCTCATTCACCAGGAGTGGCTTTTGCTGCTGAAAGGTTTTTCCGTGTGCAAAGGGAGTTTTTGATGAAAGATTTCTGTGTGAAGGAGTTTATGCAGAGGCGCTGCTCTACTTTTGCGTTTTGGGAAAGCTCTGCACAGAAAGTGTCTTCTGACATTGCATTGACTGTGAATGCAATATACATTACAATTTCAGCAGATAAATCATTCTGGATCAGGCAGGTAACGCCAGCTCCATAGACTGCAGGGTGCTCACTGTGAATTGCATTTGGACACACTTCCAGTGCTCCTTCATGATTTCTTTTTCAGTCAGTTGCTTCTATTTGTCTCTACTGTGATTTCTAATTCACATCGCTACACATCTTACCCTTATTCTCTTCACACGGTGGTGTTCTCTCCTAGCCTTTATTTCTTTTCCATATCCCCAGTGTAAGTAGTAGGCTCATGTCACTGGCATGCCAGATGATATGATTCTCCCCACCCCCTATATTTCCTCTGAATACTGCTTGATTCCAGTGCTAGTACCCACAGTCCTAACCTCAACAGAACCGGATCAGGCTGCTGAAACGCATGTACTATATGAAGGAAACCCCAGTTGCTTATTCTGATGTTTTGAAATTATAGAGGGCTCACTTGAAATTTCAGTGATTCAGGAATGGAAATACTAAGAGCATAAAAATTAGTGGTTATGTATGTTCCTGTTCTTGGTGGTGCACTAATGAATAAATATTTGGTTGTCTAATCATGAAAACTAAATATTTTACCTCCTGAGATGTGGTCATACTCTTGATTAAGGAGCCAGTGTGGAAGAAAAATTCATTTTGAGTCAGAAGAAGAAAACAGATTTCTTGGAAGACAAGTTTTTGGAAAACAATTATAAAAAGCAGTAGACATACAGAGGTGCTTCTGAAGTTGAGGACATGCAGAAGACCTGCATGTGCAGAAGAACAGAAGTGAAAGCAAGTCCCTCTTATGCAAGTCTCCTGAGCAGGCCTTGTCAGTTGTAAGCTGTAATATTAAACTAATTTATATGTAATGGGGGATTTTTATACTAACCAGCTGATAAAATTCTCAATGTATGGAGAAGCCGAACTCCTACAAGCATCAGCTTAGCATCGGAACCTAATACAGGTGCTCTCAATTGTCTTTTAGAGGAGCTTCTTTCACTCCATAGACTGTATAGAAACTAGAGGTACTATTTGGGCAGGTAAATCAGGTTCACATGGCTCAGAATTATGTATAAATTTAATTCTTTTCTATGTGCTTTGTCTCACCGGAGATGACATAAATATGAATTTAAACACAGATCTGTGAAGAGAGAAGGAAGTTACTGATTCAGCATTTGGCACTCTAATTATTTGTTACTGTTGTCAGAACAGCGCTTGTGAAAGAAGCCTAACTGTGACTTCTGCTCTAGGACTCCCTTCTGGGTTACAGCATGTCTGTGCTGCCTGAGGGATGCCCCAGGGCCCTCCTCTAGTTGCACACAGAACTCTTGCCCAAACAGCGCTTTCACCCTTTTAAACTCTGACACTGTAATGAACTGTATGGGTCTGGTGAATTCATGAGTAATAGACTGACCAACATACAAGTAGTTGCTAAGCCCAGTATAGTCTTACAGTGTAGCTGCTGTTTCAAATCTAAGGCATTCCCAAATGAAAATGTTATTAATTTTAATGAAAACTCTTAAAGTTCTCCACAGATTATAGTTAGAATAGTTGCCTCCGAACAGTGCCTTCACTGATTGTTGCTACACGACTTACTGCAAGTCTGCTTTCTTTTCCCACATTCTTGTCAGTATGTAAATTAATTTAGATTAGTATAATCATTTGCCTCAGATTCTGCCAATTAAAAAAAGAAGAAAGATGAAATAGTAGTATTGCTTTGCAAGTGACAATTATATATCTTGCACTGCCTTAGGTTGCGTTTCTGTTTGTTTTCCTAATTTCCTTTGAATACAGTTTCACATTTCTCTGTCTTTTTACCTCTTTTATCTTCCAGGAGGATTGTCAGCAGAAAATTCTAATCTAATTATTCATGGATCATGTTCTTGCCATGGAATGCCTTTCTTGCCATAAATCCCCTTGATAGGTTGGTTCCCTGTGGTATTTCTGGCTGACATCCTCCTAGCCTGGAGTTTTCGTATCTATATTCCGGTCATGTTATTGAGGAGAAGGTGTATAACAACCCCTTTCAGTAAAAGATGAAGATCTGTACATGTTCACTTTAATTTGGCCTGACTAGTGAACATGAAATGTTGTGTGTTCACTCATGCAACACAAAATGCCATAGGCCTGCTAGGACCTGTGGTTTAGAACAGTGTGTCTGAGGTGATGGTCACACTGTCACAGCATGGTCATGTCTTACCTAGGTATTTATGTGGCTGTGACTGTCAAATCAGGGCTATGCTCTTAAGAAACAAGAACTGCATCTGCTAATGAAGCAATGGTCACACGACTGCGGTAGGCAGAGCTGAAGCAGTATAAATTGCCATGAGTTCATGCAGAAGAGGACATAGGCTGGCATGTCACCAGGTGGTGATGAGTCGGTGCATTAAGCAGAAGTTTTTGCAGAACAGAAATAACTTCTGGACCAAGTTAACGCTCATTTAGTTCAGTGTCTTCTTTCTAACCAGCAGCTTGCAGCTTCTGAAGAAATGCAGGAAATTCTGTGGGGGCCAGGCATAAGCACATCTGACTGCTGGTACAGCACTGCTTGCCACATTTTATCTAGGACTCCTGGATAAGGAGCGAGCACAGCATCAGCTGGGACAGTCAGGTGGTGCACCATGTCCCCCCGGCTCAAACCGGTGGTTGCATACTGTGAATGTCCCCTAACAGGCCAGGGCAAGGAAAGAAATATCCTGCAGAAATGAAAGAAACATTGTGCATCCTCAACTAAGTTGAGATGGCATTTACTCAGCAGTCTGGATTTCATACCAAGGTCTGCCATTTCAGTTGCTCAACTTTAAAGAACATGTAAAGTTGTTAACAGGACTTAAAAGGCTTTTCTTCTTTTTGTTTCTTATGGTTTAGCCTTCATTAGTCAATATTCTAGTCCATACTAAATTTTCAGTCAACAAATTACAAAAAATCTCCATAGGAATGTTTGAAAAAAAGTTTTTTTTTTGTTTGCCTTTTTTTTTTTTTTAGCTACACCAGGGCCCAAGTCCCTTTGTCAGAAGGACTTCTGCAGCTACATCTGATTGCAATACAGCAATGTTATTAAGGAATGCTGGAATACATCATTGTTATGTATTACAGTCTGACACTTCATACTTGTAGACATTTCCAGTCAAATTGGAGAAAAATATGTAGTAGACATGGAAGGAAGAATCTAAAAAAACACCTTTGGAGTTTTTTTTTTTTCCAGAAACAGAGACTAGCATGTGGACAGCCTATGAAAAATAAAGGGTGGCATATATCTCAAGCAAAGTCAGAGGTTACTGATACAACTCCTATACTCTTAGTCAAAGCTACTGTGTAGGAGTGGAGAGTTGTCTTTCTGATAAATGTTTTTCATTAATCAGTAGGGCTGCACAGCAGATGAGTGTTTAGGTCACCATTTCTTGTCTTGCCAGGCTTAGATAGAAGGCTAGAAGTAAACTCACCCTCTCTGCTCCCTCTTTGGCCCTCCAAGGCATGCAAAGCATCCCAGTGGGTGCAGAAAGGGTTAAAGATAGGTTCTTCACACACTCTCTTGATATATGCTGCAGCCTGCCGAGGAGGGTTGATTCTGTGGGAGATCAGATGTACCCTGTAAATATGTGCTGTACCTGCTTCTCAGTCTTTGCCTCTCTACCCATCTCCCAAGTGATTCAGAGTCATCTCCTCAGCATTTCAAAGCTTTTAATTGTATGAGCCGAAGCCACTGATACCAGCAATAAATCCCTGTTGTTTCATTGAGGCAGTGCCTCAGTGATTATACAATAGTCAGAATCAGTATTTTTATTAAATGCTAGCTCAATATTAAGAGTATTAGTTGCAGCAGAGCACTGCTGTTGTTTTTTAGAAGTCAGTTTATTTTTACAGCCAACATTTACTGAAAGCACCCATGGTGACAGAACAGTTGCATTTCTAAAAATAAAATAGGACAGTAGTGAGAAGTGATTACACCTACCTTGTTAGAACAGCACTGAAAATACACTACTGGAAATAAAATTGATTCCTAAATCACAATACATGGCTAACAGTATTTTAGTCAGATTTTAGGTATTTAGATACTTAATATTCAGTAGCTTTAGATACTACTGAAGCTACAAAACCAGGTAGAAGCTGTTCCAAATTGGGCCATTTTATTACTGCAAAAATGAACATTGTACTAAACCTTGAAAGAGAGAGCAATGAGTTTAAAAAAAAAAAAAAAAGGGAAGTGAGCACAGTTTCAGATGGTGGAGAAAGCCAACTCTTAATCCTTTTTGTGGGCTTTGCTCCAGTCGGGCTTGCCATGTGAGTAAGGGAAGCAGGATTTGGCACTGGGAAGCAATAATGCTGAGGAAGACATAGGCACAGAGAGATGCAGTATGCAACAGCTAAACTATGTTCTGTACTTCCCGAAACACTGGGATGTAGAAAGGGGGGTTCCTCTCTCCAGTCTTGTGATGCAGGAACATGGGGAATACTGGCTGCATTGTTTTGAGAGAGACTGAAATCTTGGGGAGTTCAGAGGAGGGGATTAAGAATAATTAATGAGTCATAATAAAAAGGACTAAATATGTATAGTTTGGCTAAATGGTGACTAATGGGGCCTGAGGGATAGACCAGCCCACAAATACTTGAGGGATGGGACTCCCTCAAAGAGGGAGGGAAGAAAAATTATTTAGCATAAAGGATGAGTTTTAGCTATAAGTAAGTGGAGGAAATTAAACAAAGAAAATCTTAATCTGAGTATTGGGAACAATTTCCTGAATGAGAGTTCTGCTATTGCCCCTTGGAATAATCAGCCCAAAGAAGCACGGGAGCCTGACTTCTCCCTGTATTAAACACTTGGCTGAAAATACACCACAAATACTCACTTGGAACAATCTTAGCCCTAGCGAGAGGGAAGAGAGGAGGTGGCATCACCATTGGTCTACCGCCCCTAGGTTCTCTGAAAGAATAAAACATTCCTGGACCTGTTTTTCTGCCAGGATTTTCATCTTCCTTCTAGATATCAGTTCAAATGTATTGATACAGTTGCCCTGGGCAGGAGCTTTTGCGACCCCACAGGCAATGCAGCAAAGGGCCTGGTGTCCTGCAGGGCAGTGAGCAGGCTGGGCCTGGCCCAAGCCATGCCCCTGTAGCAAGGGAGGGCACCAGCAGCCTCGGCCGTGCTGCCAGGAGCGGGGCCGTGTGTCAGCGCTGCGCCTAACCCCTGGGTCCGCTTTGAGCCTCCCACTACAAGAGTCGTGGAGAAGCTGGAGGGAGCTCAGCGGGGACCACCAAGAGCCTGGTTTGAGCAGGAGGATGGACCAGAGACAGCCCACCCAACCTGAACCAGCCTGTGGTCCTATGCAGTATTGGTTTGGTTTTGCTTGGAGCCAGCGATGCACATCAGACGATCTTCAGAAGTTTTTCTAAGAAAATTTTATTCCAGTTCATCCTACAGAAAACTATAAGATGATGTACAACCTTAGGAAGAAGGTGAAGGATGTTATCGGTGTTTTAAAAAACAGCACTAGCACTTTGCACACCTAGTAATAGGTTCAGAAGTAATATCTCTTTTTTTCCTGTTCACATTTTTACTTTGAACAGAACCTGTGATGTTGGGTTACACTGATACACTTTTTCTCCTGGGAAAGAAGGAAAATAGATAGAGAGAAATTGGAAACAGCATAAAATCCTTGAGATGGCTCTACTTGTCCAAGCCACAGTTGTGTCTGAGGAGCATGTGGCATCCCCACTGTCCTGGTGCTCCCTTAATGGCATACTCCGGATGCTGCTTTCGCTCACATCCCCTGTGTCGCTTGTGATGCCACTGTCAATGCCTGTCTTCTGTGTGGGTCGTGATGTGCTGGCTGTGCAGGCTGCATACGATGCGATACCTCTGGCAGCTTATGCAGATGTCGTCACTCTGGGCTCTTGCACACGTGTAGGGAGATGGTGCGGCTCTGCTCAGAGCGTCTCTTTGCTGGTAGGAGATCATGCTTCGCTTGCTCTGACATTCTGCCACTTGTGCAACTGTTTATACCCTGGCCAACTGAGGATAAATTGCTTTAACATCTGAATTTCATGCAGGTAGAAACAATTAATGAGTTTGCAAGGTAGTGTAAAATCGGGCCTCGGGTCCTCAGCCCTGCATGGTGTATTATCAACCCTGAGCAGACGGCACCAGTATTTGAATGAGGAGGAGACATGCAACAGTGATTCTGAAGTCTCAGTAGAGCTTTTGCAAACACACATAAACCGCACTTTGAAAACTGAAATTGAAAGGTATGTTATGGCAACAGCTGGGTGAAAATTAAGAGGCTGGGGGGAACACAAAGGGCCATGGTGGCACAGGAGAATAGGGACACAGGAACTCACCCCACTTCTGGCTATACCTTGATTTCATGCCACAGCTTACTACCTGCCTCCCCCTTCCTTCCCCATATGGTGTGGGTCGGTGGTGTGCACTGGATCAGTGCTAGGCTAGAAAGGCAGCTGGCTCTTCTGGGCTGTGCCTGCTCTCCTGGCTGAGCAGGCTGTGAGCAACAGGACTGCAGAGGCAGCTGTGGTTCAGCCTTCCTGTTATATGTGAGCCTCGGCTTCTGCACCAAATTGGACCTGCCCTTCTCATCAGCCTTTCCAACAGCCTAGGTTTGAATGTGTACAAGATAAACATGCGTGATGGCCACATATATTTATGCATACTTTTCTATGTAAATTATGCTTAGCTAGTTTCATGACAGAGTTAGAAACTACATTTTGTGCACATCTGTATATGAAAAGAGCATATATTTTAAAGGCATAATTCCTTCTGCTCTCTGCAAGGGAATTCTTGAGTGATGGGTTAAATGGAGTCCCAGCAAGTGTTTCTGCCTCAGATCTCTGCCTCCCCAGTCGCACACATGGTGCGTGCCTTGGTCTTTCACACCCATGCTTACATGTTGGGTAGCAGGGAAGAGAGAAGCACATGCAGTTTCTTTCAGAAGGCTGCAGGGAGAAGTTTGCAATGTGCTATTCAAAACCTGCTACATTAAAGAGAGACGTATTGCTAGAGCAGGTACAGGGTGAGATGGGACATTACCATGAAATTCGGTGGAGCCACATTCTCGGATCAAGTCTGTTTGGCAGTGGTAGCATGTGCCATGAGAGTTGCGACTCTTTCATTCCTTCTGGCCTTGTGCCATCCCAGTGGATTTGGGGATCTTTATGGTTGTCTTTCTTCACCTCCGTGTCGTTGTGCTTCCATGAGGGAAGCTGCAGCTCTAACCAGGACCATCTGAACAAAACGTTTTATTATTGAACATGAAGAAAAGTTTCTTGCATTTGATTATTTAGCCATAATGTGGTAATGATAATGATGGATTGGAAGGCAATGTAAGTAATGTGATTATAGTTATTTGGATGGTGAATCAGAGGAGTTTTATTACGTTCTTTGCTTCTTTTATAACTTTCAATATGCCCATTTTAAAGTGTAATCAAAACAGTATGCTTTCTTGGTTTATACATTAGTCACTATGAAAAGTTCCTAGCATTGAGGTATGCAGATGTTTTTTCATGAAGGAAAGGCTTAATGGTACATGTGAAAGACGTGCCTAAATGGGTCTGTCTTCCTCTTTTTGGATCAGCACAGCAAGAACTGAATGGATAAAACCCAGTAAAACATTACATTAGCCTTTAATAATATTCAGTGTTATTTTAATTTGCTTTATTTATTTATTTATTTATTTTATTAGCTGACCGAACTTTCATCCTTTCATCTTTTTTCTTCCATTTTAACAATCATTTGTGGATTAGAAGGTTTTTGGTTTCGCATCTGAAGAGGCAATTTTATACTAATTCAGGATAAAGAGTGGGACAAATTTCAAGCTCTCCATGAACCAGCTGCTGTGAAATCAAACATGGAGTGACCCTGCCTTAGATTTCCTGAAAATTTGCCCCAGATGGACTATGCACGATTATGTTAGCATCTAATCTTTTTTTTTTATTATTCCTGAGGTTGGCAAAGTTTCTCTTTGGCAGTGCATTTCTAGATACTGTAGTATTTCTGAGCTATACACCTGAGCAGCCTTGGGAGAAGCTGGCAGTGGTTTGTTGGGGTAAAGCTCCACACAATTGGGTAATATCAGCAGAATTCCTCCTCTAATTCTGGTCAGGTTAGTAACTAAAGCTGTATGAACAATTGGTTTTTGGTTTGGCAGCAGAAATAAAAACAACAAAATACTGTTTTGAGTTAAACACAACGTTCTTTTCAATCTGATACAGATGATTTTATTTTTCTTTTCATGTATGCTAAAGCTTAAAAACTTACGCGTATGTGGTTTTAAGACATTGACATGTTTCACTGGTCTTTTCAAAACTTCAGTACATCTCTTCCTTCTTCATGGTTTTGTGACCAAAGCGATTTGCCAAATTGTTTTGCCTGGCCAAACTGACCAAAAGGTTCAGACCTTCCAGCTTCTTTGGCAAATGCCAGAAAATGCCTTCTGCTCATGAGTTTCGGGTTTCAAGCTGCTGACTGAGCAGGAAAAATAAATCATTACAGTAAGTGCCGTAAGAGAAGCCCTAACCTAGAAGCCTAAGAAACTGAGGACCACATCCTACCTTACCCTGTGTTGCTTGTCTGTGCTAGTTGAGAGAAATAGTAGAGGGAATGTTAGCTCTCTCCACCGGCAACCCTGGGCAGCCCTGTAGCACTGGCAGGCTAAGCTGATGCTTCACTTGTTAGCTTTTGGGCAGGAAAGTCCTCCTTTGGCAAGGATCAGCCACACGTCCCTTGCCACTTGAAGGCCTTCCTTCCTGCCCTGAGGGATTCAGATCAGCGTGAGGGGTAGTGCTCGTGAGCACCACACGCTGACTGCTGTCCTTGCCTCCGGGCTTATCATCTGAAGGAAACACCTCTTGGTCCCCTCAGCTTTGGAATGATTTAGACGTTATGGAGGCTTAATCTCCTTGGCACTTTCTTTCTCTAATTCAGCCTTCAAGGATTTATGTAACCAATATTATTACATACTAATTAAAACTAATCTTCAAGTGGTCGCACATACTTATTTATACTTCCTTAGCTTGCGGCAATGTGACAGACGGTGTTCAAGCATCCAGAATAACCGTGCGTGCTTCCTGTTATATAAGATGACTCCTTAAAATAGAGACTGAGAGACTGTTTTATTGGTGCTTTTTCCCCCCAGGCAGCTTCAGAATAGCACAGCATTGTCCTCGTATAAGCCAGTGTGACTGCCCTTCTGCTTCTGCTGAAATCTTTTTTAAGCTTGGTGAAAAACATGAAAGTAGACATTGTTTTTTTAATTTGACTTTTCTTATGACATCAGATAGAGAGAGGGGAATGGCATAGTCATCATAAACGCCCTATGTTTATACTCCTGTAATTCCTGAATGTGTTTTCCTTGAAGTTCTCCTGATATTGGGTTTGTCTGCAGCACAGGCAACCAGTCTCTGTGTGCTTGTGAGCCATTTTACTCCCAGCCAGGTGCTCATGGGCTGTTGTAATTCAGTCATGCTTGATAAAGCAAGCGTGGCTATCTTGGTAAATAACGATAGTGTAATGATGTCTTGCCCTCCTGGTGCTCACTGGCTGGCTGCCAACCCAGACAACTTTTCTGAGAGCCTCGTAACAGCGCTGGTTGGCGTACTGACCAGCTCCCTTCGCGGCCTGGTTGTCTTCTCTTCCAGCCTTGGGGCTTTCTGTAGTCTGCTCCTTCAAGATACTGAGTATTTTCTGCTTCTGCTTCCTTCAGCAGCAATACAGGGCACACATCAATTTGTGGGATCTGGTCCACAGACAGGAATCCCCTTAATAACTCAAAAAATGCCTATTCTTGAAACTTGTCCAGCCCCTTAAGGTCCCATTAGTCTCAGCAAGTGCTGAGCACACACCACAGCGCACTTCACAGGAGGTACTTAGGTCCTCGTAAAACTGAACTTGCATGGCAAATTCATCATACATTTAGAAACAAGTGAATCTAAGATTGGCCTCAGTGAGCTTCAGAGCACAGTCCTCTCTCCCAAGATTCATTGAAACTGCCCCTAACTTCATCGATTTGCATTTAATGTGATCAGTGCGTCTCCATGCAGTGTTAGAGACGTGAAATATAACTGTGCAAAAAGGCCCCATGGATATGCTGTTTCTCCTGGTTTAAAGTTGCTGTCTAATTGTGTATCACATAGTCCATGTTTTTTCTTTCTGTATCTTCATTTTCAGAGGTAGCTACCTAGAACAGAAAATAAATCCAAAGGGGAATATCAATGTGCTCTAGCCTGGGGAACAGAATGGCAAATGAAAGTCTGACTGAGTGCAGTGAGTGGGCAGGAGTTGATAACAGAGCGAGGACTGTAACATCACTCCTGAATGGCTAGCAGTATGTGTTAGTGGTGAGCTGTGTGCATTTCATCCCCCTGCTGTGTTTCTAATACTTTTTGATTAAATGAATTGATGGAACAGTAACCAGACAAAGCAAAAAATGGATAACAAACTCTATGTAAAATAGCTACAAGAGCATCTAATAAAATGTCAGAAAAATGAAGCCAGTGACACTGATGACTGAAAAAAAGAGATCTGTGGGCTGGTAGCCTTGTCTGGCACAGTATTGTGCTGTCCCAGCTCTGGTGTGAAGCAGTGTAGTGAGTTTTGCCCAAGTAGCAGGGCCCATCCCCTGTCCTGTGCTCTGCAGCACTTCTGTTCTTTGGTTTCTGCCTGCGGGACCGGTGTGGATGGTGATACGTTCAGGGGAAAGTTAGCTGGTGGTATTGCATCTCTGTGTGTGTGTATTCAGGCATAGAAAATAAAGACATTTTAGTTGTGGAGTATATTTCTTTTTGCCAATCTTACATAATTGCAATGTTATCATTAGGTGGTACTTTACATTATATTCCCTTATTCCCCTTTCTGTATGAGAATAAACTGTGCCAGAACAAATACCTTCACGCTAAGAATGTTATTTGCTATCACTGTACTGCTGAAATTGCAATGGTATAACTTAAATTTATTTTTTAAAGTCTGTGGCTTGGTGAGAGGGTGCAGAGTATTTTTTTTGGTCTTGAGAAAGGAAGGTGCTATGATATGCTGGTATCTGCATACAGCCTTTTAGAAAGGGCTGGTTGCAATCTCAGTTTGCTGGGTATGAGGACACGGAAGAATCAGGGTGGGAGGCTGAAGGGGGAGCCAGCCTGAAGCTCCTCTGAGTTCTGAAGTTTTGTTTTGAGCCCAGGAGGCCTAAACTGATAAAGCTAGGCAGCTTAGGTAAGTCCCAAATGGATCGATACCTCACAGTTGTAATGAAGTTTTCATTTTGATCTGAACCTTCAACAGGAGAATGTTTTACTCTGGAGGAGATGGAGAGTTTAATACAAGGAGGCGGCCCCAGACGTGCCAGATCACCGTCGGGTTCCTTCATTTTAACTACGCTACCCATTCAATAAGGTTGCAGTCCTCTCTTGTTTAAATCAGATAAAAGCATTTCAATTGAAAGCAGTCTCATGACATTGGAAACTGAATTCTGAGTTTTATCTCCTGGCTAGCCATTGTGTAAAGGGGTTTACAGTTATTTAAAATGACCAACAGACCGGGTGTATCAGCGGTGATCAGATTTTCAGAATGGAAAACAGGGGCAAACACAGGGTGAAGGAAAATTTTGACTGCTTGTGCCTTGCTGTAGATAACTGTAGTAAAGCAAAAGAAAGCAATCCTTCCTCTGTTATCCTCTGGTCTGGAAAGCAAATTATATTCACCTTTTTCTGGAGGCAGGATAACCAACAACACAGACTGTAAGGCATCGACATACACAATCAATTTGTTCAAAAAGATGGGATAATTTACTTTGCAGATGTTTAATTTGCCCATATGAAATGGGAAATGCCATATATCAGGATATCAGACAATTCTAATACCGCTTATGAGTTTTGGGGTCCTTGCCCAACATCAAACTGATCGTAGGTACTCTAGGCACTATATACTCTAGGCCTTCTTCCATAAAGCCCCTATTCTGAAAAAATGTCCTAAAAAGATGAACCAGAATTCTTGAGAGGAATCATAATGAAAGCAGAGAAAGCCGTATCCATAAGATGACACAACCAGCTTAGGAGATGGGCTATTCTGTAAGGTGATTGCATCCATTTGTCTCTTGTAAATAGGAAGAAAGAGAATGCTTCAGTTTTAAATGTCAACATTAGCACAAATTGTGCAAAATTGAATTTTTTTTTTTTTGGTAGTCTCTGTATAAAACCATTTAAGATATTTGAATCATAACCTCTTTGGTGGTGGGTTTCTCAAGAAAAGTTGCAACATCATCTACCCTGTGGTGGGATTCCTGGTTAGGAAATGAGCTTTTGTTCTGGCTGCACTGTATGAAACATTCACACCTAGCTCTCATTAGAGCAAATGGCAATGTTCCAGCCTGCAAATGACAAAATTAAATCTCAACAGCAAGGTCTGTATCAATAAAAGAAATCATAGCTTAGTTTTCTATTCATCTGAAGAGGGAAAAGAGTATTCTGGCTAATATTGCTGCTTGCATTTGTCATACCTGCCATGGTCCTATAGGACTCAGATACTGCAGTACCTGTAACGATCCAGAAGAACAGAGAAGACCCTTGACAATTTGTCTCATTCATGCCCCTCCAATCAGTTTCAGCTGTATTTTATAAATGCTTAACATGAGCTAGTGACACGGTATTCAGATGGAACAGAGGGGTGCATATGGGTATTAACTAATCAGCTGAGGTTAATTTCCAAGTTAAATCAAATGACAAATGTATTTCTCTATCTTCTTTCTATATGACAGGATGCATTGAGAGGAACTCTTTTGGCCTAAAATTTTGGACCATTGTAAATAACTTTTTTGTTCATTTTTAGAGGTATTTTTCCTAAAAATATTTTTGTTAAGAAGTAAAAATACATGTCAAATACTTGTTTGGCTTAGCAGTTTGCCCAACTGTGTGAAAAGTGCCCTCAGAACTGAAAATAAAATGGGCTTTCACTGAATTTGTATAGGTAATAAGCAAAAAGCTGTAGATTAAAGTCTTTGTATCTCTTACAAATTCTGCTTGTTGGTGCCTGTGCCACACCTCTCTACAACTCATTTCCTCTTGGGCATGGTTTACTTCTTTGTGTGATGCATTTAATTCCATGTTGTTTTTCACTTCACTTGACTGGAAATAGAAAAATAAGTACAAAAGGGTTTTTGTAAGTAGTAACAATAAATATCAACAGTAATAGTGTTTTCCAGTTTCATAATTTTTCTCAGTAATTCATTCTGCAGCATGATTTAAGTAGGTTAATATTAAGGTCACCTCCCAAAGGAGGTGGGGTCTGAGCTAGCAGAATGCTGAACATTCTTGCAAAAGGCTGGGCATGTATGACTTGCAGGATGAGGACATTCAGTGCCTTGCATAATTGCTTCCTAAATCTTCAATGGTTAGAGGGAGAAGGTCTTATAACAAAGCACTGAAGGAGGTTTGGGTGAAATTTTTGTCTAACTTTTTACCCAGCAAAAAATGTAGATTTCAGTCAAATTAAATTGCTCCATCAGCTTCTGCTGATTTAATTTCCTCCCAGAAATTAATCTAGAATCAAAACATCAAGACTTTTTAAAATGTGTTTTGGTTGCACACTTGCAGAAAGTAGTAGTAGTTATTTTTTTCCCATTTGGAATTGTAGCTTGAAGTTTGCTTCAATTATATTTAAATCAAATTCTAAAACTGAAACCTTTCATTTTGGATTGAATAAATTGCTGAGATTGATGCTGATTTTGTAGAAAATTTTCAGAGAAAAGATATTTTCAAAGACAAAAAAGAAGTGTCATATTTTTATTATTCTGCTCTCGGAATTGCAGTAATATATATTTGGATCATGGAGGTTGGAAGGGACCTCAGGATGTTTCTTGTCGAGCCCCCTGCTCAAAGCAGGCTCAGCTCTGAGGTCAGACAGGTTGCCCAAGACTTTTGGGTCCTGAAACCCCCCACAGGACAGAGACTTGTCAATCTTGCTTGTCTGTCCACAGGGTGTAAAAGCTTTTCCTTGTAACCCATCTGAACCTCTCATGTTTCAGCATATGCCCATTACCTGCTGTCCTCCTGTCGTGCACTGCTTTGAAGAGCCTGGATCTGTCATTTTTGTGCTCTTCTTGTAGGTAGAGGGGGGATGCTCTTAGGCACCCACCAAGTAACCATTTGCATGATTCTGCTGAAGAGACCTAAATTAAATTACTATTTGCCACAGCCCATGAATTTCTTCGTGTTTTGGCATATCTCTGTAAAGGTGGGATCATAATATTCCTGTTTTTGTCTGTTCTTTTTATAAGCTGTTGGAGCTGGACTGACTTTAGCAAGTGTGTAGGCCATTAAGAAGATGACCTCAGTCTGGGACCTTGACATTTTATGGATAGTGATGGTGACAGGCTCCAGTAGTTGAAGAGCTAATTTATTTCAGGAAGGTGTAGTTGGCTTATTTAATAAACCGGAGCTGCTTTTAAACATAATGTTAGGAATAAATCATGCATTTTAAAAGCCATGCTGTGCTTTAAGCTCTTATTGCCTTGAATCCTTGTGCCTTATTATTCCTGTGCTGTGTATGTCTTTCCAGTATGTTTCTCTGTGCTCAATAGAAGAAAAGTGAATTTGGAAGGACTGAGAGAAAGCTGAGGACAAATGCAGGCCTTGGCTACATTTTAGAGGTGGAAAAAAATATCACTATAATTGAAATATGGGTATGTGTTTAAATGTTCTTCTGTAGTGGTGCCTGTTTTAGGCCACCACTGGGGAAAGCAAAACAAAACAACACAAAACTGTCTCAGAGAATTATCCCTGTCTCACAGTAGTGACCTAGGTATCAGGCAAGGCTTTCAGGTACTCCCACAGGAGGTATTTTTGACTATGAGAGGAGATTGCCTGTCAGGGCTGGGTTTAAGTGCATTGAATTTCAGTGCATCTGTGTTGTCAGTGTTTTCCCATTTGTATGCTGATGTTAGTTTAAATGTATTGGCCTCTGAAATAGTGATGAGGCAAAGAAAACTATAAAGCTTACCCACCTTTTGGCCTTTTTATGCATCTCTTTAATTGTTCTGCCAACCAGAAAGTTAAACAATGACACAATGGGCTATGAATCTGTGTGCTGGCTGCTTTTCCTCCTGGTGTTATGAGAGGCTTTGGCTGGATGGGCCAGAGATAAAGCAAAATAGTTTTCCGCACAGTGTGTGGTCAGGCTTTAGCACTGAAGGTAATAAAATAACCTCAATCTTATAAGCCTCATAAAACTTACAATTAAAAGAATTGTTTTATGCGATTTTAAGGACTGTTATTAAACGGCCTCTCATTGCAAAGCTTCTGTTAGTCACGTTTTTGAGTTGTCGTCACTGTGACTACTTGATCGTGAGGAGAGTCAGCTACGGGCAGCCTGACCGTCAGTCCTGTCCCATGGCTGGAGGTTGGGTAGGTGAATTCAGGCACTGGGAAAATCTGCTTGCCAACCATCCTCGGTGGTACTTCCAGGAGAAGGCAATGTAACTGTACATCTGCGCCCCTAATATTTTCCAGCTAACACTTGAAGACTGACAGATCTGTGTGTGTTTCTTGTTTTACACAATAACAGTGCAAATATAAAACAGCGCACGTCTCCTTTCCTATTACTTGGTGGCAACGCTGGCGTCTTACAATCTAAATCGTAAGTGTATGCAGGCAGTACCTCTTAACACCCAAAGCCTGAGCTGGACAGAGCTCGTTTTGGGCCTTTCCTTGAAAGGTACTAGTGCCCTCGCCCTCAGCAATGCGCGATTGAAATTAAGGCTGCTCTGGTCTGTGGCTGTCAGGCTCATGCCTGTGCAGTTTTCCTTTGTGACTTGAAGATGCATTGCCAAGTAACCATAGCAGTAATTGGTAAGTGCTTACATTTGAATTCGTTTGAGTTATAGTACATGTAGCTGGTTTTCTTCCTGTATTAAACTGGTGCTAAACATCTGATTTTATTTTATCTAAGTGTAATGGTTCAGCTTGCTTCATGCATTAAGCATGCAGTGACACGTATCCAACTCATCCTCAGAGCTTTCCAAGAACAGGATAATGCTGTGAGTACCGTCATCTCTGTGACCACCGTTTCTTATAAAAGCATTTTTTTAGAGACAAAAATAAGTTAGATTAATTATAAAAGCAACCTCTACCCAGTCTTAAAAAAAAAAAAACAAAAAAAAAACAAAAAAAAAAAACAAAAAAAAACTTAAGTGACTTGTGATTTGTCTTCTGTATTTCAGTGCTGAAGATTTTCTTAGAGTGGGGTCCTTCTGCTGGTCACCAAAATCCCTCCTTGCCGTAAAAACGCAGGTTGCTTTTGTGTCTGAAGTTAATAACACAGCAGAAAAGGTCATTTTTATAGTTTGTGTGGTGACCTGGATCAGTAATGCCTGAAATTTAGAAATAATACTAAGAACAGAAGAGAAAGAAGAGGAGAAAAAGAAATGAAAAGGAAGGGAAGAAAGCAGAAATGGTTTTGTCTAGCTAAATGCATCAAGCTATTGAGTCAACATGTAGTTTTCTTGATGGGTACTATTTAAGGACAAGTCATCTCCACAATCATCTCCTGTAGAAATTTCAGATTTCATTTCATTTATTACTTTTTTTTTTTTTTTTTGGCCAATATTACACCTGTGTATGAGAGAGAGTTAATGATTTTGATGCTAAAATCAGAAGGAAGTCTTGTCACTGAATCTGGGCTTACCAGGTTAGGTGAAAAGCTCTTTGCTGCGGTACGGTATTACCTGGTGAAGGGAATCTTGTGGATCAAACAGCAATGGCATGAGAAGTGGTTTGTTTCATACCTCGCCATAGCCTTGTCTAAAACTGAGTTTCATCCAGATAACAGCAGTATAGAATACAATTCCTCCGTCCATCAATATGCATTTGTGTATGTCTTTGAGCTTCCCATTAAGCTATTGATCTTCAAGCATATTGATCTTCTTCATCTTGGAGCAACTTAAGAGCAGCTCTGATTTACACGAATTTGAACTTGATATAAGAGGCAGTCTGAGCAGTTAATTTCACTGAGATTACCTGTGTACAACAAGCCTCGGGTTTTATAAGGCATGTCCTGAATAAAGATCGAAGCCCTATTTTGACTGTGTGCTAGAATTAAATAATAATTTAAAAATAATGAATTTCTGGACATTTATAATACAGTTCCAGGGGAGAGCAGTCACTAAGGCATTGTGGCCAAAACATCTGAATTAACCACCCAAGAAGTAAAAGATTGCAGCCTGGGATAGCTTTATTGTTGCTATGAAATTGAAGGCATGCATACAAATAAAGAGAACAATAAGGGGCAAGCGTTTACTGGGCATTAGAGAGATGTTTATTATACCTTCTACAGCATAAGCAGAAAGCGCAAATTATCTCCAGATTTTAAAGACATTGTAAAATAATTAAACACAAATACTAAGGATCTTCCTGGAAGTACAAATGCAGAAAATGTTCCTCTGAGGATTCTTATTTCATTCTTTACATCTCTTACTCAGCTGCAATGCCACAGCCCTGCATTTGGCCACCCAGAGAATTAAAGTGGAGTGAAGTTGCCCTGATTCTCATTCCTAGCTCAGAAGTCCTGTTGGAGGGCAGGGAGTATGGGCTGGGAATGTGAGTGCAAGATTTATAGCCCTGTCTTTTTACTTTCAGTCTGGATTAGAAAAATTGTTCCTTGTAGAGATATAAGAAAAAGCCTTTGGAGATCATTCTTGCTCTGCTCATGGAGCAAGCTTCTCAGGTGGTATCTTCCATTTGCAGCAGATAATGAAGAAGCATCCTGGCCCCTTGCACCAGAACACTGTTCAGTCGTTGGTAGAACATCCTGTAAAGCTTCTCTCTTCTCTTTGCTTTAGAAGATGCAAAGAAACGCCTGGTACAAAGGAAGCTATGTGTCCCGGCCAGATTATGGCCCTCCAATTAGATGAGATTTTGCATGAAACCACATTTAGTACCACGCGTCTCAGATTTTAGGGTTGAGGAAGTGCTTGCCATATTAATTCATGCATATTAGCCATGTCAAGTGAGTGTGATTTAGAGTACCCTTTAGTGTGAGCCAGTTCAGGAGGTTAAAGCAGTAGCAACCAAGCCAAAATAAATTGAGGAAAGGAGCAGGGGAGGGGAAGGAATTACACAGACAGAACACTGGCATGTATGGGGCCTTCCTTTTTGATGGTAGTACCTAGGTCTTTAGCTGTATTGTCATCTCAGTGAGCCTTTATGACCTCTACAGATGACTGAGAGAAAGAGAATCCCTTTTAGGTAGGTTGGGTCCCTATCATTAGGAAATGTGTACATCTGATTTAGCGTCCAGTGTCCGTCTTGTGTCCATCTGGCTTAAAATACATATATATAGAAGAGGATATCATCAATAGGCCTTACGTGTTGGGGGTGAGGCTGAAGAATGTTAATTTTCACTTATAGGTGCGCAATCTGAGACCACAGGAATTGCCATATATGAGTGTTTCACACTGGGTAACCAACACTGTTAGTCACAAAGGTAGATGTGTGTTACCACTAGTGATATATCTGCACAAATATGCTTAGGGACTTTTTTCAGAAGACTGATTTCTGAACTAAACTTCTGTCTGTTTTCCAACCCAGCACTAAAATACAGCAGGCAAGGCAGTTTTGGACAGGTAAAGGTAGCGTTTTGATTACTAGAGAGGACCATTAATTTCCTTTGGGCTTATAAAACATCCCCATCTTTAGGTAAGACATCCTCTGCGCCTATGAAGTTCATACCTTGCTCCCCCAAATTTTATTTTTTTTTTAACAAAATGAAATATATGCTTCCAAATAAAGGAGAGAAATAGATTTTTAGTTTTAATGAAAATTGCAAATTAGAATTAGCTAGTACCTGACTATTTAGCCTCCCCAGCTTGACAGGCATTTATTGTGTGGAAAATACAACATGAAAGTGAGCTTATTTTCAATTTTTATTTTGTCACAGAAACTGATATACCAGCTCACTGGACCCTATGATCTGGAATTCTGTTTACAAAGGTGATAAGTACTAGATACAATATAGTATAATATAAAACTCCAGTAATGAATAATTATACAGAGATATGCCCCGAAGGAAATTTCACATCAGTGCTGAAGGGGTGTGTCAGGTACTGAAGCGTGAGAGTCAGTGCTGCTCATCAATGATGGTCTTTGCTGACACAAATATGAATTATATTTTAATTATCCACATAGGCGTTTACTCTCCTTCTGAATTTCATGAACCTGTTGGCCATGCTGACCTCTTGGCTTGAATGATAAATAGTTGAAAAAAAAAGATCTTTCATGAACCTAAATAGTTCCCCTTGAATTTTATTAGTAGCGCCTGTTTTCTTACTTAAAAGAGAGGAAGCAAATATGCCATGAGCTGCAACAGTCAATCCCCCCTGAAGTTCATAATCTTATACGTACTTGTGTCAAATGAGGTTCTGCACGACTCGGTTCAAGCTGAAGGCATGTGAGCATTTTGTATTGCAGGGAGGCTTTATTTTCAAACAAAGTGAAAAAAAAAGTGTTTGTTTTTCTTTTCTCTCCTGACTATTGCATAGCAAAAAGTGGATGTATGGATGTCGTCCTCAGTTTCTGAAGCTGCTTTTTGTAAGCAAAATTAATTTAGATCTCATGAATGTTCGAACTGTTCCTTCCACAGTTTCCTTGTAAATGTTGTACTGCAACTATTACCCAGTTGCCTCTCTAAACAAGCTATTTAAAGTTTTCCATAATGGCTTTTATTTTGATTGAAGTGTTTTATCAACTTCATTGTTCATTCATGTATTGCTTACAAGTAATATCAATAGCTTAGCAGAGATGTTTGGGTTACCCATAGCAGCATCTTTCTTCTGTATTAAAAATGGATTATTTAATCTATTTCTGTTCATTTATCTCTCTAGACAAGTTTCCAAAGAATACACTTTGCCACCAACTTCTCCAAGTTACCTCTCAGTTGGCTTACTTCCATTTCTTCAATAAATCCCACAGAAGGCCTTCAACTTTCAGAAAATTCGTATCAATCAGGAATTGGCTTCCACCGTACGGGAGTTTCCTGTGCAGTGAATGTGTCTGACGATCCCAACCTGCCCAGCGAGTTTTAAGGGAAAAAAATGTCCCCATTTCTGCATAGGCAGGAGGTACAAAGCCTTCTGACTGCCCAAAGATATCCTCTATTAAACTTGTATTTTACTAGACAAAAAGCAAAGAATGTCATTTCAAGAAGTAAACTCAGCCTCTTCTATGGACCAGCTGGATTTTTGAGGTACTTCCCCATTCCTGCCAACAATTCATCAGTTTTATTTGGAATAAACTTTAATCAGCTTTCTAACACCCCTCCTGCAATCTCAATTCTTGATCTTGTGATTATTTTCTCTGCCACAAATCTCTTAAGCTTTCAAAAAGTCTCCAGCTGCTTGTTTACATAGGGACTTCCAGGAAAAATAGTCCAAATTAACTGAAGGTGTGAATCCAAAGTGTGTTAGCTAAACAGCTTTAAATCGATCTTCCTTTTGAAGGTAATTCAGTTAAATCACATTCAAGACACCTCTGTGGTGAATGAGCGTGGCCACACAGTGGGCAAATACAGGTTAAGTTACCCACTTAAGAAGTTTAATTTGGATCCAGTTTCTTGTGTGCTTCTGTGGGCACTATCCCTGCCACAGCTGTACCCCACGGAGTGGTGACGTGGTCTGCGTCATGCTGGAGCCCACTGCGCACCCTGCACCGTCTGTAGCTGATATTACTTGGCTGAAACGGGATGTAACATAACCTGGAGCATCATCAACTTATTGTCAATACATAAAACCAGGCTCCCATCATTATCATTACCGCTACTGCAGTGGTACGCGTAGTCTAAAGTGGAAATCAGCCCTATTATACTAGCTATTAAGTGAAAACAAATTAGCTGGCTCCTGTACAAAGAGCAGAGTCAAAGAGCTGCGGGCTGGGCTGGGCTGGGCAGGCAGTGAGCTGCAGCAGTATTGGGTCTCCCAAGGTCCGTCCTGGTGCTTCGCCAGAGAGGTCTTGGTGGTCCAGAGAGTCTGTGTGGGAGGGCTAGGCCTCTGACTTGCCTGGAAAAATAAAATGTGATAATTTCTAGCCTATGCTAGATCACATGGCCAAACTCAGCTGCAGTTTGCATGATCGACTGTGTTCAGAGCAATGCTAGCCACCCAAGCTGAGTGATTTTACTCATGCAAATGTGCTCACGAGAAAGTCACGCTGTACAGGCTTGTGCCATTTTGCAGTCTACATCTGGTTGAAATATCCTTCCTTTCCCAGTTAAATGCTCTGGGAATTACCTGAGACTTATTGCCTTTTTGATCCCTTTCAAAATTCAGTAAAGTCTGATAGGGCTCGTAAATGATTTTCTAGCCCTCCATCCATTGATTTTCTCTCCTTGGGGAAAAACAGAAAACCCCATGAAGTTGTGAGATGTAGTTCATTGCTTTTTCATACATCTTACCAGTTGCAGGCCAAAAATATAAAGTAAAATGCAGGTTCTTCCATTTGAATGTAATCTCAAAGGTTATAACTGTCAAACTAGAATACAGTTCCAAGGCTTTGAAAAGGCCAGTTGCCTCCAACAGTGCTTTTTCTTTAAGAAAAATGCCAGCCACCAGCTTAATTTGTTCAAGAAGTGGTTTGTATTACGCTATCAGCTTCGTAAAAAGAGCAGCATAATGTCGTTAGTGACAAGAGAGAATGGCTCAGTCAACTTAGAAAATGCTTTTTAGGCAATACGTATTCCCCCAAGGTGAGTCAGTGAGACCAGATGTATGACCAGAGAGGGGGAGCCATTGCCTTTATTTAAGCCTGGACTACTGAGCTTGACCGTGTAAAGACCATAGTAAATTTTTCATTCCGTGCGTTCAACATTTGTATTTTCAGCTGTTGCACGTACTAAAAGATTTGGCTTAGAATAATGTTCTATGAAGCTAAGACACATGGGAAATCTCGATTCAGCATGGACAACTTTATAAAAGCATTAGTAATGGACAACGTGGAAGCTAAAATCAACAAACCCTATCCAGTCATTGACATGGTGCTAGGAAGAGGAAAAAAATGGTGCTTTTTGCTTTGGTTATGACCAACTAATTCTGATTACGTTTTCTGAGAAAAAGCAGACAATCTTAAAAGAGAGGGCCAGGTTCCGCACTGCAGTCTCAAAGCCAGAAGGAAGGGGCAGATCAAGGGCAAAGAGGTAGCGCAGAGACTTCCGAGTTGTAATTGTGTCAGGTCAATTAAAATCTCCTAGTGCTTCTCTTTTGTTAAAAACTAATTTATCGAGAACTGCTTTGCATTTGCCATAGGCTAAAAGAATACACTGGGGTGGCACACAGTGCACACGTGATCAGCTGACATATGGCAGCTTCATGCCCAGCAGTAATTTGTTCGTGTGTTTGAGACATCTGATACAAACACAAGGTACTTGCATACCGAAATTAGTGTGTGTGTATATATATATATATATATATAAAAATGCACTCAGTCTTTTTTCCCTAACTCTTTGGGATAAAATAATTTAATCACTTTTGGAAGTTTAGATTTGGGTAACATATACTAATACCAGTGTAGTAGAGCTAAAGTTTCTTAAAACCTAGAAGGGTTGACTGGTCTTGACTGTCACACTTCAGCAAGGTAAGGAGAGCTACTGTCAACATAGACTGCTTTTATACCTACCTCAAGCCACAGTTCTTTGCCAAAGCAAAGAGCAGGAATGTAGCTTCATGAATTGTTGAGCTTCATCCTTTGGGATCGTGCTTCAGTTGACCCGCGCTGTTTGAAGTGTCCATTTTACAAAAGGGAAACTCTAGGACAACATGATGAATATCGGCTTTATCACTGGGCAGAGCAGAATGCACGTGTGTTGGAACAAAACAGCTGCAACAAAGGCTGAGTGTTGAATTGCCTCTCAAAACATTTTGCAAAGCAAAATATTGAAATGTTTCTGTTCCAGAAAAGCTTAGCTTTTTAATGAAAGTCTACACAAACTTCAGCATTCTTAGCTAAGAATACTGCAGCTTAAAAACTGTCTTCGTTGTTTTCCCTGCTTAGTGGTTAATGCAGCTATAGATGGTATGATTATCTCATTGCAAGCAGCAATATTTTCATTGGTCATCACTTCTTAAGCTTTTAGACTGTCTTATGTTTTAAGAATTGATAGAAATTTAAAACAGCTAGTGCAAGGCTTCTTACACCTCAGCAAATTCACCTGAGCGTTTAATACTAATTGGCGTAACAGTGGCTGCTTACATCCAAACATTGCACAAGTATTCATTTTCTAATCAGAGGCTTATGAGTGACAAGTAATTCTGTGTTAACCATTTGGTGACTGAACTTATTTTTATAACAGAAATTGGCATATAGCTCATTGATTTAGTTGGAGGTTCTGGAGCTTTTTTTGCAGGCTGAATTGTTTCAACAGATGAGACAATGACAGAGACCTGATTCTGACCCTACTTAATGAGTAAAGTACCAGAATTGTAGAGCTGTTGCAATTGGTGAGGTCAAAATTGAGATCCTATATAAATGTTAACTGATAATTACCTTTATTTATTCTTGACTGCTTGTGTTGATGAGTTTGGGTTTTTTTTAGCTTACTCTTGTCATTTTTCCCACAGAGCTGCTCAGAAATTGAACCTGTCTTCTAAAAAGAAGAAGCACAGACCTTCTGCATCGTCTGCTCCTGAATCTCCGCTCTTCTCTACCAGCTTCAGCAGTATCCTTCAGACTTCCCCACCCCCTGCACCACCATGTTTGTTAAGGGCAGTCAGCAAAGTGAAAGACACCCCTGGTGTGGGCAAGGTAGGCCTTACAAGTATCACTAAAACACTTATTTTCTGTGGGAGGAGATTTTTTCCCTGTGCTAAGCATCAAGAGAATTGGAAAAGCACGTTGTTTCTTGTTTGGCTTTATTGCAGTTGGTCCCTGCACATGCACAAAGGCCTGACAACATAGACTACTTAGTGCATGCGAATTTGTAATAAGGTTGAAGTTGACTTGAGCACAGGCAGCCCTTACCATGCAGCAATAATACATTTCGAGCTCTCAGTTGGGCAAAATGCACCTGCACTGGGGCCATGGTGCTACCCAGGGGTGACAGTGTCCATTCTGCTAGGGTTTCTGGAGAAGGTTGGTCTCTGCGGCTGTGTTTAAACTGTGTAGCAGGTGCTTGCTGTGGCATATTCTGGGTTCCTGATCCCTTTGTTGTCCAGGCTGGTATTTTGGCTGGATGCACCGTAATTTGCTTCTCACTCATCTATCCTGGCTTTCTTCCAGTGCAGTCAGGACAAGGCTGGACATACCTGATCCGCATACCTGAACGAAGCATATGCTGATAATGATGAATTACTCCCTTTTCCTTCTGTCATGTTACTTCCTTCCATTCTCCACCATCACACCCCCTTAAAATGCTGTGTAGGTACATACTTATGATAGAAAATGGTGGAAGCAATGGAGAAGGTGGCTATATGGTTTGTTGTTGCTGTGTTATTTGTCTGAGTAGCCCTTTTTCCCTGTTAGAAATGGAGAGCCTGGCACATTACATCTGGGAATACACACACGCGGTTGCTGAAGACAGCAGTTTGCTTTAATCAAGGTAGTTTCTTATGCAAGCATCTGTGTGTGCGGCTTTTCCATATTCATTGGGTACGAAGCAGAGACAATGAGTTTGTTGCAAATCTTTTTGTTTAGAAGAGAAACTGTAATATATAATCTAGGAGTACTGAACATATGATGTGCTTTGGTATTTCTGTTGCTGGTTTTGGACATTCACTTTGGGAAATTGCACAGTTCCATATTTTTTTTCATAGAACAGCGGTATTACTTTTGTGGCTGGTTTATGCCCATTTGAAAAGGGCCTGTAGGATTCCCTCCACATAAGGCTCCCTTCCTTTCCTCTGGCTTGGTAAATGGGAAGAAATGTACAAATCTGTCATAATTTGATAAAAGGTAGTAGTGATGCCTACTCTGTCTTCAGTGGGAGGGGGAAGAAGCTTGAATGTGTTATAGTTCGTATAAGAACCTGCTATGGAAAATACTTACAATAGAAGCTCTCTTCTCAGGATTCCTGCATTTCTGTGCTTGAGACAGGTTATATCTGAGTACAAACAAAATTTCTGCTGAGAAATCATGAAGGACGTGGTTATAAAAACAGGGGACTAATCTCCCTTGTTGAACTATGTGGACACTTACCCTGACTGTTGGTTTCTGTCCTTCCCAAGCAAAGGGTCTACATGCTTGCACAGATGGAGCTCCGTGAAAACACGGTAAGCTTGACCCGCACCTTTCTTTCTCATCTGATCTTGGATTTCTAATGAACAGGTCTTGGGGACCAGTCTTGCAGTACACCCAAACAGAGATACAGTTTGCTTCTCCATCAACACCATGTACCAGAACAGGCTCCAGGCTGTATAAGTAAAACTGAAATTTTGCAGTCCAGCAAATGAAGAAGCTATTGGAGTATGTGAGAAATATCTAAGAGGCTCAAAAAAAAAAAAAGTTTTAATACATGCTTCTCCAAGGTAGCAAACCAAAGTGGATTAATTCATATAGTCAAAATAGAGAAAGTTCATTTTTTCCACGACATTCTCATTAGCAAAATTATGTCTAGCCTGCAGTTTCTGGAATTCAGTTCCATTTTTCACCTCTTTGATTTCTTCTAGGAATCACCCTATAGTTATGACCTAAAACTCATATGGTTTCATCAGAGTTTCCCATCAGTTTACCTCTATAGCATAATTTACATTTCAGTAGGTGAGAGATGGGTGTGAGGCATAGTAAGTGGGCAACCGCAGTGTAACAATGTAATTTATCTGTCAGACTGGGAAAACTTCAGATGAAGTACTGGAATTTTTAGCTTGTTTGCTTTTTATTTATTTATTTTTTATATATATGTTCAGTTTGGTGGGCATATGTTCCGGTACGAACATGCAAAAAACTATGTTAATTTTCCCAGCATTTCCTTTCACATAATGTTTCTGTAAGTTTATAAATCCATAAATTGTGGACCCATGGGGAGGAATTGGGTTCAGGGAAGCCAAACTTTATTTTTAGTCACTTAGTTTTTTTCTGTTTTATATTTAAATACCGTGTTATGAACAATCCCAGTGTGATAAAACTCTGGTTCGCTTTGGGCTTGAATGGGCTGGGAATTTTCTGGCAGGGCAGTTTGTTACTGGAAATCCTGGCTCACCAAAATGGAAGGCAGGCCCTTGCCAAGGTGTTTGGTTTCCAAGATGCCTGGGTATGGCATCGTACAGACAACCTGGGGCTAGCTTCCCAGCAGGCGGGCTCTTGGCTGTAGGGCTGGGAGCCCCAGCACAGAAGCTCTGTGTTACTGGCTTGGCATCAGCTCGAGAGCTTTCTGTTTCCCGGGGTAGATAAGTATCCAAGAAGCTGCAGGATCGGAAGTCAGGAACTTCAAAGCATAGACTTTGAGGTTAAATTTCATTTCGCAGTTTTCTAAAATGGACTGGGCACCAAACAGCAGACATTTTTTCACATCTGTTAGTAGAATTTTCAAAGATTCTACTTCTCATTACAAAATTGATGGGAATGATTCATTTCAAATTCCAAAATTTCTTAGGAATGGATCAACTGTCTTGTGCAGGCATATAATTTTTTGAATTAAACCGGGAGGATTTTGCTATCAACGAGATATTTAAAAGTTAATTAGCCAGCTCAGTTAGTATGGATATGGGTACAGCTGAATAGTCTAAACAAAGAGAAGTGAATTAGAGAGTTTATATCCAGGTTGTGTGCTTCACACCTTTTCCCACAAAAGCACTTGCAAAGCAAGCTGTACTAGCTTGGAAGTTGGAAGAAGTATTATTTGAATGCTAACATTCAGCTTTACTGGAGGAGGAGGATGAAATAACGGAAAGCAGTATTTTACTTCAATGTTAGACACACCGTTGACCACACAGAGAAACAGCAGTGTCAAGGTGAAGTAGTAAGGGATCAGATCCTTTGTTGGACTCATTTCCAATTATCTCTCCCTGAAGTAAAGTAAAAGGGTTGCGATTATATTGCAAATAAATTGGCAGTGGTGCTTGTATGGGTTGTGACATACACATGTGCTTTGGGTTTGCCTTTGCTAGCAGAGGGAGCTGATCCCCAGGGAAGTAGTCGGTTATTCCCACAGTTGTTTCTTGATAGCAGTTTTCTTTTGGGCTGAACAACACTCCAGTTCTGCAAACTGACATAGCTTGAGCATCACTTTTTGTTCTCTCTGTGCTGTCTTTGAGTCATTGTGTTCTGGGCTATTGTCCAGAGGAGAGTGGCAGATTGCTTTCGCTGGACTTAAACACAGACAAAGAGTGCCGCTATCCTGGATGACTGTACGTGCGGTTTCCCCAAGTCCCATCATTTTCCGGAACATACTCCTTAAGTCTGTTTGTTCTTTCTGACAATGGGCCAAGAAATAGAAAAAAAAAAAAAAAAAAAAAAAGGCTTTCCATGCAGAAATAACAAATTATTCCATGACTAAGATAAGATTTCCATGGATTTGCTCCCCAATCTGCTTCCCTCCTTCTCTCCACCCTCTGTGTTACGTCAAACAGGAAGGAAACTAAACGTGAAATGTTCTTTCTGTGAAAGATGATGTTTTGCTGAATCTCACATTTCCCATGAAAAACAGTTTAAATGAAAAATTTGCTGCCAGCCTTAATATATAGGTTGTTTTCAGGTGGCACAGGGTTTAGGATGAATGGATGTGATCTCTGGGCTTTCTTTCATTTATTATTTTTCTGTGTGTAGTCTTACAGAACTCTGCCAGTGAGAAGTATTTGTTATGTTTGAACAGAGATTAATTTACCTTTACTTACATATTATTTTTGTGTGTGTGTGTGAGTTGTTGTATGTTGGTACTGGTCAATATGAAAATAAAATAGCAATGTTTGTTAATAGAAATCATCCCGATGCAAAGGAGAAGCACGTCATCATTGAACTTTCTTTGGCAAGTCTTTTCAACCTACTAACGAAATGCACTTTAATTGTGTTTACTTTTTTTGTGTTTGTGTTTTACTTACACGATATTGTGTTTACTTTTTATTTTTCTGTAGCACCAGGATTTTCTTGCTTGAAAAGCCTAGTCCTATTTTGCTGGATAATATATAAATTCAGACAAAAACAAAAACACGTCATTTCTGTTCCAGAGCACTTACAATCTCAATGAAGGGAGAAAGATGAGACAGATGGGAAGCAGGAAGAAAGAATGAGGTCTTATCGCTCATCTTCACAGTAGTGTCCTCAGCCCATCCAGCAGTCCAATATTAGATAGCCCTTGTCAAGTTTTGGTAGGTGTTGCAGAAGATGAGATTATTAAAATCTTTGAAATGGGAGTAATAGGTTACACTGCAGATGCTTCTGAGGAACCCTTCCCAAGTGTGTAGGGCAGGGTAGGAGGCAGCACAGATGATTTTTTTTTTTACAGTCAGTAAGCAAGTGAGAGATGCAGGAGATGGTCTTTTGGCAGGGACTGAGCATGGAGCCTGGCTGGGAAGGGCCATGAGTGACAGCTGGCCTGCGGCTGTGGCCAAATGCCAGGAATGCTTGCAGAATGCTGGCAGGTGAGCTGATGGTGTGATAGACACTCCTGAGTCACGTTCCTTTCTTCTAAGTATCTGTGTCATGTACTGCAGAAGGTTCAATTAAAAATAGTGCCTGGCTTGTAAGAATTTAATCTTCCATTAAAGCACAATACTTGATTGAAATAAGCCTAAAGCTTACTATTCACTTTACATTAGTCTGCAGCTTACCTTTCCCTCACACTGATTTGCCTAAAACTCTATCTAGAAGCATCAGACAGATTTTGTCTGACCTCAGATTGCTTCTGCCAAAACAGCAGAAGATTTTCAGAGGCACTCAGCTGTGTCATTCCTCTCACTTGCTGCAAATGTCTCAGCGAGCTGGTACCAACTTCCCCGAATCCCACTGCGGGTTCCCACCATGAAGGCTAGCTGGTGATTATCTCGGTGAAGGTGAACACATTTGTGTGGGGAGAACTGTGATACTCCTTGCTCCTTTGAAGGCAGGAGGTCCACAAAGACAGGATACCACTGATGATTAATGGGCAGAGTCTTAGATCCTTGGCATAAAAAAGGCAGTGGTGTGTTGTTAAAATCAAAAGATGGTCTAATGTCATATCATCCCACTTTGAGTATTGATCACGTAACATACTACTACTGTTCTTTTGATCCAAGTGGCTAGTAAAGAAGCATTGCTTCGCAGAGTTTTTCCATATTGGGAAAGTGATATAAAGGGAACAGATCAAGTATTGTTAATGCAATTCAATTCCTTTACTAAGAAATACAAAATCTTGCATTATAATGAAGAGAAGCAACCAGAGGTAATTTTCCTTCTTACACCACCAGGACCTTTCAGAAAGCACTTCGTTATCCCATTCCTTCCCCAGTTTAAGGGCATTTCTTGGTTCTACTGTACCAATATTTGTTCAAGTTTTTTCTTGTCTGTGTTGTTCTTTCTGTCCGTGCTTCTCTATTGGAGCTGTTTCTTGTTTTTGTGTACCCCTGCCAAAAGTAACAGTGAACAAGCCCTACTGCCCAAGCAGTTCAGGTTTCTCAGTAGGTTCAGAACTATCTTTTGGGGTAACAGAACATGCCAATGCTTTCACCTTGCAAACTGCTAGTTTTTCAGCTATCCACTGCCTTAAAATAGTTTATTGGACTTTTCACTAATTAGGCAAAACTTACCACACTGGCCTTGACATGTTTTAATCCAGGCTATAACAGTGCAATACATGTGTTAATGGTGAGTTTGGCTATTTGCTGTAGCCCGTATGAATCATGGTTTGAATAGTCTTTGCCAAAAGATATTTTCAATAGCTGTGTCAACTCTTTGGATCAGTACAGCGGAAAGTAGAGAGACATTCTTAGATTTATGTGATTTGCAAAGTTGATTTAAAGGAAACGAAATTGATGCACATCTTGACTAAGCCCAGAAGATAAAGAAAACCTCCCTTTTTACTCAGCGAGTTTTCATTTTGACTGATTTGTGGATGTGAGGATTTTTTTGACAACATTATTGTGTACATTAAGTGGGTGTTTATGAAAACCTGTGTGAAGGTCAGCAAAAAAACCAGCACAGCTTGCAAGATATGTTCTGTAGTTCACTTCACTGCCATCCATCTTGAAGCTTTTTCAGAGAGAAGCAGAAGTGCTCTTCCCTTTGCGAAGGAGAGGTTCTCTCTCCTTTATCATTCAGGTGTATAGGGAGAAAAAGTAACTGTTAGGCGATAAACCCTTTATCACAGAAAGCAATTTCTGAGGTGGAAGCTGTTTTTGCCCAAAGTTACCATGGTTACTGAAATGGGGGAAAAAAGGATGATCCCTTGAGGCATTTAAAGGAGACATATGTGTTCATCATTGTTGTCAACATGATTGTTGTATAAATTAAATAGTTAGTTCCACTTGGAATTAAATCCAGACGGTCTTTTGCCATCCAGAGTTGCTCAGAACTGGGGTTTTCCTTTCCAACTATATCAGCTGGAGCAGACAAAAGCCTTCATGCACCTCAGCGAGATTTCTGCTAGGTGCACTTTTCTCAGAGGAGTTTTAATACCTCAAGCTGCTTTAAGAAAAAGGTAAAATTAATAGAATTTGGAAGAATCGCTATAAATAATAATCTCTTACTACCCTCAGTCATATTTTCTATGCACAGATATTTTGTTTTTTCTCTAAAGCCAATTGTTGTGCAAGTGCCATCCCAGGAGCCTGTCATTGCATTTAGGTTGGCTGTGAGGTTTAAAGAAAGATGTGTTTTAAAGAAATTTCTACCCAGTCATGTTTCCACAATTTAGAGGATGGGCATAATTCCTGTTCCTTCTATTTGCAAAGTGTAGAAGCTGCAGCTTCATGGAAAGCTAAGAGTGCGTATCATCCAAGCTTGCTACAGGAAAACCTGTCCCATTGCCTAAACTACACAGAAATTCTGTGTGGAAAAACAAGGCTGCATTTCTGCCGTATAATCTAGCCAGTCCCTTTGGGAGGGGAGGATTAGATCTCAGCCCTACTCATTAATGAGCCAGATTAAGGGCATTCTGTCCGTTTTGGCCCACCTACAAACCACTGAAAGCTTGGGAAGTGGTCTGACAAGTTGTCACTCCTGGCATCAGGAAAATTCCTTCTTTTTTGCCCCAAAGAATTAAAAAAAAAAAAAAAGAAAAAAAAAAAGGTGTTCCTCTTTTTATTGACATCTTCCTATGTGTATTCAGAAATTGTACCTATGGGTGAACTGGTGAACACAAGAGGTGGATGGAGGATGTTTCCCGATGGAATTGAACCAGACAGACAAGATATGAAAAAGGCTGCACTTCATTTTGATAGTATTTCCTATTTCTTTTTTAGAAGAATCAATCCTTTCTGTGATTCTTTCATAGTGCAATTCACCCAGGGAGAGAGCTGTAAGCCCTAATTTTATATTGTTTACCGTGGTCTGTTTTGTTGAATTTTTGTGTAAACATTGAGGATCAAAAGAAAAATAGCTTAAATCACTTCAGCCTGGTGCCATTAAGTTTTGTACATTCCTGAGTGACTTTATTTATACAATGCCCTCTGCATTGTCATGGATATATGATTTTATGTGCATCAGTCTTTGACTTTTAGGTTACTTGCCTGTGTTCTTGAATTGAAGCCTCTTATTGGTGTGAATGATCATAATTTATAGACATGTAGTTGACTAGGAGCCTTGATACACAATCACATGGCTCAATTAATTTGGCTGTTCCAATGTTGCCAACCTTCATTAGCTGCAGAAATCTTTAACATTGGTGACATATTAAATATGTTTTAAACATACTCTTATGCTATTGAAATAGTATCACAGTAGAGTGGCCACATTTTAAAATCCCTTAAACATTAATGCTTATGCAATTTGAGTGAAAATTACTGAGATTTTTCTAGAATATAAAAACCCATTGTTTTTAAGACTTTGATTTCTTCAAACTTTGTCTGAGCTATTGTATTTTCTTTTACTCCGCTTTTCAGTTTAAATTATACTGCTTGTTAATATTTTGGGGCATTATAATAGGTCTAGTTAATCCTTTCCAGTTCATTTCAAAGACTTCCAGTAGTACCTCTTGAAATGTCCCCTTCTTCCCTGCCCTATCCCCCCTAAATCTCTCACCCCATTAAATTTATATTTAAATCCACGAAGAAGAGGTTAATATAAATCAGGAAAGTCAAGATGAAAGAAACTGAAAATTACAAGGGTGTTTCTCAGACAATGCTGAGCAAGGAACTTAAATGCTGAATAGTTTCCTTAAACGTGGATCATGGTAAGTTTTCTGAGATCTTATGTAAATTGAAGGCACTGTACTTTAAACTCTCAATTGTAGACCCTATTACATTTTTTTCCTTAAAACTTCCTAAAGCTCTTCTCCCCCCAACTTTTTCTTTTGTGTTTGACTCCTCTCAGCATGTGTCCAAGAGCAGTGCTCAGTGGCACAGGCAGGATGGGGACACTGCTGGAGGCTCCTCTGTAGCACTGCTGTAACATCATGGACTAATGATTCAGCTGCAAGGCTATTCTGATTTCTATTATAATAAAAATCTGAGCTTTGCCTCATTTCTGTTGTACAACATTGACTTAAATAGATAACCAGCTGAGCTGAGGAAGAGTCTAGTGTGACCTGTAGCTTAGTAGTGAGAATACCACTGAATGTAGCTTTTTTCATTCACCAACTCTTCCCTTTTCTGCCTCTTTATTTAGGGATCAAACACAATTTGGGGGGAAGATCTCTCTGGATACATTTACCCTTTTTTGTGCTTTTCTTTCAAAAAACCTGCGTCTCCACGCTCCAAGTCATTATCTCTTTGTCTTTTTCCTCAGTGTTTAGAGCCACAATTATTGTGCTTTCTTAGGCTGGCATTTATGTTGCAAAATTAAGTGAATGCTACACTTCTGATCTAGGCTGGTCATATAAATTCCTCCCATGGATGAATGGAAAAAAATGTTGCCTCTGTTAGGATGGGCTGACTTGCCTACCAGATCTAGTTTTCTTTCTTCATTGATTACAGAGGTGACGTAGACATCTGTCTTGGAATAAGATATCTGTGTTTTGGCTCGCTCAGGTAAGGTGAAACGAATCTCTCCCTGAGTAGGAACACAGCCTCTTGCGTTCTGCTCTGAACCTTTAACTTTAGTATGAAACCAGCTACCAGGAGAAATAATAAGATGCTTGCACAAAGTTCTAGATGCTTGCAACTTTCCTCCAGATGGAAGTCTGCATCCCCTGCTTTCCAGTCTAAGAAACATTGAAGATTCACTGTACTGCACCCAAGTCTACCCAAGGCAGCACAGTGACTTCAGAGGCTCCACTATTTATGCATGAAGCCATCGGACTTTCAAAGAAATGACCAAGAAAGCTTTTTCATGTTTGCCCTTATGCAAACCAAGGGAAGGCTGAATTGTTCTTTATTGATTTAAGGGCTGGAGATGTTCAGCTTTCCTTCTGCCAGGATGGACCTGTAAAGCTGATGACAATGCACACAACCATTAGATGAGAGCCTCTGGCCCTCAGATCCCCAAGGTGTCATTGCTCTGTAACCAGAACAGCAAGCTGCTTTCAGTGAGGGCTCCTTCCTAGAAAGGTAGGTAGTGTGGCTTGGCATTGAAACATTGCATTAGTGGATCTGAATTCTTGATAACCAAATGCCATTTCATTTTCCCCGTCTAAATAGGTGTTTTAATCTATAGTGCTGCTGAAGTGATTAGCAGTTAAAAGACCTTTAATTGGATAGTGAGATATTAAATGCCAGGAATGAAATGCAATACATCAGCGTTCCCACTTTTCATTATGAAAGAATCTTTCTTTTCTATACACTAAAGGTAAAAACGAAATTTGAAAACGTTGACCTGATCAATTTTGCAAATGAATGAGGTTAGTTAATACAATTTTTAAGGTCTATCACCATCAAAACTACTTCTCTAGCACTCAGAAGTGAGAAATGGAGTGGGTGCATCTGTGAGGGGTGGGTGGTTAGGTATATGTGCAATACACACTATACATAGGGTGTATATTTGTATCTACAAACATACATAGGTGCATGTGTATATATATATTTACCTCCCCCTTCACCCAGCACAGTGGGAATAGATTGCAAAGAGCAATGTATGGCGTTGCTGAACAAGTTATCTGAAAAACTGAGAGGATAACTTGCCAAGACTTTATAGACCAGATGATTTTTGTAAGAGGAAGAGTTCAAAATTTTCTTAAGATATTCCCAGTAACTTGATTTTAACCAAGAATATTATCCTTCTTCTTGCTTAAGTCTGTCCGCCTATACATCACATGATTTTTTTTCTCCTTTGGGGTGACTGAAAATGCTCATAAAAACGGCAGCATTTTACATTAAATTCTCTAGCTATCTAGCTATCTGTGAAGCTCTATTACATTTCTGTGGATCCCAGTTGGTCTCATCCATATTAATTGCTGCGTGATTTTTCCACAGATCTGCTCAATTTATAATATTTGTACTGAAGGGGAGACACTTAGTTAGAAAAAGATGTGGTGTAAAAATGTGGTGTGTATTAAAATGCCAGGATAGCTGTACAGTAACCTTTACAGCAGCACGTATTCCATTACAGAAACATAAACGTGGGAAAACTTAAAAACTGTTGATCCTTTCTTCCCTGCCCCCCTTTTTTCTCTTTTTTTTTTCCCCACAGAAATTGTAACACATGTATTTCCGACTGTACACTGAGCATAATTATTGTCTTAGAGTTGTCTTTGATGTAATGTCTTGCCCCCTTCTTTCCACCATTTTGTATTGCTAGAGTTATTAGCCAAACAAAGATCTTGATTTCCTATAGACTTTTTTCCTTGACTGGCTTGGCACCTGGGCCCAGATTCTGGAAGCAGTGTGGCCAGAAAAGCTGCTATACCCCCCCACCAAGAAAATACCTTAAACATCGCATTTTTGTCTTTAACTTTCTGTCAGCTCTGAGGAGCAGTGCTAAGGTATGTGCTGGCAAGAGATCTGACAGAGGCACCGGGGCTGTGTGTTGCCTGGCCACACAGAAGGAGAAGGCATGCACCCTGATTGATAACAGTGTGTGCAGATGTGATAAACATGGGGAGGCCCTGGCTGCTTTTTGGGAAACCAAATAGCAACACGGACAAGGATGTGGGACTCCTCCTGGGCCTCGTGCCCTGTGACCAGCAAGAATCGTGAATCTCCTCGGATAGGAGGGAGCTATTCATCGTAAAGGCTATCAAGCAATGAGAGGCATTGCTGAAACGGACCACCACCATGCTATTTCCTATCTTATCAGGGTGTATTAATAATGCAGCAGTAATAATAGAAGTACAAATTAAAAATAACTGGATGGGCAGATAAGCAGAGTTCTCGAGATTAAGGGGATCGGGAATTGCTTCAAACAGTTAATTGCAGAGCAGCACAGAGAGGGAATTTGCCTTTGCTGTTTTGCCTTTATTATTTTCTTACTCTACATCTTATCTCTGTGAGCATTATTTCTAGGGCTTTTACGTAGAGACTAATAGGTACAATATTTCCTCACAATTTTAGACTGTTCTGTTTTTATCTCCAAAGGAATGAAGAATCTTTCACTGATCCATCTAATTCAGCAGAGACTAATAATGCTGAATAAGAAGAGTATTGTGATTATTACCCTTCCTCTATATAAACCTCTTACTATTTTCTCCTCCCACAATATAAAGCCAGACAAGACATTACTAGTGTGAAATATTCAAGCTTCAGGATGAATTGATGCAGGGTGTTCCATGGAGGTCTGTAAGCTCCTTTTGGATCACAGCGGCATGAAATCCCTGGCGTCCCTGAGTCTCCTGCGGCATAATAGCTGGGCTGGGCAATGAGAAATGTGAGCATCCAGTTGTCCAGCACCAGATGACAGTGCTCTCCCTCCATCCTTTCCTGTGCAGCCCATGGCTGTCTGTCAGTGACTGGCAGGGCTTTGCCTGATTTGGGGATTCTGCATGATACCTTTCAATACTATTAAAATAACAACTCACAGCTACTCTTTGGTCACCTGCTGGGTACCAAAATGTGCTTTTACTTGAGGCATGAGAGAGTACTGTCACTTTGATTTCAAGTCCTGTTTGCTAAGCAATTTTCAGAACACTGAAATTCTGCTCTAAATGAAATAGGTAACACAGCTGGTGCAATGTGCAGCCATTTTGCAGTTCTGTCCAAGCAACACTGACCCACTGAGAGATAAGGCTATCAAGGGAAGCCCATTTGATTAAGCGCCTGATACGGTGATGGAGTAGAAGCTTAGCAAAGAACTGCAGCATGACCTTTACTCCACCATTTTTCTGGAAAGCAACTGCATTTGTGAAACGACCAATATAGGAGCTCAGTGTCGAAGACTGTAAATCGTATGTTGTCCTGCTTTTAACATAGTTCTAGTAGTCCAAAAAATAAAGCAAATGAAACCGTTCTCCATTTAATATTGGTATTAGTGAAGATTTCAATCTACTGTGTAGACTAGTTTATCACAGGTGGTTGCTGTGGGAATATCCTCCTTTTTTCATCAGACTAAAACAGTGGAGAAAGCTGCTGCTGCTGCTTAAATATTGGTTTCTTCAGTAGCAGAAGATACAATGTGTGGGGAGGTAAAGTGCACAGTAAGTGCTTGTGGTCCTTCTGCCTGTGTTTGTTCCTGTCTGAGCACTGTATCTTAATTATTGATGTTTCTTCTCATTCCAAAAGCCTTGTTTTTCCCTGATGTGATTTACATATGCATCGGTAAATGCTTTATTTTTTTTTTTTCTTGCATCTAGAGGGTGGAAAAGGGGGAGACAAGCAGCCAGTTACCAAAAACTGGAGTTAAAGTGTACAAACTGAAACTGCTCTTCTCATATATCTGGATCTCCCCTAAATTCTCAGACAGTAATCCCCAAACAAAGATTAATCAAACAATCCTTGTTTTAAGGCATTGTCGGCATCCGCTGTCTCTCAAGGCTAGACTGCAGAGATTTGGTCAGATCTGCAAAGAGTACCAGAGAGGCAGGCTATTAATATTTTCTTACAGATTTCCCAGTTACTGTCTAGACAGATAATATACAAGGTGGATGCCTGCCCTGCATTTATATATATTTTTTTGCTTTTTCAAGGAAAGTTTGTTAGAGCTGAAAATACCTCCTGGGCTGTGTGTGTTTTCATAGTAAGTCTTTGCATCTCAGTGCTTGTTTTTGTGTGTGTATGTGATTTGCTGGTTTTGTGTGTGCATGTTGTACAATGATATATATCAATTTGTCTCTCCTAGAGGGTAGTCCTAGAGCATCTGGATAGAGAAGATACATCCTGTCTAAAATACCAGACTGCAGACAAAGCCCACCTTTCTTTTCTCTGCAAGTTTCACTTATCTTTATCTCTCTGAAGCACCCGTCCACTTGTTTTTAACATGCTCCCGTAAGACCCAATTATTTTTCCTTTATTTTTAGGTTCTTTTAGTACCGTGAAATAGAAGAGTATTTGCCAAATTCTCTGTCCCCCTTGGAAATCTTTTAAAAATACACTACTAAGTAAACATGTTCATTGCTTAGTTCAGGATCAAATGACCTGACAAGAGAGATAAAGCTGTGGTAACATGCCCTCTCCCTCCCTTCTTCCCAACACCTTAATCCTACAGCACTGCCGCCCACCCATACCCTTCCTTCGTCTCCTTGGAGGATTGTTAGCTTTCTTCCCTAGCTGTCAGGGACAAAATGCACACAACCTTACACTGAAGCGCATTTCCTTGTTTTGAAGTAAGTGGTTCAAGTCCAAATTTGTAATGATTGTTCAAAGTCCAGCTGATCAGAAAATCAGACTGTGAATAAAGGCTGGTAATTGATTTTGATACTTTCTAGAGACTAACTTTCATACCTCATAGCGAGCAATGGTTTAGTAAGAGTGGTAATAGGGCAAGTAACTAAGGTCTGAATCGGAAGCTGTATCAAGTATTTGTCATCTAAGTGTTACCATCTGAAGCCACCTTCTTTAAGACTAGATGGCAAACAAGCCTCTTAATGGAACGCAGAAGCGTGTAAGGCTCTGTAAGAGTGATGCTTTCTGAACCAAAGTGAACCAAATTCAGCTATGACTCTCACGTGTAGAAGGCAAATGTTGAATTAAAATGGCTGTTTCCTGAACACAGTGTGCTCCTGCTGCTGGGATTTTAAGAATGGAAAGATAAATTAGCTTGCTTTGCTTGGCCGCGCAAGCCTAGGGGGCTGTTTGCATATCTGCTGCCCACCACACATCACAGCAACATGTGCAGTAACTGAACTTCAAGGCTTATTTAGGACAACCATCACCCCACAGTGAGCAAGGGACCCTCAAGCAACTGCCCTTTCCTATGTGGGGTTGTGCAGGAATTCTGCTCTTTGGATTTTCAGAGATGTTTTGCCGGAGATAATTGTTCAGAGAGAGAGACCATGAAAGTCTGCTTCATTTTAATAATTTTTATTATATCCCAAAATGGAGACTGAGTGGAAAGATACTTTCTTAAAAGAAGGTGTTAGAGGAGAGGTTTAGGGCCTGATATTTTCAAAATCCAGACAGCTCGAGATTCAGAGCAGTGGAGGGAAGGCTGTTGGTGGTCTCACAGTGAATTGACAAATAGATCAGAAAAACCAGTATGTGAATTAGCAATCTTGACTGAGAGCCCAAGATTAAACAGGCAGACACTAAACAATTCTTTTGCCCCTTGAAATGGCCCTAGCCAAATAGAGCTGAGGTATGTTAATAGGTAAACTGATCTGGATACAGTTTATGCAGTACGTGGTATGTTTAGAGAAATATTTTGGCCTCAAAAATTGTCAACATGGCATCTTCCGTAGTATTTAATTCACTTCATTAAAAAAATAGCAAAAATAAATATTGCTTTATGCATGGTGGGCAGGTTGTCCCCAGCAATCATGCCTTCAGTTCAAATCCTAGCCTGTGCTTGCAGAAGTCAAACAAAAACACCTCTGTCATGCAGTGGTGCCTTTTAATTTACACAGCCCAAACAGCTGCCAGAGACCGCATCAAGTTCAAGAGTACCAGGGAGGAGGAGGAAGGATGAGGAGGATTATAGTCTGGCAGGAAGAGCTCTGTGTTAAGTGAGACGTTAATTTGCATTTGCTGATACTTAGTCGAGCTTGGAAGTAAAGGCTGTTGCAGCCCCGTAGTATACAAATATTTTTGCTTTTGCTTGTGCTTTTTTTCCCCCATTAAGAAGCCAGTTTGTCTGTGTTTTACTGATCTTACAGATAACACAGATACGGAAAGAAGTGAACCTTCCTTTCAATTCAGACTGAAAAAAAACCCAACCAATATTACTCCTAGCTCCATCTAGACATGCCTTTGTCATCATGGTTCAGATCTGATCCCTTTGAAGAATTTCTTCTGAGTTGTTGTTAGAAATGTCACAAAAGAATGAAAGAAGGAAAGTAAGAATGAACTGAAAACTCGTAGACCTTTCTTGGCTTAGTACTTTGCCTTAGCAGAAAGTACACAAAGTGGTAGATAAATCATTATCACAGACTAAGCAATAATTTTTACATTGTTGAGTAAATGGCTTTATTTTACCAGGTATACTCATCAGGCCCTTGTACTGGTGGATCTGTAAGGATGTTGCTTGCAATTCATGGATTTTCTTTCTTTTGATTTACCAAGGGGCAAAAGCAGTTGAGCTAATACTAAAAGACTCTACTGATAATAGAAAGTAGTATAATTTAGTCTAAATCAGATAGAGAGTACAGATCACAGATTAAAGCAGTGTATCATGATTATGAAGGGCTCCTTGGAAATAATGCTTCCTTTTCTTTTGACTGTCTGGTTTTTCTCTTTAAAAATAATTGTAATTAATACAGCTGATGAGATGCAGAGGGAAGATGGTGTAAGCAAAAGAGACTGATAGCAGCAGTATCAAAAGTGTAAATGGAGATGCATAAGGACTAGTGTCCTGTACTCACCTGCTTTCTTTTGTTATTGTTTTCAGCTGCTCCAGGTCACAAATACCCATTTTTTTTGTTTGTTTGGTCATAGAGAGGTTACAAGGATGTTTCTGATGTATTTGCATTGATTCTGTCTTAAGCTCCTGAATATTGTTCTCAGAGGACATTCATTGCTATGTGCTTTTGACAGACAAAGAAAAATAATTTCCAAGTGAGAAATTAGGTGCTTCCGAGCACTAGCCTTTTAGAATAGCGTCTGCAGACAGAAAGGCTAATCGTCCAAATGATAGACATGCATGGTTGACTTTCCTCTTTATGCTGCCTTGATTGAGACACGATGAGCATGCTGCTGGCCTTTACAATGGATAATTTTGTTAGAACAATATCCTCCGGGAAAGGCTTTTATACGGCAAGGATGACAAGTGTGGCAAATTGCTTACAAACCCCAGACCTAGAGGCTTCTCTTTCTGAAAGCTGCCAGCCCACAGTACAGCAGCGCTGCAAAGCTGGAATTCAGTAACTGTTTCTGCTGCTGTAAAAATTATCTCTTTTTTTTTTTTTTTTTCTAAGCTGTTTGCTTATTTTCTCAGAAGGCTTGTTTGCACAGGGCCAACAGGTTTGGGAGGCCCAGAGTATATGAAAACTGAACAGAATCAATTGTTCCCAATGAGGACTGTTTGTTGTTAAACTAATAACGACAGAAGTGATCAACTCCCAATTAAGTGAAGTAGGGCACTGTCTTCTCTCTTCCATTCCATTTCTGATACAGAAGTTTTGTCTGTGGTAACTGCAGCCTCTTCTCGTCTAGTAGTTTTGCTTTTTATCTTTCCTATTTTTGATTTAAGCAGAGTGCAGCTGCCAAAAACATTGTATTCCATGGCATTTCTTATATACTTTGTAGTAGCTCCAACACAAATATGTAGTTTGTGATGTGCTTCTCTTCCAATCTGTGTGTCTTCCGATATATTTTATGGAGGTGAGGGCTCTGATTCTAATTGCTTACAGTCTCATAAGCAGAATGGTCTCCGCAGTGAAATGAAGAGGCAGGGCAGCACATCATTACCACAGTGGGTGACAGATCCCAAAGGATTTATAATCTAATTTCAGTTCATTAATGACTGTGATATTTAACTCTTCCACCCTGCCCTTTTGCTGTCTGTCTAGTTTTCAGGATCACAATATCACTCTTACTCTACAGAATATATCCCCTGACTACATCTTGCTGTCTTTGCCTTGTCTTTGCTTCCAGGAGTATGGGCCGTCTACCTTGTCTTCGTCAGTGCCACTTTTTCACCCTCTCACATTCACCTCAGGGCTGTCTTCTGTTTCCCCTTTTTGGAACCTGTCTTTTCCTCTTACACCAACCAGTGTCTTCCCTCCCATCCAGCTTCCCCTGTGCGTCCTGCTGACACTACTCTGTTATAAAAAGGGAGGAAGATGTCTGTGAGCTGTAGTGGAAGACAGTGATCAAGTAGATCAGGGCAGAGGTCTGCAAGAGCAGGTTCACTGATCAATGCTTACTTACATCTGGTAAAGATCTGGTGCCTAAATTTTATGCAGTCACAGCTAACTCACCACCTCTTACTTGTTTATAGATAGATAGGACAAGCAGACAAGTACCTGGTTCCACTCTGGTTATGTGAAAAGAGGAATACAGTATAACTGTAATCGGTCTAGATGCCATTTATGCAGTAACAAATATCTCTATTATCTGATACTTGAGATGTTGCGTGCTAGAAACAGCACTTTATTGGACTTACCAGAGGCAGAAGCGTCCTGCATGCTCAGCTAATGCTGGTGCTCCATCTGTGTGGCCAGAGGGGTGCTACCAAATCCTCCTCAGCCTCCGTTCCTGATCTATCCACTGCCTTCTAATGTGAGGATCTGCTCCCATTTCTGCCATAACGCTTTTTATTTCAGCTGATGCCATGATCTTTATTGTACCTTTAGGATATATTTATATGTTATGAATTATATTTTACTCCCACACTGTTTTCTCTTTTCATAAACAAGCCTTACAAAAATCTCTGCATTGGGCAGTTACATATAAATTTTAACCTTTGTTTTGTTCACGGAGAGGATAAGGTAAATGATGGATTGCATTAATAAAATATACCAGTGTATCGCTGTATGTAAACTGGTCCCTCTTGGTATAATATACCTCTCTTCAGCCCTGTATCAACAAAGCGTTCAACAAGCCATTCATTTAGAAAAGGGGAAAAATATCACCTAGCCTGAAAGTTCAAGCCCAGAGTTAGCACAATGTAAGGGTTAGTGAAGCATACAGACGCTTCTTTGTCTAAACAGTGTGCCAAGGAGAAAAAGGCCAGAAACGACCCACCTGGAATGTGGAAGCTTTGGGACCATAAATGAAGAACCTCGTTTGCACTTTAACAAAGAGTGTGTTTAGAGGTACGCTCGTTATTTATTAGTATGTCCTCCCAGAAAGCAGCACAAAAGCTGAACAGGCTGTTCTGGCTTATATGTGCAGTGGGACATGACAGAGTTCTCATGCTTTTCCAGTTGAACATAACCGTGGATGTTGTGTCAGGATGTATGATAGTAATTCTAGAGAATAATCCAGGCAAATCCTGGCCTTGCCCAGTCCACCCCTCCATCAAGAGAACTGTTGTCATGAGGAATTAAAATGCTCCTGAAATGACTTACCATGGCTGTGACATCGTGTTTCTATTTGCAACTCTCTGGAGGTTATCAGCCTTGTTAATTCATGTGTCATGGATATTGTTGAAGTTAATATCACATCACAAATCAAAGTATATTTATAATATTGGTTTAGAAGTAAGATAGGTAGAATTTTTTGCATATTGAAAAAGAAAACTCTCATCATTCAGCCAAAAAAGTAACGCTGGATTTTCTGTCATTAAACTGTCAGGATGTTATAGCTGCTGTAAATAATACTGACGGCTAAAATCTTTTGGCCTCCCCAGTGTACAAATCAACCAGACATGGATTAACTAGTTTCCTCTGATGCGGTTTGCACTAATCCAATATGCTCCGATAACAGGAGAAGGCCTTTAATTAGAACATTTTGGTTTCTCTTCTGCATATGCTGTGGTTTCTCAGAAATCACTTCTTAGCTTGATGGAGTTCAAAGTCAAGTAAACTTTTAAAATCTGTTACCTGAATGATGCCTTGGGACATCCGTGTAGGGCTTTCGATGGGACATTAGAGCTGGATGCATGTCCCTAGGAACAAGAATTGGATTGTGAGTAATTTGGACATTGCTAGTAACAAGATGGTCAGGTTGCCCCTTAGACTTGAAAGCCTGCAGATAGGCGGTACTGTGCCACATTCTTAGTCCCCCGTGTGCTTCACCACATAAGGGAATGATGGGAGGGATAGCGGGCTCTAGGTGGGTCCTGACCGTCCTCTTGTGTTTGCATCTTTTGTTCTCAGTTGCAAGAGCCGAACAGCTGCAGGGCTGCTCTGGTACTCCTTCAATGGCCTTTCTAGAAGCCTTTGCTTTTAAATGAGAGGTTTTGTAGTGGCACCTATTCTTTCAGCATTTCCTTTGCTCCTGACATGCCTTTAATGAGTGGTCCCATCTGGGGCTGAGCAGTGGGAGTGCAGATTTCCCACATACGCTGCTCTGCCTCGGGAGCCCCCTACATTGTGGGTATTACGTGAAGGTTGGAGTCAGCAGCTCAATGACTTTGTCATGCTGCTGCAGAGAAATACAGAAATGGAGCTGCTTTCTGCGCCTGACAGGCAGACAGACTGGCAGCAGCCATCTGAATTGAATGGTTTCATTTTCAAGTTTTAACAAAAAAGAAGAAGGAAGTTATTAAAGGTGGCAGGAGTAGAAGGCAGGCTGTCTGCCCGTCTCTGCACTTTCATCCTTCTCCAGATGACATTGTGATCTTCAACCAGTAACCACTTCCCTTTCTGGTAATGTCACCTTTGCTCTCTTCTGCCCCTTTCGGTCATCAAATTTAAAGCAAAACGTTTAGGGGTTGGCAAGAGAGAGAAGGAGAGACTGAACAGGAGAAGCAGTCATGTTACTTTAATAGAATACAGGCAGCCTGGTGCCTGAATAGCTTTGCTGAAATTTTCTTGTAACAAAGCAGAAAACTCCCCATCAGCACAGATGCCTGAAATGCCTCTGCTTTCTAGTTAAGTTTGGGGAGCTCGTTTAGTGTCTACTAGCTAATATGGTCTCAAGAACCTTAAAAAATTGACTCAAATACTTGGTGCTTTGATTTGTTAGGATTTTTAGTGTGTGTGATTAACTGAACCCTTTGAGGCTGGTGTTCTCCCAGAAAACCAGGCTTGCTCCTATTTAGCAATTCAAGAGACTTTCCCCACCTTGGAGGAATCTACGGCTAGTCAGGTAGCACCTTAACATGGTAGCACTGCTGGAGACGTGCCAAACAATTTTAACGAGGCTTAAGATCTCCACAAGCTTGTCAAGTCTCATGAGGTGTGTGTGAGACCAGTCGCAGCTGAACCTCATCTCAAGCTCCCCCGTGGCCAGGTCTGTATCTCCTGGTTTTGAAGCCTAGTGAGACCTCCTTCCTGCTTTCTGACCTGCTGGTTGATTTGCTCACTAGCCGTGCCTGGTGTGCTGGGCCGAGGAGGAGAGATGTGGCTGGAGCAGTACACGTTTCATGGACTGGCTCTGGGCCCTTGCACCACGCGAAGGGATGTGCAGCTGTCCTGCATGCAGAGTGCTGGTACGCGGCTTGGCACGTGGAATTTCATGCACTGGAACAGAAGAAAGCTGGATCTAACCAGGCATCTGCTTTTGACTCCCTCGACAGACATTTTACGCCCTCAAGAAGTACGTTATACCCATGTAGGTTTTCCCTTGACTCCCTCAACAGTTATTTACTTTTGGTCCTTCAGTGCATAAGCCAGTCTTCCGTATCAGTTGTGGATTGGTTCTGTCACAGAACATTAATGGTTTGAGCAGCTGAGAATCAGAGGAAGGAGGAATAGTGAGGAGAGAAAAGGAAGCTAAATCTCTGTGTTAATGAACATAGATATTTTAAAGTACTTTATTTGGGGGGGGCAATGTTTGATGCACAGTAATTTTACTGTGTAAATTATCATCTTGGATGAACTCAAACTAGAAAAAAAACCTCTTCATTTCTTTTTTTTTCCCCTTTTTAATACATTTGGAACGTTTTGAGAAGATTGCACATAAAGGTTTTGGAGATTCACAGCTTGGGGGAGAGAACATTGATTTTATCATTTTGTGTAGACACACACATCCACAGACAGACGCCAAGTCACTGTAATAGTTTATAACAAACCGTTCTGATCCAGAGAAGTCTGTGTAATTAGATTAGCCTTTGGCCTGGCAAACACTTCATAAAGTTTGTTAATACAATGTGAGAGAGCTAGTAAAATAAAAAGAGGAATTTATCATGGGCTGAAATTGAAAAAAAAATCTATTCTTTTTTAATTTCATGGCAATGAATCCACTCGATAAATATATTTTCCAGCTGGTCACAATAAGGGTGTTAAACTAGGAATACTTAACTAACAGTCAGTCTCCATGTTTTTTAAAGCAGTATTTTAAAAATCTCTACAGGTTTCAGATGGGACAGATTTCCATTCCATCATGCACTGAAAAATTGATCTTTAGTGGCAGTTATTGTTGTTGTTTTTATCTTTGCCATCAGTTTGTTCAGCGCTGATTCAATGATCCTGTCCTCTAAATCGGACTGAGAAAACAGATGACACACAGGACACAAAAAGTCCAAAATAGAGAAGAGAGCCTGAGCTGTGGCATAGCACATGGATGAGAGAGAAGCTTTTGCAGAGCACAGCAAGGGTCTATCCCTGCACCCATACCTCTAAAGGCAACAGGAATTTTATCACCAGCTTCAGTGGCAGCCTAATTAGGTCCCTGAAGGCATTTGGAAAATCCCTCTCGACATCTGATGACTGTTCCCTGTGGTGTCAGTGGAAGAGGATGCATCATCTGTCAGTACAAAAGATGGCCCTACGTGGAACTTTTTTTTAGAACAAATTAGTATTGCAGCCCTGCTTTTGTCACCGTGTGGCTGAAGCAAAGTGTAGCCTTGTCGATGAAATATAGCATGAGTTTGTTGTGAAAGCAGACAAATGGCACAGTAAGTTAATGCAATAGTCTATCTCTAGACATCTGGGTTCACACCCATGCTCAGACCTTGTGTAAAAATGAGTTTGTAGTCCCAGTGGACTCTTTAGCACACCTCATTCACAGTATTTCTGCATGTTTTGGCAGGTTTCCATCTCTGGCCAGAAGAGGCTTAGGGCTAGAATAGCTGTGGAGCTTTTCCAGGTGAGAAATGAAGAGTGCTGATAGAGAATTGCAAGAAAATTGTTCAGACTGTCTGTGGTGAATGGATGGAGATACCACCAATTAGGTGCAGCGTTTTTGGTGGTTGTGTGGACGCTTGCACTGTGTCATTTGGTCCTGGCAGTTACAGTTCTGCACCTTTGTGCCTTCCTTGTGAACCTGAATGATATTTTAAGGAAGGCTCTGCAGGTTCTGGGACTGCTTAGCACTTACTTGCTCAGTAATTTAAGAGCTAATTTTGAAATCTGAGGCTATGTTGCACAATGCCTTACTTTTACAAATCTCATTCCTCAGAATTCATCAGGAGAGAGTAGTATTTGGCCTGATTAAGTGTTGAATTTGTCAATTGCTGAATGCTCAGGGCAAAGAGCTGATCTTTTCTCCTCATGATAGTAGAGTATCTTGCAAAGTAATTAAGAGCATGCACCTAATGAATCATAGCAATAAGGCCTGAAGAATTGAGTTATATATGAATGTATAATGGAATGGAGGGAGCGAAGGAGGAGAAACCCTGCTTTTGTAGGCATTGAGTACTATGAGGTAGAGATCCAAGGACATCAAATAGTTCCACACAAACTAATCTTCATGCCTGAGTGTATTTAGCAAAGATGAAATCAGTGGTCCATACAGTCCAGTCTCCTGCTGCCTCTATCGAAGGCCATTGCTTGGTGATTTAATGGACATCTTAAACTAAGTTTCAAACTACAGCAGCATGGGTAAGGGAAAAGAGGAGGAAGGATTCTTTCCTTACACCTGTGGACAATTAGGTGACACAGTCTGGCAGGTGGTTTGATTGTTCATAGCATCCCTATGGAACCGTAACTGCAGAACAAATCCTGTTCAGGTCACACCATTGTCCAGATACCAAAAAAAAAAAAAAGCATAAATCCAGTTATACAGCATATACCTTAATAGCCTTATGCAGTAGTGTGCTGCACATTGAAGGGAAATGCTTGGTATTATCATTCCTAGAGTTTCCCTGCTTGAGAATTCAAAGTGAATTTTTTATTTAACCATTTATCATGGAGTGTTAGAACTAGAAAAGCCAGCTTCATCGCCTTGTAACTTACAAACCTTTCTACTATAGTCCCCAGTATTATAACTGCAAAGTTCCCAATGTACAGAGGGCAGCTGAGCTTCATCATAGGGATTATGTCCTGTTTGGGGGATTATCACACCAGCTGTATTGATGCATAAGTTGTTCCAAGTGCTTGGCCAGGCATAGACTCTCTTCCTTCCTTTCTCCAACGGTATCAGCAAGGTTAAAGTAATTGGCTGTGTTCAAGCCTTGGGGCACTGGTGGTCTCTAGCTAGCCCTTCTTTTTCTGTTCTGAGGAAAAAGATGGTGGATGAGGTGGAGGAGACTTGCAGGCTAGGTCAAGCCTTCAGTCCCCAGCTCCAGGCATTCTTTCTCTTTCCAAAGAGTTTGACTTCTTGCAGGAGTTGCAAGAGGAACCCACTTTTGAGGGATACTCTGGTCATGATGTTCCTTTCATATTTTTGTTTGTTACGTCTAGTGGAACCTTTTCCTTCCAGTCTGAAAAGATCCTGTTAGTCTTCAAGAGTTAAATTGATGAGGTCCTATGATTACCTAACCTGCCTGAAAGGTATTATGTGGATAAAGTCAGTGGGACCAGGGTTTCATCTTTTACAGTTTGACTTGTCTGTGCACAAATATCATCAAATATTTTTTAAACATTTTAAATCTCTACCATTACATTTTTCTTTACAGCAGTTCTGCATCCTACATATTTATTCTTGTGCAGGAACTATTTGCAAAGGCTGTACTATTCAGATTTCTATATGCTTTCCTAGGTTTATACATGAAAAGCATGATTGTTTTCCTTTTCAGACTCTGGAAAATGCAGGTTCTGGGTAGTGTGCCATGTACTCCTGCTCCTATTCAAAGTTTTCTGCACAAAAATATATTGTCTTTTAGGTTGGATTTTGGGGATTTTTTCTTAACTCATGTTGTTTTATACAAAGATTATAAATGGGTTTTATTAATGGGGAAATGTGTTGGATATATGTAGACTTCGAGTATGCATCTCTAGAGAGAGTAACAAAGTGTAGATTAGCTCTATGAAATACATGTTAACACTACTTCAAAAAGATATAATTATGTGCTTAGAACTCTTTTTAGAGACATCAATTTGCTCAGTCTTATTTTCCTCGTTTATTTGAAGTCTGATGTGAAATTTTAATAATTATTTTTTAATGCTGGGATTTGCTTTACTTTTTGAGTACTTAAGTGCTTAATACACGTCCAGTTAGTAGGTCTGGTTCTACTACAGCATGAACTTAAATATCTTACGTCATTCTTTGTACTAGTAGCTACATTTCTGGATAGCTCCTCATTGTCATGTCATGCTACTCCCCAGTAGTCACCAAATCAGATTATCTAAAAATGGACTGAATTGATTGAAACTTGAACCAATGACTGAGCTAGAAATAGCTGGTTTTTGTTTGTTTGTTTGTTTGTTTCCAATTCGTTTTAATTTATTTTCTGGAACAAAACAAATTTGAGATTATGGTAGTCCATAAGTATGGAGAATTTTCATTTCAAAATGACTTTCTGTTTATGAAAATATACTTTACATTACACATTATAATGTATTTTGACAGTCAGTAAGAGGAAAGTATTTTGTTTTATCAACACAAACATTTAGAATTCATCTAAAATAATTTCAGCATTTCTCAGAAAAAATCAGTCATGGTGACTTTTATTTCTATGCAAAAAAAACTGTATTTTGGTCAAAGTCTTTGTCCTGACAAAACAGGAGTTCTGAGTCTTCAGTTTTTTTAAAGACGTAATTGAAAGTTGTCAAGTTAAAATGTTTGTGATTTCTTGTAACCAAAAGAGCTTCAACTGCTTATGTTGCAACAAGATAAAGGAAAAAAAAAAAAAAGTAGGTATAATTGAGAGTCCTTCTCTTACCAAGAGGAAAATAAGGCATTTTACAAAATTTGCTGGCTGATCTGAGTTTGGAATTATAGCTTCAGGGAAATAAATGCCACCCTGAAGAGGTTTGGCAAGATAGGCTTTGAGTGTACTGTCCCTACTGTCTAGAGGAGAGGAGATGATATTTTAATGCCTTCTGTAAATATTTGCAACAGTGAGTGTCAGTTGGCAGAATTGAGTGGCTTGAGTTTCATCTGAAGGGGCTGCAGGGGCTGAGCACCATGTAATCCAGAATGCATTCTTCCCCTGCAGTGTCCGAGTTTTCCTGCCTGATGAGCTGAGGTTTGTTCCAGTCTACAGAGGTATTAAAAGGTGATTAAAATATGTCCAGATAAGAAGTTTGGACTCAAGTGTTTTTTTGAGGCTCCAGGTAATAGCAGTTTAAATGTAGTCTGTTAGGTATTAGAAACATCTCCTGTGTTAGGGCTGTAGAAAATAATGGCATACTGAAGCAGCAGATAAACCACCTTTTTTTCTAATGAAATCACTGGAAAGCCAAGCTGGCTGATGCGTAAAGTAGATTTCATGTATCGTGTTCAGGCATTGGTGTGCTTCGTTAATGGCAGAAACTATTCTGCCAGGTGAGCTAGCAGGAGGGATTCTGAGTTACCTGGAAGTCATTATAGATAAATGACATCTTCTTCCTCATGCCTTTGTCCCTCTGGTCACTTGCAATATTTCAGAATCCATTTTAGAGGATGTTGCGGTTTGTGGATGTTCATGCAGTAAGAGACACAGTAAATTAGACTCACTGTGCATGTCAGTGAGCTATACAGAAAAGATTTGAACCATAGACCAGAATAGTTTGGAAAGAGTTATTACAATCTGTCAAGTCAATAATTCACATTTTAGAAAAGCCCTCAGTATAAATTTACAGTTCGGATTCGTTTTACAACCTATCAGGTCATTAATCAGGGCTTTGTGAGATCCCCTAATGTAGTTTTATATAATCTGTATTTTTATGTTTTGACATGATGGACTGTAACAGCTTAATTAAAATAATGTTAAGAGGTTTACTGAATCCCACACTACCGAGGAGATCCAGAGTTAGTCACTGCATTGAAAATGTACCTTGCTCTGTCTTGTTATTACACAATGAATGGGATATGTCCTCAAGCATCTTGACAGAGAACACGTTTCTTGCAACATGTAGGCAAATTGGTAGGAATTAATGACAGAGTGAATTTCCTTTACATTGATGAGTTTATATGCAATATTCTTACCCTAAATTGTTTTGAATATTAGCTAATGAGCATTCACATGCAGTCAGGTAAGATATGTAGCATTTAACAGAAATACAGTAAGAGTAGTGGAATAGACAAGGTGGTGTATGAACCATGACAGATTACCATTTATTAGGATCTACCTTAGTAAATAATCTGAATCAAAAGCCAGATGTAAATATACCATAAGTGGAGATGCATTCCTTCCAAAGACAAGATCTATAACTTAATTTTGCCTTGTGTAGCAAAGATACTTTGTAAGAATGAAAAATACTTAGCTATTAGAGAAATAAGCACAGAGATGCATGGTTTGCCTCCCAGATGAGTGTTGCTGTGATGACAGTCCTTAAAAAATGTAGGGCTAATGTACAGCTGTAGTGCTGGACGACAAGGGATGAAGACAAGTGCCTCAGAAGGCCAATTAAAAATCCACAGTACTTGCCTTAATGTCTGTGACTGTACCTGAGACTTTCCAGCTGGACCAATCTTTGGTCCATTCTGTCTAAACGTGGTACACTGTCAATTCCTGGAACTATTTGGAAGGATTTTGTGTAGTGAAAGAAATGAGAAAAATCCAAGTTGATCCAAGTTTTGGCTTTGGCTCCACCAGTGAAAAATCTGAATATTGTTGTGGTTGGCATGACTCTCCTTTGGATCCTGTCCCAACCCTGGCCACACTCCCTTTCTGTGCTTCTCACATTTCATACTGATGTAGATGATCAGTCTGTACTCATGCAGTTTCACTTACATCAGACATACCCTGTTCAGGTTTTGTGGTATAAAACCATCCCTCACCAGACAGGCAGGCAGTAGAGCTGTCTCCTTGCCTACCACATGGTGCTGACTGAGGATCACATTTAGATTTGGAGTGTGAATATTTCATCAAGCTTCCTTCTATGCTGCGCATAAAAAATCCACTGTGCGTTATTTGTTGTGGTATCTTCTCCCTTTTATCTTTCTGCTATATTTTACCTTGCTTATTTGTTCTGCCTATGCTCTAAAATATTGTGGGAAGATTCTTCTAAAAAGAAAAAAAAAACAAAAAAAAACCAACCTATTTTTTTTGTCTTCATTAATCTTTCTATTTTGTGCTGAGTGACAAAATGTTACAAGGCATCAAAGATCATTTCTTCCCTGATACTAAGCTACAGTAGTGACAAGCATGGAGGATAAATTATCTTAAAGTGGGAGATCCTTTTATTGCTCAAGAGAAGGCTAGTTGCTTCAATCATTTGTGAAACTTGTGTGCTGACTGCTACTTTCATAGCCACTGTATGGCACGCAGTGCCACCCGTGACAAATAGCAGTGTTACCATAGACATTTTTGTAGTAGGTGGAAAAGGACTTTTTAAAGAGATGGATTTAAGAACAAATTCCTCGGTGTAATAGCTAGGATACCTCCGCTAGTGACAACAGTGATGTAGTGTCTCTGCAGGAATTGCTGCCCGCCAGAGGCACTGTGGCCTTTGCTGAGTGATCTCAGTTTTGAGAATGCTGGGTCTCGTTGATGACCCATGGTGACATCACCGTGACCAGCGTGGATTTCATGAGTGCAGAGGAGATGAAGCAGACAGCTCTGTCTCCCACGTCCAAGAGAAAGAGGAGGGAGACATGGAATTGTTGCCTGCTCAGCCTCACTGAGGTCTTCCACTTGTTCTTATCCACCACCAGGTTGTTCTTTCCGTCTGCATCAGAAAAGAAAGCAATCACATTGTCAGTGTAGTTCAGGCTAGCTAAAGGCAAAGGCTTCCTAGGCTGCTGATCTTCGGATAGGAAGCTTATGTGGCTGACATAATTCCCATCCTCGCAGTAGGTGCAATGGAGGGAGCCTTGCTTGGATACAGAGTCCAGAATGAGATTACACTCTTAGCTACTCAGATAAATAACATATCTAGAAAACTGATTGCTCTGGCTTTAGGATTTGATGAGGCAGGATCACTTTAGCAGCTACAGTAAAATTTGTTAAGCCCTGCAGGACTGCAGCAAACTTACTAGACTCCTGTTTTCATCATCTTGCTCATATCTGTCATAGGTGATTATGTACCTTAACTGTTGCTACTCTGTTTACTGCTGGATGCAAATTATCAGCAAAGGAGGTGGAGTTGCCATATGCTTCTCTGTTAGATCATTTACTAAGAAAAATGAAAGCTTTCCATAACAATCAAAACTACTTACTCCTTCCATATGTGCTTCACTTAGATATCAGGAAGAGGTAAAGTTCCTACCATTCTCTTTGTTGTAATGTTTGTCTGATTGCTTCATTAATCTGAGGTTTTGAAACCCAAATATAAATGCATTTTTTCATCCTGTATAACTAGCAGCTTAGGGACAAAGTACTATTTTGACAAAGTTTTGCTTTAAAACAGCTCTTGTAATGACCATTGCATTTATACTCAGTAAGTCCTTATTTTGTGTCTTGGTTATGGAAAAAGCTAATTACACTCAACACAAAAAACATATTTGCAGGTCTCAGCAAAGTTCTTTTTTATAGCTCTTGTGGACAGCAGCTGCAGGCTATCAGTCTGGACCCTTGATAAATGGTTTTGACATTTTGTACAGACACCCCTCATGAAAAAGGATTTTTATTTATTCTCAAATGTTGAATTCTGCATTATTGATCAGGTGCCATTCATTAAAGGCTGCTACTTGCTAGAAAGAATTACACAGTCCCTAAGCTACACACAACATAATGAATTATTCTGCTGGTGAACATCAGCGTTAAAGCAATGCTAAGGTTGCATGGTTAAGCGTGCAAAAGTCAGGAAATGGCAGTTAAAGTTGAAAACAATGGGAGTTTTGCCTGAGTTAAGATTGCAGAATTACGTCTTAGGGCATGTGCAAAGACTACTAGCAAGTGGTAGATATTAATTCCAGGGCAAGTGTTTATAGTTACCCAGTCCATTCACAAACACTGCCGTTATTTATTAAGGCATTTAACAAGGCTGCAAGCAGTGGATGAAATCATTAGTGGTAAGCGGCACCAAGCAGATGGGTATTTTGCGGGCTGTTTCTTGGTTGAACAATGCTACAGAGTTGAATTGATCAAGGTTGAGGGTCAGTAGTAATGCTATGCCATAAACCACAACCATGGTGTAAAAAGTTAGTTGCTCACTGTGATGTGAGGCAAGTTTCATTTGTCAAAGTACTGTTTCTATTTAGCTTTCCCCTGGGGATTCCTGTTTAGTTTTCTTTCTGTCTGTCTATTTGTCTGCCTTTCTGGTTTGGTATCATTTAGCTAGTTACACTTGGTACAAAAAGCACATTTACTGCACTCAACAAAGTTGGGTTTTCTGGTTCTTTGCAGTTGCTTCTGCCAGATGGCTATAGCCGGTTGCTACACTGTCTGTGTCTGTGCCATGAGGAAAGATGTACAGTCCTGACGTCGTGGTTCTGTGGTCAGACAGACCAGGATCAGTGCTAGGTGCACCATACCATCCTGCTTGCCTGCAATGCTTGTGTTTCTTCCCATGGGAACACAGGATGCAGCGGAGATGAGCTGCACCCTTCCTGTAGTCAGATGTGTGCCCAAGAACCAATGCCACAGAGTACAACACAGAGATCATTTGCAGTGGCAACATAGACTTAGATAATATGTTTTTGGATTTTTCTGAGTAAGTAAGAGCATCTCTGTACCACCAGAAGCAGAGTTTGCTGATCCTCCAGCATTAGGAACAAATTTTCTCAGACATGAGAAATGTTGTTGGCTTTCCTTGCCTTCAGGGGTAAGAGTCAGGTTGTAGTGCCTTCTAGTGGCTACTGCAAATTTCGGCTCCATGATCTCTACTGGTCAGAAAGCAATTGGATGTTAGAACTAGTTAAGAAAGGCATAAAGAACAAAGTAAAAATACTCTGTATGCTGCTTTATTATTAAGAAATCTATTGAACATTTGCACCATGAACGTTGTGCACCATGTCAAAAAGGGCAGAGTGGTGCTGGAAGAGATACAGAGAAGAGCAGCAGGGTTAGTAAGAGATATGGAGGACTTAATGAGAATCAAATAAGGCTTTGCTTACATCGTGGATGGTTGGGGGGAAGCATGAGGAGTGCTGTGCAACTCATAGGGACCCAGAGAGCTTAAGACAGCTGTCTCTTCTGATTTAAAGAACTAGGCAGCATCAAATAAAGTAAGCAGGTAGCGGACTCTCTTCAAAAATATAATAAAAGGAAGATGTTATCTATGAGAAATGTATATAAGGCATGGGAATACTTGGCAGAAGATGCTGTAGGTGCTAAAAGCTTACAGAGGCTGGTAAGATTTGGTTCAGACTACAAGCTGGATCATCAGGGCCTGTGGCTCTCCCTTGACACTAGGAGGTCCCTCTAGTTTGTGTCTTGGTAGGACGCAGGGTGAAGGAAATGGACCACGCTGGCACAGTGAGCCAGGCAGGTATTGTCAAGCCACAGCCATGAGGGGACCAGTGGGATGTCAGCGCAGCCCACCACCGTGTGAGGCTCACAAGGTTGGTCCCTTTTGGAGATGGGATATTACATATTTATGTGAACCTTTAGATTCAGCTTGTAAAGCCTTTTGTTTTCTTGTCCCAAGCACAGTAAGTAATCCTGTTCATTTCAGAGGCATGCGGAATCAAGCCCACCATAAAAATTCATTCCGCATATTTCTTTTAAGTCTCAACAAATGTATTTTTAATTATAGATAATATATAGCATTACAAATGGATCTCATTAATTCTAAGTGGCTGGCTGCTAAGGCTCTGTAGCTATTGTGCTTTCCTGTACCACTGCCAAAGCAGAAGCATGCAGGTAGTGTTAGATGTGATATAACATGAAAGAAAAGGTAGATTTAATGTCATATTTATGCCCCTGGAAATATTACAGTTACACCATAGGAAGAGGAAGAACTAGAGTTCAGGTAGTCTATTTAAGTAAAACAAGCATTTCCTGGGATCTTGGATGATTCATTTATTCTTATGCTTTATTTCTTCAGTTGGAAAATCAGCATAACTGTAAATAGGTCGCAATCCTGTCAGGAGCTTTTGCAAAGCCCTGCAGGATCTTTGGATGGAAGGTTTACTAACCATATAAATAATTTCATTGCTTAGATACAGAACCTTGGTTTTATCATTTGCTCCTTTTTTGAGTTTCCTTTTGTTCGTGGTTGTTCCTAAGAAGGGTCAAATTCAGATCTCATATGCTTCCAAGTAAATAAGGAATTATTGTTGATAACACTGACATTATACTATATTAAATTTCTTGCTAAAGCATCTAACTCTAATCCTTGAAGTCTCTGCTGGATGTTTCATGCCACATACAGCACTGGAGGGTGGTTATGCTCCCCTTATAGAGACTCTATTTCTTCTCTGAATATTCAAATGCATATTAGATATCTCATTTAATGTGATGATTGTATCTCCTTCCATTTATGTGGACTGTCTTTAGCAATGCCAGCCCCTTACTTTCTTTGGGCTTCTTTTTTTCCACGTGAATTCCCAAATGTTTTTCCTAGTAAGTACCATGAACCGTCCCTTTTATTTACTGGCTGTCATTACCAAACTGCCACTCCAAAGCTCTACGCATCTTTTTCAACACTTATATACATTAAATTGTAATTTTTCACCTCTTCCAGCTTGGTTTAAATAATGTAAATCCTTCTTATTTGATTGCATTGCTACTCATTATTTATGGTGCTATGCCATACAATGTTATGTGCAGACTGGGGAATCTTTTTTTGTATGCAGTCATGAAGATCACCTTTATAAATAATGAAAAAGCTTACAATTGTGATTATACATCTTCTGTGCAATACCTGTATATACTTTGTCTCTCTAGCACTGGAAAGACATCTCAAAGGCACACGTAAGAGAAACTTTGTCTTTTATCTGCATTCTTTCCACCGAGATTCTTGTTTCCTGAGACAAAAAACAGAGAGCCTTGTTCATCTGGGAGTTCCTGCTCTCCTGAGAATGTATAATGCGAAGCCCTCGATGCTACCCTCTCTCTAATTAGGCCTGAGATGACCTGCCGGCTTACACTTACCAAGCCACATCGTGTGCACCATTCCCATAGCTTCACAGAAAGGAAACTGAAACTCTACAGCAAACATAATTACCAATGAGCATGTCTGAGACACTGCTACTGTTGTTATTGCTACCGCTTTCTGTCCACACCAGTCCTTTCAGCAACCACGTCAGTACAGCTCTGGTGTGCTGGAAGGGCAGGTTTCTAAGAGGGAACTTTGAGTGGGTGAAGCAAAAATCCCGTTAGTCTTTCTGCGCTGCAGTGGGATATGAGCATAGCCTATGAGAAGGAGCCAGCTAATCTGGTGCTGCCTGCTCCTTCCTGCCATGGAGGCTGATCATAACCCCGTGTAGGCTGCCTTGTCATTGATCACAAGAGGGAGGAAAGGAGTTGCTTTAGGGAGACTTGCCTTTACTGGTGTCAGAGATGTGCTTGCTGGGCTTTGTCGATTTCTCTGCATGGTCTGCAGATGCCAAGCTGTGTTGGAATGTGAACAGAGCAACATTTGGCACATCACTTGCTTGGAAAGCCAGTACTGTACCACCTGAGTTTCTTGTATTAAAACAAGGGATAGTTTGGCCAAGCTGTGCAGTGTTCTGTGGCTAGGATTATAATGTCAATTAAACAGGACCAGGAAACATTTCCTGGGCACCGGAACTCAATCATCTGTACTCCTGCATTGATAACAAGGTCCCTGGCATGATACTGGGCTGGTAGACCACTCTCCCAGACAATTCCAGGCATGGTTGAAAAATCATCACAGGCAAGGAACCACTTTAGTAGACCATTGGTATGGCCACACCGTATCAGAGGATGAAAGTTACAGGAAAAGATGCTGGCCGTTTTGTGCCAGAGGACAGGTTTTGCCATGTTTCATTTGCTAGACAAATGCTCCCTATCTGAAGACCCTTGTGAAATGGTTGTATTAAGATGAGAAAAGGAAGGGGGAAAGGGGTGGGAAGCTGTACTCTAAAAGGTCACTGAAGTGAAGCAAAATATTGGTTTGATTTTGAAAGGTAAAGAGATCTGATGCCAAGGAAATGAGGAGCACTTGAAATTCATGGCAGCCATCTGTACTTGCTTCTCAGCTCAGAAAAATAAACTCTTACCAGAGTGAGAGGGTCAGTGCAAATTTTTGTCAGTAGTAGTATGCTAGAGGCTTAAGGAAGGCATCCGCATACTTTACCAGTGGGCACATGCTTATGTATCTGCAGATCTACTGCAGGGAGGATGATTTGCCAGCTGATCCTGTCTTGTTCATGCTGGGACTGCTGAAGGCTTTTCTATGTTTTTCAGTTCTTATGAAAGTATCTGTAACAGTGCCACTTATAGATATTCTCCAAAAAAAAGGTGAAATTTCATCCCCACACATGAGCTCAGTTAGGCTGTTGTTGGCTCCATCATAGCTGCAGATACGGTTCTGTGGATGCATGTGGAGAGTGTCAGAAGCTGGGAAAAATCCTCCTCCTGCTTGAGGCAACACACAGATTGCCCCAGCTGTGCAGGTCTGAAATGCAGACTTCCCTCAAAGAGATCAGAATCAAACAAAAGGAAAACAAGGAACACAGAATGTCTTTGGCATGAGGGGAAATTTAGGGAAAGGTTGTTTCCATGACAGGGTGATCCTTATGTCTTTTTTTTTTTTTTTCTTTTAAGAAGAGAACAAATTTGCAATGCTCTGTGTTATCTATCAAATGCTGAAGTAGCAGTGTGAGAGCTGAGTGACTGGGCTGATGGGACGTACATGCTGGTTTCAGATGGTGTAGGTGCTCAGCACTGTCTTTCAGCCTTACCAAATTACAGGAACAAGACTCAAAGCTACTGCTGACACAAACAAGACAGAGGTCACCGAGCCATGCCCTGTGACCTGAGTGTATTTCACACCAGATTTTACTGAGTTTATTAATAAAGTTACATCAGGCAATCAACAAAAAGATACAACCCTGATAAGGGTAAGTTCTTAAGATAAGAATAACAACATTGGTGTTTGGTTACAACGCATGTAAACTACTCCCCTTTATTGCTGGAAGTGCCAATTAGTTCTGCTGCTGTGCAGGATGGGCTTGATGAGCCAGTAAAGGAAATGTTTCCTTACTAGTTTTAGCAATGGCACGAGAAAGAAACAGAGGGACGGTTGTTAAAAAAAGAAAAAAAAATAAGACCTGCGAGCCCAATGATTTTTTTTTCAATTGTTTTCATTGCTTTTCCAGAGCAGTATTTTGTTGCTTGCAGTAATAGCGACAGCCCTTTCCACACTGAATGTGAGTGATCTGGCCTGATTGTTTTCTAATTTCTGCTGAAGTGAGGCACTGACACCTACAAGAGTTACCTTTGTGAGAACAGAAAGGGAGGAAGGAGAATGAGGCCCATGTACACATGGTTTCCTGACCAATATACATCAGCATAATTTACTGTAGTTTTTTTGCCAAATGTGACCAGCAGACTTCCATTAAAACACTGTCCACTCGTACAAATCTTTATTTGTCTCATTCTTGCTCCGTCTGTTTATCTTAACTTTCCAAATTTCATTTTAGCACAATCATTTAATTGTCTCATGATCTGTAGGAAAGACCCTTGAAAATACTTAAGAGACTGTTTCTCTATTCTCTGGGCACTGTAGAAAGGCTTCTAGCTTTACATCCATCATGCAAAAGCATGTATGTGCTTAAGCACTTGGGATGCCATAGATTTTCCTGTGCTGTAGTGTTTTGTGGCTGACTACAACAAAAATGCATGCCTGCCACCATTATTTACAACTGTAACAGTGAGAAATTACAAAACCCACTCTTCATTAACCTCCAATAAGGCTGTTCCTGCAGCCAGTGATTGCCATTACATTGATGGAGTGCTAATACAGCTCAATAGCCCCGGTTGGCCTGTCTCGCCCATGACTGCATCACAGCTCCTGCCTCCCACCACTACTCAGCACACGTCCAGCAGAAGCTGCTCGAATGATTGATGAGAAAGGCAGCTCATAAAAGCAAGCACAGTGCCCAAAGCAACAGCTGTCTAGCCCTATCCCTGCAGTAATTAGATAAATGAACCCCAAATGAAATCTTACAGGCAAGAGTAGAAGGAAGTGATAATATCCCCATTGCCTCATTCCAGCCTCTGCTTGTAGTTACTCTTCTTTGGTACGGATTTGACAGAGCTTACCTCTCCCCTCTTCCGCACTCACTTCACTGCTGGTCCTCCAGACAGACCCCTGCAGGCACAGGAGACATGGGAGTGTCAGTGGCTGGGGCTGCACTAGGTTTTCTCTTTTTTTTTCCAATGGCACCAGTTGTTTGAATCTGCAGAGCTTGCTGAACCTTTGTCCTTCTCTGCAGAGAAAGAACATAACAAAAGGTCCATGACAGGTCACAAATTGAGTTTAACAGGAAAAAATCGTGCAATTAGCAAATGCCATCTTCAAGAAATAGTTGATGTATTTGTAGGGATGCACTAGATAAAAAAGGAGAAAACAAAGGAATATGGTTCAGGCAGCTGAAATTGCAATGGAAGCAATTAAAAGGTCTGTGTTTATTTTTATGGTACGAAAGCATTGTGATATTACAGCAATGTTCCCTTGATGCTACTGAGTAGTACCCATGAATGAACAGTGACTATTTAATGCCCATAATTACCACATAGAGAGAAAATTATGAAAAAAAATGCATATATATATAGTTATATATAAATTCAGAAAACATCTATACATCTATGCATTTTTTTAAAAATAGTTTAATATAATTACGCACAGAAATTAAATATAAGTATGTATGCAAGAAATATAAAGAAACCCTGTTGAGGAAATCTAAGCAGTACAGATCCAATTTTGCTTTTATTTATGCCATTGCATATCAGGTATAATACTGCGGAAGTAAATGACTGTAAAACTCATTCAAGAACAGAACAGTTATTCCCAGGTAGGAACTGATGTCCAGAGAAGTAAATGGGAGTCCTGTTGGATTTAATAGTTGTCAAATCAAATCCTGTGATCTCACAGGAGAAAATACATTAACAAATGTTTCCGGCATGAGCAGAATTAAGAAGTGAATTTATGTCCTAGAAGAGGCACAGTAATGATGCAGAACAAGTGACCTTTTCTTTTATTCTTTCTCTCCGCTCTTAAGCTAGGGTAATTCTTGCTGAGTTCAGCCAGATTTGCAGGAGTGTAAACTTAGATCAAAATTAGACCCGGGTTGTTTGTTTTACCAGCAGCCCATGTCTCAAGAGAGGGCTTTCATCTCTCCCTGTAGAAACAGTCAGAGGTGCGTCTAAGGCTGGGCGCTGCCAAGACCCGATCACTGGGATTCAAATAAGAATTTCTGGCAGACAGAGTGGTCCCATTAATCACAAGTGGTATCTCTTAAACCCTTCAATTACAAGAGATTAGTGGAGAATTGTAGCATTGGACTAAAGCAGTAATGACACATAGGAAGTGAAGCAGAAAACCTGCTTTCTTCTTAAGAAGAAGTTCAATTTACAGTTTATTTAAATATAAATTGCAAGCGTAAAGTAATAGAGTTCTTAAACTTCACTGTTCAGTTAGTTTCAAATTAACCATACTGTACTTCTGCCTTCCCCAGAGCGTCACTGTGATCTTCAACCTGTCTGTTCCTTAAATTGAACCGAAGTCTTTTAAGTCCATTAAGTTCCTGTGCTATCCCCATAGCTGGCTGAATTACATTCTCCTCTTCTCGCACTGCCTCCCCCGTGGCGAGGATTGCAGGGGTCAGCACGGACTCCAAACCTCCCCCTGCTATCCCCCAGTCGTAAATCGCCTGAAAGACTGTGAAATGGCCGTCTTCTTCTATCGTTTCTACTGCTGTAGCTTAGTTGATTTACTGTCATCCTAACTGCTATTGGGAAATATTTTGCATGAATCCTTGGGTTTAAGTTACATGCATAATAATGTTTAATAATAGAGTGCCTACCTAACGGCAACTGCCAGTCCTTTGAGGCCCAGGTGCGCAGACCTCTTCATACCAGCTGCAAACAAACTGTCTTCAGAATGAGAAGTAGCTCAGTTATCAGGATACCCACATATAGTCAATGCAGTATTCCTTTGCCCTAACACACAGGAAAAATTAGATCTGAAAATAAAACTCCCCAATACACAGGAAATACAGAGGTTCATGGCAATAGCGTATTTTTCTTGTGAATTGTCTGTATTTGCTAGAGCTGAGGAGCCGAATGGTCAGAAAGTTTATGTCATTAGACATCTCCTGGGACTTCTGAGATGAGTTCCTTTTTATAGTGGTTCATTTGGTTTATCTGATGCTACTAAATTTTTAGGATTTCAGTTAAATTGATCTTTTACTCCAGGGAAAGACAAACCTGATGCTTGAGCTTCTATCACTATAGCTGTTGGAAGTTAGGAGGATTTGCAGTATTACTTCAGTAAGAAGTGACAGGTATTATTCTGGTTTTGTGTGAAGAGGTTTAAGTCAGGGCCCAAAGCTTGTGATGTTATACTGGTACAAAACTGGTAGCTGAACTTGAAATGAAGCATCTATACAGTTTGAGGGCAGAAAGAATGTATTCATACCTATATATGAAGGGTTGTTAGATTTCACCTACTTTTCTTTCTAAAAAACAAAACGAAACAACAAAAAACTTACCCTTGGGGTATTCAGTTAGCTCTCCTTTACACATAATGATCAAGGATCTGAAGGACATGGATTCACAGCAGCCAAAGATGCACGTAAACTTATAGGGAAGTAGATTTGTAAACTAGAGCGAGTATTTTATTTGATTTAGTTGAAGAATAGCAGTTAATTGGGTTTCTAGAAGATCAGTCTAATACTCTTATAAAGTGACATCTGTTCAAAATAGGATACAATAGAAAAACCTAGCTCATCTAAAATTGAAAATAGGAAAAGAGGTGAAGACTGATATTGCTGACTTCATGGCGGCCTGCAGCTCCCTCACGAGGGGAGCGGAGGGGCAGGCGCTGAGCTCTGCTCTCTGGGGACAGCGACAGGACCCGAGGGAACGGCATGGGGCTGGGACAGGGGAGGGTCAGGCTGGGTGTTAGGGAAAGGTTCTGCACCCAGAGGGGGGTCGGGCACTGGGACAGGCTTCCCCAAGGGAAGTGGTCATGGCACCACTATGCAGGAGTTCAAGAAGCATTTGGACAATTCTCTCAGACACCTGGTTTGAGTTTTGGGTGGTCCTGTGTGGAGCCAGGACTTGGACTCGATGATCCTTGTGAGTCCCTTCCAACTCAGGATATTCTATGATTATATGTTTTGTTTTCTTTCTCCTCCAGGACTCAGTGTTGCCCTCCCTCCCCTCTGTGGTTACTTGACGAGTGCCTCTATTCTGAGCTGCCAGGACACCTAGGGCTGAAATAAACCAGGCCCAGTTCATTACAACTGACTGGGGGTGTTGATGGTCTTTGTCCTCAGTAGAAATTAGCTCTGCTAATTAGATTAATGCCTTGGGCAAAATGTTGGAAGTGGCTTTTTTCAGTTAGGTGTTAGGTTTCATAACTGCTGAGCTGAGTGGTTGAAAAGAGAACCCCTGCACACCCAAGCTGTATTCTTCCTCTTTCCCCTCAACTAGTCATGTAAAACTGAAATCAGACTCCTGACCATTTCACCATCTAATGACAAGTTGTTTTCCTGGTTTAAAATTGGATTCACATTACCAATTTGACTCACAAGCATATAGAGACGACATCACAAAAATACTGAACAATCTAGATTGATTTCTGGTCTCATTCTATTGTCTTCAGAGGAGCTGTGTAAAAAAATGAATTTTCCCACATTTGACCTCTCAGACCAGATGATTTATTTACATGTGGGATGAGTTTGGGCAAGCATGAAATGAGGTCTACATACGAAGAGCACCAATCTCATTGAGGCTGACAGGAGCCACAGCCTGGTTGACTTTTGGAGCTACACCTCCCAGTGTGTTTCTGCCATCCCCAGCAGTGGCTGAGTGCCCACCCTGTGCTGAGGTGCCTCTTCATGGTGACTTGCATGCCAACCATGCGTGGGTTTTAATACAACTGAGGTATAGTTAGAACGAAACAATTAGATAAAAGTTCTGGTTGGCATGAAAGTCAGTCTGCCCTAGGACAAAGTAAATGAATGTGTGGCTAGAAGGCAAAAGCTGGCAAAGAGGTGAGGTTTGCCCTGTAAAGTTCAGGAACTGATTTGTCTGCAGATAGTGAATTTATGGGGAGAACCAAAACAAGACCGATTATCATCTGTCTTACTTGCATCTAAATTGCTTACCAAGTGGGCTAATGATGCAGTATAATCTCATTAAATCCATGAAGATGTATTTTTGTCTAGAAATAACGTCTTATGTAGCCATTTAATGAGTTGTGAACTAACATGTTTTAACAAATCTTTTATCACTTATTACATTTCACTCCCTTGATGATGATTTCAAAATCTGACCATTAAAACAGGGCTCTTTTCACAACTGTTTGATGATGACACTTAGATGCGAGCAGTTCATCTTTTTGCATTTGGGTAGAATCAGAAAGGTGTAAATTACAGATCTGGCTTTTATGTGCTTGTCTTATTGATCACACTACTGTGTAGAAACTGCAGTAGTTCTGATAGTTTAGCAGCCTAGATTACATTTCAGCTTTCTTAATTGGGCCACTAGGGTACAGTTACTTTTCAATTTATACCGAGAGTAAGACAATGTGATGTAATACTTCATCGTTGTACTTGAGTAACATGGGCACTAAAACACCATGAGGTACCTTGTAATTCTAAATACACGAGGTGCTTGTTGAAGTAGACAGAGACAAGTTCTGGCTTTATGCAATGTGCATTTTAGACCAAGTTCTATCTATAATCATTCCTGTGTCTTCACTGACTTCCATGGAGCTACAGCAAAGTGAGTCGAGTGGCTTGGGTCGAGTGTTTTTGGAAAGTTCATTCAACATACAAGAGTCTAGTGCATCCAACAGTCTCATCAAATGTGGTCATCTTTTTGTGTTTGCTGACAGGTCAAAGTCATGGTGCGCATTTCTTCCACGCTTGCCAGAGACACATCTGAGTCCAGCTCTTTCTTAAAAGTCGATCCCCGTAAGAAGCAAATCACACTCTATGACCCAGCGACCTGTGGAGGTCAGAATGCTTTTCAGAAAAGGGGCAACCAGGTTCCACCCAAGATGTTTGCTTTCGATGCAGTTTTTCCCCAAGATGCATCACAGGTAGGCAAAGTCTGATCAGAACAGTTATCTAACAATAGAATGCACCAGAGCCAGACTGATTTCAGCTGCAGCAGCAGTACTTTCAGTAGAGTTAGACCAGAGTCGAATTTGATCCATCAGTGTCATCGACAGTGAAATCAATTTATTAAATCATATCTAAATGATTGTGTGCTTTCTTTATTCTTTACTGTAAACAATTGGTCCTAAAATTATACATGCAATAAATGTGCTAAATGGTACCTAGAATGCAAATCCTCAATATCAACAAATTATTGTATATTTTAAACGGATTATTTGGTGTATACAGCAATCTGATCAGAATGGCAGTTCTCTAATACTATTCTCTATTCATTAAGAAGTCAAGGATTATTTGTACACTGTTTTATTGTACAATTTACAGTAGAAGGTTGGAGATTTTAATCCACATATCTCCAATCATAAGTATATAATCAGATTTCTCATTTTTATTAGACTTTGGTTTGATGAACTGTTATACAAATGCCATGAGGAAGACAGTAAAAGAGTAAAGTAGACCAGAGAGTCTGAACCTGAACTCTAAGAATGCCCTGGGTAAATTTGTGTGTTGTACCTCTTAACATACTACTACTGTCTTCAGGATGGAGTCTACTGCTGCTAAAAGCTAGGACGACTCATAATAAAATAGAGAAAAATTAAGAAATGTCACCTAGGTAATACCAAACATGCTGTTTTTCCCTCTTACATTTCTTACCCACCTGCTAGTGGAAATTAATTCAGTCCATAATTGGGGAAATAATAGAACCTGTTAAAATTTCTCAGTATTTCCTTTTCAACAACAAAAAAATATTTTTAAGACTCCTTAATAGACAGATCTATCAAACCAACCACATCCCCTTTACAGTATGTGTATTTTGTTTAACCCCACGACAGATGTTGATACTCAGCAAATGAAACTTCCTTGAGAGAGCAAAAGTCTTGTTTCGTGTGCTTACACAAATAATGCCATTACCATCAATAGTATCGGTCACACAAATGAAACAAGCAAGATTAGACTTTTTGATAATTTGGCATGTGATCTGGAGCACTGATGACATTATGACTATTTATACTGAAAGTACTCTGTTGATTTTCCTATTATTGTTGATTATTTTCTTTAATTTCTTTCTCTCTCTCTCTCTTCTCTCTCTCTCTTTTTTTTTTCTTTAATATTGGTTACAGGCTGAAGTATGTGCTGGGACTGTGGCTGAAGTGATCCAGTCAGTGGTCAATGGTGCAGATGGCTGTGTGTTCTGCTTTGGCCATGCAAAACTTGGTTGGTATTGCTAAATTTCCTATTTGAACAGCAAAATGAATATTTGTAACCAAAGGTTGTTAATGCTCGAGATTAGGGAAAACAAACCGTCATTTATCTGTGCATAGTAATTGTATTTGAAAGTAGTACACTGTGTGCGTGGCCTTATACTACACCTTCACCTTTCATTAACACGTCTCTCATCTCTGCATACTGTGTAAATGATGGACAACATGCTCTTTGAAGCAGAGGTTGTCTTTGAGTTCTTGCTTTATTCAGTCCCCTGAGCACTACAGCAATTGTTAGTATTCTCCTCAATTGTTAATGAATGATCCAATAGGGATCTATAGTTTTACAAATGTGCCTAGTATTGGAGACTCTTTGCCAAAACACTTCTGTCAAGCTGGGTAAAGGCTGAGTGTATCCACTCAAGTACTCGACGTTTGTGGTGACACTGTTCAAGTGCAGTGACTGGGCACTCAGATCATATGCTTTCTCTCCTATTTCCAGATTAGACAATTCTTTAATTATTGTTCCCTGTTCTGTCTCCGAGAAATCCTATTCTAATGGTTAACTGAATATTACCAACGACTCAAAACTCACTCTTTGCATCAACAGCATTTCAGGTGTTCACGGAAAGACAATAAAAAGGAGAATCATTATCATTAACAAACTTTTCTTTTGAAATAACTGTATTTTATGAGCAATCATATTTTTTGTTCATGTTTATTGAGAAGTATTTTGAAAATAATGTCTCTTTAATGAAGAGGAGTTTGTTGTGAATGGGTGCAATGATCTCTATTTCTTCCTGTCTCAAAGAAACAGATATACACACACAACTTAAAAGGATAATTCCATTTTTCAAGTGATAACAAAGATCAAACTGTATCAGGCTATGATTATCCCAATTTAAATGCAACAAAAGCTGGAGAATACAACAAAAGCTGCAGTACCACCCACCAGCTCTGGTACAATAAATGGAGCAGGGGCACTTGTCCAACTAACCACAGGACCCCTCTGGACCATACAGGAGTAACAGTAGGATAAACACTTGGATATTTAATCCTGTGTGACCTGCCAAACACTAGATGACAAGTGAGATGGAAAAGAAAGCCATCAGATGCTGGTGACTCACAAGTCCTACATGTCCTTCAGAGAGATGGCTTAGTTGCAGCTTTACTGGAGCATGAGTTGAGTCTCTGCAGTTGCATCACCATTCCACCAACCGTGGACACAGACACTGCCACAGACACATGCTTAAAAATATTTTGCCCACTGCTCTTCTTCCACATAGATTCAACATATGGAATAAAACAAGGCAAAGAAACCACAAGTACTTGCCAAAAATTATGTATACCTTTATACTTTGGCTTGAAAATTTAGAAAACTTGTCTCTATATACTGACACCTAAAGCAGCACAAGATAGAACTTGGTGTTTGTTCTTGTTCAACAAACTTTTACAGCAGAGACAAGCCAAAATTATAAGTGCAGAATAAAATAATAGTAAAACAGGGGAAGCTTTAGGTCCATATGAAATATTTATTGTTGTGGACCCACTTCTGCACCAAATGACCACATGTACCTGTTTTTTTTTTTTCTCTTCTCTGTATAAAGTTACATCTCTGTGATCCTGGGACCAAGGTTATGTCAATGCCAGTCCCAGTGTATGACACATATTGTAGTGCTTTGAAGTAAAATGGTATACAAAGTATATCACACAGTATCTAAAGCAGGGAATTTTATAGACCATGGCATTCCTGCTCTGCTCAATTCTCCTCACTATTCACCCATGGTACTGTCTGCAGTGTTGTGTGGTAGGGACCTGCAGACCCTGCCTGGGGCACGGGGAATGTCGGAGGTATACACGAGGTTACAATTCTTGAAAGTGTCTCAAGATTTCATCTGTTGGTTTTAAATGCTCTCCATTTTCCATGTATTATTTGTCTGCCTGTCTGCCTATCTCCATTTTCTGGCTGTCTGTTTGGTTGTGAAGAAGTTGTTTTCATGAAGCCGATGCAGGATAATATCACTTAGCAGAAGGCTGTGAAGGTCCTGGAAATGACACTGTTATCTTTTCTCCACCTCCCCATTCCTGACAGGGAAGTCATACACCATGATTGGCAAGGATGATTCCATGCAAAACCTTGGCATAATCCCTTGTGCCATCTCCTGGCTCTTCAAGCTGATTAATGAACGCAAAGAGAAGACAGGAGCCCGCTTCTCAGTCCGAATTTCTGCAGTGGAAGTGTGGGGGAAAGAAGAAAATCTTAGAGACTTGTTGTCTGAAGTGGCTACAGGAAGCCTGCAGGATGGCCAGTCCCCAGGTGTCTACCTATGTGAGGACCCCATTTGTGGCATGCAGGTGAATCCAGTCTTCATTTTACACTAAAACAAGCAATGTGATTTTTTTTTGAGCTATTGAGATGGTTCAAATTCAAGAACTACCCAGAGCACAAAGTTTATAGACTTGAAAGTGTTTACTTTAAAGCATGCAAGAACTTTATGACCTGCAGCTGCAGGGCCATCTGCTCTCCTGGCCTAAATATTTGTACCTCTGGTATAACTGATGTTGAGCAGGGGCTTGTGTTTGCAATAAAATGTGAAAGCATTCAGTGCAAACAAAAATTCACCTCATTCTAAAAAAAAAATAAAAAAGAAAGTGTGATCTCTCTTTTGTAAAACAACAAGATAAAATATTTACAGTACTGCACAAATAGCTGGAGGCCATTAATATGGCTGTTTATCTCTTTATAAACATTATTTATAGCACTTGCATTAGCAATGTTGTAGGAAGCATTAATCGCTACTTATTAATTGCTGCCAAGACATAAATTCCTGAGCTGGGTAAGCCAAGAATAACTCCAGATCTTCTCAGGTTTAGAGGTTTAGCAGGAATGAGTAACTGGTTCATGTATTTCCTGGGTAACCACTAGAAAGTCTCAGCAGCCCTTTTTATTTATTTGTTTATCTATCTAGCTATCTATTTTTTTATTTATTATTTTTTTCCTTTTGGTTGGGGGGAGGAAGGGCTTATCTTTTCAGTTTGTTGTCTGTGAAGAAGTGAATCTGATTTTTGTATGAACAGATGAAGGGGGAGGAGGGGGCAAACTAGCTTCAATACATTCTTTCAACCTTAAAGGCAACGGCTGCATCCAACCAGGAACTGCAGAGCAATTCTCTCCAGGGATGGGAAAATGGAGGGAGGAGGGAACAGACCCTGTCTGCCTGCTCCCTGTTTCCAGCTGCAAGCATCTAGGAATTATGATTCATATCTCCAAAAGTTGTGAATCATGAGATTTTAAACAGCAAGTAGTAAACTTTGTGTTTTATCTCTTTGTGGTTTAAGCCTTTTGGAGATACTGAGAGCGTATTTTCAATCCTTTCGGTTTTACCCAAGGACTGCAAAGTTTCTTCTTGGTTTTAAATGATGATTAGAGTTCTTATTCTCACTTGACTCATAGTTTTAGTGCTTCAAGAAATACTTACATTATCACAAGAGATCTCACCCCCTGGTATCTAGTAATGGGTGCAGTTCAGTGAGTATAGATGGGAGACTTAAGTCTTCACAGTTCCCATTGGGGTGATAGATGGGTTGGTTTAGATCTGAATTAGAATATGTATGCATGTTACATATGTTGCATAACTGTATGACAGATAACCCCTCCTTAGAGCTTAATTCTTCTCTAAGGTATTTAAGCACAATAGCAATAAAAATAAATATTCCACAATAGTAGACTATTTTTACATACATGCAGATGTAATAGCCATATCCAATGTGAATTGTTTTAGATCAGCGGAGAAAAGGTAGCTCCATGAGAGGGCTGTGCATCTCTGCAGTGTAAAATACTGAATTAGAGTAGGAGCAAAACCTCTTTTTACGTGTGTTTGCAAGACATAACAGTGTTCTGGAGTCATGTCCTACACCTGAATTCTCAAAATCCTCAGTTGAAGGCAGGAGATTATATTATAGCCATACAGATATGCAAAACCAGCAGTGTGTATAGCAAATGAATAATCACCATATGTCATACTGTCTGTCATTGGGCCTTTCCAAGTGTGCACATTCTCTTGTTGCTTACATTAGTGAGATCCGTCCACAGACTGGTCTGCCTTCTGCTCGCTGTGTTAACTCCTTCTTGCCTCCCTTTCTCTTTCTAGAGAGAGCTTAGCGTGCGGCTGTGTTACCCCATCCCGTGCCGAGCATTGGCATTATTCCTCCTTGGGCTGATTAATGATCACAAAGGGAAGGCAGGAGCACTGCCCTCCTTAGGGAGAACTTAACTTTTTGCTACATTACCCAGCAGGGAAGCAAATCCCGAGAATGGGAATTCCTCACAGTATTTAAGCCAGACAAAACAAGCCTATCCTATGGGCTGTGGGCCAGTTCTGCATACTGCCAAAACTAATGCCATCGGATTGTACAGTCACGTGTCCTTTCCACAGGCAGGCTAGTCTTAGGTGATATGAAACACACATGCATTCCTAACATTATGGTGGGTTAATAATATCTGCCCTCCTATGCTGTCTATCACTCTGGAGAGATAAGAGCAGGCTGGTGGTGGCAATTGAGGTCCAGCAAATACGAATGTATGCACACTACCTGTCTTGCTCCGGTTACTGGATTGCTCTATCTTGTGAGCAGGTGCCAAGGCTTGTGGTGTGAAGGGGTATGAAAGTGTCTTCCCCTCGGTGCCTCTCTCCACACACTTTGGGTCTGACCACAAGCTTCAGTCCTGTTATCACACAGATTTGGCTGTGGACTGCTCCCTTCTAACACTTTCTGAAGAATAACATGTGGGCCTGCCCCTGCCAGTCTTCACCAACTGTTGGGCTTGATGTGTTATCCACAATAGCTTATTTATCTTCTAACCGTCAGGAGGACACAGTGATTGCCAAAGCAGGAAAAAAACAGGCAGCAAAAATAACAAACTTTAATGAACGGCTTAAAATTCTGGAAAAGTAGAGGAACAAATGTGTGCATCTGTCCAGCACGCAGGACAGATGTTAGGCTTATTTGTAACAACTGCCACCAGAGGTACCCCAAGCAGCGACCCTCAGAAATGGGGCCTGGGTTCAGTAGTGGGCTACCTGGAGGACATGGCAGTGTCCCTGCCAGTGCCAGGAGGTCTCATTCAACAGGGCGCTTCCTTCTCCCCAGTCCCATCAGAAGCCAGCGCATCCACAGTGTTCATTGACTGCAGTTGTTGTCTGATAGTGTTGACTCCTGTGGAAGTTTGTGGGTAACTTCTTCCCTGTGTCAACCCCCAGCTCCAGAACCAGAGCGAGCTCCGCGCCCCCACGGCAGAGAAGGCGGCCTTCTTCCTCGACGCCGCCATCGCCTCGCGGCGCAGCAGCCAGCGGGACTGCGACGAGGAGGATCACCGCAACTCCCACATGCTCTTCACTCTGCACATCTACCAGTACCGCATGGAGAAGAGCGGCAAGGGCGGAAGTAAGCTGCTCCCCCACTCCCTTCCCTTGCCGCTGGTGGCTTTGAATAAGCCTTTAAGCAGTGTTCTCTAGTGGTGAAAATTAGCAGTGGTCTCTGGTGGGGTGGGTCCATTTAGGCTGCTTACCGGTCTGGTGAAGATCCAGCAAAGGCCATTAAAGGCCACGAGGGATTATTGCCATCAATTGTCAATTTAGCTGCTGCCTTTGTGGAGGTATTAACAGTTAGTGCTCAACACTGTGTGTCTGTCTGTGTTTAGATGCAAAAGTGCTCTTCAGGCTGACTTTTAGTGTTATCTTTACTGATGGCTCCAGGGTTGAGATCATGGATGAAAATATTGTGGCGATGGGGATTCCCTGCCACCCTAATGTTGACTGTTCCAATCCAGCACCTCCATAGGGCAGAGTAGTGTAGGGAGCTGATTTTGCCAGTACATAACCTACAGCTTTCCTTGGAGGAGCACAAGGTTTTAGTTGCTGGCCCACCTGCATGTGTGCTTGTGGTTCTTTGTGTGAAGACTCCAGGCTGTAGGTTTGCTCTCTCTCTTTGCCATAGGTACTTTCACTGACTTGTGTCTTTATTCCATTTCCTATTTGTAAATGAGAAAAAGGTGCTTCCAGTATCTGCTGTGTCTATTCACATATTCTATAATTTTCAAAGGTTTCTTTTGACTCTCACCATTTATATTTTTTATTATATTTATCTTTTCTTTCAAGTCTCCCAAACTGTTTATAGCTAGAGATATACTTTTTTTTTTTTTTAGCAAATTCCAGTGATAAATGATTTGTATAATATAAGGAGCACCCCCACCCAAAAGACAAACTTTCTTATTTTTTTTTTTTTAATAATTTTTTACAGGGAAAAATTGTTTGTTTGAAAGACACCTGAGACCTCTGTTTTTTTTTTTTTTTTTTTTTTTTTTTTAAATTGGTGGATTAAGCAGTTCTGCAGATATAATACATATTTCAGTTCCTGGCACTGCATAGGTCATTTGTCATAAGGAGTAGATTGCAAGTAATGATGTGTAGTGGGTGAACACCACTGCAGCATTAATGTCTGATGTTTGAATGCAGAAAATTTACATTTACTGTACTTATAATGTGAGAGAGAAAACCAGAAAGTTGTTCTAAATGGAAATGCAGTTTGCATGTGTTTAAGTAATAACCCCAGCGGAATTGGCAGGCAGAAAACTCAATTAACTAAAGGTTTATTAATTAACCACCCTGCGGTGGAAAGGAAGACTGTGAATGCTCAAATGGACTGGTGCATAGGAATAAAGATGGCTGACTTTGAGGGAATTATTATTACAGTTATTTAATACTCCCTGTTTTTTACTACAGGCAAGTACATGTACACACAATCCTTTTCTACTATTTTCAAATGCAATTAATAAAAGAGAAAAAAAATATTTTCCTGTGGCTATAATGATTCACTTTAAAAAACGAAGATGACACGATCCTGTAAGATTATAATATGGCATGCTTTCCCAACTGCCTGTAGTTATATTTTCATCTCTTGGCCATACCACCTCCTGTCTTCAAGTTCCCATATCTGAGTGGCCTCTTGAGCTGGGCAGGGTCAGATCTGGCTGATAATTGAATGAGGGGGGAATTCCAGCTGCTCAGAAAAGGCACCTAGTGATTATCAGTGTCTCCTTCTGTGATGAAGGACTTCTCAGAAAACAACGTGCAGACAGTAGAGATACATAGATTCCAGTAACAGGATTAAAAAAGGCTCGGAAAAAAAAAAGAAAAAGAAAAAAAAAAAGAAACCTGCCTTCTAAAGGATGAAATTAAAGGGATGGCTAATGCATGATTTTGGTAAAAAATGACAGAGTAATGCATCAGTACTGTACTTACCTCCTGGTTAGATTCATTACCAGGAATGTCATGAAGCGGGCTTAGTACCACTGAAAGAAATGGAATTGTGGCAGAACTGGCACCGTCATTTTTCAGCTGTCAGCTCTGCAAAGTCTCTGTGGCCATTGACAAAAACAAGTGCTAAGATGTTCCAATTCTCTTCTTCTCTCTATAGCTGCCAGGTACATTAGTGGAGAACTTGCCTAACAAATAATTTCATTTTCAGGTCAAGCAAGTGGATCTGCCGTCCTGAAACACGTCCTATTTTGACTTGTAAATTAAATAAGAATGAAAGATCCAGTCCTTTCTCTTGTTCTGGATTTCCTCAATCTGTATAATAGGACTATATGTGCAAACAATATGACTGAAGTTTGAAAGGCAGCAATTGTCTTCATTTTGTTTTGTTTCCCCAGTGTCCGGTAATCCTAGCAACAGAAATATTTATTATATATAATCCAGTACAGTCACCTGCAGTCATTTTTGGTAGCAACTAAACATATTTCCTTGTTTTTCTAAGCAAAATCATCGGGGAGTACTCACAAAGGATAACTTCAGCCTTCTGAGGGTAGCAATCTTATAGGATTTAGGGGATCCTAAGTCTAAGAGTTTAAGGACAATGAGAGGGCAAGGTTCAGAGGCAGTGAAGGTGCAGCTGCCTGCATGGTTCTCCTGGGGAGCCTGACTTTTTGCACTGAGCTCAGGCATTTGTAGCGTGCGTGGATACTTCCCTGTGAACACCTCAGAGAACACGGTGTTGAAGCATCCATGGACGTTTAATGGGTTGTAGTGTAATCTGGGGAACGTTACAGTATTTTGAATGTCTGGCTACTACTATTAATTTTAATCAGACATTTATTCTTCACTTCTTTTTCATCATATTCAACATGACTTAGCTGATATTGCACTATAATTTGATATGTGGAAGTCTTCTTGCCAAATACCTAATGTAGCTGAAGAACTAACAAGACCTAAAAAAAAAAAAAGCAGCAGTTACTGTATTTTGATAATTGTTTCGAGAGATACTGGCTACATTATTGGAATATTATTGTCAAATTCCATAGCATAAACCACTTTCACAGAAATATTCATCTTTCTTCTTTTTTCTTTTTTTTCTTTTTTCTTTTTTTCTTTCTCTTTTTCCTTCTATTTTCTCTCTTTAATTTGCTCTTTTCCCTTTCTTACTTGTCTTCTCTGTTATTTCGTTCTCTTTTTTCTCCTCTTCATTTTTCTCCTTTTTTCTAATTTATTTCCACTTCTTCTTTGTTCCTTTTTCTTTTTTTCTTCTTTTATCATAAAAATCTATTTCTAGTTGTTTATTTTAATTAGCTATAACCTACAACTGAATCAGAATTTTAGCATTGTATATAATGCATTGTCATGGTTTCTACAGAAAGGCTTTGTACTTTTAGAGTTTTGTGTCATGCAAGATAACAGGTAGTAGCAATAAGCAGTGAGCCTTGTGCTTTGCAGTGCTTGCAAAATGAAATCTCCCTCCTTATTTTTTGAATGTAGGTTAACATCTTTTAAGTTACATATGCCTTTAGTATGCTGATGTTTCATATGCCTTTAGTAGCTGTATGATTTATATATTTAGATATGTATTTCATACTAAACTTTCTCTAAGTAAATCTGCAAAATGATATGATCATGTATCACCTTTTAGTCAACACGCAGCGTTTTACAAGTTTCTTCTTCACATATCTATGTGCACTTATTTCCTTCTGTGGATTTTCTTCTACCTCCTGTGGCGCCTACATGCCATGGTACCACAGCTACTCAATGCAGGATCATTGAAAAATGTGTTTGTGGTTGTTAAGGCATTTCCAAAGCAATGAAATGGATCTGGAAACTTCTTTTCTAAGATCTCCATCATATAGTTGCTCCCATCGCCATCTTTTCTTGTGAGCAGGTCTCCCCCAATTGTAATATATATAAATATTTTTGATTAGATGAGTGAGTTAGGGTGCTATGTAGAAATGGATGTGAATTTAGTTGCACAGAGGTAAACTCAGAAGTGAAAGTATTTCTACTTCTGTTTATGTTCATATCCTCAAAGAGTGCTAACTTTTGAGTTATGATGCTATAACAAAACTGTCTTTTCCTTCAGTTGCTTCTAAACTAACTCTTGAGAATAGGGAGGACTGGTCAAAGATCAGATGTAAAACAACAACAACAACAAAATACAAAAAAGGAAAAAGAAAGCAGCTAGGAAATTGTCTTCAGAAAATAGAAAATTAGAAGCACTTCTGTTAATTCTATGAAGTCCCCACCCCTGGGTTCATAAAGGAAACATAGATTTTTCATAAGAGCAAATATCTGTTAATCTTGGTATTTCAAAGGTAACATCCTTCACTTTCAGTGTAGTTGTGTTGATACAGAGTAAACATGACAGAAAACAGGCACCCACTGCCAGTTTTACAGAAACCATTTTCAGAACAGAACAGCTTTCTAACAATCCACTACCCACAGCATGGAAAACCTTTTCTTAGCCCAAATGATAATGTAAAAATATGTAAACTTAAAGCAAAGCTGAATATCCCATTGATGCTTTGGTTCCTATGGACCTTCAGTATCCAAGATGGGAAAGATAAGAGAAAAACTGAAGCTGTCACAAAACCACTGCTCACCAAACAGCAATTGTCAACGTGTAGTTTTCCAGGCAGAGAAACAGAAATCTCAGAGAGAGAAACAGAGCCAACTAAGGTATAGGCTAAAGGAGCTATATTAAAAAATAATAATAAAAAAAGCACATTCTGCCTGCCTGCCACAGAGTTAAACTTGCAGGAGCGGATGAGTAGTGAAAACCTCAGCAATTTGTAAGCAAGCCAGTAGCGGACAGAAACGTATAGCAATACAGGCTGAAAGTGAACTAGCAGGATCCCTACAGTTTGCTGCTGATACCACGAATTAAGAGAGGTTTCTGGATTGTTTCCTCTTCACAAGTCGTAGCTAGTCTTTAGCTTTCTTGGGAAACTGCTTTTGGAGGCACATGCTAACCATTTGCTTTCTTTGTTTATGGCAGTGTCTGGAGGTCGTAGCCGCTTGCACCTTATTGACCTGGGGAGCTGTGTGAAAGTGCTCAGCAAAAACCGCGAAGGAAGCTCTGGCCTCTGTCTCTCGTTGTCAGCACTGGGCAATGTCATCCTTGCCCTTGTCAATGGAAGCAAACACATCCCGTACAAGTAAGTGATATTGTTACACCTAGTATACATCTATGTTACACCTAATGAGAGGATGCTTGCAGGCAGTTTACTTGTCTCACAGCAGACTTGTGGTAAGCTGGGAGAGAGACTCCTGGGGTCGGTGCAGTCCTCTTGAGGTAGTCTGCAAAACCTCCCTGAAGTTCAGTGAACCCTAATCTAGCGGTATATCTGGTAGCTACACTGTATTTCATGTTCAGGTTACAAAGGAAGAAGCCTGAAGATAGAGGACCTAGTTGCCTTAAAGATCTTAAGGATGAAAGTTCAACACATGAGGATTTTGTTTTCTAGGATTATTCAAAGATTTTTTAATCCTTTAAAGCTTCAGAGATCCAGTTTTGTATTTGGTCCATGGAGGCAAAAGTTGCTCTCATAAAGGAGATAAATCATTATTGAGAAAAATGTTTTACTGTTCATTATGCACATTTTTGTTTCTCAAACGTATCTGTCACAATGTACATGAATCTTTGCCATGGGATTATTTCTGTGATGCAAGGTTACTCTGCATTTTATTTTTGTGTGGTTTGAATCTCTGTCAGCCTTTCACTTGCAAAAAAAGAAGTAGACCCTGTTTGTCACACTAGACAAGTGGCCTTTGCTACTGCAGGTGCCTTCTGGGAAATTAGAGGAAATGCTCACCTAGTAGGTATGTTTTGTACTCATTTCTCTTCATTGTTGTCTCAGCCCATTCATCATGTATACAGGTCTGAAAGCAAGTTTGGACTCATTACCCAACCCAGACAGTCATACAACTTTTATTTTAGAGAGTTTTCTGATTTTGTGGAAGGTATTGCTTTTCTCTAGCCTAAATCCTAGGAGTAGCAACCAGCCTCATAGGAATAGTTTACGTAGCATCTTGTAATCAAACTGCTACTGAATGTAACCATCTGTGGAAGATGTGTATATCAGATCTGGAGTTGGGAACAGTAGGGTGACATGAAAAATGAACTAAGAAAGTCATTCACAGAGTATGTTTGAGTCCATAAATTCTACCTGTTTTACCATTTTGAAGACTATAAATACCATGTTTCTCAAGTTAATTTAAGAATATAAGATATTGATAAGTTTTACTTCTTTGTTTTTGTCTTCATTTTAGAAAATAAAGATGAAATGGGTTTTTGGTTTTAATTTTATTTTTCTTTAAACATTTATTTACCAAAATTGCTTGGCATTCAGGGCTTGAAGCGTGCTCTTCAGAAATATTCCTGTTCCTGGAATTCAGTCAGACTGGAATTCAGTTAAGGGCCAACCAAATTTGTACATATAAATATTCATGAAATGTTCTGTGGCTCGATCACCTGGTTGTAGTGTGGAAATGGCTTAAACACTGCTTCACTAAATGCAGCTCAGTCTATGCTTATCAAAAAAAATCTGTCCTTCTTCCTTTCAGTTTTTATGGAAGGGAAGAGAAGGCAGACTGTAGAAATAGAAAAATGATGTTAATGGTGCTCCCTAGGCTAGAACTGAACACACAAAGCATAGTTACCACATACAACAGCTGTTTTTCCTGGCAGTGCCTGACTGTGAGAAAAGCATTACCAAACATGTCTCCCACTTGCTGCACTAGCAATCCCTTTCTGTAGCAGTTCCCAGCTATTGCACTTCTGAGCTTCCACAGCCAGTGGTGCCAGCACACTTGCTCGTCAATGTCTCCGTACTGCTGTAAGAATATAAAAGCTCTCTTCAGGCCAGCATCTCCTCTTGTATCTGCTCCTATAAGAACAGAAGCACAGTATACAGCAGTATTTTGTTGTCTGGAAATCAGAGGCAATGTCACTGTCTCCAAAGAGGATTTTTAAAATGAAATTTGCTAAACATGCTGGTATATTTTGGAGCAACTTCTGTCCACTTCTTGCTGAGAAGAGTGCAGAATGTGTTTTTTCCCAAGGGTGATCTATTCATGAGTGGTGCCTGTGGAAGCATACTGTTGCTCAACGATCTGGCAGTGCAGGTGTGTGCAGCCCCTACGTGGAGGAGAGAGGAAGGAGGTATGTGTGTGCGCTGCATTGTAGAAGAGGCTGTGCATCCCATAGACTGATGTGATATGTGTTCAGTAGCACCTCTTATTTGCAGCAACGGCTAGCCTATCTAGCTGAGATCATATCCCTTTGTTTAGGGTTATTCTCTTTCATTGTTAAGGATAAAATTAAAACTTTGTTGACTGCCATTTGTGAGTGGTACTGAAGGAAAACAAGGGAAATTTTTCCTTTATGCGATAGCACTGTGCATTGTGTGTGTGGTCTCAACAAATTTCCACATAGCAACAGACAAAATGGAGCATCTTTTCTGTGCCCGAGCTATTAAACAGCCATTAGGTAGTTTGTGGCAGCCTGTCAGTAGGCACTGTATGGCTTCCTGGGAGCCCTGAAATAGTGTCTGAGAACAACACATAAAGGTTTTCTCTTACTGCAGAAATGTTTTCTGAACTTCGAGAAGCTGCAGTCTCTTAAACTCCACCTAGTGCTGTATTCAGCCTTGTCTCTACAGGTAGCAGTTGTAGGGAAAAGCTTGCTCAGATTCATTGTTGGTATAGGCAGATATTACTCCATTGTCTTCAGCAGGCTGTGTGTTTGTGCCAAGATGAATTTGCCTCTTTGTCTGCAGTCTCCATGAAACACGCTGGTGTTCAGCACATTTTACATTTTTTTCTTAACCCATAAGGCTAGAAAGCCTTGGAAGCCAGTAACTTGGAATTTTTCTCCATTGGGAAAAGAGTTTGGGAACAGTAACACAGATTGACATTATCTTCAGCATGAACTTGTCTATTAGAGCTGTAAGAAAGTAATATAGAAATTCTCAGACATCAAAAATACAGGTTAGGATCTTGTCCTGCAATCAAGTTAAATTCCACTTGGGTCTGAAGAATGGGCAAGAATCTCTATAATGGGCAACCACATGCAGCTAATAAGTGACTATGCCATGATTTAAGGGAGCTTGTATCTTTCATTAAAGTGCTTATAATCTCTCTCTAATATATCAGTGGGTTATCTCTTTGTCATTATTAATGTCCAGACCAATTTTGAACATTTTAAGCACATCACTCTGTCATGGTACGATATGAACCAGTGAGTTCTTCTAGCTCAATATGTGTCATATAAAAATAGAATTATTTATTTGAATTAAATATGTTGCCATTTCATGTCACCATTTTCTATTGCTCTTGAGTTAGGAGCAAATCCCTCAGAAGACTGGGCAAGAATGATTTCCTCCACAGGAATGTCAAACATCTTCATGAAAATTGGAAAGGGGCACTTGCTAGCCAAGAAGAGCAAGGAACTCAACTCCAGCCTTGACCAAGTTTGACAGCTCTGCTATAGGAGGAGGATTTTGCTAAGCTGCAGCAATTATTAGAGCTGTTTTATTTTCTTAAAAGCGTTTCAGCTTTACATTAGTGCTGCATTTTCTGCATCTGATTTCTATGAGGAATGTGTTTTAAACCCTCAGATGAATACCCATTTGCACAAACTCCAGATACTGGTTTATATAGCTCACTATTCAAAAATTACTCCAGTTGCTAGGCAACAGTAGTGGCGATAATTCATGGTAATGCTGTTTAGGAAATAATCATTTTTATACATTTTAATGGCTGTGAGAATGTAAGAAAACTGTTTAGAAAAGTGCAAGGCTGTATGAATTTCTTTTTCAGAAATTGTTGCTTGTTTTATCTAATAGGCTTTTCTCTTAATGTGCTATCCCAATGTGTTTGTGTTTCTGGAGGCATCCTGGATTTTGAACTAGATGCTCATGCTTATCCAGAGGTGGAGTCTTGTTCATAAGACAGATGGGTGTGAGTTGAAAGCATGAATGTTGTTCTCTGAACTTCTGCTTCTCTCTCAGATGTTTGCAGATTGTCCCATATATTACATGCTGGTATTGTGTGTTCTTTTTTTTTTTCTTTTTCTTTTTTTTTTGGTAGAAAATAAAAGATACTAAGTGTTTGGTATAAGGTTATACGAGAGCCAAAGCCACCATGTTTTAAGATCTAATATGGTGCTTAAACCTTAGGCTAAAACTTTCTTTCTTTCTGCATGACCTTTGGAAAATCATCTATTTATGTATATATTCACATTTATAAAACTGAGCTAGAAAAAAATCAAGCAGGACTTTGTAAAGGGCATTCAGACTTGGCAGAAAGCATGACTTACATTGTAAGTGTTGCTAGGACTCTGTTACCTTTATTTCAGAGCTAAAGGCTCACACAGATTGTTCTAATGGGATGGAAAATCTGGCTTTATGCTTTTCCCAAGGGTAGACTATTACTGCTTTTAAGTGAAAAGGAGAAAAGGGAAAGTGATGTATTATGGTATTGCGGTATAAAAGATGAGCTGAAAGAGTATGCTTTATGTCAGGTATTTCCTTAAATTGCTGGTTGATTATTGGGGTTAAAACAAAAATGAGGTTTGGATGAATCCAGTAATTCAGATTCTCTTCTTGGTTAAATGGGTGTATCTGTCTGCAGTTTTTTCATCTGTGTGAGGAATTGCATGAGAAAAGAATGAGGATATCTTTTGTTTATGCATCTTGCCTTTGCATTTATAGCACAAGTTAGAATATTTTTCTCAGATGAAACGTTGGTGAAAACTTTTCAGGAAGAGATAAGGAAAGCTAAAAACCACTTCACAATAAATTTAAACAAAACTGAACACAGCACCTGGAATTAACTGATCAATAGCACAGATGCTGTACTTTTCAAACACTACCTGTATCTCTGCCATTGCTTCATCTGTTATACTTAAAAAAAAAAAAAAAAAAAAAAGATGGACTGGGGGCTCTTACACAGATGCCAGCTTGGGAGAAAGTGCATGTGTAAGAATAGACCAAGAGTTTAACTGATGTGAAGACAACATGATGGAAAGAGAGGCCATGATGGCAAATAAACTACAGTAGTGGTAATTTTCCTACACTCTCTTTCATCCCTGCATAAATCAGGAATACCTCCATTGTCATCAGTGGAATTGCAGCACTATAAAAATGGTACTGGCACAGAATCAGACACGGTATGCTTTTTTACAGCAATGAAAGACTCTGACAGGGCTTCCCGTATGCCTGCTACTAAGCATATAGTAGCATGATCGGTCTGACTCTGGGATTATCCTCATTGGTAGTTGCTCCTACTAACGCTCAGAAGATGGAACATCACAAGGGATGGTTCTGCTAGTGCTGTCCTGGGAGGGTTTCTCTGCAGAGCAATTTGAACAGCTGCTGAGGAGAGAATTGGCAGTAACACCCAATCAATGAAAGAGTATTCTATGTAAGGAAAATGGTACGCTGCTTGGTGGAGTTCTTGTTTCCAGGAAGACTCCTGTACAATAACTAGTATGAGTACTGGAGATTTTATCCTTAGCTACATGTTTGTACTAAGTCTTAGTTTAGTGGTATTCATACAATTGAGTCTGCTTGGTAAGTGTAAGAAGTTAATGCCAAAATTGAACTATATGCTCAATGGGGAATCTGTTTATTGGTGACTTCACTCAAGTCTAAACCTAAAATCACATTATTATTATTTTTTGAGTGATTCCAGTTACTTATGCTTTCCACTGCTGCATTCCTATTTCTGTTGCTTGCTTTTGCTTCTCCTCAATGAGAACATGGTGCAAAAGCCACAGAAAGCCTCAGAAAATAAAATCTTGTGCAGCCTTTGGAATCTGCAATCTTTCTGTGTTAATTTAATACTTAATATATTAGAAGTGGGTGAAGAACTGTTTTGCTGGTTTGCTTCTATAAATGTGAGAGCAGATAAATGGGGAATAGAAAGGGAAAATGAGGACATGAGTGACAGCTGAAACAGAGCCCCAGGACTGGGAAATGGTCCAAAATGAATGGGAGAGCTCCAAGAGAGACTGGGAGATAAGGCATAGAGGAGGCAACAATCCACAGAGAACTGGGAAGCAAAGGAGAAAATGAAATGAGCCCATTCAAATAAAGGAATAAGCCTAAGAAATACCCCCAAGTGATCCCGTTGTAGGAGAGCTGTCAATTGAGATTTATTTGAATGTGAAATATTTCCTAATTAGCTATCAAAACTGTGAGCTGCTCAGGAACAAAGGAAGTTTTCCATGACGTTGGCAGCCAGGTCGCACGGGCCAGAGCCTTGGCTAGCAGGCACTTAAGCCCCTGGAGCTTTGCCATATTATACCAGCTGAGGACCTGGCCTTAGGTGCACACTCTTTGACACTCGCCAGAGTGCTCTGGCAACTTGGAAGAGCGATGCAGTTGCTAGCAAGAGGTGAGCACAGAAACACTGTCAGCACGGATATAATGAGGATTTGGAGCATCTGGCAATTACTTTCACCTTTGGGGGTTTTCTGTAGCTGACACTTTTACTAGGTTGAATATCTGTCAATTTTCTTCTTTATTCCAGGGAACTATAGATGGAATCAGGGATGCACAGTCTGTGAATTAGGAAAACTTTTTACATTTTATTAGAGTAATTTAATCTGCAACTTAGGAGCAGGAGGGTAACAGATTTTGCATGCTCCAGCAATCACTGTTGTAGTGTTCATCAGCAATGCAGTTTATTGTAGGATGGTTTGTACAGCTGATAGTGCAGATTTGAGCTTTTTTATTTATTTATTTATTTATTTATTACAGTAGTGTGTTTCATCACGAAGTTAGTTAGAGGTAGTAGACAAAATCCTCAAGGAAAGGTTCAGTGGAGCACAAAGCCACAGCATGCCATTCCCCAGCTTTGGGTTTTCAGTTCAGTTGTGCCAGACTGGCAGCACATTAATTATTGGAGCAAGGGTGTCTGCATGTGTGTGGGGAGGATGCAGGTGAGTGTGTTGCTTTCACTGAGCCCGATCCCATTACCCCAGTTTTACAGCAGACCTCAGCTGACGTGGCTCCACTCTGCACAGATGTTCACGTGGGAAGAATCAGTCCTCGTGAGCTAGCTCTTCTAATGCTCTTTCAGCCACTCAATGAATTACTTCTTTACAGATACTGTAATAAGCAAATAATGATGGACTGCAAAATGAAATGAGAAGGGAAGTGCTTTTGGTTTATAGGAAGATTTAATAGCAATTACTAATTGCATTTAAATAGCCATTCCTATCATCAGCAGATAGCTGTATCAGGGAAGGACACCACATTGGTCCAGGGCCAGCACAGCCACGACTGGTAATGAACAAGCAATCCGGTAGCATGCAGTTATTGTTGAATTATAACTTGACTGGGACCCAAACAGGCAGTTGTGGTGATTTCATGTACAAATGAATCTATACTTAATTCATTAAAATGCCATTTTGAACCTTAATATTGCTTCAGTAAGGGTATCCAGCAGTTTATTCCCACCTGTTCCATGACTAGTTCAGGCTCAATTGAACACTAATACATTTTCTCCCATGGAAACGTGGTGGTAATTCATTTCATGTATAATTGAACAATTTTTAAATAGTCATATTCTTGGAATAATGAGATCTTTTGCAATGCAGCAAATTATCAAAAAGCATGTGGTAATTTTTATTAGCCTTAGTTCACATTTTTGGTTATATCCAGTTCCTTGAACAGTTACGTGCAAATATTATCTGTGAAGCTAACTTTCATTTCCCTGATGATCCTTCTTTCCCTACACAAAACTGGTGTGACTTGGGGCAAGAAAGCACACACATGCCACTGCAGACTACCAAAGAAAATTGCTTTTCTTTGCATAGTACCAGATCCTACAATACCTCGTTCAGATTTGAGCACCTCGTTGCTAAGATGTTACAGGCTGCAGAGAATTTAAAAGAGAAGCAAGAGGAATTGTGAAAGGTCTGAGGTGAGAGGGTTGCTTACCTGGAAGAACACCATAACAGAAATGAAGCTTCATAGCTTGCAAGGAAGCTCCTTTCTGACAGGGGAGATGACAACTGCTCTGTAGTATTTCAAGGATGCAAGTACACACAGGAGGAGAGAATTGCTCTGGTGAGACGACGTGGCAGAATGATTATCCTTCAGTAATGAGACAGAGGGATGTAAGCTTGAAAGCACGCTAATAGTGCTTCCTGTTAGTCAATGGAATAACTTCCCAAGAATCAAACTTTTCATTGCTAGAATGAGCCTGTTTGCACATGGCAGCCAGTTGTATAAATAAATAAATATTAAAGAATGTTTTAGTTTGTCTCCTAGAATCTCCTGCTTTTAGGAGTCTGAAAACTAGCAGTCAGCTGGATTGTTATGCTTGCAAGACATCCAGAAACTTTCAGTGATTTCTTTCTCAAGACTCATCCCTAGTGACATGAGACATCCAGACCATTTAACTCAGTTAACTGCTTTTCTTCCTTTGTCATTTAGTTACACTTTTTGTTAAGGTCTCTTTGTCTTTGAAATGCATAATCAAGTTCTCACAATGCTTGATCCAAAACTCAGTGTAAGTCAATGGAAGTCTTTTTATTGGGCTTTGACTTAAACCCAGAGATTAGAAAACATGCTTATATCTAATTAGATGAGATAATCCTCAAATCCTTGCTAAGGGGTATTGTATACAGTAGTTCATGTTCAGAAATCAATGATTAACAGCTTACTTTTTGAGAGAAGCAGTATGGGGTTAAGTGTTACCTAGTGATGGGATTGTCTGGGATTGCAAGGGATGAGCTTGATGGTGTGAATTGGTGAATGTGAAAAGTGGAAATGTACGATCATCTGATGACTTCCTGCAAATGGGTCTGTGACCATGAATTTTGAGCTCAAGCAGGTTTTATGGGAACTTGCCTCATAAATAGGAATGTGTGACACCTGAAGTGGCACAGACAGGACTATATGATTTTCCTTTTCAAAGTCAGAAATGTATATAAATCACATTTGTGAACTCACAAAATCTTGTTTTACATTCTCTGGGCAAATCGTTGAACAATGTTTCTTCAGACTTTCTTTTCTCTGACTATATTTCACCAATATGAAACTTAACTGAACCCCCTCAATGGAGTGACAGGCCCATTTTGAAGAGCTTTGAAGAGAATTATGTGCTGGTAAATGCTGAATATTTCAGCCAGTTTTCAAATTGCTTCAGGAGCATTTGAATGGCATTGCAGCTGATGTTTTTTTCCCTACAAACTTTTACTGAAGTTGTTATTTTCATAACACGTTGGAGAGGAGAGCGACGAAGACAATCCTCTCGCTGCCCTTCAGATACCAACTAGCTTCTGCTGGATGATCAAAGTTTTCTGGATGGTGCTTGCCTCCAGGCCTGTACACAGTGAACAGATGTGAAGTGAATTTTTTTAAAATATGCATTGACTTTTCAGAGTTGAGAAGGCTGGTGAGAACTAACTTCTGAAATATTAAAATGAGCTCCCTCTCCTGCTGCAGAACCAAACTTGTTAGATTATTTTAATTTTTAAAATTTTTGTTTATTTATAAATGCCATCAGGTGACATGTTTTCCAGCAATATGTGACAACACTTAATAAAAGTAATTTCAGACAGCAGGAACTGTTTTAGATGTATTTTGTCCTATCTATCACATCAGCAAAATTGTTCTATCTGCCATATTTTAAATTATGGGTTATTTTTTAGGGGGCTTGAGTTACTAAATTGTTTCTCTTTCTATTCCTAAGTTTTTGCTCTTGGGCAGAAAAAAAGCTTTACTCATTTTGAAAATCAATGATAAAATGTACATCAGTACTGTCAGAAATATCAGCCCTTCTGCCTTCCTTTGATTTCTGGTTCTGCAGAGCAGAGAGCTGGGTTAGCAGAACTGTGGCAGCGGCTATTTTGGGTACTGTTACAAAGGTGGGACCTGTGGAGATGCAGTCTTCAATCTCTGTAGAACAAAAGGAGAAATTGGGAGCTGAAGTAGATGTGAAGGGATTCTGGGGCTCAGAATTGAAAGAATAATGTGTTCACAGAATCACAGAATGGCTGAGGTAAGGAACAGGGAACTCTGAATGTCATCTGGTCCAACCCCCTGCTCCAGCAGGGACACCTAGAGCAGATTGCCCAGAGCCATGTCCACGTGGCTTTTGAAGATCTCCAAGGAGGGAGGAGGTTCTCTGGGCAACCTGAGCCAGGGCTCTGTCGCTCTCTGCAGGAGTGGGTGCTCTCACTGAGGTCTCTGCCCTGCTCTTGGAGCTTGCGGCCCTGCTGGGTGTCCTGCCTGCCTTCTGCAGCAGCTCGAGGGGACAGGGGTCTCCTGTAGCTCCTGTGTCGACTGTGCCAGTCCCTCAGGGCAGCTCAGGCTGCAGTAGGCACCTGTGCTGCTCATCTTGGAGACAGCTGGAGAGCAAATGAGGGGAGCCACTTACAACAAGAATTACTAAAAGCACCTCATCACCTCTCTGCCAGTAGGACCTGAAGGTCCCTGAAGCAGTCTTATAAAGACTGGACACAATTTTCATTTCTGCCTCCAGATATAAGCAGGGTAAGAGAATCTTTTGTGCTCCTAGACCGCATTTCTGCTCTGTTGCAAACAAGGTTTTTCACAGGCTCCCTGTGATGTGCTTTGAAGTTACACACCTGTGCAAGAGGACAAGAATTAGATGCTGTATCCAGATCTGCTACCCAGTTTGCATATACTGCATGGTGAAAAAATGCTTCCAAAGGTATAGTGTTACAGAAATAACTGCACTTCTGCAGAAAGACAGACTGTGCCAGGAGCTCTGGGTACTCAGTCAGACCACGCTCACATGTATCTCCTGACTCCTGCTCACCTTTCATGTATGGGCACTTCTGGAGTGGTGGAAGATAGTTGTCCATGTACAAAAGGGAACTGAGGGTAACTGTGCTGTAGTTGCTGTGTGTGTGTGTATACACACACACACACACACACACACACAGAGAACTTTGTATATATATATGTATGTATATACAGAATATAAAATAAGCCTGTTAAACTGGTTACAGATTTTCTTTTCTCTTGTTAGGTGACTTCAGCCATTTTAGATGTGTTGTGTAATGGTATTTTAATTGGTGGCTTTTGCTGGTCTTCAGCTACATTTGGTTGCAGTGCTTTATGGGTTCGTTCACCAGAAATAATTTGTGTGTGTGTCAGACAAACTTCAGGTAGGTCACACAACCAGTGGAGTCCTCAGTGTCCATTCGTAGGTGTCGTAACAGTTCCCCTAATGTTCCTCTCAGCACAGCAAGCCCCATGGCAATGAGGGTGTTTGGGGAAAAGGCTACTGCTGCTGTGAATCTGAATGCGATGCTTTGGGTCTCTCTCCTGTACACGCTCCCCAGGGCTGTCACCTGTGTTTCCAGCAGGGTCAAGACTTGTCCAGCCAGGGCCACGATGTTTTTGCAGTGCTGTGGAAGAACTTCCCTGGTTTCTCCTGGTATCAAATACTTCTGTTAAGTGTACTGCGAAAATTGAAATGGATTTTTTTGTCCTCTCAAGAAAATTCATAGTTTAGCTTAAACTTTTCTACCATTTTTTTTTTCCATAGAGCAATAAGACAATGAAAATACATTTTTAATTCCATTGGCCAGGTCCCATCCATCAGTGGTGCTTCTCTATAGGGTGATGCCTGATTCTTTTAAGGAATCTCAGCTACACACTAATAACTGTTTAGATGCCTAATCAGAGAGCAAACTGTCCTGTTGCTAAACAAGTCCCCCTAGCCAAAGACCAGAGAGCAACGGGTAATTGAAGAGAGCAGCAACAAAAGAGCACACCTTTCAATACGAAATGTTTAGCTGAATGAAGAGCATTGCAGGCTGTGTGTGAAATTATAGTAAGGTAACATTCAATATAACAGTGTGGATATGTGAGTTTCATTTTGACTAGCGATATCACATTTAAGCACTAAATGGTTATTTTACCTATCTATATTGAAAGTTGCTCTAAGTTCAGAGCACAAATAAGTTTCTTAATAATTTTATGGTCCATACAGATATAAACCCAGTAACTGTTATGCTTTATGATAAGTATTCCCAGTGTGTTGCTTTACATTAATTCATCTCACAGGAATATAAAAATCCAAAATTTTCCTATTAATATCTAATTCTGTAATCCATATTAAATCTAATGAATTCTGTATTCTTCTCTGTATATTAATTGTGCTAGTAACTGGAGCTTCATATCAGTTCCCTTCTAAGACTGTACAATTTGGAAATACAGTTCTATTGTGCCAGAAGCAAACTAATACTATTTACCAGTGATTATTATCTTAATAAAAAGGGACTGAGTTAACTGACCTTACAGTTGATATCCTACCTGTATCACTTTTCACAGTGTTTTGCAATACCTGAATGCAAGAGTAGGTTCTCCTTGGTTAACCTCATAATATGCAATAGGAATATGTATGGTGCTTTTTCCTTCCAGCTCCTTTTCCATAATAAATGAACATCTCTCTACCCTGTGGTCTGAATATGTTCATATTGAGATGTTTCTTGCAGTTAAATCTGCAAACCTTTGTGTATTTAACTAGAGAACAGTATTTTGGGAGATCTAGAAAGATGGGCAGAGAGCAACAAGTCTTCACGCCCTTGCTTTTCAGGTTCCAAGAAAGGGAGTACTGAGGAATGATTTCTCCTTTTGTCCATAGTATGGAGAAAAAATCTCTACCACTGTTTAGGAAAAGGGTCCAGCTTCCTGCACATAAGAGACTACCTGCTTATCATCTCAAGGTCAGGACTAGATGAGTGTTGAGAACTTGCTCAGCATGCCGTTCTTTGGCATTATCCAGTTTTTGAATTGCATAAGTAGAGAGCAGCGATGGAGGTGTTTGAGTGGTTGAATTAGCAACATATTTTGTTTTTTAAGTCATTAGTATGAATTTTGATCATCTCTATCTTTAACTCATTCAGAGTAGAGTCCAGGAAGCACAGGACATGATTATTGGTATTGTTGGGTGAACCTCATAATCTTCAGAAAAGAAACTCCAGCACAGTTAGATTACAGGGAATGAGATAGCATCTAAATGTGATCTTATGCTGCTTCTCAAATCTTTGTCATTGCTCTCAATCTGTTTGTATTAGTTATTAAATATAAAACTTTTATATCCCGTAATACTCTTAATTTATACAAGCTTTATAGAATGTGGATTGTTTACATTTTCCTACCCTTTCCTACCTACATCTTATCGTCCTTAAACCTTTGTACTCATTAAAAAGTGAATATTATAAAATATCCTTTTTTCTTTATCTCCAATGTATTTCAGAAGTAATTCTTGTTTATCATATACTTCTATGTAATTTTAGCATAAAATTCTAGCAAGTAATTATGAAACACTCATTGTCACTGCTGCAGCATCTGTAGTCCATGATTGTCCAGAGTCTGTACTGTGGATGCAGCTCCTCAAACACTTTCATAATCTCAAGAAGAATAGAAGTAAAGGAAGCAGACACAGCTTCCAAGCCACATTTCTGGTTCTGGGCCATTCCCATGTGAAACCTTCTGGAGGCTTAACTGGCAGCAGGTACCCCAGGGTGCCTCTTGGGCCACTTTGCGAGAGACAGCGCACAGTGCTGTGACCCTGTCTCTAACATGTCCCATCTATTGTCTGCAGTCGCATCCTTGGCAATCCACTATGCTGGACTTGTAGGAGACCCACAGGAAATAGTGTCTTGACTGCTGTCTCAGTGACTGTGCTCTTAAACATTCTCTGTTATCATATATATGATATATATGATGCTCTGTCTTATGATGGAGAAGGTCTAGAGATGTGTGAAGCTCTCACCCTTTTATGTTTTCTTTAATATTTGCAAGATCTGGATTGGAATGTGGTGTACTGCTGTGCTAATTGATTAAATGGCATCTATCATAACATAAAGAGATCAAATAGAAATTTTTTCTCTCCTGTGTTACAGTTTAAAGCTCTCGATTCTGCTCAGATCATTAGCGTATAATTTTCAGATGAGCTAGCCAGAAGGTCCCTAAATAAAAATTAGTAGAAAAGATTAGCTAGGAAAGCTAGACTGGTAATGAGCTGTTGCACTATGGTAATGTGCTAGGTTTATAGTTCATATCTAGCCCTAATCAGTGATAAGTGCAAGTTGTCAGCATTTGATAGCTAATTGGTGTTTCTTGGAATTACATTGCAACAAAAACATTGAAATTAATATAAAGCTTTTCTTTATGTATGACAACTTAAGAGTTAATTATAAATGCCTGGGTCAAATACACCTCTTAGCTAAACTATATGCAAATGTGTTGCGCTGAGGGAGTATTTGTGGGTTGACAAATTTCTTTGGTCCCTTTTGCGTCATAATTTACCATTTTTGGAAACTGATACAGTAGCAGCTTTGAAAACAGGGACCTAAAAGCCATTTGCTATGTATTTAATGTGTCATACATCATATGAAACAACAACAACAAAAACAAAAAACTAAACCTGGCCTACTGGAAAATGTTAACAATACCATAGTGACTTGAACTCTCATAACAGCCAATTTGTTATTGATTGTATTTACTCCACGTTCATCTTAGAACTGCTATCTTCCCAGAGAATTAATTGGACATAAAATTGTAATATGGATCTGAAAAATTATAAAGCAGGAATAATCTACGCCACAGGACATGAAGAACTTAAAAGCCTGGCTAACTTGACATCTGTGAGCTGAGATTTTTGTCATTGCAGAGCTATAATTAGGTGGCTCTAATCACTCTCATAATGCTAATACGGGGAACGTCCTTTCTGTCCTCAGAAGCTGGTGGTGGGAAAGACTTCTCGGCACTACGCTGTGTTTCAGAACTGTGGAGTCTGACAAGCTCCAAGAGCAGGACTAGCTCTGGCATACATACTGCAAGAGATTTTTAGCCACTTTTCTAAGACGAAGGATACATCATCACATGTCTCTTTCCAGTCATCCCAGTAGATCTTTTAGTTGGCCATTCAATTGACCATTTCCACTCAGATTTAACATGGGGACAGGCCTTCAGACATTTGAAGCCTCCTCAAGGCTCCTGGGCCTGGGCGAGGGAGGGGGCAGAAGCAGGTGCCCGCTCAGGCTGAGCCAGGAAGGCATGAGGCTGCAGCCCTGCACTGCTCTGTGCTGCTCTACATGTGTGCTGGCTCACACAGGGCAGCAGGGAGAGGAGGAGATGAAACTGATGAGACGAGCTGAGTGGGATGCAGCAAGGTGAGGTGATAGGAAGCATGGAGAAGAGGGGACAGCAGAAGGGTAGGAAATGGAGGAACAGGTTGCAAACCCACAGGAAACCAGTCTTCATTAATTCCTGTATCCACAGAACAATTCGTTTCATTTATTCAGATCCTTACCATTCAAAGTGCAATTAGATGAATATATTTTCATGCTGAGTAAAATCCATACAGTCAGCAGACAAACCCTTCTCTAAATGATTTGCTCATCAGTGTGTATGGGGGATGGAGAGAAGAGAGGAGCTGAAATGAGTTCACTGCTAGATTGTCTGAATTAAATGATCAATTTTTGCTATTGTGATAGCTGCAGAGGTTAACATTGAAATGTTAAGAAAGTCCTGCTACGACACATATTCAGTATTAGCATTCACATGTTGGAGGGACAAATCCTGAAGGTGTGAGTGAGTTTAAACTCACTTTAGAGTAAGTACAGACACCAGATACAATCTTCTTGAAGGGGGAGCCTTGATATTTCTTGGCTGTTCCAAGAAGTGGAATTGTGGAATAGCCACTTGTGCATTTAAATTCAGCACTCCTCCATGACAGCCCCGGATACGACCCTCGCCATCTCTTTTGTGCGTAATGATACCTAATGTCTGATTTTCTAGGTGAAAGAACAGTGGTAAATGTCATCTGTCTAGACTTGAGTAAATAACTGAATTGGAGCCCCATGAGGAATTATTTGTTAAGCTGAAGAAGACAGGAAGCTGTAAGATGCATCTGATAGTGAAGACTGATGAGGCAGCAGTTGCTTGCATTGAAGTGGGAGCTATCAGAGTAGAGGAAAGGCCACCAGGGAAGTTCCTCAAGGATCAGTTTTGGGAGAGATTTTATTTCATGTTATTATCAGCAGCCTTGACACACAAAGCAGGAGCATGCTAATCACAGTGGCTGGTTGCACAAAGCAAAGAGCCATCGTCTGTACAAAGGAAGAACATCAGCTGGGAGCAGCTGCAGGACCTTGAGGGCTAGAGTAATAGAAATGGCATTAATGGCCTGTGCAAGGGCTTGCTGACAGACTGCTAACAATTTCTACTGAAATTTGGGAGCTCATCAGCTAGACAGAGGAGTGGGGGTGTCTGTGCTGATTTAGGCATGTCGGTTAATGACCACGGGTGTCCACAGGCAATGCAACACTGAGAAGGTAATGAAGTCTGCAGACACATGAGGAATGGCAATAGAAAAATATTAATGCCCCTATGCATAAATATTAGGACTAGCAATTCCTCTCCTGGTTAAAGTTCTGGTCACCTACATGGATGAAGAATGAATTCAGTCTGAAACAAGTACAAGAAAGGCTGGTGAGGGGACCAGGATTGTCAGGGTGTGTAGTGATAGGACGAAGAGTAATGGCTTTAAACTAAAAGAGGGTGGGTTTAGATTAGATATAAGGAAGAAACCCTTCACTCGGAGGGTGGTGAGGCCCTGGCACAGGCTGCCCAGAGAAGCTGTGGATGCCCCATCCCTGGAGGTGCTCAAGGCCACGCTGGATGGGGCTTTGGGCAACCTGGTCTGGTGGGAGGTGTCCCTGCCCATGGCAGGGGCTGGATCCAGGTGATCTTTAAGGTCCCTTCCAACCCAAACCATTCTGCGATTGTTGTGAGAGAAGACTAAATTAATTTGCTTTCATACCCAAGTAGGGTGAGGCAACAGAGAGAGAGGGTGAGCAGCAATGTGTTGCCTGTTAATGCAGCAGGAGTATTCCCATTACTGGGGAGTGAGAGCAATGGAAACCAAAGGGTCGTGCTCGAACGTGAATAAACAGGAGATTTGATGGCTTCTAGCATGCTACTCTGCAATGGCAGTGGTTGTGGGCAGTGCTAGGAAGCCCGAATGTTTTCAATGATGGGTCTTGTAAATGCTTATGGAAGATGATATGATTCTCTCTACTGGGCAGGAGCAGGAGGTGAAAATTCAGTTTCTTCCCACCCCAAGCATCACCCCCTTTTTGATGACAGTCTCACAGGAACACAGAACAATCAATGTGTTCCTTTTCCCTCCTTCTCTGTGGTCATTGGCCATATGCTGTCCTTAACACAATGACAATCTTTCCTCTGGGCCTCTCTTGTGCCTGCAGACCCAGCACCCAGGGACTGACGGGATTCTGAGGAACGCATTTCCCCATCCTCAGGAGAGTGCAGTGGGCATGCGGAGGGGATGCAGGAGGGAGGCTGCAGAGCCTTGCTGTAAACCACAGTAATACAAAGTTAAGAACATAATAGTGGCCATACTGCTTCAGGCCAAATGTCCCTCTAGTATCCTGTCTAACTAAATTCAACAGCAGAGAGAGTAGAGAGTATAAAGCTAGGACAAGAACTTTGCCAAAATATTCCTGCAGCCTCAACTATTTTCAGCTGCAAGAATTACTGAGCTTCAGCAGCAGCTCTGTAAACAGAACAGGGCCCTTCCAGGCACATTGTAAATGAGTCCAGTTTGAGGCTTTCTGAAGATGGTTGAAGGTTGAAAGGGGCTTTTTGTGAAAGACTGGCTCAGCTTGTGTTCGAAATTTTATTTTAATGCTTCTGGGATTTTGAACAGCTGACTCTTTAATAGATATCTTTTTATCATTTAAAGCTAAATACATACAAACATCAGTAGTTGTATTTTGCTTTCTGGCACTCACAAGTCTGTTCTGACTGCCAATCTTGTGGAGAGGCAGCTATTAGCATGGAAATACTCAAATTTACAGTTGATTTTCTGGGTGTAATAGATGCCTATTGAATTCTAAAACATGCTCTGGTTACCTCAGGTAAAACCGCAAGCTATGTAAGGTTACAAAACAGCAAGTTTCAAAGAGTTCCTTTTCTTTGCTGTCACAGGCTATTAAGAGATCACTGAAGTGCTGAAGATATGAGAGTCTATTGAGGAGCTTGTCTAATTAATGGCATTATAGTGGGCAAAATAAATCCCACTAAAATAAAGAATCCATTTAAAGGGGGAGCAAAACTTCAGATAATATGAAAAATGCATGTGCATCATTAATATTTTAAATTGCTGCATAGATGAAGATAAATGTATTTGATACGGCCAATCTCCAAATGGTTTACATGACAAATACATATACATTTAAAATCATTATATATAGATTTGGCCACTTTTACTTACAATAAGAAATACTTGCATGGAGACTGGGGTCCCTCAGGTTTTATCTTGCATCCTCTATGAATAAAGTATGATGAAGTGTGAGGGGGGTAAAAGAACCAAACATTTAGTTTTCTTGTGCCTGTGTTTATAGATGAGAAAATTCCCACTGCCCTGCAGCAGCTGCTAGATTTGGCCCTGTGCTGCCAAAAACTTTTAAACACATCATAAAACTGCCTGTGGTTCCATGGTTTAACTTCATTGCCATGTATTTGACTTCAAGAAGGGATTATTCAATTCATCATCTCATGCATCCAATCACAGAATCTGTAAAAGCCCAACTCAAATCCTGCTGAAGCCTTTCTGTTGACTTCAGTGACAGCTGGGTTCAGACCACACTGCCATGGTTTTCAGCTCATAAAAGTCTTAGTTTTGAGGCATTTTTTCAGATATCACCAAGCCAGTCACAGATAAAGATTTTTTTCATCTGTGATCTTTAATTACAGTGCAAGATAGCATCATCACTGTTGTCGTTCAGTCTGTTTCATCACATCTCTCAATCAGCCCATTGTGAGGGTAGCTCAGCCCATCTGTACACAAAAGTTGTTGCTGTCTGATGGCCATTAATTTTTATGTGAAATGAGTTTTTGGTCTCTCTCCAGTTCCTAACAAGCTCAACTCATCCCTATTGGTTGTTGGCAGTGCAAATATAGAGGCAAAGGACTTGCGAGCCAGAGAACTCTGCCATTCATCTGGTTCTTCAAACATCATTGCAGGTGTTAAAAAAAAACTTATTTTGACTTGAAAAAAGGCAAAATGGAATCTGTGAAGTGAAACCAGCTTTCTAGTCCATTTTGCTTTTTGGAAGAATATAGATGTAAAGGAGAAGCAGTGTAGTTAGACAACTAAGTCCAGACTTAGTTACTTAACCAGATTTTTGGAAGATGATGGACTCGCATGATATCTGCTGACTTCAGTGGGATTTTCCAAGTGTCTAGGATCTGCATGTAATACCTGTACATGTCAGTACAGAATTCCAAAATATCAGTCCTGAATTCCTAGATGGTTTGCACCTGAGCAACTCAGGCATGTGGATCCCCAACTGACAAATGGGGAATGACACATAAAAATCCCCCAGTTTTGGAAATTGCTTCACCTGCTTTATTCCAATCCTAAATTAGCACATCAATCAGCTGTAGCAGAGTCCATCTTCCCTGCCAATGAAGACGTATTGCTTCTTTTAGCAGCTTTTAACAGTTTTATGCTTCTCTGTGAAGGAGAGTTTGGAGTTGTATGTGAAGAGGAACTTTAAAGAGCTAATAAATTGACTACCAAGGATGGCACTAATTCTTGAGGTATTTGACTGTATATTTTGCTCTGATGTTGTTAATTTAATATTTTTACTGTTCTACTTTGTGTTTTGACAGTTGATAGCCAAGATCCACTTTCATATGAGTGGATATTTTTTGGTCTGTTAATCTAAATGAGCAGTTCTGAGAGGATCAGCATCAAGAAAATCATGTTTCTAACAATTTGTCTCTTAATTTTGGCATCCAAAAAGGTATAAATACTGGCTGAAAGTTGCCATGTGGTTGGCAATTTCTCTTACCTGTGTACCTTCCCCTTGTGTGTTCAAGGGTAGAGTTTAAGGACTCTCAGCCACTTTGCTGTGGGAGCACAAATAAGATTTCATCCATCCACCCAGCCATCAGTTCTCACAATACTTGTGGAGACTTTGAGGCTTTTAAATTGTTTTCTCAAAGTTTCTTTAAGTTAGCCAACAGGCAGAAAGTTTATTGCTGGAAGCGATAAGGCAAACTTGTGCACAGATGCATGGGCAGAATAAACTTCTAAACCTAACTTTCATCTGGAATAGGTCTAGTGAGTAGCATGATGAGCCGTATAATTTTCATAATATTAATGGCAGATGAAGTCTGTTGTTTTTTTTCTCCATTTTTTTCCTTCTTTTTTTTTTTTTTTTTTTTCTGTGCAGGAGCGTGTGTTCTTCTTCCTCTATGATAATGCTGTGGGTTGAAGGCTGCAGGGGGCTGGCATATAAAATCTTACTTATCAAAATGCAAAGGACTTTGCTGAGTGACCTTCCAGTTTCCTGGAGATGTCATGTGTTTACGCTACCAGCACTTCCAAGTGGAGCGGTTTCTAAAACTGAACAGCAGTCAATTTATTTTCAGGTACCACTCCATTTGGGATTGCAATTAGGATAACTAGAGCTGCTCTCCAGCACAGGAAACTGGGAAGGTCACGCAGCCAAATTGTTGGCGTCTTGATGAAGGAGTGTAAACTGCTGCTGTCTCTACTGCAGATCAAATGAGTCTAACCAGAATGAAGTAATTATGAAATCCTCCCAAAAGATCATGAATATTCATGGATCAATTACAAACATTTGAAGTTAATTTTCTGTGTGAGGAAATAACCCTGGTATTCCACTCTTGGTAGATATGAATCATAACACTCCTTGAAAGCAAAGGGCAAAGTGCTGTTGCTTGCTTCCCGGGCTAGCGGGTGCCGCTGTGCACAGCAGCGAGCGCCATTTCTGTCCCCCTTCCAAATGACCACGCTGTATTCACCAGGCAGGCAGCCGAAATGGTCACCCAGCTGTCTGGGGAGCGCACAACACAAGGGTCATGCCGGCCTGGTGGGCAGGGGCTTGCTGCTTGCGCTGAGGTGAAAGCTGAGGTGGCCACTGCCCTTGCTGTAGGCTGTGCTCAGGCCGTCACCCACCCGAATCAGCCACCAGAGGGGCTGCTGTGAAGGTGGCTTCCAGAACGTGTCGTCAACAGATTGCCAGGGAACGTGTCCTTGTGTTTCGGTTTTGCTATATGATTTCCCCCATCACTGCCCTGTAGCAATGGTGTTGGCTCTCCACCTGGTTTGTTCCAGGACACAGGCAGCCCAGCAGAGGCAGGCAGTCTCCTCAGCTACTCCAGGGGCTGTTCAGAAGTGGGTACAAATGTTGTCCTCTCATTCAAAGCAACCAAATCTCTTCAGTGATAAGCGGAGCCCCTGTGATGCTTCCAGACAGGGAGCCAAGCAAGAAAGGATGGGGGGGCCGAGGAGGGGAGGCTTTTTCCTTCCCTTTGGGAGTGTACATTGTTAGAGGTTACGACAGAGCCTGGCTGCATGCAAAGTCTTTACATTATTTAAAATCTGTGTCATTATTGGTTTTAACTGTGGGATTTTTTTTTCTCCTGTAAATCACAGTCTATTTACTGCTCAGGTTCTCCTGTGGCATTGCTGGTTTGGGGGAATCTGGCTTTAACTCCAACATACAGTTGCAGAGCCTAATTAGCTCCCTGGATTAATTGAGCTTCTGTTTTTCAGCCGAGAATTTATTTGGAGCTGGCACTGTAATGACAGCTAGGCCAACCAGGATCCTTTTCTTTTGATTTGCGTTGTGCTTTGTCTGTGTGTTTTTAATGGTTCCTTGTGAGTGGAGATTGGCTCTGTGCTAGGAGCTGGAGGATGGAGCCCGTGCTGGTTCAGCTCTGCTGGCGGCACAAGGGAGCATGAGGTGATGGAGGGGACATCTTTCTCTGGGCTTCCCCAAGGCTGGTATAGAGGTGTGCAGCTCAGACCCTGGCTGGCAGTGTCAGAAACCATGAAAACTGCTTTATTGTGAGGTAGATCTACTGTGGATAAGCGTGAATTGCTCCAGTCTGGGGAATTTCTATGTCATTTCTGGATATCAGGCTTCTTTTTGGCTATTTTGTTGACTATTAAAGTTTCACCATCTTTGGGAGCTATTTCTATGCAAAGTTACATCTCTTAAACCATCCTTTTTTATGGTCAGAGGGACAGTCAGTTTCAAGGAGTCGGTGTAGCTGGAGCTATTTGGGTTGTCCTATTGTTAATTTCTGTCTTTGGTGAAAAGAAAGAAAAAAATGCCATTTTGTGCATCTGTCACGTGCTTATGTGTTGTCACATGCACAAGGATCGTTCCGCAGTATGAAATTTGCACAGTTAGGCTGCTACAAGACGAGAATTGTGGGAGGAAAACCTACATTTCATACATATTTTTTAATATTAGAATTCAAGTATAAGCCCCTGCCATCCGATACTTGACTACAGCAACTCCTTTTTCCTGCCCTTGACTTCTGCAGTGTCACATCCTTTCATACCTGATTTTGATGTTCCCAGCACATGAATCTGACCACAGTATCTCCCCACTATGCTCCTTTCAGCTGGCTCCCCACTCCCCTGTGCAGTGAGGACAGCTTTCTGTTTTGTGCTGGTGTACTTCATATAAGATAACTAACTGTAGTGTTGGAGATTTTCACTTCGCTTAGTTTTCCCTTTAAGGCTAGTTAGCCTCCATCTGGAACAAGTTTGAAATTTCCCCAGTGCCTCATTTTATCAGGTGAAGGATTCCCCAGGTTAAAGGTCCAACATGTTACCCATATTTCTTCAACTACCTTGCTTTGTTCTGCTTACACAGCCAGGCTTACACGGCTGAATCACCGAGTGGCTTTACCAGCCACTTGGCCTCACTTTGCTTGTGCCTACACACATTGCTCCTATTTCCTTGCTCCTTCTGTAAAAATTATTAACAGAAGGGAAAGACATAGCTAAGCAAGCTACACTGGTTCTTCATGAACTCAGTTGCTACCTACTTGTAACATCCAATGTTGGCTTTGTGCCTTTTAAGTTATGAACTGTCCTCTGTAGAAATTATTTCCATGCAATAGGAGCCAAAACCAAATGGAGTATTTATATGATTCTCTCATTATGCAAGCATTTATTACTACGAATAAAGCTGTGCATTAGCACAAGGGAGCAGAGTTAAGACTTTGTGATCAAAAATAGCTGCCATAGTTCCAGAGATTTTTCCTTTGACATACTCCTGTAAATAATTAGATTACAAGACACCTGAGGGCATACATCGTCTTATCCTGTAACAATAACACCTTGAGGGACTTGACAACATTTTTCTTTTGGCCAAGTGCCTAGGAATACACCAAGGTGTATGATTAATAGAGAGCACAAACACACACCCATACACGTTCTAAAGCTTATTTATAATACTGTATTTTAATCCTTGTAGAGTGTTATTATTTCTATTCCTGATGGTGCTGCTTTTGTCACTGAATAGCCAAAATCCTTATAGTAGTGGGACGAGTGGAAGGGGAAGACAAGGAAAGTATTTTCATTAAGGTGTGTGGGGGGGGAGCAAAGAGTCTAATAGGATTTATTTAATAATTCCACAGAAAAATCATGATTCCAGGACTTTAGCTGGATCTTCCTCTCCAGTATTCCCTCCATTTGTGGAAAAGCTCTGTCCTTGCCTTTCCTATACAAAGAATGAGATGCTGGGCAATGAAAATTCCCGCAAATTTACTGAGCATAATATTTATTCTTACTGCTTCATTTTCCATTCATGAATTCTATTTTGCAGCCCTAAACAAAAGCAATTATCATTTGCCTCTTTTCTGCAAAACACATTTTGAACACATTACTAGCACGAATTCTCATAAAGCTGAAGGATCTGACAGATGCGGGAAAATACAGGAAGGCTCTGTCCATGCTATGCCCCCTCACCTATGTAGCGTGGTGCAATGAGCCATGCCAAGTTATGTGGGGGTTATGGGGTGCCTTTGATGGGTATCAGTGAGCAGCTGAGGGAACTCAAGTGGGGAGAGGGGTTTTGGTGGTTGTAGAGTGACAGTGGAGGACATTAATAGGAGCAAGAGGTAAGGAAAGAGGAGATCAGTACTGGGAGAGGTGCTAGAAATGATGGTGGAGACTGGCAAAGTCTGGTTTAGGTGGTTAGAGCACAGCAGCATGAAATGGAGTAGTGTTGGGCCACTTCAGGAGGGAGCAGGGGGGTGAGGATTATGGTGTAGGAATGAGAATGAAGAAGAAGGGTGGATGAGGAAATCCCAGGGTAAACACTGATAGAAGGGAACAGAAGTGTCTGATGAGAGAAGAGCATGGCAAAGAGGGTGTGAGCACATGAGAGCAAAACTCTCCTGTTGTGCAGGAAAGGATTGCAGTGCTCCTGAATCTCACTGTTCCTCACCAGCAGCAAATACTAACAAAACCGCAAGGTAAATCGTGAGTCACCTCCTCCTTCCCTATTACTTGTCCATACAAAAAGTGGCAGCTGGATGCTGCTGCCAACTGGTCAGCTTGTTCAGCAGTTGAGGCTTTTTAATACATGGGAAGGTTTCAGGCCTGCTGATACCTCATTGAAGTGTAAATATAAATCCAGCTGAAATGACATAAAATATATAAGAAGAATATGCACATTGTGAAGTCAATTACTACAGGGGCAGAAAATGCCAGTAATAAGGTTATATTGGCAAACTTACTATGGCCCCATAGGCTATATATATTGTTTTCTCTGCAGGGCTTTATTTTCTCCATAAAATTATCATCTTTTTCAAGGCAAATGAAGGACTGTCTTTGGAGATGAATCGGGACTGTACTGTGATGTGGTCATTGTCAATAAATTCCTGCCTTGGCCCGTGACAGAAGTTGGAAGGTGTATAGAAATTGGAGCTGTGCAAGGACAGGGAGGTATTCTGAAGGGAGCTGGTACCACCTTCAGAACTGGTTCTGCCGAAGCATTACTACTGTTTGTAGGTAGGCTGTTCCTGCATGCTCCTGGTTTGTTGGTACCCAGGCTGAGAAACAGCTGCACCATTTTCTTTGCATCAGAAGTCAAAGGAAGCTGTACTTTGAATATGAAAGACAGTATGATGCTCAGTACTCTGAAAGATCAGTGCTTCACACCAAACACCTATGCTTAGTGAAGTCTTCAATGCTGCAGGTATTAACAGGGGATTATATACCTCACCTCAGAGGCATTCATCAGATATGCTTCATTGATGAGCTCCACAGGAAAGAGAAAAAAAGCCTTTGAAGAAATAAGTCATTCTGGATGCACAGCTGAGTTTGTGTAGTCCTAACAGTAGATAAGGCACAAGTCCGCACATTAAAAGGCAGGGATTAAACGAAAGACTGGATAACTTCTTGTTCAGTGAGCAGTGTTTATCCTGTGCAGTGATTCAGGTAGGGGTCTAGTGGAAAAATAGTATCCAGTTATGAAATTATGGACTTGTACTTAATGCACATAGTCAAGTGTGATTTAGGCCATGTCCGAGCAAACTTGTCATTATCTTGAGTACTTCATTCTTGTAATGTATGATTCGATTTTGTTTGAATCTGGGTATAATTAATCATGAGGAAGGAAGATAGATGTGTTTAAGAGGAACAGAAATACGTATGCTTTTTCCTTCTTGCTGAGCCAGTGAAAGAACTAATTCACACTGATTCCAGTTTGTATGGTGGTCTCAGAAGACAAGAAATAGAAAACAGTTCACAATGCTGCTGTGAGAAATCTGTAACATTCTGCAAACCAGCCTTTGCTTAATTTAATGAGCAACACGCACCCAGGAGCAGCAGCCCTTCTGTGAGCTTTCTTCAAAATTTCTTATGTCTTTGTTTTGCACAGGCAGAAGAGCAACGAAGTTCTTCCTTCTCAAAACTCTTTCAGTCCAGACCTTCTTTTTGTAAAACTGGAGGCTTCACAGGAAATTTTGCTTTTGCAAATAACAGCTTGTGAATCACCTAATGAAGCAATTCAAAGCCTTTCCTTTTTCAAGCAGAAATACCATGTCAGCACTCAGAAGAGCAAACCATCTACTTCTCATCTCACACTGTATGATAGGTGAATTTCAGTGAGATGCACAAAGTATTTTGTCAATAATTTTACTTGCTGAGGATAGGGTGAGTTGAAAATTAATAGTTGCTAAGCCACATGTTTGTGTTATTATGTTCCCTTTGTTTTTCATTCTTTCTTTTAGAAGTTGGTAGGTGCTATTGTAGGAGATCAGTGAATCATGAACAGGTGAAATGATTCACGACAATGTCCAGATTGACAAAATATGAGGTTAGCAAATTTCTTCCTCTTTATTTTATTTTTCAATATACAATAGTGACAGGAGACTATTTTTTTCTGTGTCCAAAGCTGATAGTCAAGATACAGGCAGTACTGAATGTGGAAACTCTGAAATTAGAAATCAGTATTGGTTGGGCTTTTTTGCTGCTAATTTTCCTGCTTCAATCCTAAAAAAATCTGCCCTTTAGTTTCTTTCTGGTATATGTCATAGAATTTGAATTATAGAATAAGAATTTCCTCTGTCATTCTTCTTGCAAGTGTGCATTTCAATACAAGGCAGATGGCACAGATTATTTTATATTCATAATGCATATAGCTCTAGGAGAGCCATGCCGCAGCGTGCTGATGCTGGCTGCATGGGTTATGTATTCCCAGGAGACCGACATGTTCAGAATGCATTCTTTTGCCCTTTCCCCTGTCGTCTCATGTTTTGCTATGATAGAAGCACTAGCAAATGAAAGGCTTGTTATTGATTTCTGTGCAGATGTTAATAATTTCTGTTTAACTCTGCATTGGAGTGGCAATAACTGATGTACAAAATTTGACATCTTAATTATTCCTTGATGGAAAGGAGGGCCACTAACCTGGGGTGCAGCAGCCTATTAACTCTGGATCTGTGGATTCAAAGCAGCCTTAGGTCACAAGTGAAATGAGTGAGGCCACCTCAGTGTAGTCTTTATGGATGTTTGTTTGTTTCTCAAAGCTGCCAGACTGTTTTCAATGAGTCTGGAGCAGAAGGAAGCAGAAATTCTGAAACAGAAAATATTTTCTATCCAGTATTGCTAGCTTAGCTGAAATCACGAGTACTAGAAAACTCAGGAGAAGCACAATTTAGGAGCTCCCCAACCTTATTGCTAGATGCATTGAAATATGCATCCAAAATGCTATTGTTTTCCCAATTAAAATAGAGGTTCAAGAATTTTGATGATTGTCTGTCAGTCCTATCCAGTAGAAATAGGTTTATTTCCCACAAATTGCAGCTTTATGCAGAATTCCTATCAGCTGGGAATGTTATGTGGATGACTAAGGGCACGCATGCACCATAGGTATTAGCAGATATTGAACAGTGAGCCCCAAAAATCTGATCCATAACCACTGACAGTATTGCTATTATTACAACAGTGAAAGCAATTCATTGAACAGTAGGTAAATATTAGGCTGTTGTCTTTACTTTGAGCCATATGTAACGATTATCCACAACCTTTATTGTAGGAGATGCTCACTTCAAAATGATACTATTTTCCAACTAGTCAGCTAGTCGACCTGTGCATCTTGTAGCTAAAGCTCCCTTAAAAATATTTTGTATGTTTTTGACTACAGGATTGGATGAACACCACGGAAACGTTATATATGCATCATTACACTGTTAAAATTGTCATGCTTGACAATTCCCATTCTTAGTCCAGTCATAGCTCCTCAATAAGGCATCAGCATTTCAAGAGCTATCCTGTTCTGAACAATAGAGTAAATGGCAAGAACAGAAAATTTGATTCCCGTCTCAGCGGAAGAAAAGATCTAATATGAAAGAACAATTGTGAGAAGTCTTAAGGCTTGATTGTTTTGTATTTCACCAGTATCGTCCAAAATTAATTGTAGTTATTTAACTACTAGTATTATTGAATCATGCAGTGCCCCGGCAGGCAAGAAAAACTTTGGGTCCTCAAATCTAATAGTCTACATTCTTGTCCTCCAGAGCTAGGCCAGAGTTTGCTTGTACACTGCACAATGGAAGAGGGCAGCGGTCTGCTGCAGTGGCTCCTTAACAGTCTCCAGTGCTGGTCTGTAGCTCTGTATTCACAAAAATGACAGTGCTGAAGGAGTGAGACCAGAAGAAGACATAGAGGAGGAACTGGGAAGACAAAAGAAGTTTAACTCGTAGTCCAGGGTCTTTCAGTGTGCTCAGCTGCAGACACAAGATAGTGCAAACCTGAGGAACAGAACTAATTAGGATTCCATTAAAAGGAGGGGAAAAAATCTTGCTGAGACCCAAGTCACATCACGATGGTCAAAGTGAAACCTCAATCGCTAATGCAGCCTTAATTCATTTTATTTTGCAGAGACAGCAAGCTCACCATGTTGCTTCGAGAGTCCCTGGGGAATATGAACTGCCGCACCACAATGATAGCTCACATTTCAGCCGCTGCGGGGAACTACGCTGAGACGCTGTCCACTATCCAGATTGCATCAAGAGTCCTCAGGATGAAGAAAAAGAAAACTAAGGTAAGGCAATGTATAACTTCCTTCTTGTAATGCTGGAGGGGGGAGCAAGAAGGACTTTAAAGGCTCCTTAATTGGGTAGAGCAGCATATACAACATCAGCAATCAATTCCAAAGTGCATAGGTTGTATGTACTGTCCTAGGCGAGTGGCTCAGAGCACATAGTAGAGTCTGGGGGAGGTAAATGCTTCAGCTTCAGATAGAGGAATGACTTCAGACGTACCTGTTATAACAGGTTTGTAAGCTGTCCTTACTTAGTGATACAGCTGAGAGCATAAATTTTCAATTATATTCTTAGTACTAATGAAATAATAAGGAATGAAACTACTGTAAAGAAAATTGGGATTAATGAAGAATTAGATTCTCTGTGCTTCTCACAGAGAGCAGGAACAAAATAAATGCAAAGCAATGTTTCCATTGCCGGTACCAATGCTCCTTTTATTCTGACTGCTTCTAAATATTGGTGGTTGATTTTCCAAGAAGTAAAGAGATGGTGAGCCGTATCCAATTCTGTGTTTATGGAGGCCTGGTTCCTTCTGTATAGCTTGCATTGGGAATTGGGTACAACCAGTGAATGTCTGATTTAAATTGACTGCCTATGGATTGACAAAAACTTTGAAGAGAGACAAGAGAAGGAAATCAGTCCACACACCATCACAGCAGTGTGCCTTCAGAGACTCTGTGCACACATTATACAATTCCACACACTGTTAGTATGACCAAAAGGGATTGTCTTTATTTTCTGTGCCTTATTTGTGTGATGAGTTTTCTTGTTCCTCTTCAGACACACAAAATCAGGAAAGCCTTTGGCAAATATCTGATTTCTTTGGTTGGACTAAATTAGAAAAGGGATCTTGATTAATTTATTCAGTCCTTTTTATTTTTGAAATCTCATGACTCTTAGAATGGGACATTTGGAGCTGGGGCATTGGGTTCTCTGTTGAACACTGCCGTGTGTTTGCTGTAAGACTGAATATAAAAGGCTTCAGAGCTCTGTGCATTAGAGATTTCCCTGTTTAGATGCGACTGTGACATTTTAGTGCGTGTGCTTTGTGCAAGGAGCTGTTTGCAATACTTAAATGTCATGGTCACTGTCTCTCTGATGTTGCAGTACACATCGAGTTCTTCTGGAGGAGAGAGCTCTTGTGAGGAGGGCAGGATGCGGCGGCCAACCCAGCTGAGACCTTTCCATTCCAGAAACACCGTTGACCCAGACTTCCCTATTTTGCATTTGTCAAGTGATCCTGATTATTCGTCCAGCAGCGAGCAGTCCTGTGACACAGTGATTTATGTCGGCCCCAATGGCACTGCCCTTTCTGATAAGGAACTGACAGATAACGAGGGTCCCCCTGACTTTGTTCCCATAGTTCCTGCACTGCAAAAGACCAAAAATGAGGGAAGGCTGGAGGAAGGTAGTGAATCAGGGCCCAGCACATCTGAAAGAGATTGCCTGAAGTGCAACACCTTTGCAGAGCTCCAGGAGAGGCTGGATTGCATAGATGGCAGTGAAGAGACCGACAAATTTCCCTTTGAAGAGATGCCTGCTCAATTTAGCTCAGACCAGATGTCTAAGTGCTCTGTTTCAAGCCAACTGGCAGAGCTTAGCCACTTACCAGAATCAGATAAGGAAGATACAAAGCCAGAATGTCAGCATCCTGATAGAGAAGCCAAGGAAAATATAAATGCAACACCCAGCAAAACTAAAAGAAATCACTCCCCCATTCCTTCTGGAGCTCTTACTAATGTTTCAACTCCTTCTTCTCCCAGGAGTGTAACAGGCAGCTCTAGTAAAGAGCTTAGCTCTTGCCAGTTAGCACACAGCACCAGCTTGCAGAGCAGCAGAGAAGGTCTCAACACCTGTGGGTTTGTGGAAGGCAAACCTAGGCCAATGGGTTCGCCTCGGCTTGGCATTGCAAGCCTCTCCAAAACATCTGAGTACAAACCACCAACTTCTCCTTCCCAGAGGTGCAAGGTCTATACACAGAAAGGAGTCCTGCCCAGCACCACTCCCCCACCAGCTCCTCTGAGTAAGGATACTGGGATGACATCTAGTGAATCTTCATTACAGCCAGAAATCCGGACCCCACCTGTAGGAATGAGCCCTCAGATCATGAAGAAGTCGGTGTCTTCCAGCAGTGGGGATTTCGAAGACACCATTCTTGATGAAGATCAGCAACAAAGCATTTCTCCTGAATCCAAGAAGGAGATACTGAGCACCACCATGGTGACTGTGCAGCAGCCATTGGAACTGAATGGAGAGGACGAGCTGGTGTTCACCCTTGTAGAAGAGCTAACCATTAGTGGGGTCCTGGACAACGGGCGCCCAACCAGCATCATCAGTTTTAACAGCGACTGCTCTGTGCAGGCTTTGGCCTCTGGGTCTAGGCCAGTCAGTATCATCAGCAGCATATCCGAAGATCTCGAATGTTACTCCAGTGCAGCTCCTGTGTCTGAAGTCAGCATCACACAGTTCCTGCCACTTCCAAAGTTGGGCCTGGATGACAAATCCCAGGATGATGGCAGCAGGCGCTCATCTATCAGCTCATGGTTGAGTGAAATGAGCACAGGGAGTGATGGTGAACAGTCATGCCACAGTTTCATTGCCCAGGCATGCTATGGGCATGGAGAAGCAATGGCAGAACCCCCTGTTTCTGAGTTTGCAAGCACCATACAAAGTGCCAGCATGATCTGTGTAGGTGACAAACAGAAGCCAGTGACTGACAACATGCTCATACTGTCAGAAATGGGGGAGGAAGCTTTCGGCAAAGTGCCACCCATCAAAGGCTGTAAAATATCAGCTCTAGGGAAAACTACTGTCACAATTAAAAACACTGCAAGCCTCAGTAGCTGTGAGGGCTACATCCCAATGAAGACAAACATTACTGTTTATCCATGTATTGCCGTTAATCCCTTCAAAGCACAAGACACTGATGACGCTGTATCAGCAGTAACTGCAGACCCAAAAGCTGCCCATTCCCATGAGGAGAAAGAATCCAGTGCTAAGAAGGATATCAAATTTGAAGATCCTTGGCTGAAGAGAGAAGAAGATGTTAAAAAGGACAGCTCTGGGAGCAGCGATGGGCCAAGGCCTGACACGGCCACAGTTCCAGCCAAGCCTGAGCACAGCACAAAGCAGTCCTCAGCAGACAGGTTTAGCAGCAGCAGTGGTGGGGACGCCTCTATCTCCCCAGGATCTGACAGTCTGAAGAGGATCGTGGATGGGTGTGAGATGGCAGCATCAGGCTCTGCAATCCAAAGCCCTGTTCATTCCATTGATGGCTTGAAGAGCCGCAGCCTCCCTCGAGGGCTCCCAAAATCAGGCAAGCTGGAGGAACCTGACAGTCACCTCCTTCCTACTGCCACTGACAGCAGCGGAGCCAGCTCTCCTGCCCACCCCCAGCTTTCTAAGGCTAGCCTAGACAAAAAAATGGCCTCTCCCAAACACTGTGTCCTCACTCGCCCCAAAGGGACCCCTCCTCTGCCGCCAGTGAGAAAGTCAAGCTTGGATCAGAAGAACAGAGCCAGCCCCCAGCACAGCGCTGCCAGCAGCACCACCAGCAGTCCCTCCAGCCAGCCCGGGCCCTTCCTGGCCAGCTTCCCTGAGGAGCTGAATGCCAAACCCAAGGGCCCTGGCATTGACAGCAGCAGCAACAACAGCAGCAGCAAGCTGTTCAGTGCCAAGCTGGAGCAGCTCGCCAGCAGGACTAACTCCCTTGGAAGGTCCACAGGAAGCCACTATGAGTGTCTCTCACTGGAAAGAGCAGAAAGCCTGTCCTCTGTGAGCTCCAAAATGAACCCTGGCAAAGACACCACCATGCCGAGGGCTGGAAGGAGTGTCAGCCGCAGTGTCATGTCCTCACCAACCAACTCGGGGCTCTCGCAGTCTGCAGGGGCCTCCCCAAAAGCTGGACAGTCGAAGATCTCTGCTGTCAGCAAGCTCCTGTTGGCGAGTCCCAAGGCCCGAAGCCTGTCTGCCTCTGCCACCAAAACACTCAGCTTTTCGACCAAGTCTCTGCCTCAGTCCGTCGGGCAGAGCTCCAGTTTGCCTCCAAGTGGGAAGAATATGTCCTGGTCAACACAGTCCCTCAGCAGAAACCGAGGCTCCAGCCTCGCTTCCAAATTGCCGCTTCGGGCTGTCAACGGGCGGATTTCAGAGCTGCTCCAAGGCAGCGCTGGCTCCAGAGGTTTGCAGCTGCGGGGAAACTCAGAGGCAGAGGAGCGCGGGGGCCTTCATGGAGAGGAGAAGCCGGCCGTTCACATGCTGCCATCCCCTTACAGCAAGATCACCCCTCCCCGGAAACCTCACCGCTGTAGCAGTGGTCACGGGAGCGATAACAGCAGTGTCCTGAGCGGGGAGCTGCCCCCTGCCATGGGGAAGACCGCCCTGTTCTACCACAGCGGGGGCAGCAGCGGCTACGAGAGCATGATGAGGGACAGCGAGGCGACGGGGAGCGCCTCTTCTGCTCAAGACTCCATGAGCGAGAACAGCAGCTCTGCCAGCGGCAGGTGCCGAAGTCTCAAAAATCCAAAGAAACGCTCAAATGCAGGTAAGTTTGCGGTGATGTGAAAGAGGGACACAGAGAAAAGCAGAAAGCTAGTTCACGGTGGGGAGGCCAACCCTGAAGACGAGCTAGTTCAGTGCCAGCTGTATCTAGTAGCAGAGAAGCCGTGCCAGGTTAAGTGTCCTGGGCTCTCAGCTTCTTCATTTTGCAATGTGCACAACTCTGTATGTTTGCATTGCCTATGCAGCGGAGTCTCCCCCTCACCCTTTTCACTTAGGTTTATTTCATATTAACAGAACACGTATCCCTAAAGCTGTTCCATGTTGCCAGTGGCCATCGCATTCAAGTATTTATTTGTACAAATATTCTTCTGATTTGATTCCAAAAAGATGCCTTTGCGAGGCAGTCAAATGTAATTGTTCTTAAGCACTTTGGGCACAGACTAATCTCTCGGTATGCGTGTGTTTCAGCAGCACAAGACCAGAGTCTTGCTCAAGAGCAGTATCTGTTGTGAGCTCACTTTAGCTCTTCGTGTCCTCTGGATGCCCAAAGGGTTCAAGATGCCCTGCAGCTGAAACTGAGTTCCTTCTTCCCACCCATATTAGAAGGCGGAACAAAGCTGTGCCCATGCCCCTTGCAAGATCATATCCTGCCTCTGAGTCTTTTGTTTTCTAACTTTTTAGTTGTGAGCCCTTCACTTCCAAGTATTTTTTAATTAATAAATAATAAATTTTATTAATAACATTATAAATATGGGAATTACTTCACTGAAGTACTTGCAGATCTGACAGCTTTTTAGTCATCACAGAGCGGATCAGAAAGACTTCGCCTTTGTTCAGCCGTAATCCCCAGTAGCTTTCATGCTGCATCAGCGCTTTTTAATCAGATAGCAAGAGCCTCCTGGGCCATGCCAGAAGTCTGTGCCATGCAGCTGGTACATCTTCTCACCAGAACATTAGAGTTTCAGAGGTTTGCAGGGAGGGGATGAGGAACATCCATCAGCTGGACACCTCACCTTTTTCCTGGGTGCTGCTTTCCCAGTCTGAAGTGTGAGTCATGCCTAGTTTCTTTTTCTAAATATGCATGTTGACATTGGAACGGGTATGTACAAGTATTTGAAATATCAGTGGCTACCTACCCTGCAGTAGTTCTGGCTGTGCAAAACGTGTTATTCTCATATAGTTCCTAATTCACCAGCCTTTCCACTTGCTGGGTTACTTGCCTCTGGGATTCATTTAGAGTGAATGAACTGAGTGATGCATTACCCTCTCTTTCCTTGTGCTTTTGACTGCAGTAGCAGGAAGAACATGTGCAGCACAGATGTGAACACAATAGATACCACTATTAAAACCATATCCATAAGTGCATGGCTGATTTTACCTGTTCAGAAAATACATCTGAAAGTGATAGCTGTTCATTGTGCAAGCAAGGGCCAAGTGATGAAATAATCTTTCTGATGCTAACTTTGCATCCTATGAGAAAGACTCTCTTCTATCCTTTCAGCATATGTGGCAATGAATTGATTTTCCTCTTTCTGAGGAGCTGGTCCTCTAATGGCTCCTTTCAAATATGTAATTTTTAATGGTGATGTGCAAGAAAAAGAAGGATGATTTTGTATGTTGTGGAAAAGGAATCCAAAGCTGACTACACAGATTGCATTGAGGGCATACAGGAAAGCTGGGGAGGGACTCTTTCAGGGAGTATAGTGATAGGACAAGGCGTAATGGCTTTAAACTAAAAGAGGGTGGGTTTAGATTAGGCATAAGGAAGAAATTGTTCACTCAGAGGGTGGTGAGGCCCTGGAACGGGTTGCCCAGAGAAGCTGTGGATGCCCCATCCATGGAAATGCTCAAGGCCAGGCTGGATGGGGCTTTGGGCAACTTGGTCTGGTGGGAGGTGTCCCTGCCCATGGCAGGGGGATGGAACTAGGTAATCTTTAAGGTGCCTGCCAACCCAAACCATTCTGTGAGTCTGTGATTTCTGAGATTGTAATGCTAACTAGATTGTATGTTATAGAGAAGTTGCCCATATGATATGGAGTTTTTCCACAGGACATTTGCCTTTTTTTTTTTTTTTTAATTCTGTAGCAAAAGCTTAGCCTCTTGATTTCTAATTGCCTTGGCAATGATACAATGACAGGCACGCAGTCACCATCCTTGAGAGATGTCCATCTGCAGTAGACAAGTGGCTCTGTAAAGGTCACCATTTCTTTGTTTAGCTTAGAAATAAAGCTTAGACAATCCTCCTCTCTTGTGACAGCCTGTAATACCTTCCAGTTACTTCTGACACAGCTGGACAATGTCAACAACATTTGACCCAGGAATAGATGCAGAACTTTAACAATTTCTGTGAAAACAGGTAGCTGTGCAGGTGAGGGAGCGGAGAGAAAACTGCAGTGCAGATTCAGCCTTAGTAGACACCAGAGTCCATCCCTATCTCTCGAATCTATCCAACTTTTATCCTACCTGTCAGAGCTGTAATGGTGGTTTGTCATGCAGTACAGATATGCAAAGACAGTGAGTGATGGGACGAGCAGGAAGCTTTCCTTACCAGGGAACATGGAGAGGCAGCTTTGCTACTCTTTCTTTACTGCTGAGTGAAATATGACCTTCTTCTCCAAATACAGCTCTCTCTCTGGATGACAAATTCATGTCTTTAGTCTAATTTCTTTTTAGTTTTGTTCCTGTCTCCCTAGTCAGCAATGGTGTGGGTGCCTACCATTGCTAGATTGGAAGGTCTGGAGTGAAGGGTGTTCGGGGCACGGCCAACATCCCTGCAAGACACCTGCCGGGTAGGCTCAGCATGGCGTGGCATGTTGACATCCCTCAAAGTACTTTGCAAAGCTTCTCTCTTAACTCAGTCTGTCACCTGACATGGAGAGATCATGCGAATTAGTGTTATTTTTGATACTTTACTTTTGAGAATAATTCCCTGTATCTGCAAGTAATTCCTGTATTGTTTAGAATAAGTTGTATTTGTGTTTGTATGCAACTGCAACCAATATTTTAAAGCAATTAAAAAAAAAAATCTTTCCTGCCTTCCATATCTTTAGCAGCAAACCACCATCCAGAAATTAATAAGGTTTCACTTTCTTATAACCCAGCTCCTGTTTGCATTTGGTCCTGCAGCAGGGAAGTAATAATTCTGTTTTGATGTGTTTGATAATAGTATAATTTTTCACATGTCAGCAGATTTATGATGGCATAAAACCAGGATTATGACTTCAATGCAGGAGAACATGAAGGAGGACCTGAGATATAAGGGAGAATATAGTTGTTCACAAACATATTTTTATTGCATAATAAACAAAAAAATATGCAGAGGTCTGCAGTCTTTCATCCTCTGTAATATTTCCTGTCTATAGGTCTGTTCTCACCTGAATGATCTCTCTTAAGGAACACTTTTTAATGAAAAAGATAGCATACAAAGGTTCTGAGCTCTTAGAAGACGGATATTATTTTAATACATAGTGTCAAGAGCATTGGACCTTTCCTGATTTGCAGTCACAGATCCACTGTGCTGTAATGGATATGGCACTGTAGATATGCTCATTTCGGGTCAGGCAACCTTGTCCACTTTATTTATGATTATTATTAGCAGAAATGCTAGCTGTCAGACACGATCAACATGAATCAGCCCAAGGCCCCTTTAAGAGGAGCTATAAAGAGTCTTTAGGAGAATCACCAGCAACGCTGTCAGATCTCACAATTACTTTTGAAGTTCTGACACATTGGAAAGACATCATTTTTTCCTTGAGATTAAGATCTCGTCTTTCAGTGCTCTTAAGTGCATTATTTGTATGTGTAGGTGCTTCTGCACTGGTTGTCATACATGAAGCATCAGACCTACATTGACAGCTTTGGAAAGATAAAGCTAGTTGATATCCTTCAGTTTTAGCCTTAGGTTAAATTTTAGGCTCTACACAGGTACGTGTACAGTTCACAGACAGCCCAATACTGTGTGAACAAAATAAATAAATAAATTGCATGTTACATTCCGATACCTATTGAAAAATCGCATGTTTACATCATGAACCATGTAAGCCTCCCCCCTGTAGTAACCTATCAGTTTAATAAACACTTCCATCTTTCCAGCAATTAACATTGGTCCTATAACTCCACATCAGCATACATTACCCCAAAGTGACTGCTTATCACAGAAACAGCTATTTGGCCCTGATAGACAGCTGTACATTTCAAAGCTTTGTGTAGCTGCCCCTTAATCCACCTTGTGGTGCAAGTATTACTCCAGACCCCATTTTACAGGTGCAGAGAGCTTTACTGACTTACCCAATGCTTACAGCTAAGTGAGAGCCAGATCCAGGATTAAATTGCAGGCACCGTTGACTTCTGACCTTGACCCCCAACTGACTTGGCCACACATCCTCCCCTGCCCTTAACTGAGCAGTGAAGAGGAGGGTTTTATCTGCTATTTTCTTTTTGTAGCACCCCCTCCCTCCCTCTCCACCCACCCACAAGCATCTGTGCAGCTGTGTTTGCTCTGATTTTCTTCTCTCACTCCGTTAGCCTTTTCCTTGCAGGAAACAATTGGCATCTCAACCATTTTCCTGGCTCTCACTCCATCCTCCTCTCTCTCAGGGAGGCAATACTGTTTCAAGCAGGGCACTGAAGTGTTAGGGCATAGTCATCTCCAGCACCAATTATATATTATTTTTTAATACCTCAGAAGTTTCAAGTGAACTGGCCCAGTGCTGGTCCACAGAAAGGCAATGACAAGGGTGCTTTTATAGTACAGACTCGTTTGTGTTATCAGGAAATGCATTCAGGCTTACCTCCATTTTAACCAAGCCATATTTGTGTCCTGGGAACACAACAGGGACGAGAGGGAGGCAGGCAGGGTGGCAGATCAGGACTTGCACCATCTGCGTTGTGTTCTCAGGGGTGCTGCTGGTTCCCTCTGTCACCTTGGGCAGCTCGTGCACTGTCCGTGTTCCCTGCTTACCAGCTCACAAAACTAGATCATGGCCTTGTGGAAGAAGTAGCAGAGCGGGGTCCTTAGATCAGAAGTGTTATGTGGCTGCTTGTTGCTCTTCTGCCTTGTTAGTATCTTTTCCCCAGTTCAGTTAGGGTGTATGTGGCCTTTACTCTAAAACAACTCTCAATGCAAAACAGGACTGGGTGATTTCAGTCGTCCAGCTTTACTGCTTGTTTCCAGGTGCATGATCCCCTCAGCTCCGAGCTAGCAGCAAAGCAAGAGCCCAGGATCTAATAAGGTTTACGCAGCAAAGGCAGGCCCTATTTGCATTCCCACGTGATGTGCATGAATGCCTTGTGCCTGCCTTTTACCTCTCTCCTACAGATGATACAGGACTGCCAGGTCTGTGAGGAGACCTCCCCTGGGACAGCAAAATGAGAAGGGCTCTAAGACAATTTGTTAAAGGACGGGGCTTCCCATGGAAATTGCAGAGATGTTCCTGAGGCTGTTTGCTTTCCTGTTCCTGTTGGGAATGGGCTTAGGTGCCTGAGGGAGCCCCCAGCCCACATGACGTACAGTTAGGCCTAAGGGCTGTCGTGCATCATTGCCTGCAGTGATCTGCCAAGCTGGGAGGCTCCTCTGCCACAGGGAGTGTCTTCTCTGACTTCTGCTTCCCTCTGGATGAGGTTTTTCAGAGCTCTGAGCCTGAACCTGGAGCTTTACTGGTGCTGGCAGGGTGAAATGCATGGTGCTGCACACTGTGGCCCCGCTGGGCTGGGGAGAGCAGCTGGCCTGTGGCAACCAGCACAATGCACTGGTGGAGAGCAGGGACACAGGAGGAATTGCAGAATGGTTTGGGTTGGAAGGGACCTTACAGACCACCTGGTTCCACCCCCCTGCCATGGGCAGGGACACCTCCCACCAGACCAGGCTGCCCAAAGCCCCATCCAGCCTGGCCTTGAACATTTCCAGAGACAGGGACTCCACAGCTTCTCCGGGCAACCTGTTCCAGGGCCTCACCACCCTCTGAGTGAAGAATTTATTCTTTATATCTAATCTAAACCTACCCTCTTCTACTTTAAAGCCATTACTCCTTGTCCTATCGCTACAGTCCCTGGCTGCTTTCCTGTAGGCCTCTTTCAAGTACTGGAAGGCCACTGTAAGATCTTTCAGACTTCCTGAACGTGGGCTATCATAGAGCATTGGAAAACAAAAAATTAAGGGATGCTATTGGTAGTCAGGCCAAGTCTGAACAAGACTGAGGAAAAGACAAGGTTTCCAAATGCTGGCTTCCTGATTTAAACCTATGCCTAGGGCTGCAGTTGTCTTTCCCAGCATTTGCAGGACCCTGCTCCTACCAATCCAGGATAGGATTTGCCTGTGTGTGTATATGTGTGTGTGTGCACACTTGAGTCATCTTTGCACAGGGAACCTGTCTGCCTATAGATAATTAAAGTTTCTTGCTGCAGCATTTTATTGCTTTTGCAGTAAAGTTTCATGACTCCTTACGGCTCTTTCTCAGTACTAAGTTTCACCACCAAAGTAGAGCAAATTGCTACATGATTTTAAACACTTGCATAAAAAGATAGACTATAAAGACATGAGAATAATTATCTGCAGTTAGAGTACCTGTTTTGCTCTTACCTCTGTACTCCAAATTTCACAGCTGGGATGGTTTTAAAAATGGAGATTTCAGGTTTCCTGGAAAGCCCTGAAAACTCCATATTCACACACGTTGCCCCTCTGAAAGCACTTAGCCCAGCCTACAAAAGCAGCAGAAAAAGCCAGAGGCTGAATCTGTAGGCTGTAAATTATGAAAGTCCATCTCCAACCAATATTACAAAGCAACACGTTTTGAAACGTGGCCAAAATGATAATGCTGAAACAAAACACCAACAAAAAGAGTCAGAGCTTTTCTCGTTGAATCCAAGTGAAAAGGAATTTAGTTCATGTTTAGACTGCCTAAGGCACTGTGGGGAGCTGAAAATTGCCCTTTGTATCACAAAGCTGTAGGGCATCTCCAGCATTTCTACTTTAACTTGCTTACAACTGATGGTAGCTAATTGATATCCTGCATTATTCCTTTAGCATGACAAAGGATGTTTAGCATTATACACCAAGACGCTGTCTGCGTGCAGGTGACCCCTTTGTGAGTGTGACTGCTGGCTGGACAGCCCTGGGGGGGGGGGGAGCAGAAGGAGGGGCAGTGTGGGCTTCAGCTCCAATTTTTTTTTGTTCATTAAAACAACAGCATTGATTTTCCCAGGTCAAAGCCAGGCCATTTCATGCAGCAAATCTGTGTTGAAAGGGATCAGAGTAATCATTTTTTACACGCTTGACTACTGCATGCCAGCACTGAGCTTTCAGCCACATGAACATAGGAATGATTTAATAGAGGAAGTGGCAGCAGGCTATTGTGCACAGTGAAGGCTCCATGTAACATGCATGACTGAGTCGTGCAACATTAGGCTGGGTATAAATAAAACCTGCTCCTTGCACTGCCACAGAATTAGCTCACAGGAATGCCTCTACCACTGTCCCGTCGGGAGCTAACGCTCTGGCTGCAGAGCCCCTTCCTCCTCCATCTCTGCCTTTGCTGGCCAAGCCACAAGTGCAGCTATTTAGTGCGGTACTGCAGTAACAGTAACCGGCTCCTTAAATAATGCCCCAATGCCGACAAATCCATGTTAAACCACAATCTGGACCAAAGGGAGATGAAGATCTAGAAGAGACTCCAGTTGGTTTTTGCTAGGGATCGTGGGTGCCGAAAACGCAGTCCCTGTGATGTGCTGGAGGATCTTCCCTGGAGCGTCTCCCAGATTCCTTGTCAGCCTGCCACGCTGCAGGAAGGCTGCTTCCTCATCTGGTTTCAGCAGTGCTCATTCACCAGCTCTAAACTGCCCTGGAAGGCTCCTTATAAAGTGAGACAGTATCTCGGGAAGCATGGTTAAGAAATGAATGGGAGGGGTAGAAAAAAATTAGGTGTAGGCTGTACCTCAGCATATTCCTCATACCAGTATAGAAGCAACATGTCTTGTATAGGTATGGATGGAAAATTATAAACAAGGGTGGCTTTATTCCTGTGTACTGCAAGCAGTTATTTCTAGCCTTAGGTGTCCTTGTACTTCTTACTGATTCACAATGCATAAAAGCCACCACAGAATATGGTCTGCATTATTTTACAGTGAGGTGGGCATGGAAGATTTTTCTTCTGAATGACAAATCTCATCAGTGTTTCCTATTCCAGTTTTTAGGTGTGGCATAGTCCTTCCTATGCCATCTGAGTTGCCAGGATGAGTGAATGTTGTATAGATTTTCTGGCAATAAATGCCTGGATTTTTTGATGTTTGGAGCACCGACCTCAAGTTGGGCACCCTAAATACTTCTGATGAATTCTCCCCACCATCAGAGGGGCTCTCCTCTGGAAGGCATTGGCAACGTCTTGAGGAATCGGGAGGGGAGCACTGCACATACTGCATGAAAATCCAAGGAGGAGTGAATGACTGTGCTCTGCACTGAGGAAAAGGCACTGTACAATAAACTAGGAGGAAGGAGGTCAAAGAAATGGCGAAGAATTGCTTCAGTCACGGATAATTGCCCAGCAGGGCAGATCCTGTAGGAAATGGGGAAGAGAGGAGAAGTCAGCATTGCATCTTCAACTCAAACAAAGCAGGAGCCCCCTTGTCAGACAGTGAAGAGCAGCAGGGGGAACAAGACAAGTAATCTTTGCCAGTAAGCAGATAGTTTGATGCTACGTTGGAGGTTGATGCTATCACTACTGGACAGTATTTCTTGGAAATGAAGCCACAGAAAGAATGCGGTGAGCTTAGGGGTACTGCTCTACTTAGCCAGGATTAGTTTTTTGTAATCGCTTTCAGTTTGAATGGACTGTATAGTGAGAAAAAAACAAAATGCTGAACAACAGGTTCTGCACACAAAGGCAGTTTTACCTCCCACAGCATTTTGTGCAGTAGGGAATAGCTTTGGCTCTACATCCTGCCTTTAAGCACACACTATAAACTTCTGGAATTATGATATATCAAATTACAGTTTCAACTTCTGCTTGAAACATCTTGAAATTTCTAGGACAGCAGTTGTTTAACATCCCATTCAGCTGCATCCTCCTTTGAAGAGATACGCATCGTGCTTCTTTTCATGGAGATTTTGCATTTGTACTTTGTGCTTTTACCTTTTCCACAGAAAAGATGCTGAGGCTGGAATGTGTGCTTGGAAAGCAATAGAAAGGGAACGCTGCAAACTATACAGTATTTAAGCAAAAACAGACCTCTAGGGTTTCTGCCCCAGTCAACACATGCTTTTATGAGCACATATCCATATGGAGTTGGGTAGTTTTGCAGAGGTCAGCGAGTCTTATCCTTGAAGTTACCCTTACCTACCTAGCTAGCTTGGTCTGTTTCTAATACCTTAAAGATGAAGACTCCTCTGGACTTATATCTGCTGCAGTAGCTTCAGTGCCACCCTTCAGTCAGATCTGCTTTCACACTGCACACTTTCACTGCTATGTTGCTCCTTTTAGCTTAATTTTAACCTGGTTCATCATTGGCAGGGCTGAACCTGCCGAACCTTAACCAATAGCTCCCCGTAGAGCAACTGATCTGTTGCTAAAACAGATCTTGTAATCTGTGGGTTTTCAGGGCTATTTCACAGTGTGGTTATTCGTGCTCAAGCTAGGCTCAGGAGGGTTTGTTCTGAGTTCTGGGCTTGTTCCTAAGTTCTAACTTCAAGCTGAGTGAAAAACATACCCTGCCTTCCTGCAGGTAAAGGGGGAGAGTGGTGTGCTGCAGTTCCTACAGAGCATTTTATTTATTACCCAGCCAAAATGTAGGACTTCCTAACTCCCATCACATGCTAGCAATAAATATGTGACTTCAGATAGGTATTTTCTGTGTAAATGGAAAACTGCGTGCATCTGAGCAGTTTAATTGTTGTCTCTGTGTGTTGATATGGATGAGCGAGCTGTCAGCTGCTTTGTGACACACTCTGCTTAGGCTGTATCTCCTGCCTGATCCCAGTTAATGTGAAACCAGAAAAACCAGAGACAAAATGGAGAGGTCAGTGCCAGGAGTCTCCTGTCAAAGACACCCTCGTTTTCTGTACGTGGCCTAATAAGCAGCCTATTAATCAGTGCATATTGAGAATAAAGCAGTTTCAGTTTTACCTCCCTACAAATGTGCAGATTTCCTTTCTCCCAAAGCACTCTAAACCTCAGATAAATCATCCTGAGGCAGTGTTCAAGGCTCAGACAAACAGACTTCCCTCCTTCTGCCTCGTCTCAGCCTCACACGCAGACATACAGCCACAGCAGGGCAGTGAGACCTGTGTGGTGTCCCCTGTGTCCCTCATGGGACGTGGTGGCTTCCCCAGGTCCCCAGCAGGCGATGCTGTGCCCACCTCAGGTGGCTCTGCCCCTTTGCATTGCCTGGCTGCACTGAGAGCCGTTAGCCTTGCTGTGTTGTGATAACCCATGGGCTATCCAGACATGAGCTCTCACTAGGAAAACATGATGAGTGTATGTTAGCGTGTCTCTTGCCACTCCTCTGCCTCTTCACCAAAGAATACGAGCTATTAGCCAGAGCCTCATGTTGGAGCCCTCCTTCTAGACCCCAGGCTTCTGTTTCTCATTGAGCCAAATAGATACGAAAGGGAATTAAAAGCAAAATCATTTACCAGCATCCCTGTAATTCACACCACAGTGACATCTGTTTTACTTTTGCTCCAAGTGAAAGCCTGATGGTGTTCTTGTGGCAAGGTGAATCAGATTCATCCCCCCCTCTGGGGGAATTGCTGGCAGATGAAATTTGGAAGACTACTCCTGTGAGAGACCATGGCCAAACCCCTAAAAACTGTTTTTAGAAGTAGTTAATGCCTAAAACCTTTTGGTCTCAAGTGACGCTTGGGGTGCACTCAGAGCCCTTCACATCCAGCCAAGCAGAGGGCTCATTTTCCAGGAGGGGACGAGCCCTTTGCAGGATCTCCCTCTGCATGTAACAAACGGTAAGGGTCTGCCACCCTGTCTCACCTACCCTCATGTACGCAGCTGCTGTCCCCGTTTGGTTGCCTCTCTCTAGCACCACGGGTGAGAGTCACCCGTAGTACTGCAGCTTGCTGGCGTCTTCTCAAACCGTGTCTGTCATGGTTGCTATTGTTAGCTATGCTGGCATTGACTTTCAGTGGCTGTTGCAAAAGGTCTAGAAAAAAACTGTGCTTGCTGGTATTTAAAGGCTTCATTTATTCTGGCATGGGCTCATTTGCTGGGCTGCAGCTTGACTAGAAGTACGAGTACGATGGGTGTCATGGGATGGGCAGGGCAGGTCTGAGGCCATTGGGTGCAAAGGGGCCTTGTAGAGCTCCCTGTCTGGCTTGGCTCTGCTCTCCTTTTCTTGCATAGAGTTACCTCTGACGCATTGGAATAAAAGCTCCATACACCAAGTTTTTGCAGGTGGACAGCAAGATAGACCAACCCTTCTCCTCCATGTTAAATCTAGCATTTACAGGTTAATTGCAGGTTACTGTGTTCTGGTTTCTAGCAAAGACTGCTGCACTCTGAAATCAATGGGACAAGATGTGGTAGTTTGCAAAGTCAGCAAAGAAAGCAGAAAAATAGACTCCCATGAATGAAACTGGCCAATACTATGTTACTTATAAATCCAAAAACCAAGTCATCAATGGATTTTTATTTTATTTTTTTTAGCTTTCATTGAAGCACACAGTTGGCAGACATGTTGAAGCTATTTGCAAGCAAATTTCAATGAATGTAGTGCTAGAGATTCCTGTAAATGATTTTATCTTGTTTTTAAAATAAAATCTGCGTGATCATTCTGCATCCCTTCCCTGCTGGCATCAGTTTTGTTCCTGCAGCCAAGAGAGTCAGTTAATAGTTTCATTCAAACTTTCTGGCTCTGGCTTTTGTTTTTGGTTTCTCCCATCCCTCCTATTCCTGCTGTCTCCTAGGGGAGAACAGGCAGGAGTTGTCGGCCTCAAAACTCTTATTTTTTCTGTAACCCAGCCATCGCTCTGATTGTACTAAACTGAGCAGGGAAATGTAACCAGTTGTTTTTCCTTTTTTTTGCGTGTCTGCTCTTTCTCCCAACAAACCATATGCTCAAATTCCCTACTGCTGCCATCAGGCCAGTGACGTACTTTTTCTCCCTTGCTTTACCTGAGGCCCTGACTTGGCAACTCACATGGCAGATGCTTTCCATACGGCATAGGCTTTATCAGCCATGGTAAATTTTCAGCTATTGCAGCGCTCTGATCCACTGTGCTGGTATTACAAAGCAGAGCGGGTGTGCGTGAGCGCTGCTCCTGCTGCAGGCACAGTGATGAACCCTGCCGCCAGTCCGTTGTTCTTGCTGCTGTCTCGCCCTTCACCAGTGCTGGAGTAAGAGTATAAGTGACAAACATTTTACAAAAATGCTGTACTGAACAGAGACAAGACTAATGCAGCTCTGTGGCATCCACTGAGCTTGGATGTACTTAGTGCAGACATTTTGTCCTCACTAGTGCTTTACTCCTGTAGCCGCTCTACAGGGCTGTTACAAAGGACTAGGTGGTGGCATACCGTCACTCAGCCCCAGCACAGTTGGGAACTAGGGCATCAAAGTGCTTTTTTGTGCTATGATTAAACAAAAAAACAAGACCACACCTCCCCTTGAGATGGTCCAAGGAGAGGCTGGCTAATTCATTCTTGTTCTTAGCCTGTAGGAGCCAGTGCCAGTGGAGCGAGAGGAAAGCAAAGCTAGCCCAGTTGCAGCCCACTGCTCTGGTCCTTCACTGGCATACCTGCACGCACCGAGACCCGAGCAAAGGGAAGCAGGCACAAGCTGTGGAAGCTTTAGGGTGCGTATGGCCTCTGCGGATCAAATCTAACTGTGCTAACGCAGCATGGCAATTTCTGCATTTGCAGGCTCGCAGAGACGGAGGCTTATTCCAGCTCTATCACTCGACACCACTTCCCCTGCAAGGAAGCCTGCCAACAGCCCTGGCGTCCGCTGGGTGGATGGGCCCCTGCGAAGTGGACAGAGAGGGCTGGGGGAGCCCTTTGAGATCAAAGTCTATGAAATAGATGATGTGGAGAGACTCCAGCGGCGACGAGGAGGGGACAGCAAGGTGAGTGCAATCCCTGTAATCTGTCTGCCTCCTCTTGGAGGGAGGAATTCAGATCATGCAGTCAGCAGTGTGTAATATCATATATGGTTAATTCAATTGGCAGCAAAAACGTATCTCATTTAAGAGCAGTTGTAACTCAAGTTACACCTTCTTCAGTAGCAGCTAACAGACATTGGTCCCTTGTATTTTTGCCCCTTGGTAATAGTCTTGGTGGCTTCTGTGTTCCAGCATCTCGTCACATCTGTCTTTCCACACAGCAGTGGTGCCTCAAGTACTTTGATGATATTGTTTCCAGAATAGCTTATTTCTTCCCACTAACAAAGTTTCTGTTCCCAACCTCAGCCATTAGACCTTAAAAGTAGGTCAGAGAATTGTAAAGGTCAGCTCTTGAGAGGTATGATTGGGAAGAGTATCTGAAGTTGGTGGTTTTACAATAACCACGTATGTAGCCTCTTTTATTATTTTAAGGCATTTTTCCCTCCTAGGCTCCCATCATTTGGTTAGGCTGTTCATGATGTTGTTGTCTGATACGGTTTTACATGAGGAAAAACATCACTTTCTGGGGTGGTGTTTCTACCCTCACACAGGTTTGGAGGAGGCTAGTTCTGGTACTGGGACCGCTCCCACCCCAGTAAGGATAGCACGATCCCTCACCGTGAGTTCACTTACTGTACATCTTGATGGGTGCCACCACGCAGAGGTCCAGTGAGGTCAGACAGGCTGCCTCCGGCCAGCACTGCAGCCTGTGCTGTTACTGTGCCCCTTATCTTTACAGAAAATACATCTTCATTATTTATGACTGAATTGCTAGAACTTTTCACAGCAACATATTTGTTTTGTTTAAGAATGTTTTAAATTTGATATTGCTACCGGTTTCCTTATTTAATGATGTGATTACTGCATTTCTCATGCACCAAGCACAGAGATATACTTAGGATTTTAATACACCAAGAATTGCTTCCTTCTCCCAAGAGCTTAGTTTTTTCTTAGCTAAACTTGTGGTGACAAAATCCAGAAATGTTTTGCTACAATTAATCTGATTTCAAGATGCCGTCTGTTATTAATTATTATGGTTTATTATTAACTATCATTGCAAAGTCTTCAAAGCTCACTGATGGAAAACATCAAAATCTAACAAAAGCAATAAAAATAAAACAGATGATAGATGATCTCGTGTAGTAATTCATATGCTTCCAGAGTAAATGGCTCATTGTTAGTATTATTGATTGGAAGATCATTTGGCTGAATGGATCTGGGTGTTTCTTCATCTCTTCACCTATTCCTTCCCTGCTCATTTTTCCTGGTTGGCAGGAAGTAATATGTTTCAATGCCAAGCTGAAAATCCTGGAGCATCGCCAGCAGAGAATCGCTGAGGTCAAGGCCAAATACGAATGGTTAATGAGAGAACTGGAGGTGACCAAACAGTACCTGATGCTGGATCCTAATAAATGGCTCAGTGAATGTAAGGACATTGTTTTATTGCCTGAACTTGTAGGTGTCCTTTGGTTTATTTCACTGTGGGGAGGAAGGGGAGCAGAAAGGTTTGCTGAGAATGAGATGTGAGCTACTGTGTTTGTAAACTAGAATGAACTGACATATGACCTAAAGGCAAGATTTAGATTGACTGTATTTCTAGAACTAGTCCCTATAATTCTTATTAAATGTCAGCAGTAGAACTGAACAATCCTTTTTGCCTGAGAGCTGAATGTTAAAATGGTACAGCATTGTAGTGGTGAATGTTGTCATTGGTAGATAAACGTTCACACTTTTCAGTCCACATCTACTGAAAATGAGATTATTTTTTTGGCCTCATATCACTCAGACATATGAGCAATTTTATAAATCTGCTCTTCTACCACAGAATAGCACCGTGAAGCAAACTTGTCCCTTGGCACTAGTGGGCTTACATGAAGGATGAATTTGGCCCATTCTTCATTACAATATATGTGTAAAATTTAGTGAGCTTAAAGGGCATTTACATTCAAATGCAGAAGGACTTCCACACCTCGACGGAAAAAGATAGAGTACTGCAATAAATGTACAGCAATTTTTAGTATTAGCAAGCAGACGAATTCATGTCAGATTTCTCTGAAAAAAAAAAATGTTTCAAGTTTGTTAGGTTATTTGCATGTGCTGAAAGGGTGCTGCGTTCTCTTAAAGCATGCTGACTCTTCCCTTGACAACTGCCATAAGTTAATACTAGATTGGCACTTTTGCAAAACAACCATGATATATGTTTTGGGAACAGTATTACGGAAGAGAGGTAAAAGAAATGGATTTAAAGGGAGCAGAGAATTTGTTATACATCACCATCCACTTATTGTGTGATGCCTTTGCTTCTGATTCCAGTGTGATAAATGCAGCAAGCCTCAAGGACAGCACAGACAGGGCTTCGATGAAATGGGAAGTGCTGGCTAACACTGCAGAGTTCCCACTCAGCTTCCATGGGGGCACCTGCCAGCTGTCTCTGGCAGCATACAGGAGCCTGCGGTGGAGTGATTGATGTGTACACCTTCCCTTACCACTCTCGAGCAGGCTAGTGGGAGTCACACAGAACAGGGAGAGGTGTGAGGAGCAAGGAGGTTGGAGGATGGTTTCTGACTCCAAGTTCTGATTTCAGCAAAGGACTTGTTCTCCCAGGGCAGCGCACTTACTTTACTCTCAGATTCAGAATCTCAGATTCAGGTCAGCAGAATGCGTGAGAGAGTCAGTACGTTTTATATACATGTTCCAAATAGAGATGACTTTGATTAAGCATTAGGTATTAAGTGTTTGCTAAGTATGGTGCTGAAGCAAGCCCTGAATGGAAACAATCAAAATCAGTATGAACAGATTTAACTTGGCCAAATTTACATGTAATTAATGAATTTCCCTATCATGTTCACCGTGTGAGTTCCTTGTGGGAGCAAAGGTTAACCTGAAGCCTACAGGTGTTTTGTGCCAGCTTGTTTCCTCACAGTCAGCCATGTGGTTGCTGGAGGAATAGTCCTGCTGGCTTTTCTGAGGGAAAGATGGAGTGTGGCAAAACTCACCTGCAGAAGATGGCAGAGCATATCGCTCAAGAAATCATCCAATGCAATCATAACAGTATTTTTCACTATCAGCAAGCTGACAAACCATTTTAATAGTTGTTAAATAGAAAAGGCAAGTTTTAATGGTAATGGGAAGCTAAAGATAATGCTGTATACAGTACCAATGGGTTTGAAAGCTTGAATTAGATTTGTCTCTCCCAGTAACGAGTACTCGGTTTTGTCTGCTTTTTCTATCTGTGTATTTTCTTTCCTACAGTTGATTTGGAGCAGGTATTTGAGCTGGATTCTCTGGAATACCTGGAGGCCCTGGAATGTGTGACTGAACGTTTGGAAAATCGTGTCAACTTCTGCAAGGCCCATCTCATGATGATCACCTGTTTTGACATCACCTCTAGACGCAGATAAAGAGCGAACCTCAACAGAATTTCAATGGGCATCTCTGCCATCCTCCTTTTCCCTTCCGAATAGCATCCCAAAGACAACAGAATGAGGATGAAGGTTGGAGTCAAGTCTCAACTGTGTGTATGAGAGATTTGCTTTACTATACGGAAGAGTAGTTTAAAAAAAAACAGGACAAGCATGAAAAATGGAGTAAGGATGTTGATTCTGTTAGCCTAAAAGAGCACTTTGAGGAACCTTTAAGGACATGTCTGTAAATAAGAACTGCTGGCAGAAGAGACTTCTTTCCCTGCGTTAGCTGAGGGAGGAGGGAAGGTGGTTGTAGGACTTCCACTGAGAGGTTCATTAAAAGAAAACCTATCCAGAAAGACTGTTTAAGTGCCTTGCAAAACTTTATTATCCAAACATTTATGTTCATACTTTCTTGTGTACAGATGGTGCTAGTCAAGAAAAGAAAAAGGAAAAAAAACAAACACACTTTCGAAATGTATTTACAGCTTGTTTTTCTCTTGGTGTTTTCTCCTATTTCAGACTTGCTGTTTCTAAGTAACTTGTGTTTGTAGAGATATTTCCTAATCAGTACGACATATGAATAAATGTTAACTGTCTTTTATTGTTACCAGAGTAAGGCCACTCAAAGAGAAATTCAGCTTTCCCAGATGACACGCAAATATTTCTAGCAGTAAACAAGGTTTGCTTATGTGTTCTTTTATACTACGTTCCACCTTAGAGAATACAGTAATTTTCCCAACCTATAGATTCTGCAACATGTGAGAGAAGAGGTGACGTTACATTTTCCATTTGTTTCAACCCCCATAACTCGTTTTCTTTTTCATGTATTTTAGCTTTGTACTAGCTAGAGCTATGGATGAGGAGGCCTAGCTCTCGTAGCTCCTAACCCTCTTTTCTGGGACTAATAACTCACTGGAAAATTACTGTTCAGGGTGATTGTTCCTGTGCTTATCAGTCCAAAATATCAGTCCAATTTATTCTGTCCTCTTTTCTTGAGACTATTGCTGATAACATTTAGCTTTGCCTCTTTTTGATATACACAACCGCAAAACACGTTTTGGCAGCTTTGGGTCCCTGGCCCGGTCTGTCCATAGTCACAGACATACCTGAGAAGTGCAGGGTCTGTTCAGCTCAGCTGGTTCAGAAATAAAGAGGAGTCATTAGTGAGCGAATATAAGACTTCAGGCATGTTATAGAAGTGCTATCTCCATCCCATTCCAACCCCCTTTCCACGGGCAAGGACATCTCCCACTAGACCATGTTGGTTGTTGCATTTTCCCAATCAACACCTCCCTTATTGGAGCCATGACAAAACTATATTGACATCAAAAGGATGAGGGTCTGGGCCTCAGTGCATATCCAAATGTTCTACTTGTTTGCATCTTTATCTATAAATGGTATGTGGGAAGGAACATCCTTTGTGTTACTTGAAGAACTGTGTGAAATTTGCATTTTAATTATGAATGAGCATAAAGAATTATTTTGTTGTATGGGTTTCTTCTTCTTAATATTAAAATAAGCCCATTCACAAAAATTCCTCTAGCATACACTTGCATGACCTTCCTGTTGCTTATGAGAAAATAAGAGCAGCATTTAACATATACTCAGTATGCATCAGTTCGTGAATATATTGTTCTTAAATGCAGCTCCTCCTTTGCCTGCATCAGCACATTAATGCCATTTTACAATATGCACTAACTCCCAGAGGAAAAACTCTGCAAAAATACTGATAGATTTATTTAAGGGTTACCTGAAGAAAAACACATGTATGTTTGCCCTTTTTATCAGGATAGACCAAAATTTATTCGTGAAGCCAAATGGATTACACCAAGGATGCATTTGACACACTGAAAATTATGTAGTGAATGAACAAAATCGCAGTCCTTACAAATATTTTATCTATGAGGACTTAATTATAATGACCATTAACACTCATAGAATGGCTCAGGTTGGAAGGGACCTTAAAGATCATCTAGGTCCAACCCCCCTGCCACATAACTCCTATCACATATGAGTATTCATATACTAAAATCAATAGTAATCTTTTTTTTTTTTTACTTTCTGTCAATGCATTTCAAAATTTGCCACTGTATTTCTGGGAGTCGTGGTGGCTTAATGCATAAAAGGGAATGTAAATTTGCAAAGATTTGACATCTGTGGAACATTTTCTCTGTTAAAATAGCTTTTTACTTTAAAGTTTATATTATTATACTTCAAATATCTTCAAAACAGATAATTAAAAGCATCGTGACCTTATTAAAATTGCTTTTAGTCTATAGTAGCCAGCATTTTACAGAAGACTCAGACACTTCTGCAAGTCATCCAGGAAATCCCATTATTTTAGCAATGTAATAACCAGTGTAATGCTGCTTTTATCCTGTATTTTTTAAGAGGCATCGTTACCCAAAAGACATACCAGCGATGTGAATGGAATCCTTAATTGTTTGCATATTCAGAAATCAATCTCATTTCCCTGGAACAGCTTCAGTAGGAAACAGCAATGGTAACGCAATTAGGCCTGAAGGTTAAACCTTTGTTTACATGTGCAACAGAGGATCACGGTTCTTTATTGTCAGGTTCTGCAGTGAGTGCAGAGCACCAGCCATTAGTTTCCATTAGAGGCAAGAGTTTCAGGCAAGGGCAGATGGGGTGGTTTGGGCCTAATTCTGAAAACTTTTCATCTTGACATGCTTGAATATTATTTCTACGAGGGACAGAACTTGCTCTATGACCCCAAATTCAGGTGCATCCTTGGACTTGGGAGTTTGGCTGTGATCTGAATTCAGCCATCCGGCTGGTCCCTGTGAGCGCCGGCAGCGGGCAGAAAGCCTGGGTCATGCACCAGCCGGCTCGGGCGCTCTGGGTCCCTTCGTTTCATAGAGCGTGTGGGAGAGCCCTAATTCCTGGAGCATTTGTCACAGCTGCATGTGGCTTCGCTCCCACCATTCATGCCTTGTACCTGCTTCAGAATGATTTCTTGTCAATTCATTCACATCTGAGTAATCAGAAGTACTATTTTGCAGAAGGCAGGCAAGCAAACCGATACCCAAGCTGTCCTTTCTTAGCTCTATCCTGACTGTTCTCATCTCGTGTGTTGGTGTAACTGTGTTTAACTCTGTGTGGTGAGGCACAACACCATCAAGAGTTACGAGTTATAGCAGAGAAAACCCAGTAGTGAAGAAAAGGAAGAGTCACCTGCCACTATGGTGAGCTGTGCAGTTGAAGAACGGGCTCCTCATCTATTTGATACCCTGATGCATCCCTGATTTTGCCTAAAAGCCACGCACAGGGTTATCACTGACCATCCACAGGCTTCAATCCATAGTCTTAGAAGACTCCCAGTGTCACACCACGCAACTTCTGAAACTTGCAGCTACATAAAATACTTACTAATAAAGAGCAACGTCATGCTTCTCTGACACAAAGCAAGCTAAAAGTGAAAACTGCAGATAATGCATAGTGTTTTTTTTTTTCTTTCTCTGAACATGGGAATTATAGAGGCAGAAAGCCTGGAGTAATGCTGGGATTAATACACATCAGAATAAACGTAGTCCTTTAAAAATATTTTCTTTTTCATTTATCTCAATAGTATGGTTTGTCTTAAAATAGCCACTACTATCTGCACCATGGCATTCAAATTTTATGACAGCTGAAGGAAGTGTATTTTTTGACAAACATTGCCTTTTACAAATGTTTGTGATTTTGTTTGGGTTTTTTTTTGAGCCAACAATCATCAAAACTGAAGGGTAGTATATACATACAGACAAATGCATACGTACGTAGCCTGAGGGAGATACCCCCCACATACATTATTTTGGAGAGGTTGCATAGCTGTTCTCAAATGGCAAAAGCCCCACTCCCTCCCTCTTCCGTGCAGTGCCTATAAAACCTTTCTCCTGTCACTCACCAAGATGAAGCAGACTTATGCCACACTACAGGAAAAAGGCTTGAAAGACTTCTGAAGGGTTCCTTTAAAGGGCCTTTATTCCCCCTGTTCTGCATCCTGTAGGCCGAGTTGCTGCAGTTCCCATGTCGAGGCTGTTACTGAAATGTTCAAGCCTGTAGAAATAATCCAAATGAACTACTCTGTATTCCAGGGTGTCATGAATTGAAGGCAAGATATCTCATGATCATTGCTGCTAAATACAACAATTTGAGCTTATGCATGGTGTGTACACCCTAGTCACGTCAATTGAAAGCCTGGACTATTAACTCCATGTGAGATAAAGCTTCCTGTCAAGTCCTCATAGATTTATAAATTGTAACCTGAAGTTTTTGTGTTGCAGATGACCAGCCAAAGCAATTATTCCCATAAATTAGAGGTTTATTGAACCTCCGATGGCTGTTCATTTGGGTGGGATGGTCACACAGCATTAGGGATGCAGAGATCAGAGCAGTTGTATCAGTGCATGCTGATGGGAGTAGATGATGGCCACACAGAGAGGTGCTATTTCTCAAATCCACAGAGGGGTGACGTCTTGCTTAATCCCGCCGTCATCATGGTCCTTGTTTTGTTACCCCATAGGCTTCTGTGTTGCTGACACCCAGCAGTTTTTGGAGACATGAGGCTGGATGTTGCTAGCTATTGCAAGACTTGAAATAGGTTTCCAAATAGCTATGGCAAACAAAACTGTGAATGATTTGTCAATCCAAAGTTAATTATCTCTATCTCTTGCATTTATTGTGTGCTCATCACAGGTTATCTGAGCTTCCATACCTGCTCTTGGAAATAATAAACCATTTTATTATTGGCTTTATCTTTTCTTCTTTCTCCTTCTCAAGCAAACTTTAAAAAAAAAAAGGGGGAAAAAAAAAAATCAGTTTCCCTTGAAAATGTAGCACCCTTATCTTGACCCCTTTGAAGTCAATACGGATTTTGCCACCAGCTTCACTGGCAGCAGACTGAGGCTCACTTATGCAACATTTTGAACACAAAGGGTGTGATTATTTGTCAAAGAATGGAGGTGCTGGCAGTGAAAAAGTAACATTCATCTGTAATATTTCAAACTATCTTCAAAACTCTCTCAGACACGAAACAATCTACAACCCAAACCTTCTTACTTTGAGTGGTCCTACTTAAATATTGAGCAAACTTTATAATAATGGTTAAAAATGGTGCTTGAGGCAGTTTCAGCTATATTACATATTCTCTATATACTATAGATATGGATTGTATTCACCCTCTCTATTGTATATGTATGTGTGTGAATATTTACATCTAGCACACATACATATATGTTTTATGTATGCATAGATACTAACTTTTCTGTTTGACTTCTTTCTCTCCCATAGCTGAAACTGCTGGTTACTAACATCCACATCATATTCTATGTATGAAGGATATAATTTATTTGTAAACTCAGGATGTTCTTGTTTTATAGAGTTGCTTGTATTTTATAATTTATTTACACATCATGGGTGGAAATGCTTATCTAAGTGCTATGCATTGAAGTGTATGTTTGCTAAATCCATTTCACTCTGTCCGTGGCTATGTTCTTTCTCGTTATAACAATGGTATATGATAGGGCTAAGGAGGAGACAAAATGATGGATACATATCTTATGCTGGTCCCACCAATGGGTGATTCCAGGAGAGGATGTATCAGTAGTAGATATATATATATATTTTATCAACTAAATTTTATGGGAAAAAAAAAAAAAAAAAAGAAGTAGAAAGAACAGCATGAGGACACGTTCAAAATGTGGCAAGTCACAGCCATTTCCAAGTTGGGCAACAAATGCATTGAGCCTTTCGCCATTAAAATTGTAAAGTTTATTGTTTGCTGGCTTAAAAAATATCCCTTTTGTGGTATCTGAGGTGTGAAACATTGTCAAAAATATGATGTCTGGAAAAAAAAAATCAAACTATAGTGGCATTAAATGTTTACTTTTATCTTACCGATAAATCTGCCTCCACCTCCTGACTATTTCACTTTGGATGAGAAAGTTTGTGAAATGGCAGAGAAGAAGGTGCTTGTGACCAAACACAAGATGAGGTGTGCTGTTCATGAGTGTGAGCAAGATCAAACCTGAAACTAAAATACCCAAAGGGGTTCTACCAAGCAAGTATTGCTGAGAAGCAAATGCACCAGAAAACAATAAGGAATTGCAGGGTTTGATAGCAATGGCAGAAACACTGCAACCAAGCACAGTGCCATCAACCTCTCCCCTGCTCTGTCCAGAAACAGAAAGCAAGCACAGTGACCAGGCCCAAACTGTTTGTGTTTGTACATAAGCTGGTTATGGATACATGCCTCTTCATATTAGCAGTGGTTGCTCAGTTGGCATCTGTAAGCAAGGGAACAAAACTAAGACCAAACAAATGATAAAAATGTGTTTATCATCTCTCACTACTGCATCAGATTTCCCTTGCCCACTGTGCAGGTATTTTATGCAACATGAAAGTAATAAAAAGAGTTTATGGCCTTTCCTCTAGACACGTTATATGTAGCTCAGGTTCAGCTGCCCCCGAGCTTCGGCTAAGGTGTCTGCAATTTCTGCTTGGCTTTTGCTCATGTTTATGGTGTTCCCTATGGATGATCAAGAGTGCCTTGCTTGCAGGGCAAGACATGAATTATCTCTCTGGGCAAATCTCAAATGCCCATTAACCACTGGGTTAGTCCCAGTAAGGACACTGTGCTCTTTCCATTGGAAGAAAACAAAAAAATCCTATTTCTTGTGAAGACAAATAAGGAAGCTATTTAAGATCTCCTGTAAGACGTGGTATGCTGGTAGCTGATTCCGTCACATGGCCTGCTTTAGGAGGGACATTAGCATGCTACAAGCCTAAATATTTGGTTGACACTTTGGTGTGCATTTAAATAGTCCTTCCTTTTATGTTCCTGTATCAGCCCCGTGTCAGAGCCAGCAGTCACAGTGGCAGGGGATACCGGCACCTATGACCATTGCTTCCGAACAAAAAAGTCTTGAGGTGGCTGCAGAAGTGATGTCTGGCACGCAGTGAGATGGTGCGTGGCAGAGAGAGGCCTGAGGTTCTCCTCTCCCAGCAGCAGACCCTCTGACTCCAGTACAACTTCAGCTGTTGCCCCTGGGCCAATGAATTTACATGCTGGTGCCTCTCCACAGTAGCTGCAAATGAAGATAAACGGCTATTTCTTTCATCTGTGGGCTGTTCAGAACAGCTCTGATTTGCTCTAAAGAGCTAAAAGGCTTATTGCCTATTTTTGAGGTAATTTATCTTCATTGCTGTTATCATGCAGCCACATCAGTATTAAAAAGCCTGAAGTGCCTTAAAGTGACAAAACCAGAGGAAAATGGGTTAGAGCAAGACCTACTCTTTGTCTGAGGCAGAGCTGGTGGTGAGGGGACCTATACAAGCTGAAAACAAAATCAGATCACTGTTGGTCAGTTCTGAAGCCTTAGAGAGCTCAATGCTACATACCCCTGGTTTGGGGCAGGACTGACAAGAAAGGTTTAGGGCCCAGAGAGAGAGCAGGGGAACACACCTGGCAAAAGGCTGGTGACCTTGTGTGGCATGGCAGAAACGGCTGGTACCTCTTGTAAGCTAATGTCTTGCCCCAGCCATGCCCAAGTCTTACATTGTCTTTGAAGCCAGTAACTTGCCAGGCTGAAGATACAAAGCAGGAGAGGATTTATCGTGTAAACCTGACGGGGATCCTGAGCAAGCTGCCCAGCTCCTGGAAAGCCTGGGGAGAAGAGCCAGTTGCTGAAGCTGCTGCTTCTCCTACACCTGCCACAACACACTGGGGCTCTGGGATCTCGCCTCACTTTGGTCGGCAGCGCTGGCTGCCATTGAGCCACTGAGAAGAGAGAGGAGGGAGGGAAAAAAAATCCAACTTGCTCTCTCTCAGAGAAGCACAAAATTAATATTTAGTTCCTCTAGTAAAAGGCCATCTGTGAGTGGATTTTTATGTTTCATGGTGTCTGTTAGTGTTCATCACAGTTGCCAATCTGGCAGTTTTGGAGGCTGACATCTGCTATTTAACCACCGAGCAACACTATAGTGGGTACGACCACGCAAATGCTCTATGGTGCCCAAAGGCCTGTCTCAAAACCTTTAACAGCAAATAGGTAGCTTGGAGGTCCAGTCCGTTCTCCCTTCAAGAACAGCCCCAGCAAGTGCTGACCTGGGAACAGCGCTAAGCAGCCGAAATGTCCATCCCCAGTGGTCACTTGTCAAGGGAAAAGATTTGCTTTCCATTTCATGTACATTTACATGTGGCTCTTCTATGGAACCTTATTGCATGGCTTTGGCACCCATGTTTTGCATCAGATTGTGGATGGCATGCCAGCCAACCGGCAGCCAAAAGTATGCAGCTGTGTGTGTTTGGCACGCATCCATATTCCCATTTCTAGCTCCTGGCTAGCCATGGACAGCCAGACGTGTGGGTGTGGTATGCGGGACTCCCAGGCGTGCTGCGGAGAGAAAGTCTCACACCTCTACCCATGGAGGACCTCTCACTCACTTTAACGTGCTCAGGATCTGTCCCTGTCTCATCCCTGCTCAGCTTCATTCTCTGAATGACTTGAAACCACAGAAATGGGAAAAAAAAATATCTGCCATTTTTCTAAAAGAGCACAGAAGCCATGCTGCTCACTGGTCTGTGCTACAGAGGCTCCTCCACACTGCTGCCTTCAGCATCCCTGTGCTGCCCTGCACAGTACTTTGCAAACTGCCCCCTTGGTGCTTGCTTAAAACAAGAGCATGGGACTGCTCTGAAGGAGTATCAGTGCTTTTACCCACCTTGCCCTTCAGCACCTTGTGGCCCAACTCACGCCTGTCTCTGCGCTCTTAGCTGGGTGCCCCAGGACTTGAGTGTGGAGAGTCTGAGCAGCTGCAGGAAGATTCACAGCCCTGTTTTCACTAAACAGCTCCCAAACCGTAATTGAAGGAAACCCCACAATACCCAGCAAGCTGCACCCCAGGAGCCAAAGAAAACACTGTGAACATCATTTTCTCCTAATTTCCAAGAACAATGGAAAGCATCGCAATTAGGCGAATAAGGCGAACAATAAGAGTTCAGCTACTCACCCTGCCATCGGTCACTCACGCTGCCCTGGGGGCTTGGGCTCATGCCTGACATGAGTTTCCAGAGGCTCAGAGAACATTTCTGAAGGTTATATGTAAAGCCATTAAGTGCTGTGAAAGCCACAGAAAAGCTTCTGGAAAGCATCTAAGCCTGAGCATTGCATGCTTTGCAGCCATCGGACTCTATTCTTTCTGCTGACCAGGCCAAAACAATGGAAGCACCAAGCCTAGTCCTATTGACTTGACAATTAGCATTGCAGTGGCATAAAGTGTTCTGCGGAGTGGGTTACTCACAGGAACTAACACTATGTGTGTACTAAACAAAAGCCTAGCCTAGCAAGAGGGCTTCTCACCTGAAGACCTGCTGTCCCACCACCCAGAGGCCGGAGCTGATGGAGAGGCAGGACCCAGGGGAGGCCGGGGTGGCAGGGCCAGTCCCCATCCTTGGGACAGGTGACACTCGCAGCTTGCCCGTTCTCCCACGGCAGGGAGGTGCCAGGTGAGCAATGTCAAAACGAGCTGTGAAGATTAGTTGTTTTTTCTTCCTTCCTCAAACAGGATCTTTGAGTAAAATTGACCCTCACGCTAAGCCATTTCGATCTCTTCACAAGCTGGCACCATAAAGTGTGGAGGCTGTTACACTGCCTTATCTTGCTGGGCTTGTAAACCTTTGAGCTTTGAATTGCCTCTGTGACCCTAGAAATTCTTCCCTGGACAAGGCAGAGGAGACCTTTTTCTTTTTTTTTTTTTTTTTTTTTTTTTTTTTTTTTTTTCCTTTTCTTTTTTTCCAGTGCACATACATATAGTAACTTATAATTGAACTCAAAATAAGTGCTTCAGATGGGCAAACCATAAACCAACTTCTCTAAGAAGTCATATACCTGACCACATCCTGCAGGCTTTACTCAAATGTGAGGCTGCACAGGCTGGTGAGGAGCTGGTCCAGTAGCTGATGTTTGCTTCTTGCATGAGCTTTTGCTACAAGAAAATTCAGGTAAATTTGGGGCTGTATGAAGCCTGGGCAGGGGGGGCAGAGGCTGAGAGCCATGCTCTGTCCTGCTGGCTGAGCGCATCAGCCAGCCTTGGGCCTGTGATGGAGGCACCTCTCTTGCAGGATGAGGGCAAGGCTGCAGCTCCCTTCAGGCCCCAGACAGCCACGTGCCCTGAGCTGCTGCCCTGGCTGGTGCACTCCACATGTGATGGTGGCACTGAGATGAGCGGGTTTCTGATGCCCAGCAGGTCACGGAGACTGATTTCTGGGGAAGAATAGGTGTCACTTCCCATTTCCTTCCCCCACCAACAAATCTGTGCCCGGGATCATCTGCAGGCTCGAGGCAATTTGGGGTTTCCACCATTTCAGTTTGGCAGGCTGCTTAAGGTTTCCCAGAGGAGTTGCAGATGGCACAGGGAAGCCGCGTCTAATGGCAGGTGGCTCTGCAGAGCGACGGGCACAGAGGAGCAGCCGTGGTGCAAAGCCAACGCAGTAGCTGAGGGCTTGTCCTGCCAAACTTGTTCTCCAACATTTGCCAAGAGTGGAGCAGCAAGCAAAACATTTCCATGCCACCTCAAAAATGGTTACTTATTGCCTCTGAATTTATTTTTTAAGTTTATTTATTTTTTTTAGTCTCTGCTCCCCGCACACACACAGACAGAGGCTGAACACATGACATCTTTGTACAAGGCTAAAACCTCAGTGGCTATAAGGTTGATGGCCCTGATCAGTGTGTGCTCCATGGTCAGAATGCAACCAGCAAGGCACCATTTTCTCCCAGGCACAGAGCTGGGACGTGGGAAGCTCTGGGCTGCTCCCAAAGAGTTGGCTGCAGCACAGTGCGGAAGGCCTTGGGACACCTTTTCTCTGGACTGTGAGAAATGCGATATGCTCTACAGCTGGCTTTGGCACCTTGCTCTATTCCCTACTCGTAAGGAGAGGTGTTAGCTGATGGCACTGCGTCAAGCAGGAGGACTAAATCCCTTCCTTTGCCCTTCTTGGCTCCTCACCAGGCTGTGCTCTGAACCGAGACAGCTGCCTGGCTAAAGGACGCCCTGATGGGTCTCAGTCAGAGCAAGGGAGACCGGGTGAAAGCCAGTCTGGGTTTGGGCCAGTTTTGAATGAGTCTGCATGTCAGCAGAGGTCTAGCCCTATGTTGTTTCTGCAGCTCTGCAAACACCAGCCAGGAGCTTGCTGGCAAGCTGGCCTTTTTCTGACACACAGGACAAGTTCCTTACTCCCACCACACCATTAGCCATCATTTCTTCTGACCTAGTAGCAGATTTCAAGGGGCTGTTCCATAGCAGAGAAGATGTTGGTCTCCTGATAAGCTTCTCCACCACCTTGGAGGGACACATCTTGCCAAGGTTTTAGATTTGAATAGTGAAACAAGCAGTTTTGTGGCCTGGGTGTATCACAGTTGCATTACATGAACTGCAAGAAGAGCCTCATGACGCTGATGAAGTGAACTTGGATAATGTCCGTTTAAGGGATTTTTATCCATCTTCCCATCTGCCAGCCATAAAGCAAGGAGGCATCCTTGTCTGGTGGCTGGCAGGTGGCCCTATCCCAGGCCTACAATCAGCATTCCTCTGGCCTTTCTGGTTTCAAGGGGCTTTCTATTGGCCTATTGCACCTCTGCCAATGCTTTCATGTTGTATTGCAGGTTGACATCAGTAAAATAAACAAAAAATAAATAAATAATAAGCCCAGGAGTCACCACAGACCTATTTGCAGAAAATACAAAATCAGATTTCTGTCTGTTTTTTCACAAGTTATGTAACAGTCACCGCAGAAACACTTGGTAAGGGAAAATAATTCTTTGTATACCCACATTATATTGACCTTTAAAATACCATTACAACCGGTGCCTTCAGCCATAGACGTTCAGAAATTAACATTCCCAGATTATAATGATTACCTTCAGCCAGCATTCCTGCTAGCATGATGGGGACCTGGGGACCATCACTCCCCAGTAACTGTACTTTGATCACAGTCCTACGTAGGGGATAAGCTGGGTACAAGAAACTGTGAATGGAGAGTGAATTAGAGTGACTAGAAAACCACAGGCATTGCCAGTACATGGCTGAGGAATTTTTCCCCACAGCTGAAAGTGACTTGGAAAAGGAGACTCACTAATAGCAAGGGCTCAGCGAGCCACGTGGGAGAAAATGGATTGCCAAGGAGAAACAGAAAGGAACCCGCAGTGGTCCATGACTTCTGCCTTTCACACAGCCATTGCACAGAGCCCGCTAGGCCCGTTCCCAGAGCGCCGGCTGCCTCCCGGCACTCAGGCTGCTGCTGTAGGCCTGGAGGCCGGTGGTTCCCCGTGGCAGTGCCCAAAGACCACAGCGTCCTTCCCATCCCTCACCGCAGACTCCTGCCATGTGGCAGGGGCAGCAGTGAGTGACACACTATTTTGCACTCACGACCTGGGTGTCCCCACCTGGGCACGGGGCAGCATGAAGGATTGGGCCAGACCTCGGCCTATTCCACCACGGGATGCTCAGCACCGCACCTGGCCCCTACTACAGAGGGAAGGCAACACTAAAATGGCTTCGTTACAAACAGCGTCGTTAAATGTAAAGAGTCAAGCACAGAGAGGAGCAGAGCAAAGTCCCTGGGGGAGGGGAAGAGTGGAGTTCTGGTAATTTTCTCATCAGACACCTTTCTCTGTTACCGTCTCCTGACTCCTGCTCTGAAAGTCAAGTGGAATTGTCAAGAGGAATCACCTGTGATTTAAAGAGCAGTTTTCCTCCGAAGAGCTGTGTAAAATTGCCACCTTCCTATTTGGAGCCTCTGGGGACAGGGAATCAGAGCTGCTGAATTGAAGGGGCGGAGGCAGAAAACGTTGCTCTTTTCTACATTCTCACCAGCCCTTGGCTGAAACGCAGCTGGGGATCAGGCTCCTTAGCTCCAGTGAAGGAGACCACCAAGTGCCACCTGCCCAAGCCCAGGAGATGAAGGGAAACTTTAAGCAAAGAGGCTACGTGGTAATCCCCTTCCTCCTGTCCTGGGGGCAGGCAGAAGAGGAGATTGTGCTCTTTTCTCGTGTAGGTTTCTTTGGAGTTAAAACGGACTCAGGCAGGTTGCTTCGGCCCCACCTTCTTGCTGTGAGCCCCATCAGAATTGGGTTAACAAGGAGCTGGAGCATCTGAGACTACTGAAAAGCTTGTGTGTATGTGCGTTCCTGCGCGCGCGTGTCTGTAGCTATATAGAGATATATTTAAAAGAAGGTTAATTGGTCTCCTGGGAACTATAAAGAACTTGTTAGGTTCCTCTGTGTGAGCAGTGACTGTATGAAGCCTAATTACTGAGCCTGAGTTATTCTTTTTTTGGGGGGAAGGAATCTCTAAGGTCCTTATTAAAACCTACAAAAAGTCTAAAGAATGATGGAATTAGAATTGATTTGTCCGTGTTGATCACAAGTGCACAGCAAATAAAAACGTTGAACTCACCCCATGAAATACTAATGGGGGTCATATAGGCATGGTTTACACATCACTATTATGGGGATAAACAGAAATCCCCTTGTGCTGAATGACAAGACTAAGGAATAGAAGGCCACAGATTTTCAGGTAACCTGCATTCATTATTCTTAGGGCAAGAAAAATACACTCAGCTGTTTTTGTAGGGACCATTTTACGAAGCGTTCATCTCAAATGTATTTTCAGCCTGATTAACTTTGTAAAATCAGAAATGAAAAGGCCAATGGGAAAGAGAAAATAGCCATTACAAAAGCAGAAATAAAAAAGAAGAGGACCTTTAACTTGGTAACCAGCTGTTGGCTGCCCTTCCCAAAACGCAAGCCTGGCCAAATATTTTTTCCCTATAATCAGTAGTTTCTTTAGCTGTCATGTATTTCAGAGAAGGGACCTCTCTGCAGCACACCATTGCGTGGTGCTGCTGCTCATATTGACACCATTTTCCGTGGGCGAAGCCACCAACCCCCAGGCTGTGGACGCTAGCCTTTGCTCCGGGGCTTTTTGCAGTTGTGGCATCATGCAGCCATGAACACATTGGTGTGTTTATCCTGGTGCATTTATCCATGGGCTTCATTTTCCTCAGCTGTGATATAATTCTTTGCCTTCTTTGGAAAGCTTCTGGGGGTATTTTGGGAACTACATCTTTTTCTGCAAATAGCTCTCCTGCTGTCCTGCAAATAATGCACTAAGGGAAGGCATGTAGATTTTTAAAGCCCTTTTAGGTAGGGAAGTAGCGAGGCAGACATTTGGAGAGTGACATAGCCAGTTCCTTTTTATTTTATTTTTTTTTATCAAAAAAAAAAAAAAGGAGTGAGCAGAAATTTCCCAAGGATCAACAACAACAAAGCCCAGCTATGCAACTGCACACATCAGTCTCAGCATGACCCTAGGTGATTTGCTCAAGGCCACACAGTTTCCACTGCAGCGAAGAAGCCAAACTAGAACTCCACATCCATAGCAGTAAGACCGTCCTTCTCCTTGTTTTATGGGAAATTTAATGCAGAATCAGGAAAAAAAAATCTTTATTGGCACAACTTCTGTGAAAAACAACTCTGTTCACTACGAGTCTTGCAGTGGCCAGGGACTATTTGTAATACACTCTGCAGGGAAATAACCTCTGCATTTCATAAATATGCTATGTTAAAAAACAAAACAAAACAAAACAAAATGTAAGAAAATCTAGCTTAAAAATATACAGCAGAGAACAGGGTTACAGCTACAAGCACAGAAAAGCTGAGTAGTGGGAGACTTTTGCTGGCACAAACCTGCACACAATAGACTGCAGACACAGGGTGATCGACTTGAGAAGGTCACAGCTCACTGCATTTTTCTCACTAGCGTCTTTCCTTTCTACCACCTCTGCTATGAATTGCAAGCTCTGTTTGCTAAGGACCCAGAGATTTTTCAACTCTAACATAATTAGCAAACCTTGAGGGTTATGGATACAAAGAGTTGCACCATGCTTAAAAAAAAAAAAAAAAAAAAAGTTAAGGTTCTGTTTGTATTTTATTATATTTGTTAAAGGTTTTGTTTTATTGCTTTCAATTATTCTCAGCAAAACTGTACAATTTCCTATTTTTTTTCTCTGTTGGTACTGCTTTTCTTCCAAACACATACTCCAATGTAATGCAATTCCTCTAAGTGCAATCTAACATTGACTCATAGACTAATTTAAGGGAAAGTGACCAAAAAAACAAAAAAAAAGTAACTCAAAATGTATTTCTGAGCCTTGAGGTGAACCCAAATTGTCATTACTTTCCAAAGGTACTGGAAAAATCTCTGACCCAGTCTGCTGAAAACAAGTTGCAAGCCTGCCAGTATTATTGATAATGTTGCGATCTGCCTCTTTCTGAGTTTAGACTTTAGCATCTTTATCTTGGCAAGCTGATAGCATCCAAAAACAGAAACAAAACAAAAACAAAACAAACAACAACAAAAAACCAAACCCCACAAACCAACCAACCAAAAAATTTGACAGATATCATTCTAAAGGGCCAAAACATCTGTGCATATATACTTCCAAGTACTTTGAGTTCAAGCCAAAAATGTAATGTAAAATGTAAAAATGTAAAAAACCTTGAAATGAAATGAGTGTTTAGCCAATGTGCCTTCCTCCCTGGTGCTCTTGCTTCCTACTGCACTTTCAAAATCTTTCTGCAGTCACAGGCCAGCCTGCTCTGCAGAAAATAGGCTGGAGTGGGAACACAGAGAAAATCTGCCAGCAACAATCGTCCCTGCAGCAACGACAGCCCTGGTGGTGGTGTTGGGAGATGCAAGTCTCCAAGGGAAACCACGCTATAAATGACTGACACCAACCAGACAACTTGACTGTTCCTTTGACCAAGCTGAAAGAAATGCAAGTTTTGTGTCAACAGAAATAAATGTAAAGCATGAATTATGTCCCTGTACTAGGGAATCTCTGTAGAAGAGCCCAGAGAAGCAGGCCAGGCAAGGCAGGCAACGTGGCGGTGCTCTCAGGACCCTGATCTTAGCATAGGTGGCTCCTTTAGCTTGCTGTAATGTCACCTTTCTCATCCAAAGACAGGTACCTCTGACTCTCCCCTAGCATCTGTCTTTCCCTGTTGTTGTGCTTGCACAGTTGTGGTGTCCTTGAACCAGAAGGCAGTGCTGCCGTTCATACATACAGCTGTATGTATGCATGAGAGCTGGTGGGCATCTCCAGCACGTGCTGCATAAACTGATGCACGATCTTGTCTCACACTCTGAAGTCCTTTCCATTTGCAAATCTTCCTATATGATATGTAATCATAAGATAAAACAAGTATCATCTTTATGCAAAACCACATAATGACAAATACAGATGTGTCCCTTTAAAACCAGAAAATAGCTCTTGAAGACTGAGTATCTCTCACATTTTCTGATTGTCCATCAATGATGCTATTGCTTTGTCAAAAATCCCAATAAATGCAAAGGTCTGACCTTTTCCCCAGATAATTTCCTTTTCATAACAGCAAGAAGACCCAACCAAGCAGTGAATTTCTGCGGGGATTATTGCACTTCTTGGGTGGCTGATACGGCGTGGCCTCTGGCCTCAAGCCATGCCTCGTACTCCAGAAAGGCGCTGCATTTCATAGGTTATTGCTTGCATATTACTGCCGGGCAAGTGAACGCTCCATACGGTGGAACAAATTCAAACGCCTTGAAAGGAGATATCTTCCTCAGCATTGGCACTCATGTGCTGGGGCTGTAAATTACGCCCGGAGTGTTCATTTTCTTTTTAAATGTGCTCCCATCTCATAATAATTAATGGTGTCAAGTTACCGGTGTGAAAAAAGCCTGACTTTACAACAACTATGGATTAATGAAATAACAGTCATGGCTGGAGTAGCAGCAATAAATTGTTAGAGAGGAGCGACACACCTGAAGCGATACTTTCAGAGGCCTTAAATTATTTAGGTTTCGACGTTCCTCATAAATATTTGGCTGTTGTTAACATTGGTTTCTGTGTTAAAAGTGGAAGTCAGCAGCTCTGGCAATAACAACCCTCTTGCTAAGGAGTGTGGGGAAATGGAGCACACGCTTTCCAAGCAAGGCTTCTCTTCCCCAAGGACAATCTCCTAGCTCAACACATCTCTTAGAGCCTTAGAGCCCCACCACACAGCCATGTCCTAACACCCCTACCTGCTTGCTGAGAGGGAGAGGAGGGGGGTATGGAAAAGAGTGAGGAAGGAACATGGCTGGCCTGGCAATCATGAAACTGAATTTGCTTAGAAAAACTGTTAACCACTGTGTTGCACTGCTCACATGCCAGAGCCGCAGGCTCCAGCCTGTTGCCGGCCCTGAGTGGGGAGGAGGTGACTGTACCTGGCTGCAGTGACCCGGCTGAGCATTTCCCTGGCTGGGAAGAAACTCCTAGCTAGTGTTGAGCTACAGGATTAAGTAGCCCAGAGCTCTATGCTCTGGAGTCCAAAATACTCTTTGGGGAACTGGAAGCAGTAAGCCCAAACAATGAAGGCTCAGAAACGTCTAGAAACCACAGCACCATCTTCCTGAGTACATGCTCAGCGCACTTTGCTGTGCGAAAGCAAAGCTGATGCCTCACTTCTGTTTTGGTTCCTTACTGAGGGGTAGGTGCTGGAGGCCCAGAGGTACCTCTGGGTGCTAGCAGAAGGTTTGACTTCAGCCCTAAAGTGATTTAAGGGGGCTTCCACAGCCTAGTTGCCCTATAAACCAGGTTATTCTAATTGTTTCATGAATGCTTTCTTAAATTGAGACACCTAGTGGCAAGTATAATTTCACCTCTAAAAATCCAAGAGGTAGCTTAAACATGGTCCTGTTGACAGCATTCCTGTATCTCTTCTGGCTTTATAGTAACTAGGTAGTTTCTCCAATTTTACTTTCATAAAAAGGAAGCAAACAAAAAAGCTGGAATTCTTTTTATCTGGACAGCTTATCAGCAGGCCTGTCACTGAACTTCTAACCCATACTACTTTTTGCACTGCCCCTGACACCCAACTTCTGATTTTGAGGAAGCTCCACAAAAAATTGCACCTGCAGACAAAGGTTTGAGCTCATAGGTCCAATCTCTTTTTAACACTGTTATGGAGTGAGAACTTGTTGAAGCAGTCAAAATGGTGAGACAGCAGGGTAAACAATTTCTGCATAGATACATATTTGATTAAATTTTTTGTTCAGTCCATTTTAATATCCAATATTATAACATATGAAATGCAAGAAAAAGAGGAACAGAACCCAAAAGTTAAAATGCAAGGGAAGAAAATCTCATTTAGAACACTGGAAGTCTTTTGTTTAATGTCAAATAGTATTGGATCAGGCTTTTGGAAAACACACCAAATGGTAATCCAAAGGGAAAAATATGCTCTCTCTACACAGAATGTTTCTGAGACTGGATCTTCAATTGCTGGCATAAACTGGCACAAAAAATTGTCTGCTGATGCCAATGGAATTATATTGTAAAAAATTAAGACTGTATGCATTTCCCAGCATTTATTATCAATTAAATTAGGTGTTGTAAATTGATAATCAAGTATTATCATCTAAATTAGGTGTTTGGTAGGAAAAAAAAAATCCAAAGGGTGTTCTGATAAACAGACATAAAACAGGCGGTAAGGTGAGACTTTGTGATCATTCCAGAGATAACGGGACAGATGCAGAAATCAATACATAAAGCACATGGGAGAAGCTGGGTCAAGTATCATCGAGTCAGAATTCAATTCTCGATTCTTCCTACATTCAGTGGTATTTGGATTGGAGATTCTGGTTATTAAATAGAAATGAATAGAATTGTTCCTCGCTATATGTTTAAGTTTGTATTTTTATCACCAGCATGTATTAAGATCAAATACTGAGACTTACCCACTACCATTTTGCCTTGCAGAAATTAGAAACTTTCTGAAAATATTATATTCACATATTCTTCCAACCATTAACTCAATTCAGAAGATCATACAGCAAAACTAACAAATTTTTGTAATAAAAGTAGGGCCTGATGAAAAAACACCAAAACCATTGAGAAGCTTCCTAATGTAATAAAAAAAAAATATTTCCTTTCTCCTTGAATATTTTGTTTTCCAGACTGGAGAATTTCTTCAGTGTATTCTCATGATGGCCTCACACTGCTCCTTTAAGTCCATCAAGGTTTGCATCAGGCTGTGATCTGTCCCATGGGTCACCTTCATAATTTTATAGGCCTGGAGAAGAGAGCAGAAAGGGACACATTAGTCATTGTGCAGGACATCTGAAAGGGTTGGTAGCTGCAGTGGGGCATGGATTTCAGTGCCAACTCTCAAGCTGGGGGCTTTAATGCATGGCATAGTAGAAATCAGAGTGAAGTATCCCAAAGCATGTAACAATTTGTCTCTGACAAAGGAGGAGGTACTGACACATTATTCTTAGATGTTAAAACATTAAAGTCCCCTAATGTGTTGCACAGAGGGATGTTTGGCATAATAGAGGGAGATGCTTTTGCACTGAGGCATGAAGGCAATTTTAAGATTGATCAACTATGACACCCAAGGTTTCGATACATTATTTAAAAGATGACTGTGATATTTATGCTGTTAATAGCCTCAAAGTCCTTGAAACATAAATGGATTAATGCTTAACAAATAGAACTAAGTGCTCTGACTATATAAGGAGAAACTATACATAGCGTCAAACAAATATGTAAATTAATAGCTTCACTCAAAAAAGGCATGTGTTAGGAATGGTTCTTTGCTGCAGTTCCCATAGATTATTTTCTCTCTGTGTTGGTCATCTTACATTGTCAGGCCAATTTATGCTTGCTTATATTGCCTGTTGTATTGCTGATTCCCTGCCACAGATATGTCTGGCATACTCCTCGTCCAGCTCATGTTTCAATCACCATTTCTCATACGACATTTTGGCTTCTTCGTTCTATTAAATTCTTCATGGAAGAAGGGAAGTACCAGATGGAAACAGACTCAGCACTTCTAAGGAAAGAACAGGAGAGCTCCAAGTGCACCAACAGAAGAAAAGACATCAGAGATTTTTCTTCAACCCAAACTGAGGAATCATCAAAAACTAAATGCAGCCTGTGCTTGAATAAGTTCCTGGTCCAGTTGGCTGATAAAATTCAGCTAAATCAGCTTTAGATTGCAGAAAAATGATCTTTTTGGAAATGTGTCAAGGAAGGGACCTCATTTAAATTAGAAGATAAAAATAAATATAAAGATTCTTTGGTAGAACGAATGAAATTCTACTTCCAACTTCTAGAAACAGGCAAGCATATGGAAATGCTGGCATAATTTATTTTTGCTTCCAATTAGCTAACTTTTTAGAATAAGAGGAAGGAAGCAAAAGACTGAAAGAACAAGTTGAAATAGCAGTCAAAACAAATCAGAGTAAGCAAGGAATTCTACAAAGAGTCAGGCATGTTCTGAGCTACGACAGTGCCCTCCTACTACTAAATGGTAAAATACTCAGTTACACAGAACAATGGAAATTCTTTCATTTCACTAGAAATGCCTAACAAATGTGAAATAAAATCAGAAATCCTCATTTTTGCATATTTCTATTTTAGGAGAAATACAAATCTGTTTATGCTTTTGCAAAATGTTTGCAAGTAAGTCATAATTATATTCCCTGAAAATACTCACTAAGCTGTTCTTAGTCTTCTGTTTTCCTAATTTAACATGAGGGGAAAATGTTGTGAAGAACAGATCATGAAAGTATTTCAACATAGTTGAGCATGAAGTGTTAAGCTGTACAAGAGCTTTTTAATATAAATAGTTGAAGAGGTAGCGTACAAGGCAAGAATAAGAGCCAGTCCTTACTTGGCAGAGACAGTGGAGTGGAGAAAGATGAACACGGGCACGGTGTAGGAATCCCTGGATGGTGCAGAGCGGAATAGCTGCAGGTGGGATCCCAGGCATGTTGCTGTGCAGCACAGAGCAGCTGTGCTCAGGCTAAGCATGGTCAGGATGACTCCAGGGCAAAAGGGTGAGGGGGATTGGCCATAGATACAGACACATTTGGCATGTAGTGTTGACATGATCTGGCCAAGAAAGCTGATGGATTTATTGGGAAAGACCTGTGTTAACAAGCTGTACATTTGGGTTGGATCATAGTCCAGGGCAGCTGACCCTGATCTTCAGCCCACCTACAGGACACAGGTCAGGCAAGGAGTGATGGCCATCGACACCCTGATGTTACAGATGTCCATGAGGATATATCTCTCATAAAAGGCAAAATTCCTTAATATCATACCTAACCTTGAGGTACCATTACCGTGGCTGACTTCTCTCTCACCTGCAACATTTCTTTTCCATTTCATTTCTGTCTTCAGTACGGCAGATAAATGCACCCAGTCTTTATCCTTTTGTCTCCTTCAGGGAGAAAATCATTCTCAAGCAATGTTCTGTCTTACACACCGCACTACAAGTCAGAACCATGCTGTATTGAAGGTAGAATAGCAATGACTTCCCTAATTCTCAGGTTACACTGACATGAAGTTATGTATCTATTTTTGTAAAGATCAGATAAAAACTGGGGATAATTTCACCTCCAAAGCAAGGATTTTTTAACCGATGATGTATAAAAATATGGAGGAATATGCCAACTCTCCCCCCCCCGTTCTTTTAAATCTTACAGCTAACCAGCAGAGCCAAGGCGGATCAGAGTCTTGTGATATGTGTGGTCCTCCTCTCAGACAAAAGAAGAAATCTAATTATGAAAAACTACAGTAATCGCAAGACAGCAGCTCAGGCCACAGTGTCACCAACCGCACGCTGTATCCCCGAAGAATATGAAACCCATTAGATCAGAGGTACGGCAGTTACTCCACGAATGCAAATGAAACGCAGCACAGCCCTTGGCGTCCCTCTTGCCTCGGTCCCCACCAGCCATCACTCAAGCAAGCCCATGGGCACAGGCTGCCACCACCACCACTGGGACTTGCTTCAAGGGGGCAAGGGTCAGAAACCAGGTCCAAGTCTTCCCCTCCACACCTGCCTGTCCAGGTTATGGGCAACCAAAGAGGGGAGTCTGCAGTGCTGTGAAGGTAACGATGACCCCTGCCAAATATTTGTGCTACTGAGTGTGCACAGGGACAAACCACGGACGCTTGCCAGGGGATTCCCATGAGCTCCAGAGATGCGGACCTGGGCTCCTGCGCGAGTGCCGCTTCCAGGTTGAGAAGCTTTACCCATCCCCAGACTGCCTGTTGCAACTGTCGTTACTGCCACTTTTTACAGTCATCCCAGCCTCTTTAAATTAGGTTTGTCAGACCGGGCTCCAGCTCCGGTGTTTTGCTGACAAAGGTTTTCCTGATCTATAATTCCATTTGTTCTCCCAGCATTACATTTTTTCATATATGTATATAAATTTAAAAATAATAGGTTGGCTGTACGATAAACCAAAGGTTACCTTTAGGTTTTACTCCAGAAGTAGATTATTGCCTCTCTGTAATACTTCTATTTCCAAGACCTGGCAAATTAGATTCTGCAGGGGATAATACACTTTTAAAAGGTGATTTCATTTTAATGGGTAACACAAAGCCCCTCACATTATTTAAGCCTTCTTTCGGGGTGCAGGTGAGAGAGCTAAAACCAAAGGGTGATAAGAGTAGGGTGGCTGTAGTTGTGATTCACTTTCAGGTGACACAGGGCGCAGCAATAAGGGCTGGGCTGCACGGCCGTGTGAGAAGATCTACGGGTCCGAACGCACTGCACGGCTGCCGCAGAGCCACTGTCAATCCACAGCAGCTCCGAGGCTGTGCTTGATTAAACAGGATTTATATGAGTGAGGTGAATTTCACTCAGATCTTGATTCCTCTGCACCTTCCCCATCCTTCTCCTTAATGCCACGCTGAAATTAGTCTGACGAGAGCTCCAACAGGGTGCTATTCAGTGTCAGAGTGTATTAAGAAGAGTAATGAAGCAGAGAAGGCAATCGAGTTTCTGCTCTGAGCATGTGGCATGCTCTATTGACACATCTAATCACAAAGGGCCAAACTGTGTTCTGATATAACTCCAGGACATTATCTGAGTTATATTAGGAATCACATCCTTTACTCGCAACAAACTGGGAATTACATGGCTCTAATTTGCTCCTGTGTAGACAGCAATGAAGGAGTCCCATGCATCCCATGCATACAAGTTGCATGGGGAAGTAGGATGACAAGAAGCTTTTCTGTCTGCTTAACTGTGCTCGCAGAGAGTGGGAGGTGAGTCTCTCCCTGTCCTACAAATATGGGTGAAAAGGTGGAGACTGAATGGGGAGTAGACAAAGCTGCAATGGGATTAGTTTGTAAATGGCTCTGCATCCCAGCTGCAAAGCAATTACTGTGTCCTTTTGGACCACTAATGTCTTGGAGACCATGGTTAGAGATGGACAGAGGTATGGCATAGAACAGTAAACAGCATGTTCTCCTTTTTAAGGGACAGAGGAGATAAATCTGAAAAAAATGGTTTCTGTGTTAGGTATTGGTCTGCATTCAGAGAATAATACAGTAACAATCTGGCCTGCAATGGGCTACTGCACTAAACACAACTATCACACTATCACAACTTCTACCCTCACCAATGAGCAGCATTCAGATGGCTCTAGGGGAATTAACTCCAGTTTCATTTAATGCAGCATCATATTAGAAATGCAATTAGAAGCATGCCTGTTGATGTATTGCAGCAATATCAAGGAAAACAGAAACTCCTCTGACTGGGGGCTCACTCCATTTGCTAAAAAGGAAGGCCCAAATGTTTGGAAATCGTAAATATTACAGGGGAAATGGCAGAGCAGATTACCTGGCACATGACAGATATATGGCTTACCTCTGAATAATGAATGAGAAATAGAATTGATTACGCTCCCATCAACTTCTTAATGATCAGAATTGGCCCCAATTTAAGTTAAATATATCAAGTGAAGATTTAAGTTACTAAGATTTGGTAAGAAAGGCGCCGTATCAAATACTGATTTATTATTTAAAGAGGTGAAAATGATCAGTTATTCACCTTGCATATGTAATCAGATGTTAAAACCTAACAGATAGGGTGGTTCAGAAAAGCAAGTATGAAACAGCAAATTATCTGTTGCATTGTGACTGCTGTTTAAAGGGGATCTAGACAGGAGTAAAAAACACTTCTTCCCCATCCCCAGCACAGACTCCCGTCTCCTTCTATGCCAAGCAGCTGCCCCTCTTTGCAACACAACTAGCTCTTCATACAATACGGACATTAAACAAAGGGGACAAAACAGCCAACCTCTGCACTGGAGAGGACTGTGCAGGAACACATTCAACACCCCTGATTAATTAGTTCTAAGATAATATATGGTGTAAATGGAGAAGCAGAGAATCCTATCAATGCCTACCAGAAATTGCAGGCCCACGTAATTACAGCTATTTTGTTCTCAACTCTATGAATGGGGAATAAGCCATCAATTTCTGGCATCTAATTTCAGACATTCAAGTAGAAGAGAGGAAAGGAACAAGTGCTGAGAACTTTCCCAAGCTTGTGCTAGAAGCTCTTCAGTCCCTCTGTCCTGCAATTTCCCCATTTGGAAAATGCAGATGACAGCATTTCTCCAGTGGGATGTCTTGAGGATAAATGCACTGCTAACATGTGAAATACCCTGGCCTGAAGACAACACAAGCTGTGCAAGGCCCGAAGTGACAGTACTGTGACAAGTTCCTTGCAGAGGGCAAACTGCAGCTGGCTTTCTGCAGCACTGAGCAAAGGCGGTGAGGAGACTGCATCAGGCACTGGAGGTGGGCAGGGAGACAAGTGGGGGAACCTCACAGAGTTTGTGGTGTCTTCAGGCCAGCTTCAACAAAGGACAATGGACAATACACATGAATGAGCCTGAGACCTCTGAGGGGCACTTGAGGCAGCATATCTTCCAGGGGGAGAAAAATACCCCAACAGTGCCTTAGGATTTGAGATGTGAAGCAAGTGAGAGCCTATGTCCTGAAGACATATTGCTCATGGAAGGGGATTCTTCAGTATATTTAAGTTTGTAGTCCCAAGCCAGATAGTAAAAGCAATATAACAGCAGGACAAATAAGAGCCCGGGGTAGGAGGAAATGAATATAAAAATCATTAAACCTGAACAATAAGTTCAGGTACAACAGGGACAGCTTAAAACTGAAAAGTAACCAGCAAAGCACCAGCTGCAAAAACAGATTGAATGGAAAGATGGTGAGCGACACAGAAACAGGGGGGATCAAGAAGCATGCCTGTTGATTGCATAGCTCACAATAAAATACAAGCATGAAAAGGCAAAGTTCTTCCATCCAAAATCAAAGATACCTAAGGAGATACTATAAGGAGGGTAGAAACTGCAGTTCTCCACCTGTTTTTGTACTTTTAGTGCTCCCAGAATCCCTGTGCTATGGTAATAAGGAGAGTAGAAGGCACTGATATAGTTTTATCTCTTCAGATCTAACAGCAATTTTTCATTCAGGCACTTCTGAGCTATCAAATTGTAATTAGCATTGACTGATACTGAAGGAAGGCAGTGCCTGAAACTCTGCACAATAGTGACCCATCATCACATTCAGCTGCAGCCTGGGGAAACAGCACCGACGACAGAAAAAAGTGGTGAGGAATATGCAAAGGCATAAGGTACAGTCAGAGGAGAAGGGGAGGAAATACATGGCTGGTTTGGGGCTAGCGAGGGCTGTGGGAGGACGTAGCATTTCACAATACTGACCTGTTTCAAGGTCTCCAGTGCTTGAGGAAACATGTCTTGACTGTACTGCAGTTTGCCCACTCGCATCAGCTGGACAGCCCTCAGCGGATGGAAGCCAGGATAATACAGTCTGCAGAGAAAAAAGGAGGAAAATGTGTCACTGTGTCAGCTCTCACCTTCACAGTCACTGCCTCTGTGGAGAGCTATTAGGGTGGGACTGCAGAGTCATTGTGAATGTTAATAAGGTACTCAGAGAAAATTAGCTACACTACTGAGAAGCATGAAATACTGAGGGGAATTAGCAAATTATTACTCTCCATCTCAAAGGAATGCCTTTAACATTATCCTGTTAGAAAGTGACGGGAGTGGGATTATTTCATTTGCTACTGTTGGATAACACAATAGAATTTACTGTATTTAGTGTTGCAAACAGAGGTCGTTCACAATCCCAGGTCCCTGAAGAGCTATAATTTTAAAAGGAAGCTTCAGTAGGAAACTACCTCTTGGATCCTCCAGGATGAAGGAGAGGGGCAGCACAGAAAGCAGGTACATACATCAAGGCCACCATTTCTGAAGGTTTGCTAGCTGTTCCCTGTTCCAGAAAAGAACTGGTAATGCATGCTCAGGGAAACATCTCAGACTGGGCTTGTGCATCTAGACAAGGTATCTGCTAGTGTGAGGAGAAACTCCTCACTCCATTTCACAGAAGCAGTAGTTTTCCATCAATATTACTGGAGTTACTTCAGAAACACATATATAAAGATATGACTATGCTCTCTTCCCCTCCCCCCCCCCCCCCCAGGGAAGTAGAAGGAGGGTGATGTCATCATTAATTTCCTTCAAGATGCTCATGAAATGTCATAAATCTCAAATGAAGATGTGTAAACGTCATGGAAAATGTTTTCACAGCCAACCTCCCCTTTTTCTGCTGATCCCCCAGTTTCAATGAAGACATACAGAAACACATGGGAAGCATGCCTGGTTTGCTTGCCTCTCAGGACCTTTATCCATCAAGGTCTCTCACGAAGCAACAGAAACCAACTCCTTAATGTGAAGAATCCATCCTGAATTGCCACGAGCACCACCTGTTCATACTACAAAAACTACTAGACGTGGCGTTCTCAAACTTGTTGTGGGTTGCAATCCAAAAAGGCTGAGAGCCAGGAGACTAGAGAGAAGAAAAATGATAGTCCTTGTCTCAGTCCAAACTGACCACTTAGGAACTCTAAAGATCCAGTTAAACAAACACTGGAAAAATATCAGTAGATTTATTTTTTTTCTTTCTGATTATTATATCAATTAACATGGTGCTATCTGCTAGTAGTTAAGCAAGGAGGAAATACAACTAAGAGATTTTGCTGTGAATTAGTGAATAGTCATATAAATTGCAGAGATAACATGGCACAAATGGGAGTAGTGATGACAGGCACAACTTTGTAAAATTTGCAAAACAGCAATGCCCATATGGTTGCAAACTTCTGCCTTCACCTGTGACTGCTGCAATGGATGGAGTAAGAAGGTCATTTCCTCTCTTTCTGGGCTACTGGAATGCCAGGATGCCTGGGTCAAATATCACAGCCACAGGAGCAGGAGCCAAGGAGGCAGATTTTTGCATGAGAGAACTTTTTTGTAGTACTTACTAGATTGTCTGTGCTGTGCTCTGACAGTTCTGATTCTCCTCTCTATTCCTTCATGGCCTTCACATCTTCATTGCAAACCTCCACTTTTCATCCTTTCAACCATCTTTTTAATGTTTCTCCTTTCCCTCTCCCTCCTGAATAACCAGCCCTGTCTGAAATACCAATGCCAACTGAATGCTGCCTTGCCTGCAGCCGCCACAGGGGTGGCAGCTCACAAGGACAAATTCAGGCTGTGCTTCGGTCTGGCGATGTGGGGCTGGCTAAACTTCACACAGGTCCATCAGAATGCAGAATCTGCCCCTGCATGCAAACGGGTCTCTTTCTATAGCGCATACGTTCACTTGCAGTCAATAAAGACTTAGCGTTGTTTGGTATATGCAATGCCAGAGCAAACAGGAGGCAATTTAACAATGTCAGGGACTCAACCCAGACTACCATCCATAAACCAAAGTAAGTGAAAATTTAAGATGAGGACACAGAAGGAGTAAGTGTGAAACAAAGAGCCCTGAGTTCATAAATATTTACAAAGCTGTTTTACTGTGCTGATTTATGTTCTGATCTTATGCATGTATATAGTTACATTTGCAAGCCTTAAAATTGACATTTGAAACAACTATTTATTATCATATTCTGGAATAAATCTATTAAACACCTTTTTGTGAAAGCACATCCATTGAGTGAGTTTATAAGAGAAATCCAGGCAGCTTGCAGCTCTTCTGAGAGATGCGTAAGTGGGCAGAATGCTGCTGGCTTCTTCCAGGCATCCCTAGGATTCAGTATTATGAAAAGCTGGCATGGCAAAAAGAGCTAAGAAGGAGCGTCAGGTATTTGTGAGCCTATCTGCTATCCCCATGCATTGCTCTGAACAAAACAAATGGATAATTTTAAGACTAAGGAAGACATTTACCAGCCAGGGAACTAGCACCTAAAGACTGTCAACAAGAGAATAACACAACTATAGCGAAATACATGCTGTAAAACACGGAGCAGCTCAGGAAGAATAGGATTTCAATCTGAAAAGGATTTTATGAGATTTACCAAGGCCTGAGGGACTGGAAAGGGAACAGTATCACACTAAAAGCTGAAATAAAGAAAGACGGTTCTGTGGAGTGATGTTTCCTGCTCCTTGGCACTGGTCAATGCCCATCAGTCCACTTGCAAAGAGAGATTAAACAGAATACAATAACTAACAAGTAAAATGCACTGTAAACAAGAAAACTAGAGCAGGCTGAAAAAGATCTTTACATTTTGTATCACAGCCTCCACAGCACAGCTTTGTTCCAGTCTATGACTAACATCATCCATGCCAGCCTGTTCCTCTGCCTGTCAACTGGTCCCACCCACGTGGCGTGATGTGCAGACAACACAGGAGTGCCTCCTGTTGCCTCCTGCAGGTTAAAGGGTGTTAATCAGGACCGGTCCCTGGACAGTCCCCTATGGTACCCACCGTTACTAGCATCCAAAGAGGGAAAAACATGTCAGCCATAGCCCTCTGACCCCCACATCTAACCAGATTTGTACCTGTCGAGCTGTCTACTCATCTGAACTGTGACATCCTAACTTGGATGGTAACTCCCTGATCCTCTCCACCTTTCAAAGATGACAGCAAGCAAGCTGGCCAGCTCTCAACACCATTGCTAGAGGTCCAGTGGGTTTGTACGGGTCACACTCTCAGGTAATCCTCCTGACTCAACCCTCTTTCTGTGCCTGGAACACTGCACAGGTGAAGAGTGAGGCAAAGAAAGCACCGTCTAGTTCATTATTCAAAACCTCAAATGAAAGCTATTTCCCAGTCTCCAGGTAGCTTGCTTCAGTGTTTCACTGTTCCAGGAACCAGCAGTTCCTGCATTTCGTTCACAAAATACAAGGATACCAATTTTCAGTAGGCAAAGGTATGGCCAATACTTGGTAAAGCAATAGTTGTTTCTAGTATACCATGAAACTGATAGCTCCTATTTGCAGTTCAGCCTCAAGGTTTGCCTTGATGACCCCCCCCCCCCCCCATGCAGTTACTGTTCATATACTTTACAAAGAAAAAAAATCCTTCTATAAATCTGTATCAGCTCTGAATCTCTTCAAGCAATCCTTTGTGTTCTTGTATATAGAACAATGTAAAAAAGAAAAACACCTTTGACTAATTTTAGCTAAATCCTTCTATTTCTTAATACTGCAGTTCCTCTAATTACACTCAAATTATCTCTCATTATAGGGTAAACAGTCAGAACTTTTGTGTTCTGTTGTGAGCTAACAGCTACTATCAAAAAGGATATGCAAAATCACTTTCTTTTCTGATGCCTCATGTTTTAAAATAGAGGATATGCAAAATCACTTTCTTTTCTGGTGCCTCATGTTTTAAAATAAATAGATGCCTACCATTTCCTGTAAATCTGTCTGCAGGGTTAACATTTACACCTTAGTCTTCAGCCTGATGTAATTAGAAGCAGGCAGGATTTATAAAACCCGAAATAAGGTCTTAGAATGGAAATGTTACCAGGCTCTTTAATATGGTGACACGTAAAAAGTGATGCTATACATGACTGTAAATTGGTTTGCAGTACCTTTTCATGCAAGTAAATATGACAGCATAAAAGACATAAAGCAGTTTTAGGAGCCACAGCAACAGAGAAGGAATTAAGAGCAGGCTTCTGGGCTTCAGGAAAGGGGCAAGCAGAATGCAAAGAGGACAGCATCAGCCCCCTGACAGAAATGTACTAGCTACAGCAGGTGGAAATGTTCACCACAAATACAGCACAGCCTTGTTTTCTTTTTCTGAGGTATTCTTGATTTCTGAACTACTCAGTATTTGAGTACATTCATTAAAGCTGTTCACTAAACTGCAGCCTAGGGATTATTTTTATGCTGTCCAGCTATTTTTATTTTTTCATTATTTAGTGATTTAAGACTGGTCATCCATAATTCGCATGATATTTGATCCACTCCTTGACTGGGATGATCAAAGGGTTCCACATCTGGGACTTGTGAGAAACATTTTTTAGGACAAATTTAAGGACAAATGATTATTTATGCTAAAAAATATGAAACATTTGGTATCTATCAACTGCTCCAAGAATGAACCAGTTATTTCATGAATAGTCAAAGAAAGCATATTCCTCAGGAGTATAAAACAGGTAAACTAACAGTGCTCATTTACAACTATCTGTGCTCATTTAGGAGCTCACAGATCTTAATTCCAAAGGGACCATGATGCAGCTGTTCAGTCTGATCTCCTGCACAGAATTTCACCTGGCAATTCCTACACCAAAACCTGCAATTTGAAGCTGGAATAGTGCTTAGCAAGCAATGTTTTATTTATAGAAAATATCCTTAAAGAGCTTTGTAAATAAATTTTAAAAAAACACTAGCCATACACAAGAGCTTTGTCTGGGATGGAACAAGATTATAGGGTTATTTTTGGTGGAGGTGGGGAAATGTTATTGATACTGGAATAAATGACTTTGTTTTGCATGCTAAGCATTAGAAGTCTAGTTGAACTGCATAATTTCTAAGGGCAGTATATCTATTTTAACCTACATATAATCTTTACGGTTCCCTGTGAAAGCCTTCCAAAAGATCACTGGCCTGGCTCTCAATCACGTTTTTTTGTTTTTTTTTTTTCTTGCAATAAAAATGATTTTAAACAGTTATTCTTTCTGTCCTTTCTCTTTCTCTCTCTCTCTTTTTTTTTTTTTTTCTCTTTCAACTCCTTATTTATGGATGACCAGGTACATTTAAATCAGTTCAGGACCTTACAACTCCTCTTACACCTTCTGCAGCAGCCATGTCATTTTCAGAGCAGCAGACTTGATCCTTTACCTGTGGCAGAGCTGATGTGGCAGAGCTGTCCAGCTGCCCTGAAATGTTCATTGTCCATTTTATCTCCCCATCACAGTGCCTCACTGACATGATCAAAGCATCACTGAACAGTTTAATGCTGGCATCATCCTTTTCCATTTTTTTTTTTAACCCAGATTTGACCTTTTTCACTTGTGGGTGCAGCTTCTCAGCACTAGTATTGAGGATTTCCTGGAGGTAACTACTAGTGCACATCCCTGAAGTATTACAGAACAGCGTTGCCAGTGATGAGAAAACATTATTAGTAAAATTTTTATACTGGAAATATGTTTCTGATTTAACCAAGTAACAACAGAAAGTCAGCCTTATTTTCTGAGCCAGCTGCATCTGATATAGTAGAGATGTGTAGACCTAGCACCTCTGATCATACCTCACTTGGAAGTCTCTATACTCTTGACTATAATACATCCTGGCTGTACATTCGTGTATTCTAACTTATATGTGCTCTTTATCTGTATTATTGCTGTATTGTCAAAATTCTTGTTATCCTTAGTATTGAAAGTTTCACCAAAGACCACAACATATTTAAGCACCTCATTATACTAAGCACTAAAAAGCACAGCATGACAGTCCTTGGTCTGCACAGATGAGAAACTGAGGCACAGGCGAATGAAGTGATATGTCCAATTTTACAAGAGAAAAGTCCCTGGAAAAGCGAAGAATTTAATCAGGACCTCAAGAACTGTGTAACTTCAGGCAAAAGGACCTTTTTTAGATTCATGCAGAGCCTGGTTCTTATATCCATGCTGTCTTGTCTGGCTAGCTGGCTCTGTCAATCCAAATAAAAGTAAATGTAGTTTTGTAGGCTTAAGAAGCATTTTGTATTTTTGAAATGGAATGTAGAGACAGCAGCATTAGAATTTTTTGTGCCAGAGTGACGATTTCTTCTTCTTTTATCTATTTATTTTTATTCTGTCCTCACTCAAGAAATGTCCCATTTCAGTGAAATAACTGCCTCTGGAAACAGTTTAGGATTTAGATCTGTGAAATCATGGTTCAAAACCTTTTTCATCACATCTGTGTCTCATACTGTTCTATTACTATTTGTTTCAGTAATTTAACTGATGTGATCAAATAAGCAATCACACTTCTTAATCGACTGAATTCACAAGAAATATTAGCTGTTCATCTCAGAAACATTTTCTCTCTGGCTACTGATCATTCTGCCATATTCCTTACAGGGATAATTTATGTCACATTAAGATGGATATCATTCCAGATGTTGGCTCTGCCAAGATTTGAATGATAATTTTAATAAAATGACAAAGTGGTATAAACCACGATTTTCATCTTTGCTCCAGATCTAACTAACCCATTTAAAAGGCTGGTGCTCTCTGTTTGAATGGTCCACTTCAAATGTTGTCTGCTTCTGGTATTAAGAGATGTTACAGTAACAAGCAGTGCTCAGTCTGGAATGGAAGAAGGAAAAAACTTTGTATAGATTGTCCCTGTGTCCTGGCCAATTTTCTCAGCATCTCGTAGTTCTTGTTAGCTTTATCATGTGGTTAACATCTTAACAGCTAGAGATGGTAGAGTGGAATATCACTGCAGATAGGAATATACTGTCACGGCCCTTGCATAACACGTAGAACAAGAGGTTAGGGTCAACAGTTTAGTTCAAAGGATTTATAAAAAGAATTAAAAAGTGAAATTGAGCATGTTTAAAGAATGCCAGGAAGTGTAGGAAAGACAGTAAAGGAAGAATGGGAAAGCTACTTAAAGAGAACATGCATGGGAAGAGAAATAAAATATGCAAGGGAAATGTGTACTAGAGAAATATTAATTTGTGACAAAGACCTTGATGTTCACCTTCTTCTCCAAGCAATGAATCTACAGGTCACTGATGTTAAGAAAAATGACCCACCCTTGGTATCATATATGGCTAGAACACAGCTACAAGACTTGTTGCAGATACAAGCAATGCAAGTTTAGAGTTTTGCTTTCTGTGAGGAGATCATGGATCTGCATGTTTGTATGCTGATCCTTTTCAGCCATGGAACAAGAGAGTGACAGGGAAAGAATGAAAAGCACTGCTGGATCCCCTGTGCTCAAAAACTGCTCTCATTGACTCCCTGCCCCTCCACTATGATATGAATTCCCTCAGCACCAGAGCCCCGCACATCTAATTGCTACTTGTGTTAGTGAACTTCAGAGAGGTCATGAGGGCGTGTGCAAGTACAAACTCCACAAGGAAGGATGCAGCTGGTACTATTGCCATCGTCAGTGCAAAATGTCTTTTCTCCACTCGTCAGAATCTCAGATCACCTCAGAAGTGTGCTGTAATACAGAAGACTGATAACTTGTGAGTTACATCACTGGTTTAAGCAATAGTGTCCTTTTTTCTTTTTCTATCATATCTCCAGATAATTCTGCAGGGAAACTATCAGGTACAGTGCAACAACTCTGTCTCTTTAGAGAAAGGATTACAAATGCCAATTTCAGACAGCATGGCTGCAATTTGGAGAGACATAGTCATTTTTCTCATGACAGCTGTGGGTCAGGAAAGAATCACAGCAGCATGCCCTTTGGCTGGATTTCTGTCACTTTCCACTTCTGAAGACCAGAGACTTCTTTCTTTTCTTTTTTTTTTTTTTAAACATAGATCACTGTTCTAGTAAGCTTGCTTTTTTTTTTTTTTTTTTTTTTTTTTTTAATATATGTGTATAGTAAGGGGTCTGAAGTAAACTATTTTTTAGGAAAGAGATCTTGGAGTTATAATAAATATTCCTATGAAAACATTAGCAGTATGAACATACTGATAAAAAAAAAAAAAGAAGAAACAAAACCAAAACGAATATTAGAATATTTTTAGGAAAAGAAAACAGAAAAGTGCTGAAAAAATACACTATGCCCCCACATCTTGAGCATTCTGCAATTCTGATCCTGTCATTTCAAAAAAGTTTAGTAGAAAGGTATAAACAGGGCTGATGAGGACAGTCAGATGCAGTGTAATGAAGGAGTAAATAGACTAGGACAAGTCTGCAACAGAAATGATTGTGCAAGGGCTCAATGGATCTACAAAATCAAAGGGAGTATAGAAAAGGCAAGCAAGGAATGATCAGTGCCTTTCATATGACAAAGATGATATCGGACAAAACCAACAGGTGACAAGTTCAGAACCAATAAATAGATGTTCTGCCTCTCACAGACACTAGCTAAACTGTTAACCCAGTACCTCAAAGTGCAGTTGATTTTTGATTGAAAAGCAAACAGATTACTGAGTTCAGGTTCCTATTTTCTTTTTCCATGACTAAATCATTTGGCATGTTACAGTCATCTGTGACCATCAAATCTTCTTCTGTTAGCTATTTCCAACCGATAAGTTTCTAGCTTAGGAAAGGTGGAAGATTATGAAAGGACTCATAGGAACCTTTGACTCTTTTGGATATCTCCCCAAATCTGCCTATTTCTTAGGCAGCTCTTTATGCACTTTAATTTATTTTATTATTATTATTTTTGGTGTAAATTGCCATTTAGAATGACAGTAACTTTGTTATACTCCATTAGATAATTTAGTGAATTTAACTCTATGTTATTGTCCTTCATTTAGATTATGTTGTATTATCACAAAATACAGTCTTGCATGATCCAGCTTTGTTAAACCTATGTTACTTTTTACAGCATTTTCCATTCATTTCATTTTTTCTGCCTTCAGAATTTGCCTTAAATCTTTGAGTTGATGGCCCTCTACTTCCCCCTTCCAAAGAACAGCAACGGCATCGTTATTCTTCAATTGCTTAGTGTCAGCTCTGACTTGAGAATGTTCTTTGGGAACCACTTTTACTTTGGAAGCGCGGTGTACCATGTCCATACCTATTAGTAAAGCTAAGTGAATACAGAATTTACCCTGCATCCATTTAGCAAGATGGCCCTTTTTGCTTTCTGACATCTTGTGCCATTGCTGTTCCCTCAGTAAGCATCATCTTGTTTGTAGTAACTACTGCAGTGGTGTGTTTACCAATATAGTTTCATGCTAATAGCAATACATGGGTTACGAAAAAAGGAAGGCCAGGTATCTCTTCTTGCCCTCCACCATCTTCAAATCAGCAAGATGCTGGTTCACTGCCATCCCAACTGCAGACATTTGATCCAGCTGTTTGTGTACATGCTTCTGATTTGGCTGGTTAGCTGTTGAACCTAGTGATACTAATTTCATCATCCTGCCAAATTCTGTATGGCTTATCCCCTCATTTCTGACCACTCAGATACCTCTCAGACTCACCTCTCTTACACGTTTGTGTGCTTTCACCCACCATGTTGTCACCTTTCAAAATTTCTCAGACCAGTGCTTTACCAGCTGCCATTTCATTTTTTCTTGCTTCCCAGATTATAATATTCAATAATAATAGCAACAATAATAGCTGAAGTGGCATTTACAAAATTTAGTGAGATTCTTATGCATAACTTGTTACCAGCATGCCTGAACAGGAACTCTACTGCCCGGCACCAGATATCTCATTTAGATATCTGGCTTTACTCCTTATGCCTCAGCTTTTCCATCTTTAAGGTGAGAATAGTGATCTCTCAGTGGAGGCTAAATTCAATCACATTTGCGAAGAGCTTTGAGAGTTCAATAGGAAGATTCTGTAGCAGTTCAACGCATTAGCACTAGTTCTAAAGAGAATTATAAATCCTTGGTAAGCTACGTGGTTAAAATGTGGCAGCTAAACAGGACCATCTGACTGTACTGGAGAACACTACCTTCCATCCAGTCACTCAGCTGGCTAGAAAATTTCTTGCATGACCTAAAAGGCATGTAAATTGCTCCAGAGTTTCCTAGAAATAAAACAATCTGGAAGAAAGGGGAGGAGGGAAATAGCATTCTTTACAGAAAAAGACTTGCTATGAATTTTATGAGTAGCAATCATGAACAATAATCTCTCCAAGGCTCTAAAGGGTTGCCTGAAATGCTAGCTGAATATAAAGGACAGATTTTTTCATGTAACACCACTACGCCTCTTCGTGGGTGTGCAATGCTTCAAAAGACCAAGACATGCTTGAACTCTCCATTTGTAACTGAAACCAGTGTGTTTATTGAGCAAGCATTTTTCAAGCAAAGCCATGTTTGCTGTACTCCTTGATTAATGAGTACATTTGTACCTTGGCAGAACAGGCAGGGGGCAAAAAAAATTATGAGAAGATTGCTTGAGGAGGAAATAGATCTATGAAAAAAATATTTCTGTTCACACAAAGTAAAGCAATTTTAAAGATTTCATGCTTTACATGGTGTCTCATATCAGTACCTAGTTTAGTGTGCAAACTACCATCTCCAGTGGCTGAATCCAACGTACATGTTACAGGTAGCAGAACATCTCAAGACACTTTCTCCTGATGTAAACTGATGTAGTACCACTGATTTTAATGTTGATGCATTAACTGATGTGGTTACATCAGCTTTTGCTAGCACATGGAACACCATTTGTCTAAGAACTGTGAGACAATGTTGATGTCAGCATCACAAAATCAAATCCAGATTTCCAAAATACTGTTCAAAATTCATAGTACTTGGGAATAAAGGACCTTTGTTTCACTTTTTGTTCAAATGTTTCTTTCTTTCTACAACGTTCTCTGGGACAACCAATTTTTATGCCCAGATTTTGTTACAAGATTATTTGCAATCTTGATCCACCAGTTTGTAATCATATATTGTTGTTCTAAGAGATGCTGAGGCTTTGCAAAATTATACTGACCCTAGCTACGTCACTACTCCAGCCGCTCAGAGCTTGTTTACAGATGTGTGAGATGGAAGGATAAAAGATACTTTCCAATAGGTATTTTGCATAGAATGTCCTCAGTATGAGGTTTTTGATTGCATTTCTAGACTGGAGCATTACAGGTTTGTATCTTAATATGACAAATATATTTCTGTAGGCAAGATAAGGCATGAACAGTTCATTTAAGATAAAGTACAATGCATTCAAGGACCTATTTAATAAATATCTTGAGTATAAACAGAAATAAAGACTTTGCAGAGTCAAAATATTGTGTATGATATGCAGGAAGCCAGTTCCCAAGGAATTAGCTGTTTTTGATTTCACTTAGTGGCTACTACATAAATATACATGACGGGCCTGCTGGGAGCCATGTGGCTGCCAACAAGACCAGTGGCTGCCTCTCTGTGCCAGACCACAAGAACAGTGACCGAACATGACACTGAAGAATATGGCCATGAGCCCATCAGAATTACAAATAAAATTAAACAAACAAACAGAAAACCTATTAATCTGTTCAGTAAATTCTGAAGAGTTATTGACTAGGGCCTACAATGGTGCTTGCACAGCCACCGGAGGAGGTACAGACATTTTGTGTCCAACTTCCTTTCTCTGCTGGCAGTGGGTAGACATCCTGTCTGTGCAGCACGTTTCTGACAGGGGTCATCTGAAACAACCTGATAAATGTTTACCTTGCACCCCATTCACTGAGGCAGCAGGTGCAAAGAAAGAGCTTCAACTGCAATACAGGCAGAGGAATAAGAGGCTTGTAACAGTCTGAAACCACAAAACATCGAGCAACCACATTTCTCTTTTAGCCAGTTGTGTGGAGGCAATTAACACATTGATTTATGGCTGAGTGGAGGAGGGGAAACGAGCAAAAGAAACACATATGGACTCTATCAAATCCTATTTTTTTCTATCAAATGTTAGTTGTGTCCCACTGAGCTAAAGAAAGACTCTGTACTACTTGGCCCACAGTTCCCAGTAGACAATTTCTGCACACTGAGACAAGGTTCATAGCTCTAGCTCAGCATTAACAGTCAGCACACTGGGAAGAGCTCCAGTAAGCTGTTGTGCAAGTGCAGCAAAGCTGCCAGGGTGACCAATCTGCAGGTCCTGGAGTAGTACATCACCCTGTGCCCCAGGTCATACCCCTTCGTCAGCTAAAACCCTTCAACAATATTTACTATCGGTGTGCCATTACACATACCAGCTAGGTCTGAGACAGAACCCTCGGTCTATCTCACAAGTCATTATTTCTAACAGTAAGAAGAAATTCCCTTTTCTCCCTTTCCCCAGACACTGTTTCCTATTTTCTTCTCAGTTTTCTTCCTCTAGGTTCTGTGTCTTTCCTTGTTTCTCTATCCTTTTCTTTATATTTTCTTCTTTCACTATTCTGTTTTTATTTTATTTTATATATATTTTTTCCCCACCAAATTGCTTTCTTTCCCGCTCTAACCTCCTCTTTCATCTTTTTATTCATCATTTTACATTTCTTCCACTCCTGGGCCCTGTCTACCTACACATAACAAAAGTGGTGTGTCCTGTGGAGGCCGATTGCTCACTTGGCTGGGCTACATGCAAGATACACATCTTTGAAGCAACCGCTAGACTGCTAACAGCTGTTGCAAAGTAAATTCCCTGTACGCACTGAAAATTACAACATGTTAAGACATGCAATGGTGTGCTGTGCATAAAGCCTCAGGAAACTACCCATTGATCTACGACATGTCCATTAATCTCTGCAGCCTAAAGGGCATCTTTCTAAATTGGTACAGGAGGCAGCCATGAAAAAAATCTGTCAATACTCATGTGAGGCACAGGAAAACCACATACTTAGTCTTTGCTATTAAATATGAATCCATGGCATGAGGCAGGCATCAAAATCTAAAATGGCATTTACTTGCCTCAGGCAAAAAACAAAATGTCACAGCCTCATCTGATTTTGCTTGTAGCACAATAGGACCTCACCATTTCATTGTCAATTTGTGATTTCTCTGAAATATGTCTTAGACATCTCTCGACTTTCATGACATCCATTCTCAGGGCTTTTGTATCAGTCTGTATTTTGTGCTGGACCAGATGTATCTCAACAAAATGCAGAAAAATACATCTATAGCAAAAGAAGACGTTCTCCTGTCAGTGGACAGTTTCTTTCCCAGAAACATGGAACTCTTCCCTGGAGTCACCTTGCAGCTACATACCAAGGTGATACACGCTTTTTTAATACAGAGATTTCATTCTTTACTTGGAGCTTATCTTGTTTCTTTCTCTGCTCATGTTGTTACACCAAGCAATGTTCTTGGTCCACACGCTCCCTGTTTCAACACGACTCTGTCAAAGGAACAGCAACTTTGACTGACATGAAAGACCAGTTCTTAGAAAGGGCTCTGCTAATTACCTGCTGGCTTCCTGCAGGGTTTCTTTCCACAACAAAAAAAACAACTACTGCATACCTCATTACGGTCCTTGATATTTAGATCAGTTCTTTACATTACCCCTTGTCAGAACACCACCTGATGAGAGTTGTACCTTTGTATGAGAAGGTATATGGCTCAATTCTAGCCCTTACGCGACTGGTGCTACTGTCAGCTGCTGTCCTTAGCCTCAAATCATCACATCTGCTCTCATCCAGCTGTATTGTGGATATGCTGATGGCTGAGTTCCTGGTTTGCCCTTCTGGGCAGCTTTGCCATGTGTACTTTTTACTTTCCCCAGGCATGTTCTAGATGCCATCCTACATCTAAATGACCACTACTTTGGTGTTTAGGCCACTTTTTTGCGACCTGACATCTAGCCTCTTCAAAGCACCTCGATTACTGTGGTAATTTTAGGTACGAATTAAATTTTAGGTTAAAATATAATAAGTAGATAAAAAGGAAACCCGAAGTTGTGCATTGCTAGATTGCTGGATGCTACCATTCTCTTTACCACTGCACATCCAGAATAGAGGAATGAATGAAGTCCACTTTCAAACACACAGGTATTTAATTACAATACAGCAGAAAGCCTGGATAATTTACCCATGTAAACGATAATTTTTATACGTTACTATAAAGTACAAATAATGCTAACCATGCAAATAAGTTTTGCAAAATATGCATCTTTTTTCAATGCTAGTTTGAGGCATGATACAGTAGATTCTTAAAAACTGCAGAATATTAATTTTTCCATGACATTTGTTTATGAATAGAGATGAGCCAAGAAGGAAATTTTGCTGTGCACGGACGTACACTGACAGCATGAACACTACTGTATAGTAAAAGTATTTCCACTGTGACATAAGTAGATTTAAAATGAATGCATACAGATATGCAGATTGCCTTAACATTTAAAAATATGAGAAAAGACAGATTACATATAAAAATATCACATTTTTTTGATTCCTACATCATACAACATAGGTCAAGTCATCTCACACAATATATCATACAATATTATGCAACACACAAGACATAACATTTTAAGCCAGTTTCATATGGACAAATATTTATATCAGAAAACAACCACTAAAAATGCTTATCCTCTTAACAGAGAAGCTATAAATGGAAAGATTACTGGCTTAAAGAGTACAAAGATGCCTTGCTTTGTCTCCATTCCAGTGCACTTACACTCATCTCTTCCATTCTTTTTCTCTCTTCCCTTTTGTCAGCCTTGTGTAATTATTTCAGGAACAGCCAAACTTCTTCCAAACCCTCCACCACCAAATCTCCTTTAGCTTTTACCATGGCTTGCTCGCCTCCAAGGCTCCCTCACTAAACATCTTTCCTATGTCTTTACCTGCAAAGTGCTCCTGATAAGATCAGTAACCTCCACAGTTAGCAGGCTTGCTAACTGCATCACAAGCCTCATGTGTAGACTTGGGTATCAAAACATCACATACTCGCATTGTCAGTGCTTTTGTTGCATGACTCTACAAACAACACCTTTATTTTTAAAAGCAGAAAACTACCATCTACATGAAAAATAGATTACATAAATCATAGTGAACAAACTGACAGCAATTCAGGCCTTGAATACCTATAGAGCAGCTTTCCCAGTATGTCTTTGTCACCCAGTAACCATTCTACAATGTTGGTATTGATTACCTCACTGTATGTGTTTTACTGTATCACTTTTAATTTTAACACTTTATTTAAAACTACATGAACTCCAACAAAACTGTCTACAGATAGGCCAATAAGTTAAAATAGGTTAAAAGACAATTAACAAATACCTTAAAAAAGTATTTGATCAAAACTCATTTCTACACTTGCCAGTGTACAATGAACTATCTGAACGTACCCTGGGTTGCCTTGATTTGAAATTATGACTCCAATCTGAAACACTTTTTGGATTACAATTCAAAATTTTCATCACTTATAATATGTAGGCAAGCACAATTACCATTAGGAGAAATTTGTAAATAACTGCAATTCTTGGATAAATGCATGATTCTTCTGCATAAATACCAGAGTAAAAGAGTTTGTCTATATCTGGACTTTCAAGGTTAATTTGAATTCAGTAACGGTGTGAATTTAAGGTAGATTACTTCTACCATCGTGTAGATGCTCTCATTGAAAACTAATGCGGAGCTATTTCACGTTTAGCTTGATTCTTTTCCAAAGTAAATTAGGCCATGCTGCATTAAATCAAGAGAAACACAGGTATTTGAAAAGATTAATTAAAGTACTTTAAAACCAATTTGGGTTATCTACTCTTGAGGCAAAAGCATCGGTCAGATAAAAACAGTACTCTTAAAAAAACAAAAGCACGTGTCTTCAAAACATTGGTCCAAAATGTATGTAAATATGAAATCCCATGATAAAGATCATGTAACATCCTCTCTTTAGAGTAATATTTGATGTTTTGTGTCTGATTTTCTTTAGGTGGACAGGAGGTAGCTAGAGGTTAATGTGGGGGAAAAAAATAAAGATTTGTCCTTTAAGGTACTAGACAAAATGGGGCAAGGCACAAACTAGATACAAGAATATATTTTGCATTATTAGGTTAATAAGCTGGTCGTACTACCTTTTGATTCAAAGTTGATGGTACAATAAATATAAATTATGAAGTATTAATTAGAAGTGGCAGATTGTGCTTAATGTACTAGCAAATACTAAACTACCAGCAAACACATAATCAGTTGCTATAGTAATTCTCCACCAATGTCTTAAGAATCATTACAAGCTATGATGAATTTAGTCCTTTACAAAATGTGTGCTTTCCCATCACCACATTTAGTGGATTTTCTGCACAATCCCCAAGCGCATACTGCATGGATCACACTGTGTATAATCAAATCCAAATATCTGATTTGAATTTTTATTGAATGCTGACCTTTCTAATATACATTTCATGTGTGTTCCTATCTAATATATACATTGTGATCTCAAATATTCCTCTGTGCTTATGTTTAAACAGAAGGAAGTGCAAAAGCAGCTCACTAGGAAAAATGGAATCAGATAAAAAAGGGTAAAATATTTTTAAACAAAAGTACAATAGCTAATTATTGCAAGCCAAAAAACTGGGAGAAATTCTCCCATGTGTAAGGGGCCAGTACAGGTCCTGTGCATCAATTAGGCCCACTTATAAAGCATTTTAGGGGCTTAGACAGGACTTATATGGTGCATAAGCCTGGGGCTGTCTGTCTGCATGTGAATTTCATCCTCTGTGAATATAACTGTCAAGATAGCTGAAATCTGAACATTAAGGAGGTTGTTAGCAAGTCAAAATCTAAATTCTCAGACATTGTCACCTCAATTGTATTTGTCATCTTCCCTTTCTTATAGCAAAACAAAGCGGTTATATGCACAAAGCAAGTGCAAGTAACTATGGCTGCAGTACTAAACTTTCTCATTTATGCTGCCCTAAACAGTAAGATGGATGGTACTCTCTGAAGAAAAGGATTGTATCTCTCTCTTTTCCTCTTTAAGGAACAAGTTTTAGTGGTACTCAATAAATTTCATTTCTATGTCGGGAAGTGCATGGCAGGGCAACCACTGTACTGAGCTCCCGATATACACAAGCCTTCGATTAATGTTTTGTTCTTGTGAATGTAAGACTTTAAATGCATGATTAAATTGCAGTATCTAAGGAGCTTGAGTTTGATCCCCGATTAGCAAATATTTAGGATTCATGGATTCTTAGCAATTACAAGTTTCTCTATTGCTTTACATTTCTGAATTAGCTGTCATTTTTAAGGAAGGAAGAATCCTGGAATCTGGAACCTCTACTTAGCCCCACAACTGAACAGAAAAAAAACTTTTTATTTGAAATATGAAGCATTTTGACAAGTATTCAATTACTTGGATCCATACTAAATTATGAAAAAAAATCCAGTGGAAAAATTTTCCTTGTAACTCCTGTTGGAAAAAACAGTTACTTCAGGTGTGGAATTCACACTGATAACACTACAGAACTGAGGCTTTGTGTTCCACTGGACTTTCCTCTGTTGGATCCTATTTGATCTACTCATGGTACCAGAATTGAGACACCTTTTTTTTTTTTTTAAACTTCATTTCCGTGCATTTTTCTCTGTTTCTTCTTTTGTTTCCTCTTGTATCAAATTGCCAAAATATCAAAGTTGCTTCATATTTGTATCCTCTAGTCACCCTTACCTCTGGATTTTTTTGAGAAACTTTTTCTTCTGTCCATCTATTTTTCAGACTGAGCTCTGCAGTCATTTCATGCCATTATAGCACGCGTTACACTGCACATCTAAGCTTTTAAGCATTAATTCCATCTCTGTTCAGGAAAGGATTTAAAAGAAGTGCCTAAACGGCTGCTTAGTTGACTTCTGCAGGCCTTGCCCACGTGTCTAAATCCTTTCTAGAGTTATCTGCAGTTGGTTCAAAATAGCAAATACTCAGTTCTGCTCCTATACTTGAACAAGACTTTAGAAACTTTCACATAGCAGTAAGAGTAGGATTTATCTGGTACTATAGGATTTATCTGATAGTATATTCATGTTATCAGCTTATAGGCATCTAACTTTTGATGCCCAAATGGGAAGCTTAATTTTCACGTGTTCATAGTATAGTCAGTGCAGAGTCCAGGTCTCCTTGAGGAGGAAATTCAGAATACCTAGCTCGCTCTGCTGACTATTCCCCAGGATTAATAATTCAAGATGACCTTATGGGTTCAGGTATCCATCATGCTGACTCACTCCCTAACTGTGGGGGCAATTTGCACCACACTTTGACTCTCCAAATTGAAATGGAGAGACAAAGTGATTAATTTTGCTTGTAATTTACTAATCTTTAACACAGATGGGAAGCTTCAGGACAATGCATTTCTATAGGAACACCACAATTCCAAAAGAGAAGCCAACTAACTGCAAACTTCCTCCTATAAGTATGTTGAATATTCAAACTTCATCAATGATTACATTTAATAAATGCTGTAGCAGTAAACGCCTATTGACAAAGAACACAATTCTCAAAGGGCCACAGCTTCTAATTTCTTTGGAAAAGAGACACAATCTACACCATGAAAAATTTAATTGCACTTTAATTACCAGTTAGCTGAATAGCATGAGATATGTATGCCTTCATTTTTTTAATAGCTTCTGCCACTTCCAGCAAATTGTGGAAAGAAATAATGGCTGCCATGAGTATTCTTTCTGTCTGTTTCTACCAAAATTAAAAAAAAAAAAAAACAACTAAAAAAATCAAACAAGGATTCGAATTCTTCTGGATCAGTCATAATCCAGGAGGAACACTAGCAGTAATGAATATGGAAACACAAATGCAGCTGCAGTGTTCACATCAGTGGAAAACTAAAGCAAAAATTTACCCCTTTGGTCGAGTTCTGCTACATTAAACTGCTAAAAAAACTCTTGCCCAGCTGACTCAAGGTTGCTTCTTTGTTTTACAAGGTTAGAGCTTTAGCATTTGAAAAATATTTTGTATATTGCAATATTTACCACATTTCCATCTACAGAGAAGTTGCAATCATTCAGGAGTAGCACAGAATATTGCATTTATAGAGAAACCCTTATGAACAAAAACATACCTTTTGAAGGATTTTATTAAAAGGTGTATAGACAATGAGAAATGTTAATCTGGATACACTGCAGTCTCGTCTGGCTTTTATAAAATATCCCACATACTGTAGCATCTGAGCAGCATGCAAAATGGCAATATGTTGACAAAGTCTCTGTAGTGTTTAAATATTCTCATAACTGAGAAAAAAAAACACATTTAAAAGGGTTTCTCTTTAAATTTATGAAAAAACTGAGGAAAAACAACATGTCTTCATTTTTGGCCCCAATATCTTTTGTTCATGCTGACCTCAAGCACAGGAGAGCTTTCTAAGTATAAGATTAAAGCTGAATTATTTAATTCAATACATACTATGGCACACCACTGGGGAATTAGCAAGAACAGAAAGCATGTGATATGAAGAAATCATTAGTCATGGAAAAGAGGATGGAAGGAAAACATATGTGTGAAGCTTCGTGTTGCTTAATGTAATAGATTTGTTTGACCACAGGATACATGCATTAGTTACAAATGAACATTAGTTACAAATGTAAATAGCACTCTGGGGATGAGGAAATTTTATCTTTGAAAGATCTGTACCAGGCACAGTGATGTAGATAATTTTATAAAATATTATTATAATGTTTTCTGATTTATAAAAGAGACGTTAACTAGTGAAATAGTCACACAGTGCCCAATATAAAATATTTGGGGATGAAGAACCAGTGTTGCTCACTGTGATAAATCTTCACCACTGCTTTGCTGAAAAGATATACCACACAGGAAAACATTCGGCTCCTAAAGATAGAGAACTGTCAGAGCCAAAATATCAAAAAGCTCCCACTTTGTTATCACATCAGCAATCATTATTATACTGAAAGTTTAAATGAGACAGGTATTTTCATTTGAAGATTCCAGAGGAAAGATCTTGAAAGGAATGCCGTATTTTCTCCATACTGCTTTTGCCATACTATCCTATATAGCATTTTAAATGTCCTGTTGTGATGAAGAGTGGTAATGAAAACCAGGCAAAAGGCACATGTTTAACTATGGATAAAGCACCTATTAAAGCACAGTTATTGAGCTTGATTATTCAGTAGATAAAGGATATTCACTGGAAGCAAGTAATTTTGAGATGCATCTTGCATGTATAGGTATTTTTTAAATCCCTCAAGTTTCTGTTGCAATTATTATTAATGAAGACAGAGTGTAAAATACAAGAAACCTGCTATGGTATCTTTTTTTTTTATTTTATTTTCTTCTTTTATTTTCTTTCTTTCTTTTTTTTTTTTTCTGAAAGGCATGAAATGTTGGCTTCTTAAAAGCAGAATATTATTCTTTAAAATGAGAACCTCAAAAGCCTCAATGTTTCAGTGGCATTTTTAAGTCTGACTAGAGGTTACAGGGAGGTTAATATTAGTCATCTTGTTCTTACTGTTGTGCTCCTTTATTCCCACGGGTTTTCTGTACACAGCATGAAGTTGCATAGGCAATACAATGCTGAAGGAAGAGATTAGAGCATGGATGGCTGAAGAACTTACATGAGAAATCCAAAACATTAGCTGCTGTACCACAAGTATTTCTTAGAGGATTTGCATTGGAGAATAATATTCTTTCTAAGCACTTACTCTATTTCCCCTGTCCAAGATGACTAATCATGAAAGCACTGGCATTAAAACAGTTAGCAGAGCTGAAACAAAGCAAAATGTGTCAAAAGTAGATGAATTTAACCTTGCAGTATTCAAGGAATGGAAACTATACCCTGGGGCATGTTAGAGAAGTACATGGATAGTAATTATCTAAAAGGAGATAACCAACATGGATTTAGAAAGGCAAGAGCCTCCCTAACTAATCTACTTGACCTTTATCATGAGGCTAAAGACAAGGCTGATAATGGGCTCTGCAAATAGAAGAGTGTGTTTGTATTTTCAGGAGGTCATGTGGGCATACACAACAAATAGATGAAAGAGGTAAAAAGAAAAGAGCTTTATAAAAAAACTCTGAAAACTCATAAGAAAGCACGTACCACAGGGGAACACAGTTAACCCTCCATCATCCACCGAAGCACACACACAATTGCTGCAAACCAACAGCAACACTACGGTAGCATTTGTTGCATCATCCATATCCTAAGTTTCCATAGTAATACAAAGGATAGCCAGAAAGTATAGTTCCATGGGGGCTGATGGCTATTTAAATAAAGGCGAAAAATGCATATAATCTACAGGGATTCAGCATACGCCAAGACTTGATTTAATGGACTAAGCAACTATAGCACAAGAAATCCTTTTGTATGCTAAATTTCTCCCCCTCCCCCCATCAAGACAGCAGATAAACCTGGGGATGTAGATGCTGGAGAAAAGTAACATAGGTAAGCTACTCTCCAACAATGTCTTTCTTGAAACTGTTCTTTTAGTATGTGGCAGTCTGCAGACAGTTAGGGTGTGAAATGTGTAGGCCGTAGTGAAGTAATACCTTGTGACAACCACTTCCAAAGCCCACAGAAATTAATGAGTCTTGAACCATGTGCTCACAAAGCTTCAGTTCCCTCTAACCAAGTGCTCATCTGTCCACTTGGAATAAAGCAACCAAGCTCCATCAGGATGATTATTTTCCTCATTCCTGCATTGCCGGAGCAGGGTAAGGAAGGTGGTTCCCCTCTCTCACCTTGGAAGACAGGAAAGATCTGCTGATACCTTGGTTGTAGGAATGACAGTTTCTGAAAGGAAGAATTTGTTTGTCAGGGACAACCACTTCCTTGGAGAAAAGATGTCCTCATCCTTTCTCCACAGAAGCTACTAGAAGGAGGACTGTAGTAAAAGGAGAGGCCACCAGTGATGACATTTGTATATTAGGTTGCCAAGGTGATGGGGGGAAAAAAGGAAAAGAAATTACAAAAATACTACCTGCCCCTCCCCTCAACTCTTCTTTACTATGGTGTAGAGAGAGGAGTCAAAGAAATGAAGATAAACAGGCTGGAGTCAGACGAGAAGAGAGTAGCGTAAAACAAATTTGGGAGAGGGAATGAGCCCAATCCAAAACACCTCTCTGAGGTGAGCTGCCGAGACAAAGAGAAAAAGATAAACCTGAAAGGTGGGATAGGAAATTCATACTGCCTCTAACAGCAGACTTTCATGGATCTTTAAACACCTGAATGAAAATGCAAAATGCTCCTTCCTGGAACATTCCCTGTATCTCATCTCCCACTGCTCTTTTTAGTGAACAGACAATAGCCATTGTCAGCCCTCCTGCACAGGGTCATGAATATCCTTGCACATGACCAGTTCCCTCTTCTTAGGCCGATAGGCTAACAAAATATACCTGAGTCTGCGATCCTGCACGGTAGTCAGTGCAACTGGTGAACAAAACCACTCTCTCAGTCTAGCATCAGGTTTTGTGATTTTGAAAGAAGGTTTCTATACCACCCTGACCTCACCCACAAGTTAACTAAGATATTTTGAACAGCTGGATTTTGACTCTAATCATTGCTGCTAGTAGTGACACTGGATCCAGCACAAACAGACAGCAATTACTATGTTCTTGTCTATGTTGCAGAATGAATCGACTAGATGGAGTAACTTATATAGCTCAGGGAAGTCAGTAACCGCTCAGGAAGTGTGGGAACACAGAAGAGACATAAGTTAGCTCTGTAATCTAGACCATACAGTAAGCTAGACCATATGGGTAAATCTTCTACAGATAGTGTTCATTTGTAGTCACACACAAAAAATTAAAACTTCTTGCAAACATTTGCAGTATTTGACCATCTAAACAGCCATCTGGAAACATATGCATTGCTTCTTTTTTCTCCTAATTTCAGAAGTGTGCTAGAAACAGCACAAAATACTGAGTTCTTTGCTATCAAGATGAATGCATTTCCTTGCATTTTAAACTGAATATATCAGGCCCCTGATTTTGTTTCACAGTCCTTAACAACTTGAATTCTACCAAAATAAATATTCATAGCATGCATATTCCACTCATATGTGTGAATTTTGTAAGTTAAAACTTGGTTCCCATAATTAAAGCCATTAACAAGGATTCCGAGATGGGTTTGTACTTGTGCAGAAACTTGCTGAAGCATTATCTCTATTTGTTAATGTCAGTGCTTGGCTGGAAGTATCTTAATGCTCAGCTAGTGTGGAAGGAAGCATTTTACCCGAGAGCTAAAGACCTGAGCTTTAGGTTTTAAAGATTCACAATACAGTCACGTAGTGAAATATTCTGAACTGCATTTGTTGAAAGAACTACACTAGAAATAAATCTGAGAAAACTGGAAGCCTGCTCATGGCTGATCTGAGGGCAAAGAAGAAGTGAATTTGGGAAAGAAATTCGTTGTTAGTTTTTGCTTGCTCAGCTCTAGTCATAATTTGCTTTGTTGAGGCCCAATTCTGGCATCAGGGATGGAGGACCTTAACCTCTGGCTGAGTTCAGTCGTGTTGTGTGGGATTGGCACACACACAACTTCTGAAAAATTGTTACCGGGAACTACAAAATGCAGGATGGTGATATATCCTAATGCAGCAATTCCCAGGGTGGGGTCCCTTTAGGATGGCTTTGGGTTATGCAAGGGTCTTTCCCATGAATCAAATACCACAATTTTAAATGTTGGGAAAGCATCCAAAGGTGAATATTGTCTGCAGCAGGGGCACCACCTGGGCTGGGGAAGTAGACATAGTATTTTGTGGTAAACATAGAGGCAGGAAGCTTGTCATTTGTAGCTTACTTTCTAAGAGAAAAATGCTTGCATTTGGAAATGAAAGTTCGTGCTTGTAGCTGGGAAGGGTTGGGAGTGGGTGTCCTGAGGAAAGTGGTGAAATAGGAGGATGGCATTTGGTGTTATGTGAGACGGAGAAATGAGTGTCCAAGCAGGTGGCAGAGTGAGTAACTTCTGGAGATTCGGAAGCTGCAAAACTGTCTTTGAAAAGAAGAAGTTGATCCTCCACTGCCACCGGTAAAGCTCTCTAATCAGTACCAGGGCACCTAACAAACTGAGACACTCAATAGTTATTGCTTGCTTACACTAATAAGACAAGCATCCCTCCTGAGTTTAAGGTTTCCATTTTTCCTTGCTATATTTCCTCTCAAACTGCTCTTCATACCTTTAAGAAGCTTCCTGTAAGCATCCATAAAACTACTTCATTAGCTTTCAGCAAATCCCTCATTAAAACTCCTACTTCTCATAGTTCCAGGATAAAACCAAGATTATGTGGGAGCTAGTAACATATCACTTATACCCACCAGCAGCCAGGCTGTCCAAGGAAAGGTCTGGTCATACTCTATCTTATTGTTAGCCTGTCCTTCCCTGACCTGCTGGCTGACCTCCTGTGACAGCTTAGGAAAAGAATCCCTTTTCAGCCTGATAACACGATTTATGAAGCCATCATCTGTCTGTCAGTTCTTCTCTAGTAGGTTTTGAATCCACTGGCCAATTTCAACTAGATTTGGTGTGGAGTAGAAATCTCAAAGATGTTTTAGTACTTTGAAAAAAAAAAAAAAAGAAAAAAAAAGAAAGAAAAAAAAGAGAAGGATACCAATACTGCTTTCCCCAAGGTAAAGAACATGGTGTGAGCTTGGCTTGAGTTAGGTATGAAGGAATGCATGCAGGAAAAATGCTGTAAATTCTCCAACCATGTACAAAAAACATTATGCTGACTCTCCAGTGTGAATTCTCTGATGTGTAATAAGCAGTGCGTGAACACTGCAGCACAGCTATCATTCAGTCAATCAGCACAAAAAGTCAGTCAGAGACAAAAATCTAATGGAAAAATAGCTCCCTTAGTTCTGGAGGCCAGTGAACAAGTCACTTGTTCAGCGCCAGCATGCCTCTAAGCACACTAGCATAACATTTGTTGCTACAGCTCTTTAGAGCTACGAATGTACAAATTATGAACTCATAACAAGTCACCAGAGTTATGCTAGAGTGAAGCCAATATGCATTAAAGTAGAATACGGCTCATTGTCTACAAGAATTTGCTCAGAGATTGAATCTGCTGAGCACATCTCCTGAATTTTTAGAGCACGTTGGTGATATTTTTCTGGTAGAGCTGACAGGCCACTACCCTGATCTTCTCATAGCCAGAACTTGTCCTGGTGTTGCTCACAGCTAGTATGAAGGACTGTTGTACAGTCCTTCAACAAGGACATTAACAAGCAGCGGGAGGCTACTAGGAATATACTGAGCTGGCCTGAGCACTACACTCTGAAATCCTTTGATCCGAAGAGTCCACAGACTGCAAGTTTCCAATATGCTCATTGCACATGTCTGCAGCCAACTTTTCCGTATGCTTGTACATTTATGGATAACGCTTCAGGGAAATCTGTGGCTTACAAAAGGCAAACATTTAAATGTAAAGAAGAAAAACAGATCTCCTGAGAGACTGTTGTTAGCAAGCTGTCTTCAAGACGAGAATAAACCAGACAACATTCTATAAAGTATGTCTATTTAATAATGTTTGTTTTTTTCTTAAATAACATATTATTCTTATTAAACACTTACAGGTCTAGATGCATCTTATACAGATAACAGATGAGGTCACGTGTATGATTTGTATTGGTGGAAAGTTCACTGTTGATGGTAGCTTGGCCAATGAGCATGTATAAGGTGTTGTCAGGACTGAAACAGGGCAACGTGCAGTGATACAGAAGGCAGATCATGTACAAAATTAGTGACATTTTCACACTAGAGAAGGACCAACAGTAGCAGCTATTAAAAGCAAGGCAGTACATAAATCAAGACTTGCTTCTTCAGACCATGATGAGCCATCCGCAACACTTTCATTACGAAATTCATTGCCAGCGTCAGCCAGAGGCTAGGTTTATTTTCACTATTTAGACTTACAGTCTACACTCATTCCACTTCTCTATCGCTTCACGTTAGACGCTATCGTTACCTCTGGTCTCTCTCATCCACCAACATCTTTGGCTTCTCTTTTAAAATACTTTGAAATCAAGAGTCACTGTAATGAAGTCAGTGAAAGTCAAAAGCTGTGAAACGGTATAGATGAGGGCAACAGTCATGCAAGTATCAATCTTCACCAAACTTGATATACAATCATCAGATGGTTTTGGCCCCACATAATGTCTCCGTAAAAAAGTTTCTGAGAAATGTTACTCAAGTACCTACTTACCACTTTATTAAGGACTGCCATTTGGATAAATTCCATAACCTATGATAACTCCTAATACTGTACAATGTGCTCTTGAAGAACACACAGAATGAAGAGTTTCAAAATTTTTAATTCCATCTTTCCTTTTTATTTCCCTGAACTCTCCCTTAGTATTTTCTTCACTGTTGCTAACTTACAGGAAGATAAATATAAAAAAGATTTGATAATGCATTTTTCTTTGCATTATCTGAAACACTTTTGCTTAGCAGAAAAGGGTGTGTTACACAGTGAAGAACATTCTACTGATGCCTCATGAAATCTTATCTTTGCTTTCTAAATCCCTGCTTTACCTGGCTTACATGATAAAATAATTTGTAATCTCCATAAGACTGTGAAAAGCAGATAGCTTCAACTGTTGAGAATAAAGTAAAATTGCAAAACATGGGCACAATAAAATTAAAAAGCAGACGATGCTTCACTGAACTCAGGCAGAATTAGAAACATCTGTCAACATATCACAACAAAAACTCTTAGAGTGAACGAGCCATATCTACATCTCTCTTGCTTCCAGAGCTGTTTACTAATTTAAAAATGATGTAGATGAAAGAGAATAAGGTCTTGAATTTATGCAAGTGTCCTTAGCCAAAAAAATGAAGAAGAGAAATGCCACAGAATCCACACACACAAGATTCATGCATCGGATGATGGGGGTATGAGCGTGTGATTGTCTGTGCTTTCAGGCACATGAGAGACGAGGACCCGTCAGTGCATTGCTGCTGGATAATGTATCATCAGGCAATAAATTACTCCAGCTGACTTTTCCCAGGGATCCTCACTGTTGGATGCGACAGACACAGAGTTGGAGACAAGCAACAGCCACTGCACCAGGGGTAGGGAGTACGAGGGGGAGGTCAGACGAGCGAGTTTCCTATCCAGTGTATGAGACTTGACAGCTCTGAAGATACTGGGGACACTTCCATGTGACTCATCCACAAGTTGGCTACAGATCTAAGACCAACCCAACAGATGAAACTCTAGCCTTAACGAAGCCAAGAGAATTTAGCCAATGACTACATCAGTGCCAGGGATTCTACCTGATGGCTTTGATTTTTATCCAAACACTTTAACCAAAGATTGTGTTTACTCTGACATATAAAGGAATGCAGACTTGACAAACTCTGTCCTTCAAGTGCAGTAAGGGCTGCTATGTAGGCAATGACTTTTTTTTTTTCTCACTTATGTTCAAGTTATGTGAAAAAAAAAATGTCTGAAGCTGCAGACAGGATTCAGGATCTTCTTTGCTTTTAAAATTTTCCCGTGATTTTTAGTGTAGACATATTTCTGCGCTAGACATTAAAAATGAAACAAAATAAATGAACCAAATCAACAACAGTTCTGTAGCACAAAAAGCAGGAAGGAAAGCAAACGTTTCCACTGATACTGTGCAAATTCTGTTAATCTAAAGCATTCACTGAGATGCCATATCATGGAGTACCATGCCTGTAAAATGCAGATATTGAACTCTGATGACATCATTTCTTAGAGAAACATGGGCTTCAGAATAAATAAATATGTCAGCTACTACTTATGGCTCTCTTTCACCTTCATTATACCTTCTCCCTTTGCCCAAGTGGGTGAGGAAGTGCTTAGCTTCTTCCCATACCTGTGTCATGGAGGTGAGCAGCAGAATGAGCAGCAGAATTCAAGTAGTTGTGGGAGCACCACAATTTACCAAACTCTTTGTGGCTTGCTACCATAGTAAGATATTTATGAAGCTTCTTCCCATGACAGGGATATTAAAAACAGCTCCTTGCTAGGTGAACTTTTTGGTGTCTGGTGATAGATTTGAACCTGGCCTCAAACTTTTCTCTCTCTTTATAGGTACTGTTTATCTGGCCCCTTACCTTCTTTAAACTTGTAGGAACTTCATATGCTTGCAATCTGTCTTTATGCAAGTTGCTAATTAGCGCTAACAAACAAAGGCATGGACAACACAAAGACAGAAGCATCGCTGAGGCCAAAATATCTTTAACTTCTTTGTGGTCACTGCAAGACCAAGCACTTACTTGGACAATAAATGGCATTCATTCAGCATGTCCCTTACCCTTGTTATTCTCTCCTATGTTCAGGGCAGAAATAATATGCATGCTACACTATTGCTGGGAAAACTGAAGGGGCTTGGGCAGGGTTGTTGGTTAGTCTTTGTTTTATGTTGGTGGTGGTGGTGTTTTTTTTTCATCTATACAGGTTTTGCCATACTACTTTGCATTATCAAGATTCGTTTAGGTTTGTAGAGGTAAAAACTTTACTGAGACTTTCAAAAGCATGCATGTGCAAACTAGGTCAATCAAAATTATATACTGTACTCTGAAGGATATATAAAAAGTAGTTCTAAATTTAACTGAAGATTACAGCATATAAAAATCACACAAATAGAATTAGATTTCCAGAGAAACATTTTTTGTATTATTTCTTACTCCACTCACCCCAGGCAAATTTCTTGAAATGCGCTGAAACAAGATCTATGCTGGGGTACAAAAATACTGCATTACACAGAATACAAGACATTAGATATCCACATCCATTTTTTTTTTTTTTTTTTTTTTTTAATTCTGGAGACGCATTGACTTTATTGATTTAAAAACAAACAAACAAAAAAAACAACTGACCAAAGAAACCCCACCAAAACTGAAAATCTAGCCTTTCTTATGTTTCAGTTATTAAGCTGATTTAGTTCAGTAGAAAATAGTGAGATAACTGTCAATGTAGGCTGTCTGCAAATTCCATCCCAAGGTTCAACTTGGTGCAGATTTTGGAACACCAGAACTAAACCACTGTAACAGCCACAATGACATGCAACTCAAAATCCATAAAGTGGTGACTCTGGCGGTGCTTTGCACAAATATAATGGTCTTCCCAGATCTTGATATAGTGCTTATTATTTCTTCTGATTAGCAAGGGATGTTGCTCAGAAAGTCTTCTTTAAGGGCATGAATGTAACATCTCCCTTATATATATACTTGCAGCTGTATCCATTGTCTGCAGGATTTTACAGTGTGCTTCAACAGATCGGTAGGATGCTTAACCTTTTTCTATTAAATGTTACAGACTTGTATTGTCATTTCTGTAGAACCCTACCTCATTTTTATAGATGTTATTGGATGCTAGAATTTTAAGAGATGCCTACAATAGAGTTAATTTTCCATTGAGCTGGAATGAGACTCCAGCATCTAATTTCTTTATGTTGAAGAATCCCCAATCTTTTTTCTCAGTTCCTCAGGATATTTCAAAAAAGGTACTGTACTGTTTACCCATCTCACTATTCTAGGAAGTAAGCACACCTTTTAAGTAAAAGTCTTTCCCTGATGAAGTTCTGTGTACCATATTAATGTTGGGTGCCCCACCTGCAGCTACTGGCACGTTACTGAAAATGCAAGCATATGTGGCCTGTGTTTATTTAGGTTAAATCAAGGAAGCATCCAACAAATCTGATAGAAGCTGTACACTTTCATGAATCAGTCTATTTTACAGGTTCCATCTGCTCTTAAACGGTTCCCAGAGAACAACACTGTGTCACTGTACTGCATATTTCCATTGCACTATCCCAAACACACTTAAGCTGCTGACAGATTGATGCTTAGTTCACTTGTGGCATACATTCTTGGGTTCTTACACATGTTCTTATAAGGAAATGGAACTCACTAAGCACTTAATCACAAGTTGGGGTAGTGTTATTGTATTGAATACAACGCACTAACTTTGTTTCAGGAACAGTCTAAGGTATCTCTCTGTAAGCCATTGCTGTCACTAGCACTGCCAAAGACCCTGGTAATCAAATCACTTTTGTAAACCTCAGTTAAACAAAACCAAGCAGAAATTTGCCAAAGGGTAGCCCTGGCAGGTAGAGATGAGCCATTTGAGGCACATTCAGAAGTGGCCGAAGGCTTGTGTTATTTACTGGAATGCATGATGTATAGCTTAAGAATGTCTACATTTGTTTGAAATAAGCCACTACAAAGAGACCTTGATAAAATGACTGCAAGAATGGGCAGATATAAAAACCAGCAGCAACAAAAGTGAATCAAAATACAGCTACCCCTACTAAAGTCACCAGCAATCCTGTTAATTGTGAATTTACTTAGCTAGGTAGCAGCAATAGCAAGAAAAACTGACACATGGAAGCAGTATATGCAAACATGAAAATATGTCCCGAGTATTTGCACTTGTGCCTCAGAGAAAGGTAGAGTTTCATGGAGAATCTTTTACATCCTTAACTGATATAAAACAAGTTCAATCAGTTCAGAACAGTCAAGAACCTGACCTGGTCTTATGTTTAAAAATAGGGCAAAAAAAGAAGTGACAGAATATCAATGGTGAATATCAGAGAAATTGTGAGTAAATTTTCTTCCACATTCAAATAGTTTTTAATGGTTGAAACCTGGAAAATATTTGTCTAGTTCTGACCTTAGGTGGTAGAGCAGAAAACTTAGTGCTTGACTCCCTAACCAGACAGAACTCCCTCCAACCCCCATGATATACACCACACCATTATCACCAACAGTGAAAGCCTTATGCCACCAAACTTTACGTTGTTGAGGCCTTCATTGAAGTCAGAGTCCACAAACCACCACTGATTTCTATTGAGCTTTTCCCTGTTTGTTTATCAGCAAATCTGATGTCACATTTTCCTCATTAGCAGGGTCTGAGTACAATCTGCTGTGGGTCTTTGTTAGTATCACTGGATGGATTAAATGCTCTATCCCTAGTGTTTTAAGAATGTTCATGCATTGTGACAGTCCTTGTCACTGCAAACAGGAGGGGAAGAGCCATTCTCCACTTCGAAATCTGGACTTGGTTGTTAATTGATAGGCACAGTTTAACCCATCAGAGGCATATAGCCATTGTACTTCCTTGATCTCTTCAAGGCATCAGAAGACGCAAGCACTTCCCCAGGACAATGTTGCTCTCAAAGCACTCCAGTGGGTCGAAAGCATAGAGTACTTAATAAAATTATCATTTTTTTTACTGAAAGCCAGCATACTTTTATTTGTTTCACAGCTGTGTGTTGATGCTTTGTTGGAGGAAAATGATCTTTTGTTACTCCCCTGTCTCTCTTTCTTTCCACTGGCACAAGCAAACTTGCACAATTTGATAGCATCTCTTGATAAATATCCAGTATTGGTAGAGCTCACCTGCACTGCAAACATGCCAGCAAGACAATACACAGATGAACTGAATCCAGATGGGCAGAAACAGATAAAGCTTGAGTATGCGTTCAGGATGTTATCTCACTGCAAGCATGTAAACCTGCTTTACATCTCAAAATTCTGAGATGTTGAATTGGTAGAGTTAATGTTACTCAACTTGGTTACACATTTTGAAATCCCTTGAAAAATAGAGGGCTTTAACTCTGGTGCAGTACTGAGACAAATTTCTAAGATAACTTATCTCTAGCTATTGTCATGAGAGCAAGCAACTAACTAGCAGAACATTCCCCTGGTCATACCTTATTTTGTGTGAATTTTGTAAGATTTGAGGAGCTACATTGTGTTTCATTGGACACGATGTCTGTGTTTCAGAACATCTCAGACAATACAACATACAGCAATTTTCAATTCTTCCCAATATTCAGAAGATATTCAGTCATATTTACATAAACATTTTTAAAAAATGTATTTTGTGCCACTGTCTAAAGCAAAGTTCTCCAAACAACGCTATGAAAAATCTTGCAAATTCCTTCTGTGACAAGAAAATTAATCTCTTAAATGCTTTCCCTTTTTATGACTGTATATACTGAGCCTTTTGTTTTGTAGTAATGTAGGATCTAATTCAATTTTTCAAAGTCTGCCAAACACACTACTGCATGAAAAGATTCTATTTTCTCTTTCTCTGTTCTAGTTCATCAACAATGAATCAACTAGAAAGACCAGGTTTAGTATGCTTCTACTTGTTGGCTGTCACTTTTGCCAGTTTTCAGAAGACTTCTGAAATGCTGGCCAGCCTTAAAAGCACATTAAATCCTTGGTGTGCATCGTTCAACATACCTGAATTAATATGGAAATGTATTCATGATGTTGCTGTAATGAACATACTTTGATTCCAGAACTTTATCTTCACTTCTGGCAGCCCATCAACCATATCTTCCAAGAGCATACTGCACTGCTAGAGAAAGCTGATTTTCCTCCTAGGAAAGTATTTGCAACTCTGTCAGTATCCATTTTCTTTGCCCTCTCTCTTTTTTACCTTCTGTGATGATGGGAGATTTTAAATGGAATGGTTTTCCTCTCTAATTTTGATATTTCTGTGCTCCTTCTAATTGTCCTTTTGTTGCTTATACTCTTTCCTCTCTCCCTTTAGTGGTCATGTGTGCATTGCATTCCTCAGTTTTCCAAGATGACCTTACTGTGTTTGTAAAACATTTTTTTATTTTTCACTAGTAGACTTGCATAATTTTCTCCAGGTGATTTTTTTCTCTCTGATATATTTATCATACTCTCACTTTTGTCATCTTTGATGATCCTTCGGGCAGCCTACTTTCTATTTCTCAGAGCAGTTTTCCTTAGCAGTGCTAAATCTTTTGTCATCCTTCCAACATTTATAATCAGTTACTGTCTTTGTTCAGCTCTCTACCCACAGACGTTTGCTTTCTGTTTCTTCCATCATACTTTCATCTTCAAAGTCACATTACTAAAGGTGGCTCAGGCGTCCATGTGTTTCTTGATGATGAAATGATACACTGAAAGAGAGAAAAGATCTTCCAGTGTACTCAGAGGAAGAGTAGGGCATCTGTGGGCGGGGAGGAGGTGGAAAAGGAGGGGCGGAGACGAGAAGCACTGAATCATCTGTTTAACCATGGAAATGGACTATCTAGGGCTCAGCAGATATTTTAGGGTTAGATATCAGCAGTGTCTGGGGTTCTGGCCAAAAGGAGAAAGATGTTCTATAAGAAATGAAAGAAAAGAAAGGAAGAAGCAGCTTTGATGGCAACCAAAGGAATACATACACAAGAGTTCTGCAGGTGAGCATAAGGTCACATCACATCCCTGTCATCCCTTTCACTCTAAATTGTATAATCCAAGATTTAGATGTGCAGAGAAGTAAGGAGATTAGACATTGACTACATTTCTGAAGGTCAGGATCTGTTGTATTTATGAGAAAATGCAACTAGCTTTCACATAGCAGCCAATATTCTCAGCGTTTTTTTGAGCAGTCCTCTATAGCACAATCCTACTGCCAATTATATTAGGCAGAGCGTTACTCTAATTCAGCTGTGTCACTCCTTATATCACAACTAGATACCTTTGAACTACTTATGATACCTTGAGATGCTCCCGGTGTGGGATGACTGGATTTTATGTTTTTATGAGGACAAGGAAAACTGACTAACAGCCTTTGACTAGATCAAGAGAAATAGAGCTCACAGAGATTTGGCATGGTGGAAATATGTATGAACTATTAACCAAGGTAATTTAGCAAACACAGCACCTGAAGATAAAGATATTTCTAGTTTTCAGAGACATCCAATCAATATATTCCTAATCAGATCTTTTACATTTTAGCTCTTTCCCTTGATAAGTGGTAAATCCAAGAGTCTGTGAACTTCTGGTCTACTGTCACATCAGCATTTGTGTGGCCTTTAGGATTTGCTCATTGCAATAATTTACCTTTTCCTCTCACGTGGATGTTCAATTTTCTTCTCTTCCTTTCCTATCAGTATCAGACTGGGAAACTTCAGCTTCACCCAGCTCACCTATTTTGCTGCAGAACCTCTCCGACCCTCACTCTCTGTTTTCCCTGTTGGATGGACCATCCCACCAGGAATCTGATCACTGTTTAACCTGGTTCTCGTTTGACAATACTTCCTTCAATTTTTCAACACTGCACACCCCTCTTCAAAGCACCATCTTTCCATCAGTCTTCCCCTGCCAATCTCATTGTTTCACCCTTTAAATAGACCTCTATGTTCTTCAATATCTGTGCTCCTCTTATCTACTGCTCCTGTCCCCTTCCTTCCCTCATAATTGTGTTTTTCCTTTTCAGTGATATTTCCACTTTTTCAAATAAAAAGTATTGCTTTTCAGTTTTCTCAACCTTTACTGTAAGGTTGATTAGGATGTTTTCTTACTTAAATACTACAATTTTCCTTTTTCGCCAACTTTCACATCTCTGCTACCAGGATTTTTTAATTGATTTCCTCCTTAGGAGTATTGCCAAGACTCCAGTCTCTGCTTCCTCAACTCAAATTGACAACTTACTCAAAAAAGAAATAGATATTTTATGACTAAAATCAGCCTCTTCCTAATTCTCTCCCTAGAGAATGCATTGTTCCTTACACCTTCTCTACTGCTACTTTTTGCATGCCCCCTCTTTTTTTTTTTGATTCTTTCAGAGATAGTACTGTAAGTTTATCTTTCTTTTCTAATGATTCCCCTCCCCTTTGTCTTCGTTTTTCACCACTTCTGTCTCTAAAATAGCTTTTTCAAAACAATGCTCAGCTACCATCAAAGCAATCTAAAACTCCAGATATGCTTCACATGTATCTATTTTTACCTGTTAATTATTCCCTTGATATCACTTCCCAATCTCACTTCAGCTCAGGTTCTAACCAAACCTATTTTTTAGAATCTGGATACCATCAGCTTCCCCCTTTTCCTCTCACCAATGTTCATACAAAATATGTGAATTCCCAAATATCTTCCTCCAGATTTTTCCAGCTGAAAAACTAAGCTGCATTTTTTCAGAGCACACAGGTCTTTGTAACACTTGCTCATGCATTTGTAGGTGAGTATACTAGAGATAGTAGTACAACTAATGTCTAATATTCACTTTTATTCTTGCCACTTTTGTCCTTTAATTGGTGTGTAACAGCCAGCAGACTAATGAAAAGAACTCTAGCAAGGACTGCATAAAATAAATTGCAAGTACAAAAAGAAGAGATCCTTTGATTACAAAACAAAGATACCAAGCATTCCCACTTACGGGCTACAAAAACACACTGAATCTTTCAGTTCTCATAGGCAGATCAGCTAGGATTGAATTAGCTTATTCTAGATAAAGCATGAAGCTCTAAATGATCTAACATTTTAATCTGAAATAGATCCAGCAATGCCAAAAGAAAATCTTTACAGATGAAGTTATCATTGACAGAGAACACAGTTCTTTCAAGAGTTGTCTTAAAATATCTTGGAAATGCCAGGTGAGAGAGAGAGAAATCAACACTTGAATCAGAGAAAAATGCAACTCTAGGAAACTGTAATTCAGTTCACTAAGATCACAACCAGCAAAATTCAGGTTCAAATAGCTCTTAGTGTAAGTGAAAGGTGAAACTAGAAACTAAAACTGAAACTAGAAGCTTAAACTCAAGCTTGAAAGAACCAGTATACGTATACAAAGCTACCGGCTGAGCACTGTGAGGAAAACCTTGCAGCAATAAAGCCATTTAAGAAATAGTCTTAGGCTACCTGATTAGAAATGTTACGTACACTGGACGAGGCACTTCAAATTAACAGCGATGTTGATGAACTTCTCATATGTGATAGAGTATATTGGACAACCTAAAGATATCTAAATTATGTCTGAAAAAATAGCTGGCATGACTGGAGACAATCGTAAGAAATTTTACCTCATGCACACACATGAAAATGGAGAAAGGTAGACGGTGGAGCACTAATTGGAGCTTGCCATTATAGAAGTTAATGAGGTTTACATGTCTGAGTTTCACTTTGGGGGAAAACAAATGGTTGTAATGTTGTAATGGAAGGATACAAGAAAAACAACTAGAAAAGAACCAAAGCATCAAAGGTAGTGGTGCTATGCAGACATAGGTAGCCAGCAAGCAGCAAACCAGAAAATCCATTTCCTATGTGGGAAATGGGTTGATCGGGACATAGATAACTTAGGCACCAGACTTCAGACATAAAACATTTCTTTCATTTTTGTGTAAGGCTGTTGGGATTAGAGGGCTGTGGTGGGGAGGAAGTAGAGAGGAATGGAGGGTAGGAGTGGACTGCTGAGGTACTTCAAGAGATCCCTAGAGATGTCAGGCCATGGACAAGCATGCTCCCTGTTTATCTGTAAAACAGGTACAATGAAGACAGAAATTATGCAAATATTGCTACAAAAAGCTGTCTTTTGGGGGAATTACCTTAGATTACCAAGAGACAATACACTCTTCAATGTATACTAGGTTTTACTAACCAGATAGCCAACAAAACGCACCAACTAGAATTTAGAGTTGTCATGGGTTTTATATTTTTGTCCTTTCAGATCTGCACAAGAGTTACCCAAACTTCTCCAGAAGACAAGCTACCTTTCAGTTTCTCACTAAAATAACAAGGATGCAACATGAAATTTTACTGTGAGACCTGTGTTACCTCCTTTTTTAGGAAATAAAATAGCAACAAATACAGTGATCATACAAATGATGTAAATGTTCAAACACATCCTACATTTTTGGAAACCTGTGTAAGATGACAATATGCAGAGTACTGTGCACTGGGAGGCCTGAATTACACTAGGAGACACTGATGTTTACATAAGTGAAAGGTGAAACTAGAAACTAAAACTGAAAGTAGAAGCATAAACTGAAGTTTGAAAGTACCAACATACATATATAGAGCTACTGACTGGGCACTGTTAGGAAAACTTTACAGCAACGAAGCTGTTTAAGAAAGTCTTAACAAACAGTCACAGAGGTGAAGAATGTGTTTCTTCGACTACAAAGATAACTCACAACATTAATGGTCTCTCATTAGGATATCTAACGGCTTCTTGAGCTGTGGTGGCTTGTAAAGACAGTTTGGCTTCCGATGATTTATGCTAATAGTGCCAGCTAATTTCATATAACTTACTGAGCACAAACTCACTAAACAGTGACCTGCTATCAATAACCTGGAAAGAAAGCAAAGTGGAGAGGCACTCCGCTCCCAGTGCTGTCCATCATTTCTCGAGCTTTAGCAGTTTATCGCTATCAAGCTCTCCCTTCCCTCTGTTGATTTCCTTACCTTGAAGGTACACCAAGGCTGTGTGGTGCTCTTCATTCGTTTTCTAGCAATAGCCCTTTGAGGTTCTGATCAGCTGTGATGCTCCCAGCCTTGCACCTTTGCACAGACACAACCTATTCTTTTCGCAAATGTACTTCATTCTTGCTTCTGCAAACCCTTGATGTTTACTTGGCCTTTTTACTATCTCTAGATGATAAAATGATGGAAACATTGATGAACCACCTATCAATTCCCAAATCTTAATTCATGGTTATGTATTTAGACAATGGAAAAAAAGGATACCCCAGCACTTCAGATTCTCACCTAAATTCTATTTTTAATGTCTTACAGTTCTTTGGCAAGATCTTTCTCTTTTTTTTTCCACACATGTTGCTCTAAATGTTAGGGACAAATGCCACTTTGTAAAACCCCATAAAATAAAGCAGGGCTAAATTTTATTATTTCTGCTCTTTGTTTCATTCTTCCTCTAAACTGCTTTCTCCACCTTCACATTTTTGTCTCCCTCTCTCTCAGGTGATCCCAGAAGGAAGAGGTATGTTTACTACTGATTTTTTTATGATTAAAACACTGAACTTTGGTCAGTGACTTACTCCTATCTATAGGTTCAGAAATTTGCCAGCCATGCACAAGTCCCGAAGGGCCTCCCACAAACAGGGTGCCAATTGGTGCTGAATCTAGATCTTAACCCTTAAGCATTAGCATCCCCCAGTGGTCCTATCTATCACTGCAGCTCAGGTCTTTTTTACTTTTGGGGGGTGGGGTGGGGGTATGTATGTTAGTTTTCTAGGTACTCCAACTTTCAGAAGAAATGTAAATTCAAGTAAGGTGTCTCAGAACTAGCCAGTACTTGGGAGTCTTTTCACCTCAGTAAAGAACCATATATCACAGCTAAAGATGAAAAAAATATATATCCTCAGTCATTGCATATATAATGTGTCTATTATAAAACACTAACCTGTAAGAGCAGAGATGTTTTTGCAAAACATATTTCAAAAAGGGGGGAAAATTAGACAAAAAGAAAATCAGGCTCTTTATTGGAGAGCATTTGAAAAAGAAAAAATAGGTTGAGAGCCCCTTCCGAGAATATTAGGTTCTACAGCTATTTTTGCCATTTTAAATTTTATTTTTTTACAAAATCATGAGTCATGGAAAAGATATTGTAGCAACCATTAATTTTTAATCTACCTTTTGATTGAAGTTCACAGACTTAGAGACTACCATCCATCATGTCTACTGATAGAATTCTAAATCAAAAATTCCTGGCTGACATTTCATTCACACAGTAAAAACTCAGCTATGTTCTCAGAATATACCCTGAGCCTTGTTGTGACCTACCTTATTTGTATGAGTAGTTTGGGGGAGTGAGAAACATTCTGAAAAAGAACATCCCAGCCACTGTTGTTAAACCCAACTCTTTGCAAAATAATCTGAAGTTGTGTTAATGGGGACTGTCTTCCCTGTTCCCTGAAACACGTCAATCACTGAAGACAGGTCAGGTAAGTCAATACTGCAGAATGTTGCTGGAAGGGATGGAGAACAGGAGGAGAGAGAAGAGCAGACAAACGATGCACATCTAACAGAAAAGTGTGATGCTCACACCTACCCAGCTCCCTCCCATCCAGAAGCAGAACAGCCACATCAGCACAAGCCCTGTGTCGGTGCTAACTCAGCAGAGGGAGGTTGGAGGGGGAAAGATGTGCAAGGCTGCCTGGGGGAAAAGACAACAGTGCTTCTGCACAACTCTCTCTATGGGGTGAAAGGAAGGAATTTCCTCTCCTTAATGCTAGAGCCCTCCAGTAACTCCTCATGCTGCAGCACAGGAGATGAAGGGCTGCTAATTAAAACATCCCGTCTGAGAATTAGTGGGACTTGCACACTACCTTTAAGTTCAGCCAGAGCTTATGAGCAGTGCAGAAAAGAAGGAGAGGTGTCTGTCCTCTCTGCACCAGAATCTCCCCAGACCTGATGCCACAGATGCCCAGAGAGGCAGCACACCTTCACCCCATCAGCTCTGCTTCACGAACCCAGAAGACCCATGGTGTCACTTTGCTACTACATTTCTCTCTAGTTCTCATGTCTCTGAGGACATTGAGCAGAGTTTTATAACAGATGCATACTGCCACTGTTTGCAGTATGAGCACCGGATACTCGAGATAAAGGGAAAAGAAAAACAATAAAACCCCCAAACCAAATCCCCAGAACATAAATGACTTCTTTGCAATTTAGGGGGTCCTTCCCTAGAGGTAACCTAAGAGAAGTCTGCTAAGGTCAGTGTCTCTTAATCTGAGTCTTCATAAGCAGCAGTCAGCCTAGAGTGTGAATGTGCTGAGACATGACAAAACCATGTAACACCTCTTGCTGATATTCTGTTATTTTGTGGTTAGAGGATTTTTGAAAGGAAGTTTATTTTAGCAAGCTGCTGAGTGTTGACTCTGATGTGGGGCAGCTTTCACTTAGGCAAATGCCTCAGCTTTTGTTAAGGCTCTTGGACAGACAGACAATTACTGTGACATTTACAAGAAAAGCTGTGTAGATACACTTGGCTTAGAATATTCAGTGAAAGTACATGTCATAGGTTTTAACAAATAATGGACAATTATGGTTCAGCACAAAAAGACGAGGCAACTTTTCGTTTTGATAGCCATGTATATGCCTAAACAATGTTCCTCATAAAATGTCATTGTCACTACCTAAAATACAGAGGTAGGTATTCAGTATGACAAACCAGTTTTATGCAGTTTAACCATCTGTCTCCACCAGTTAATGAAGTGGATGATTCGGAAAAAAAATCAGCAACCATCACAATGAAAGCATGCATTACGATACAAGGCGTCACACAGCACTGAAAATCAACCCTGCTGCTAAAGAAATGGAAAATGAACAATAAACACATTACCTGAAATTAAAATTGTTTTTGACCAATTCTCCTGAGCTTTAAAGTTTTAACAATGATTTCCTATTTATATGGACTTCTAGAAATCTCAGGTGATACCCTGTGGAGAGCACCATGAATATTTTTTCCAGAGTTGAGGAAAGGAAAATAGATAGCTATAATGGAACTGCAGGAGCAGCCAAGCAGTAGATTGATTCAACAGGAGAAATTCAATGCATCCCAAAAGATTTCCTAGGATTTGCTATCCTGCTGCTTAGGGCGCAATTTGTTGTAATGAGAAACTGAGGATTTTGTTTCAGGTTTGTCAAAGCTTGTGGTGATGACTTTAGGGTATAAAGAGAAAACTAAAAGTGAAAATCTCTCTTAAATAATGCTTTTAGATGAAGGGAGAATAAGGACAAGTTCTTCAAGGTGCAAAAATGGTCAAGTGTCTCATGCAAATAGCATTCCCTAAGAGATACTAATTCGATGCACAAAGTCAAACCCTTTCCTTCATCTCCAAACTTCTGCATTAACAGCTTGAAAACTACAGTACACTTCAGTAGGCAAAACAGAGAAACCTTTATTAAATTATCCGGTAAAACTGCGCTTGGTTTCACTGCACTCTGCTCTCTTAAATGTCTGTAGAAAAATCCTCAGTGTTCGTTTTGAAGAACTGAGTTAACAAGCTATAAAATAAAAAACAAGTGTTTTTCTTATATATATTTTTTTTTTAAATAAGGGAACACTTAAACAGGCAGGCTACTCTGCTCATCTGGAGCGTGCCACATGGTAGAAGGCTGGCAGGAAGCATGTACTGCTGCAGTACTACATTAGCCCTGTTTAAAAGGTTAAGTGGGACACGCATGATGTGAATTTCACCCTGAAGAAATGTGAGAATTTGTAGGCACTCATGGCCTTGTGTATGAGAAGTAATAGTGGCTATGAGCACACAGCTTCTTGCAGCACTGGTGGAGCAGAGCACATGCAGATTTCTTACTAATTACATTATGGTGAAGGCTCTGAAACACTGTGCTGTTTCTCAACTACTGCCCAGAGTTTCATTCAGAAACAGGCTGCCAGATGAAATTTCCTCAGGCAAAATAATGCATGCTGATGGAAGCCTGGTTTGATTAGGGAAAATATGTAAAATGTGAAATGTTGATATTCACAGCAGCACACATTGTTGTACGTGGTGTAGCAAAACCTAAGAGAAGAAATGGATACACTGACAAATAGCTTCCTAAGAACGAACATTCATGCATGAATGACATTATATCCATGACATTATATATGAAGATTCAGCACAGGTTTACATTTAGTTACAAATTAAATATCCAGAATCCAAAGACTTGCATCACAGAGCTTTTAAAACAGGGCAAACAGACCAAAGCAGAAAACACCTGCCCTATCTCCAGTAAATGACCAAAGTTACATTACAGATCCAAGCTCCAATCAATTTCAAGGGATCTTCTACAGCATCCTTACGTACCAAAGAAAGGCCATCAGACTCAGAAAAACCCTATTTGCATGCAATTAGACGCCCCCTGATACACATGCCCATCTTTGAAAACAGTTGAACCCACTGCATCTCTTACCTGTATGGTCCTAGAGTCCTGCTGCCATAACACAAAGCTTGTTCCCAGGCTTCAAGGTTGATGCAGGCATCCATGGCGCAGTCGAGCATTTTCAGCTGGTAGATATTTGTGTCTGGAAGAGGACCCGTGTCGCTGCTCAAGAGACTCTGACATCTTGCCAGAACCTGCTCCCACTCTGTTATTGGCCTTAGTTAAAGAAATATCTTTAACCAAACAAAAATACAAATCCTAAATGTTGTTGGGAAGGAGTGGGAGCTACAGGGCATTAAGATTAAAAAAGCTACCATCACTCCAGACCGCTTCAATTCTTGAAAACATACTTGAACTCATAAGTGGAAAGCTTAGGTAACTATGCTTTGTTTATACTTAGCAGAATAACTGCTAAAGGCAGTATTTCAAGAGTAAAAGGTAAAAGAAAAAAGACAAAATGAAAGGATATTTTAATATCTAACAAACTAAAAATGTTACATTTTTTTAGCTTCTGAAAAATTATTATTTACTTAAGATACTCCTCAAAATCTTACACCCAACAGCAAGAACCCATGGAAATGTGTCTTCACAAAATGTTTCAGCAGCTAAAAAAAGAAATTTATTTTTCTATGTACTAAAATAATGACACATACTTTCAAGCTGCCCAAGATTTTTTTTTAATTATCATAAATTAGAACCTTTCTTGCAATTAATTAATTTTCTTTCTCCTTGAAACGGTTGTAAAGAGCACTGTGTTTTTTGTTGTTGTTGTCTGTTTTTTTTTTTTCCCCATGTATTGATGCAAGCTTCACAAATAGCAAAGAAAAGCATCACAGTTATGATGTCTGACTGTAGTTCAGGTTTAAGGATCTTGGCAGTAAAGATGATTTTTACATCCAATGCTATAAGTTTTTTTGTGTTTGGCAGAGAATAAGCTGGGGCTTGCATTCACTTCAGTTGGATGTTCCTGATCACAAACCACTTATTTTCATTACATGTTAAACTGGTTTAGCGTCTCTACAGACCAGCTTCTCCTCTTGCTGACCACAGCTAAGATGAACACTAATATTTCCAGATTTAAATAGGTAATCAGTTTAAACAGTTTAACAGTTTAACCAAGCAGTTTAAACACTAAAAATGTTACCATACACACCAGTAAGAACAAATCAAGCAAGCAACAGAAGAATTATAGTAAGAGACGTAATAACACTGCTTCTCTCATGGTCCTTTCTATACAATCAACTCAAGGACGTTCAGCAATTATCTTCATGACATTACTGAAAATGTTATTCACCCCAATGCAGCAATGGATTTAAGTGTGCAATGATAACCCTGTAATGAAGTAATTAGTCCTTCCTGAACACAGGAATATTTACATACTTAAATTTAAGAATGTGACCACTCTGCGGCTGGGCCAGAATTTATAGCATGGTTGTTACAAGGCTAAACTAATTATTTGTGAACTGCTCTCATGCCCTTGGATTGAAAGAACCATACAAGGGAAGGAATGTGTTATTATAAAATTGCACCTTAACCTCTATATCTCTGGCAAACATCCATGTATTCTTTACAACTGATTAAGGACAGACAAACAGAAGAATGATGGATAGCATTTCCATCTGATACAATTTTTGTAGTAAGTATGAAGCACTCACTACAGCACTAAAGATTACCATTTTAGCTGATGCATAGTAGTACTCTGCTTTTATTTATATTATGTTACTTTGTTCATTCACTAGCATCTAATAGCAAAACCTGTTGGGACCAAACTTCCATGTACACAAACTGCAAACTAGAGAACTCACTATCAGCTGCAACAGGACAAAAGTGAAGCTGGCTGTCCTACATCTAGTCCCAAGACTAGAGGTGCAGCCTTCAAGCAGCTCTGCTGCTGTTGTGTAGCGCACAATAATCCCCTCACACTTGGCTTTAGCATCTCAATTTTTATGCTTAAACTAGAATTTGGTTCTGCGACAGTCTGCACACACATAATGTTTCAAGTTCTCTTAACTGCAGATTTAGCATTACAGCACTGTATCAGTTACAGTCAGTAGATCAGATTTTGGGAGTCACTAACTTTCTAAACTGTGGACGCTACTCATTTAATTTGCTAGAAAAACACATTTTCAGAAACTAATGAGTATGTGTCTCAGTAAGCAAGGAAGGTTTCTGTTCATTCTTGGCAAATGGGCAAATGTCAAGCCCCCTCCTCAGGTACTACATTCACCAATTCATGACAATTAGCACTGGTACAGCACTGTGCTGCAATTGAAGGAAAAGATGTCACATTTCAAATTGCCTAAATCTGAGAACAGAAGCTGAATAGACAGCAGTGACATTTTCTTCAATCAGTCCCAATACCTTCTACTACAGTGCATTTGATTCATTTTTAAATATCAGTGAAATTAGCAAACTTAATTAAAGATCCTAGCAAAATTCAGTAGGTGCAATTTCTCCTGCATTTAAATATAGGGACATTAAATTGCACGAGTATTTTGGCTCCATACATTTGGTACCAACATGATTGCAGCTGTATATTGCATATTTACAATTTAATATTCAGGTTAAAACATGGGCCCTGAACTACAGCTGAATGCCTGAAGATTCAGTATTGCCCATTTCAAGCTAGTGACTACAAAGGACTTTAAACCAGACTACAAACTATATGAGTGTTAAAGTTAGATAAGTATTTCCCTTAACAACAGTGCTTTTGCTAACAAACTGAATCTGTCTGGGTTAGAAAGTAAGGTTTTTTTTAATTATTATTACTTTTGTTACAGAAAAAAACGTGATTACAGGTTTCCAGTCTGGAATATCATTATGCAAACTTGTTTTTTTATGCTGCTGAAAAGAAATACTGGAAGATTTCATTTTCTCTAGCTCCAGATACAGCCTAGGTTTTGGAAAACAGTAAGGCATCTTGCTACAATATGATGAAATTCATGGTCAGTGAAATATCACTGAACAGATGAAGACAAGAGATGGATCAATGTGGCCATGCTCTTATAGTAAAAATCTCCACTTCTCTTATACTTGTCTTTTTTTTCAGTTGTTGATGTTTAGTAGTGTTTTAATTGGATTGAATGTCTACATGATGGCCATTAGGCTCCATTCCTGTTTATTAGTGCAAGATTATCCCATTCGATTTGCTTAATTATCAATTATTGTTATATATTATTATAACTTACAGTGATTCCATAATGCTTGCAGTTACCCTGACTGTAATTATGCCCTAGTTATTGCCAATGCTGTGCAAGGAGTGAGAACCTAGATTGTTCATAAAGGAACTAACGGGACAAAGAATTTAACAGCATTTCAGCTTGAAGTGCTGAAATTTCGAAGTGGATTTATACGAAGTGGTATACTGCGATGGCAGAAGTCTAAAACTGAGCCAAAATATTGCTTCTTCATCCCAGGTACCTGCTATGCCTTACCACGAAGCAGTTCAGTCCAAGTAATCAGAGGCTCTAATATCACAATTAGGAATATTACATGTTTTAAATGTACTCACATCGAATAGAATCATAGAATCATTTAGGTTTGAAAAGACCTCCTCTAAGATATCAAATCCAAACAATGAATTACAATTATTTTTAAAACAACACAAGAATGGAAACTTTTAGGAAAAAAATCGCAAAAGATGAACTGCTTTACTAAAGGGCTGTCTGGATTCTGCTCACAACTGAACGACAGTCTGTTGCCTGTCACTGAAAGGATACCTTCTTTTGATTTCGGATATCTCACTTCATTTACAGCATCTTTGACTTCTTTCCAGGCACACTCTTCACCTGCCAATTTCTCAGCATCCTGGTTAAAGGGAACAAAAGCATTTGATTAGAAAGACAGTAAAACTGAGAGTATGCAGTAGTGATGAAAAACTATCTTAAAAGATCTCACTGACAGAAGCGAGTTGTGGGGATTTTATCACTATTTTTTGGGAATGCACAAAAATTAATTTCACTTGATGTTCATACTCACCCTGTATTTGAAAATAAATGAGAAGATATCAAGGAAAATGAATACAGACATGGAAATATTAAATACTCCAACCAGATACTAGATTTTATAACAAGAACTACGATCATTTGGAAAAGATAACCAGTTGCATGTGAATTTTACTATCAAAAATGCATGAATAAGATCAAATTCTCTCAAAGAACTGCTACCTAATATTTCACAGACCCTTAATTGCAATGTAGAAAGGGTTTCACATATAATTTTGTGCTGATTATAGAGACTTCACAAGCAGAGGGAACCTACCTTCACTCATTACAGTTGTAAGCATGAGCTTACGGGAAATGTCTGCTACTCAGAAAAAGCTGAACTTTGGTTTTATTTTATAATTCATTGTTATTTCTTCCCTATTACAACAGTTATATTGTCCTATCACTTTGTCATAATAAACAAGGCAAAAATGATTAATGGTTACAGCAGTAAGGGAAATAGTTTCTCTTTCCAGCTCTCTAGCAGGGACTAACTGCACCTTAGGCAAACCACTTGGAACAAATTTATTAAAGCATCTACAGACACAGCTAAGCATCTTGAGGGACTTCCAAAAGCATCTAGATATTCAATTTCCATTGCTGCAAGCACTTAAATACCTTTAAAAATCTGGCCTTTAAGACACTGCAGTTCATTATCTCTCTCCTTACAAAAGGCTCTGCTACTCTCAAAAGACTGTTGTAAGTGCAAATTCTTTCAGAAATACTTTAAATACAGTTCTCAAAGATCTCTTCAACAGGGATGGAGGCCTGGAGATTAACAGAGAAAGTGTGTTTGAATCTAACCAACCACTCTATAGCCAACAGATGCTCACTGTGTATATCACAGCACTACCTCTATTAAAAAGCTTGTAAGCTCTATCTGTCTGGAACAGCATAATTTTCTTACTCTACTGCTCCTTATTTACCATAAATTCAAATCAGGAAATATTTACAGTGAGAATCAGCACTCACTTTCACATTTAATTTGCAGTTTTGTCTTTCCATCTGCTCCATGAAACAGCAGACCTCTGTGCATTCCTGGGATGATTAAATCAAGATTGGTATCAGCTGCCCCACTTATCTGTAGGATACAGATTACAAGGAGGGCAGCCTGAACCCACTACAGTTGGTGCATGCACTTCCCACACAATTAGTTCTCCAATCAAAAAGTTCACCTGGAAATAATTTTGTGCATAGCTGAATTTACCACCAAAAGACATAAGGTGAATGTCAGGAGAAACAAGCTTATGTTGTAGACATTTTATCAGCACAATTAATGGACATACCCAGCCCTATTACAGCTTTGCAAGAGACTGACACCAAATCTGTCAGCTTCAGCATAACCTCTCCCAGTTTTTGTGGGAGTACATCAATTTCTGAATTCAGCCTGCTAACCTGCAACAATCCAATTCTAAAACACCTTTGTAGATCAAGTGCTGCTCGCTGATAGATCTGAAACATAAATCTGGCCTGTTAGATATTAATAATGACTTCTGTGAAATTTTAGGTTTAAGGAGCTTTGTGAAAAAGAAAAATTCTTTTAAGCCCAAGTACAATTCTCAGTCTTTTTGTAGCACACAGTAAGCCTTACAACTAAAAACTCAGAAATAGGGAAATTGGGACTGATTTGTAATTGAAAGAAAAAAACCTACTCGACAAGTTACAAGCCAATGACTGATGTGAAGCACCATTAGGACTCACTTTGCTCACAGTGGGACTGATGGATGAAATCAGGTTACAGTGTCCATTAACATAACTCTTTTGAGTTGCTTTTCCTTGTCTTCTAGAATTTCATTAACAATACCAAGCAGTCCAAGTTTGGGGTTTCCTCTAACCTTTGCACTAGTGCGTACGGTTAAATCATCACTGGCTTCACGTCTAGGTAAAGGATAGGGAGTGTCAGATGGACAAATAACCTCAAAACCCCCTCAGGAGTCATGGTCTTTATCCCTTTTGTAAGAGACTTAAGGATGGAAGGAGCTGGGCATCATGCCCAGCTCTGGGAATGATTTCAGTCCCGGGTTTCAATGATGTTTTCTGTTTTCAAAATGAGGTATTTTGGGGATTGACTTACATAACAACAAGCAAAGGCCTGGTCAGCTCACCCTTTTACACTGTTCTCCATCAGGTTTTCATATGCCAGAGAGGTTCTGTCCTCTCCTAAACATTCTTGTTCAAGGTGCAGTGGCTGCTCCTAAACAGGTAGCTGAGCAGGGGCTGCAAAACCACCAGGAAGGCTTGTCACTGAGCACACTTCTGCCTCCCAGCCTAATAAGCTTTATCCAAGTAACTTGTTTCTCTCCTTTGGACAATGCTTTGAAAGTCATGGCCACGTGGTATGACTAAGCCAGCTAAAAATACAAAGCTGCCTTGGAGTTGGAATTATGGAAATAATTGAAGTGATTAATAGTTATGCCAAACTGTTTAATTTAATCTAAAAGCGTGGCAGTAACAGCTATGTGAGATTTAGCTTTCCACAGACCAACACCCATTGAAAGCACCTCTTTTCAGAACACGTTCCCAGTCAAACCCCCAGGTGTGCAGAGCTGCCAACAATAAAGGAAAACAAGTTTTTGTCATCTGTAGAAAAGGAGACCCTAGCTGAAGAAAAGAAAGAGGCTTTTGAATAAGAGGAAAGAGTTAGCAATGCTGTGCCTAATTAATTTCCTTATTTCTAACATCAACACTAAACTGAAGAATCTGTTCTACAAAACAAGAAAATATTTGTCTTAGACTAAAAAAAATAATTAGACTTATTAATAACCTAGTCACAGAAATGCATGACAAACTTATGATGGCATGCTTTACAATTCTTTTCACACACTGAGGTGTGCTGGAGAAAACTGAGAGTAGAAGTGTTGAAGGCTCATGGGAAGAGCAGAAAAGACAGCTGCAATACACGCTTTTCCACAGTAAGAGCATAACCCCGTGACACTCTTAATAACATAGGTACAATCCATTGGAGGCAGAAGTATCACAGGATGTGCTAGCTGAATCCACAATCTAAGGCACAGAGAAAGACAAAATTGATGCTGTGACTTATTCTGAGCAAATTATTGCAGACAGAAGATGATTCCAGCACCTGTTTTCTACTTCCTCCAAGCATTTGCTGGGGAAATTTGTCTATTAAAAGGTGAGTTAAAACGTAATAGTAACATTTCAATTCCCTCTCTTCATTCTTCCAGTACTGCAGCAGGTGCTTCTACAGCTTTCCTGATGAAACACGGCTGGGGATTTGTCATCTTAATACTGACGTTTTCTGAAAATCTGCATTAATTACCTATACGTTGGATTAAGTATCCCAGACTGCATAGAGCAGTGCTTCTAAAACCGTTAGGCAAACCAATTTCCAGTTATATTTGGTTCTTCTAGTAAAATAAGCTATAACCTAAACTCTTCCCATCTGACACCTACCAATAGGAGGGTGCTGGGTGCCTTTCACATCTTTTTGAATGTAGTTTGGGTACATTAAACACAAAGGCTCACCTACAAAATTGGACCAGACAAAATTCCACCCTTAAAATCTACTTGACTCTTCAGAATGGGCAGATGAAAAAATATTCTGTAAAAGAAAATTCTACTACCCTAAAGAACCATTTTTCCTTTCTTAAATGTGACAATGGTTTAACTGCATAAAGGATTCAAGAAAAATATTAATATTTAAATATTTGCTTGAATATCATAATTTCTACAGCTTCTAGATGAAAATAACATTGGTTGTTATTTTTCTTTCAGCGTGTATCCAGCTTTCTTATCCAATTATCCTCTTGACTTTTAAATTTGTAGATACTCATTATGATATGTATTTCAGGAGCCTGAAAAAACACACGAGCAGCTCTGTCCAGCACGTTCTGAAAATGCTCATGAAAATAGTCTGTGATACACAAGACATCACTACATGTCAATACTTGCTTTAAATACTACGCGGTTTTCCACAGTTTAGGTTCCATTAGTGACACTTATAAAAATGAAACAATAACAACAAAAGAGTGAAATAAGAAAACTAGAGTATATCTGATGAAGAATATAATCTATTTGCATGGTGATCAAACTTTAAAAGTTCTACAGTTCTGGCATTAAGTGATAGGAAGATTTATGATAAAAGCAGCATCTCCTGAAGCAGTTAGATATATCAGTCACCACAGAAATAAGCTTTTGAAAATGATTCACCTCTTCCATTCCCTCCTATTCCTTTGCTTCCACATTGTTTGTAAGAACTAGGTCTTTCCCTATCCGTTTTGGTATTCTGGTGTCCTGAACACATCCCATCCTTAACTGACCTCTCCTTAGAAGGAAGCAAAATCTTCAAAGTACAGATAAATGATTCTCATTCCTTCCTGTTTACTCCACTCTTCTTTCCCTGACTATTTCTCCATTTCTCATACTTCTTAAAAGTTTACCCTACCTATTCATTTCAAGCACTACTGCTTTTGCACCAAACATTAGCAGTCACTGATATTTGCTATCCCAATATTTAAAATGCTGACTGTTAAAACATTCCCATGTGGACACCCTCAGGGAGAAGACATGTCTTCTCACCAAAGCAAGCATAGCCAATGAATCAGCATCATTGTCTCTTCTGCACAAATGTGCTCCTGCAGCCCCACCATTGCTCTTCAGAGATGTTCTTCATCTCTGAGTCTCTTTACAATGAAAGGGTTGATTAAGAGCTAGTCTTCCTTTCATACTTAGGCTACAGCATAGAAATAGGAAATGGATTTTCTCTCCTCTCTACAAGGTTCTTCTTTCTCCTTGTCACAGATAGAGGTAGAGAAACAAACCAGAAATTTGCCATGGAGAGAAACCATGAAACTCTCCCTGCCTCCGTCTGTAAGGGAGAAGTGGTGAAATGAAACTCCACACAATAAGTAACTCCTACATCTCTCTTTCTCCTTCCCATCCTTTCTCTAGAAGAAGTAGGTCCAAGGACAGCTGGTGTTCAGTTGTCTAGTCCCATACAGGTAGAAATGAGCAAAGCTATGTAAGGTCTAAAGTCTTCCATGGCCAGGATCTTCTCTTCTAAACACACAAATGAAATACACGTGTGCAATGTAAACACCAGTGAATGTCAGTTTCACAATAGTAAAAGCCTATAACTACAGTTCAAACAAAAATTATGGATTTAATATGAAATATTATTGGGTATATTTTTGCAAGACAAAAATCACACTAAATGATGATAATGGTTCCTTCTGGCCACAAAATCTATGACTATATAATGATAATCCTGTGAGGCAGCACCATGTAATTCTGTTCCTGCTCTCTTTTTGTGGAAGCTTTAAAAATATTTTTAAAAAGGAAGTGTTTTGGAATTTAATATTTTAACAGCTTAAAAGCTATGGATACCTGAAATATGTGAACATTTCACAATAAAGTGTTGCCCACAACTTTATGATTTGCTTAATTTCTAAAAATTTCAGTGGCAAGTACAGATGTGCACCTGGAAGAACAATTTTGACCAACCCAATGGGTTCAAATTAAAAGAGTTTTTCTTAGGTTTTGATTGAAGAAGGTGTCAGAAGAGTTCAGACATTTAAAAAATGGCATGACATTTCAAAATAGATCTCTAATACATTATGCTCTGAAAGCATAAATAAAAATTTTCTGTTTCTAATTCTATTTAATTTTGCAGCAACCACTGAAAGCGTGCTTCTAGTAACTCAGTAACTCACTATTTTATACATGGTGGCCAGAGGAAAGCATTAATTGAGAAGATATTGCAGATCCTGTTGCAGATCTCACAAAGGCTGTGGTTTATTGAATCCTAAAGCTTTGGTTTTTTTTCCCTCACTTTCAGTCTTGAAAATGACCATGTTATGAACTATGTGTATGTGAAATGGGCAGTACACAGAGCCCTGGACTAATGAACTGTTGTGACCCAGATTCACCTGTGACTTCTAAAGATTCGAATGTTCCCCTGCCCTGCCCCATAAAAATAATAACACCAGCTTCATAAGTGCCAGTTCAGCTACCCTGTCCAGCCTGCACAAGGTTATCCTCCTCAAAAGCTGAGCATACAGCTCAGCTCTGCCATACAGCTGTGAAGAGGGTGACAATTGCGATTCCAAGGCTAACCTGTCTGCAGAAGAAAAGCAGTGTTACGTTCTGTGTAAGGCTACTAGGAAGGGGTGAACCCTGCCTCTGAACAAACTCAGCTTGTACTTCTTATTTTTGAATTCTGAACGTAAACAAGACACATCACATGCATGCCATATTGCAGTTGTGCAGTACATTGTGAGACAGACTGCATTACCTCATGTAATTGATATCGGCTGTTCATATAGCACTTATCTTCATGGATTACTGACTCTGGTGTCTGGAATGGCAAAAGAACTGCACAGGCTAGTAATGTTCTAAATTGTACTGGAATATTTAAGTCATTCACACCATTTACATTTAAGCACACTACTTAGGCAATCAAATCAAGATGAGAGTTCCTCTAAACCCTGTGTACAATCAGTGGAAAAAAACAAGTACCTTCAGATAGTTGTATGAATATAATTTCCTTAACATTATCTAACTTAACTACAACATTATAGTGTTTCCTTGGAAACTTAAAATAAGACATCAAGAACAACTGTGGAAAATTTATTGCAATAGAATGCTTTTAATAAAGAGAAAATTAAGATAAACAAATCCAGTTTAATCTAACAAAATTAAATGGGACTCAGACAAATTTATCCCATAAACACCTTGAAGTTAATAAAGTTTTAAAGTATAAGGTTAGAGAGGAGAAAAGAGTTCTCTGCCTCTTCCAGTTGCAAGTCCAATATGTCAGACTCACAGTTCTGCACACATAAAAAAATTGCATTACTTTCAGACTCAGACTCCACTCTTATCCACTGCAACCCACTTCTGTTCATTTCTGTGATTTATTTTTGGACACACACATTTTTAAACAGCATTTTTGAAGACTACTGCATCTGTATTTTTTATGTTACAGAGGCAGTAAAATCACATCCCTCCTCCTATTGACTCCCCTGCTTGTAGACTCAATGATCACATTAGCCTTCTTTGCCAGAGAAAAACACATTTTTCATTTCTGTTCAGATACCCGTACCGAGATTCATCAGACCAAAGGCACACATTTGGACTAGCCTTCAATTTAGAGGCACTCTCATGGTGAAAGCAGTATTATTCTAAAACAAACTTCAAAAACACATTAGATTAATAGCAGTTAAAGAGTGTCCTTTTTTTCTCCATTTTATCCATAAAAGAAGGCTAGAGTAACTAGCTCAGATGCTGATGTTTACACTGCAGCTGTCTGACGTTTGGTGAAATAAATCACAGTTGCAGATCTCCATTTCAGATGTGGAACGTGTTCTACCTTTACAGTGGTGGTGTATTTTATTTCAACAGGTCTAATTTACTAAGCAATTCCAGTTACTCTGTATGATTTACCTGTCCTCATAAATGTTTATTATTCTCTCAGTCTTTGTCATCCACAAATTTTATTGGCAATGATTTTGCAATTACTTCCAATTCATTCATGAAAATGCTGGGTACTGTAGAAACAGGGTCATTATGGACACACTCTGAAGCTATTTGGTAAGCATTATATATAACTGATGATTATGGTGATTTAATGTGTAAGTGTGGCATCAGAACAACCTTTAGAGTGTATATGTAAAAATTCCTGTAATAAGAAAAGACACCAAAAAAACTAAAAGCTTTACATTAGTCTTGAATATCAGTCTCTTTTTTTTTTTTTTCAAGACCAATGACGCTCACAGGTCAAGAGTTATTATTAAAGCTTTTCTGTTTTGCATGCACTCTATGTGACAAAAATCTAAGTGAAAAACACTACAGACAGTATTTCTTCTCTCAAAAAGCACCATACAAGGATATTGGGTTACTTAGCAAGAAAGCAAGATATCTAAAGAGAATATAAACGATACATAGGGCTAATGCACTAAACTTCACAATAGCTCCTAGCCCAGACTTGGAGACTCTTTACATGAAAAGCACATATATTTAACACATTCTGTAGTCATTTCAGTTGTTTTAATTATTCTGCTGTCCGACCAAAATATTTCCTATATTTATTTTTCAGCTGTGACCCCTATATACTTCTTCTTTTGCTGAAAAAGGACTCATGATCACACAAGGGCTACCCCAGTTCTTTTCATAGTCCTTTCTCAGTACTGTTTCACAAAACCCCTGTGGGACACACAGTTTAGCTTTGAGAGGTCCCCACCACTGAGGCCCCTGCAGGATGTTTGGCACTTTGCAGGTCCAAGACCCCTATGTCTACAATGGAAATCGTAGTTCATTCCATAAGCAACAGGACCAAATTTTATGTTTGTGAGAACACTGCCATTAAACCTCCTGATTTCAGGAGCTTAGAGCTGACTAAAAAATCCCCATCCGAGCTGCATAAGTTACAAGCTGAAATAAAAATAGATTGGACCATGGGAAGAGCAATAAATGGAAGTTCACTACTTATCAACTCATAAAGGCCAGAGGATGGGAGGAAGGGAGGAAAAGGAAAGGAAAGTATTTACAGTTTACCATCAGAGAAATAGGGCCCTATGCCAGACCACCCAAAAATTCTTGGCACGTTTGCAATTCCATTGTAATTTCCAGCTTTAGTCCAAAAAAACCCTCTGGGTAATTTGGTTACCTGAGGAAGGATACTGTTCAGCCTAATCCCTAGTAACCGTGTACTTGGTATTTCAGACTGTCTAAGACATCACACATTTGTTAAGGCAATTCCTAGCTCTATTAACAATTGAACTGACAACTATAGGGCAAATCTGCTTTGTTTCTTAAGACCGCACTTTGTGGACATGCAGGGTGCCACTGAGAACGTTTAGTGGCTCAAAAGAGACATGTAGGTCCGAAATTCTCAGAATATTTAGGTATTCACACACATAATCTGATCCACAATCATGAGTGCACTTAAGTTTCAATGCATGCATAAACCCCAGTGAAGTTAGTATTTTTGCAGACGACTTTACTAAGTAGAGGTGCTGTTACTCCTGTGTCAAAGTTCTGCTTATGCTTCAGTGACTGAAGAATTTGTGCCCATTGAATTATTGATTCCATCTGAAGATATATATACTGACACAAAGTTAGATATTTATTTTGAACACTCATTTGAAAACAATTTAAAATTTTAATGCATGATATATCACTTGATAAAATGGTAGTTTTAGTAATTAGGTTTTTTTTAATGTAAACTGCAATGTAAAATGACAATATTTATTGGAGCATACTGTTTTTGGAATGAATGGATATGAAACACAGGGAGTTTAGGATTTAGAAAAAACACATGCAAGATGATTAAGATAATACACAGTTGTTAATCTACTCTATACCTTAAAATATTTGACAAATCTCGAAAGTAAAAGTAGGAGTTCCTGGAGGGCTGATAAAAATTGACTGCCTATCTCACTAGCTTGTTGCTTCAATGTTCAATGTCACTGCACAAATCCACACTGACCACTCAATTATTATTATTATTATTAGAATTATTATTATTAGAATTATTATTGACTATCCAATTTAAGGCAGAAGTTCTTCCAGTCTTTAAAGGAAGCAGTTAGAACTGCTCTGTGAAGAAAATGGGTGCTTGACACAAGCTGCTGCCAGTACCTTTCTACTTGTCTATTATCCTGATTCAATAAGGCTGATATTTTAGTCATCGTCATGAAAAATAGGAAAATGGCCATATCCCAGAGTGTGAAGAGTACGTTCTATAAAATGACATAGTCCCATGGAAACTACTATAATGCCTATAAATTATTCTCAGAGACTTTATCTACTCTTTGAATAGCTATTGTAATAATGGCAGTCAACAGGAGCCAGCAGCACAAGTTTTTACGTGTCTCAGCAATCAGTGGTGATTAGCCACAGTAATTCAAAGCAAAGAGACGTAGCCTAGTTTACAAACCTGTACAGAGAGTTACACATCTTGACTTACATGTAAGCAACTGTTTATGGGACCTGCCAGAACAATATTATTTGGTGATTCATCATCTATATTGGACTTCCAATTTTCCAAAACAGTTCACAGTACTAGCAATTTCTTTATTTTTCTGTCTCCTGGTAAGTACAGTCCACTAAGGACTTTACTCAGTGCTTAGAAAACAGGGATACTGTTCTCCTAAAATATTTTTCTCAGTCACATGGATGTTTCACCCCTCTGAAAAGCATGGTATCTCAACCCCTCTTTTTTAAAAACTTCTTTTTCACTTGAGGGTTTGGGAGAAGAAGCTCACTTCATATTCTAAACATGCAATCCAACCTTCATTAATGAAATGAAATGTACTAAGTAATCCAACTTCACAGTATCTTTATTCCCTATAACAAATGCCTATAGATTCAAACTACTGTGTTACTAGGCAGTAGCTGGAATCACATCAAAATCTCTCTAAGCTCAGAATGGCTCTTTTTGTGCTTGGGAATATTGCAACTTTAACATACAGACACATTTTGAAAGTAAAATTTAGTTGTCTAGATATTGCCAAAGAAAGAGTAGAAACTTTAGTTTATGACCAACACTTGTCAGCACTAAGACAGTCACCTATCTTTTCTAAAGCAATATGATGCAGCAGCATTTTTTTTTTCTTAAAGATTGTGGTCAGGTAAATCTTGTGCAAAGCTGTGATTCACTGTTCTACCACACTCCCCAGTTCAAGTCACTGCTGTGTAATCAACAGCCTGAGTAATACAATTTACTGAGCAATCTTGTGGAAAATAATAGGAGATCCTGCAATAGGTCAACAATTCACACATTCCTCTGTTGTAATTCACATGGCTAGAGTAAATTCAGCCTTTTCAAGCTTGCTGCCTTTTACACAATGAGAAGTTCCTATTCATGTCTAAAAATGAAGTTCACAAATGCAAAATTTATAGCTACAGTTTTAGTTACTGCATTGTTATGATATTAATTAAATTACTGGCAAGAAATTCATATGGCACGCTGCTTACGATAGCAATTTTTCACTCCAAAGCAGGCAGTCTGTGGCTTTACAATCTCAAAAGTTACAGACTTCCTTGCTATTCACATGAGCTCATTCTTTCTTTAATAGACCTTGGAGGATATTAGTTAATGACTGGAATTGATTTAGGCACTGAAGGGCCTGATTTTGCCTTTGTCTGTCTATAGTGCTTTCTACGAACTCAGCCAAAGCCCCAAAACTTGAAAAACTGCACTGTCAAAAAGAAATTAGAACGAAGTCATGATACCTGATGACTTTGCCACAGGGGCCTAAATCAATAGATCAATTGATCAACCATTGAAAAATAACATTTAGCTTGCAAAGAGTTTCTAAAAGTTTAGAGGCAGCTAACAGGAAAGCCATCTTTATTTAAATAAGACAACTTGAGGGAAAGATACAATTCATAGAATCATAGAATGGCTCGGGGTGGAAGGGACCTTAAAGATCATTTAACTCCAACCCCTTGCCATAGGCAGGGATGCCACCCACTAGAGCAGGTTGGCCAAGGCCCCACCCAGCCTGGCCTTGAACACCTCCAGGGATGGGGCACACTTCAACAACGTGACATAGGAAATAAGAGCTATATGAATCATTGTAGTATGTTTCATAGCAAGACGTTCTAAAGAAGAGTTCATCTTTTTCATCTTACTTGTATAATGGGTATTTCTTGAAGCTGACCCTACAAAGAGGTTTTGATAATGCCCAGAACATCGTTGAAGACTCTTGAGAGTTAGATTAAGGACTTTTAGCTCAGTTGTTGTTGTTATATTTGAGAGAATGTTGCATTCATGGCTCTTTGGTTGGCTTGGCCCTTCCAGAATCACTGAAATGTTTTTACTGTAATTCCAACAGTCCTCTCCCCTGACAGGAACTGCATTTGTATAGTCTCCACTCAGAGACATCTGGAAATACTGAGCTCTCATTTACAGTATATATTGTGGACTTCTGACTAGTGTGACTAATTAATATATTGATTATATTTTAATATAAATAATTCCATATTTTTACATACCTCTTCTAAAAAAAATTCAGTCAAAACAACTGCACTGCTCTGTTGTCATATAAATACCTTTTGCAAGGTTTACAAATCTATGTTCTCCTTAAATGGAACTATATATGTTATTATTGATTTCAAGCTGCAGATATATGTTACAACCTTTCACCACGCATTTTCTTTGACTGATAGGTGTCAGAGGACTTCATGATAAAAAAATAAAATTATTTTTTTTCTTTTCCTTAGTGTTTAGTCTTTGAAGAAATTAAATAATCCAAAAAGATAGGACAGTATTCACTTAAATACATACAAATTATTCTGAGTTATATAATAATCTAGTACTTTCTATATTCATAAGTTGATTTATATGCCAACCTTTAATATTCTGGGTTATTAGAACAAATATCAACTTCATTCAGATATTAACTAAAATGGATATTTGGGCTCAACATGTTCTCCTTTCCCTAAATTTAATCGGTTAGTGGCTTCCTGCTTACTTACTGTTTGTTGGACACATTGTGATGATAGTCTTTTAAATTAGGTTCTCACTTGCTCTACTCTATTCCTAATACCAC